>NC_143569.1:78257500-79457500 GCF_054136105.1 Typopeltis vanoorti | reverse complement strand
CCTGGAAGGCAAAAGGATTAACTAAACTTACCGAAGGCGTTGTCCACAATGTGCCGAGAAAAAGTGAGATCAGAAATCAGTCCCCGGGCAAAAGCAGCAAAATATTAAAAGGGAAGTCAATTCCTTACCTCACTGGTATTGATAATTTACATTAATTTAAGAACACGGTGAGAGAAATGCTTAATTCCCACATGGAGCGAATCAACCAGAAATTGTAGGAGTATGAACACTACTTACAATACAAAGATGATAACGTAGAAGTGCTCGGAACTGTGCAATCCATAAAGTCTAATATGTCAGCTGTAATCGAAGAGCAGCAAACTCTTAAGCGCGAGAACGAAGAACTGAGAAAAGAAGGGAAAACCCCAAATATCAAATGGAAAATGTCTTGCAGAAAGAACTGCAAATTGATGGAATGCCCAAAGTAGTGTCAGAAGATCTGAACTCTGATACAATCGATCGGCACAGCAGTCGGTGTACCGGTCATAACCACAAACATCGCCTTCGTAAAGCGAGGACCACAACAAAATAAGAGATCGCACGCTTCACCAGTAAAAGCCTGAGAGATCGCATTCTAGCTGCAAGCAAGAAGGCAAATCCAATCCTCAACCCTCAACTCCAATCTACATGACAAAGCACTGCACCTCACATTACAAAAACCAATTGTATCAAGCAAGGAGAACAAACACGGAAAAAAAAAATATTCCAACGAAATAAAACTATTCATTTCGTCAGAAGGACGAAACTACTGTCCTTCAGACAGCACGCTGCACACCACATCTCTCGCACGAACATGGCTGCAATAAATCCTGCCGAACATATTCAAGCAGGCAAATGTTATGTGCGTTGTTTTGGAATCTTTAAAGAATTGCATAGAAAATTTGTATTAATATTACATTAATTACCAACTGATTAATATTACTAAAAATTTATGCAAATAATGAATTTATTTTGTGCTGTATGTTTGTACGAAATAGGAAATGTAATATTTTAGGTATTATTTCTGGGAAAATTCCCAGCAATAAGCCAACTCCTAGCCACTTCCTCCATGAGTTCAGACGACGACCCACACGGTCGAAACCACTCGCACTCCGTCAACCCTCTCTTCGGCCCCCCTTTTTCCCATAAACCCCGTTCCACTAAAAAGCAGTTGCTATTTTCTCCTAAACAAGAGCAGGCAAAATAGCCGTAAAAAGAATATAATATTTTAATTGTATATATTTAGTGGTGTGTATAATCACACTTTTCTACTTTGGAGAAAAAATTGTAACAGAATGTTTACTGTTATCTTCTTTCGTGTAATTTCTTTGAAAGAGAATGATATTCAATTTTTTTTATTATGAATTACATATGAATTCTCAGGGAGACGAAGGCATGACGGCAGGTAATGTGACGTCCTCTTGCTTTTTAGTTTCTTCTCCTACTTCTCGCCGAACCAAAATAATCTTCTGAATTTTCTGAAGAAGTTCACAGCGATCTTCTTCATTAGCGTCTATTACACCCTCACTAATTTGAACAGATTACGAATTACCATTTCAATTTGTTCATGAAGAAGTGCTTTTGTGATGCTTGAATTTTGGATTTTCTGCTTCACTCTGGTCAAACCCCCATCTTGTCTGCAGTTCTGGGAGCGGGCTTCCACATGCAAGAATCTCGTTTTTTTTTATCTTATACAATGCATTAATTTACCTCTCGCCGTATCGAGTTATTTTTATTTTATTTTGTTTATGTTCCTCAGCATGTAGCTCTTCATAAGCTGTACTTTGTATTTCAAATCCTGCAATTCCATCTCCTACCATCAAAAGCTGATCAGAAGATTCAACAAATGGACTAATTAACTCTGGAAAATATTCATATTTTGTAATGAGATCTGTTAACTTATTTTTTGTTTGGTCCACCTAAACTTTTCTGTTTGTTCTTTAAGCCTGCAGATTTCGTCATCAAAGATGAAGAAATAAACTTCGTTATTTGCATTTAACCAAATCATTTTCATGCCTGTTGATGCATAAAACTAATAGGGAAAAAATTAAACTGAGTTATTATGTATGGTCATACAAATAAACATATAATAATGATAATGATAATAATAATTTAATATATTTAATACTACTACTTCTAATAATAATAATAATAATAATAATTGCCATTGAACATGTTTATGAATTCAAATATTCTGGTGAAACGAAATCCATGTCATAACACGAGGCTAAGAAATTTGCCTCCTTCCCAAACAGACATTATCTACGATCACTGATAGAATTCGAACGAAGGTCTCTTTTCAGGGCAAAGTAATGCTAGCGAATCGAACTGGTAGGCGGATATTTCATTAAATAATCATGAAGGTGAATGTAGTGTGTTCCAACGAAGAACAAAGGTTCCCTCACTCTCGTATGCAGGACTAATTTTTCGTTCACACATTAGGGGAGCTAATCGTGAGTCCTATTTAACGAGAGAGAGAAATGATTATCACAAAGTAACAAATTTTGAAAAATATCCACACGAAAGAATAATTCTGTTTGGGGAAGGTACAAAATTCTTTTATTATGAGATTCCTGATAAAAATGGAAAATTCATTACATGTCAGAGTCGAAAAAACGTTTACCCAACCCTCGCACGAGGAGGGAATAAAGCATTAGTCATGCACGGTAAGAATTGCCTCGCGCATTTTGAATGAAATATGCTCTTGAAGGAGTAGGCAAAAGAGTTCAGAAAAAAGTCGAAGACGGTAGATCGCGAAAATTAGCAATAAAGAATAATACCAAGAGTTGTTTTTGTATCCGACATGAAATTCAGAGAAAAGATGACAGCATTACAAGAAACAGAATATCTAAATGGTCAGAAAAGAGACCCGGTTTATTTGGTGGGTTGTTTTTGATTAAGGGCCTAAACAGCTAATGCCAAGAGCCACTTATGTCATGTCTATAAATTGCGTGTGTTCTTCTGGTCAGCAGGCCTGTTTTTCTGGATAACAAACCTCGGTTTAAACTGATTATCACGCCTCTCCTTAAACTTATTCATGGCGACGGAGAATAAGTTTAAGGAGAGGCACGATAGGTGTGGGAATAATGGTTAGTAGGTCTCTGCAATGTGTTTCCATGGAGATACTCATATAATAATGATAAATTATCACCAGACATTATACATAGATTTTAATATTTATACTTTGTAACTATATACATACCTGAAGAGTTGAGATTTAGTCGAGGCTAGCAAGTGATCGGTGTCGAGGTTAGTAGGTGAAAAGACGTCCTGTCAGCGAGCTCCTGAAAGATTTGTGATTTTTGTTGATTTATTAAGTGTTTTCTTATATTTAATTGTGTATTTTAGTATATTATTGTAGTTTTATTAGTGTAGGTATTGTGCTAAAGTGTTTTATAACATAATTTCAGAAAAATTATTAGTTTTTACTACTCTTAAAAATGGCGCCAAAATCTCGTCGTAACAAGGCAGTGACTAAAGTTAAAGTTACTACTGAGGAGAGCGTTTGTCCTGAACAAAACCACGGCTGCAGTGATGATAATAATTTATCTGAGGATACGCTGACATTAGAAATAGCTCGGTTAAAAGAAATTATCAGGAAATCCACCAGGGAATTGGAAAACGTGGAAAAACGTTTGTTTAAACTTCGACAGGATACGAAAAAGGATGAGAACAAGAACAGACAGGAAAACACTGAACTTGGTAATCAAAATATTAATAACAACCAGGTAAGTCAGTTAATATCTAAGAAAAAAGAGGCAATATGGTATGGTGACTCAATTTTAAAATTTGCTCTTGCCGAGGGAGTCACCACTTCTAGTTTCCAGGGAACAAAAATTAAAAACATGACACGTAATTGAAAACCAAAAAAGAAATGCTGGTAGGTACTAATAGTTTAAGTGGTGACAAACATAGTATGAGAGAAGATATGAAAGGTCTGTTGGAAGAAGCGAGAAAGAAATGTGAGAGAGTAAAAATTGTAGGATTACCACCTAGATATGATAGTATTGACTCAAGAAGGAGGGCGATGATAGCAAATGATTTCACGCGCAGGCTATGTAGAAGATATGGATGTGAGTTTTTAGACGTGTTTGATGGCAGAAAAGATTTGTATAAGAATGATGGCGTGCACTTGAATTCATTTGGCATCAGAAGCCTGGAGAAATTACTTCTTGGTATGAGACTTAATGCAGAGAGTCAGGGAAACTAGATCATCAAGGGAGGAATGAGAAAAATGATGCGTGTGAAAGTTCAGCTATGGTATACAAACGTGATAAAGATATAAACGCCTTTGAACATGGTTATGTATGTGGCGAAGGAGTGGAAAAATATGCTTTGGGTTCGGACCTTATGTCTGGGGAGGGAAAAGAGAAAATTCTAGAACAAGACCAAATACATTGCATATCTAATTATAAGAATAGGCTAGGTCGTAATTTATTATGTCTATATACAAATGCCAGGAGCATTAGAAACAAAGGGGTTGAATTTGTTGCTTTATTGAATACGATGTGGCCTAAAATTGTTGGCATTAGTGAAACCTGGCTATCAGAATCAGATATGGTAAGTGAGATCGAGTGTAACGGATTTACTATTTTTAGGAATGACAGAAGAGATTGGAGAGGAGGAGTGCTACTAATGATATCAGATGACTTAAATCCAGTTAGGGTAGAAATACAAGAAAACAATGATGGTAACAATGTCCCATGTAGCGATGAGTTTGAATCTATTTGGTGTGAAGTGGAGGTTAACAGAATGAAATATATGGCGGGGTGTTGCTACAGACCAGGCAGCTCAGTTGTAAGGGACGAAAAGTGCATCGCCAATTTAGCCTCATGGGTACCAAGCGAATGATCATTATGGGTGACTAATTTTCCAAACATTGATTGGGTAGAAGAGAAATCTCATGATCAGAAAGAACAGGAATTTATTGAATTGTTGCGGGATAACTTTCTCAAGCAGCATGTGAAAAAAGGAACTCGAGGTCAAAGAGTGTTGGATTTGCTCATAACGTCAGAAGGGATCTCTGTCAAGAATATAGCTATTTTACCACCAATTGGTGACAGTGATCATGCTGTTCTTTCTTTGGAAGTATCTACTTGTATTGAAGCTCCGATTAAAACAGGCTGCATGCTGAACTACAAAGCTGAAAATTATGATCGACTTAGAAGAATACTATCTTTGGTCCCACGGTATCAGTTACTGAATGGAACAAGTGTCAGCAATGCATGGGAATCTTTCAAAAAGTGCTTGAATGATGCGGTATCTGAATGTATCCCTAGTGTTCAAAGAGTAAATAGGTTGGGTGGGTGTGAAATGGATGTGCAGGCTTATTAAGCTAGAAATCCACAAGAAGAAGAAGATGTGAAAAGAGTATCATGAGATTACGAGTGAGAGGAGTTATGAAATATATAAAGCTCAGGCCATAAAAGTAACGAGTATTGTGAGAAAAGCTAAAAGAAATTGGCCATGCAAGCTAAAGGCAATCCAAAAGAATTTTATCGTTATGCCGCAAGCAAAAGAAAGCATGAATGTGGAAGAATAACTTTCTTGAATGCAGATGGTACTCCAGTTTTGGAAGCTAAGGAGATTGTTCAGTTAATGAGTGCTCACTTCGCTAAGCTATATCAACCAGGTGTATGTAGTATGGTGCACAGTGCTACTGCTACGTTGGATGAAGAGCTACTAGTGGTTCATGAAAATGAGGTTGAAGAGCTTTTGCATAACCTGGATAAGAATTTGTCAATAGGGACAGATGGAATATCTGCCCGTTTATTAAAGCAATGTTCAGCTGAATTGGGTAGGCCTTTCACACATTTGTATAACTTGAGTCTCAGCTCAGGAATGTATGATAGTTCCATTGCACAAGGGTGTTGCAAAAACTGATGTGTCTAACTACCGACCTATTAGTATTTCTGGTGTGGTAGTGAAGATTTTAGAGAAGTTAGTAAGAACTCGCATACAGAAATGGGTCGACAATCATTCTATACCCTGCAGGGAACAGCATGGGTTTACTAAAGGAAGGTCATGTTTTAGCAATTTGCTCATATTTTATAACAATGTTATGGCCGAGTTGGATAAAGGAAATGGATACACTATGATAATGTTGGATTTTTCTAAGGCATTTGATAGGATACCACACGATAGGCTGTTGCGTAAACTGGAGAATATGGGATTGGAACATAATATATTGACTTGGATCAGGGGATGGTTGACAGACAGATATCAAAAAGTGGTATACAGTGGGTGTGAATCTGCAAGATTTAAGGTAATCAGTGGAGTATCTCAGGGTTGGGGGGGTGGGGGGGGGGGGGGGTGGGGGGGGGGGGGGGTGGGGGGGGGGGGGGGTGGGGGGGGGGGGGGGTGGGGGGGGGGGGGGGTGGGGGGGGGGGGGGGTGGGGGGGGGGGGGGGTGGGGGGGGGGGGGGGTGGGGGGGGGGGGGGGTGGGGGGGGGGGGGGGTGGGGGGGGGGGGGGGTGGGGGGGGGGGGGGGTGGGGGGGGGGGGGGGTGGGGGGGGGGGGGGGTGGGGGGGGGGGGGGGTGGGGGGGGGGGGGGGTGGGGGGGGGGGGGGGTGGGGGGGGGGGGGGGTGGGGGGGGGGGGGGGTGGGGGGGGGGGGGGGTGGGGGGGGGGGGGGGTGGGGGGGGGGGGGGGTGGGGGGGGGGGGGGGTGGGGGGGGGGGGGGGTGGGGGGGGGGGGGGGTGGGGGGGGGGGGGGGTGGGGGGGGGGGGGGGTGGGGGGGGGGGGGGGTGGGGGGGGGGGGGGGTGGGGGGGGGGGGGGGTGGGGGGGGGGGGTGTGGTGGATTTTGGTTCCAAATCAGTATGCAGTGAATTAAGAATAATGAAGAACAATAAGTTAACCAATTGAACCAGTGCATTTGTGTATTGTGAATTCGATATTTACCATTTTATTAGATTCAAGATTACGGCCTGAAGAAGCACAGGCATCATCGTTGCAAACGATTTTTTTATAGGATCAAATAATTCGTTTTGGATTTTTTAATACTTTTTATTATTTCTATTTTTTTAAATTTAATTTTGTTTATTTGGTCTATTTTTATTTCATTTATTTATTTTATTATTCTATTTTTAGTTTATTTATTTTATTCACAAAGATATGCATTACTTTTTTCAGACAGTACTTGATCTAGAAAAATGTAGCTAAATATCATTATTTGTCCTTTTTTTAATATATATTATTTATTCAGGATATATACTAATACACCATTAATTTTTTCAAATAAGTTGATAATAATAAAATGTGTTAGAAATAAACAATCTGTTGGAAAGGTGGATGTAATTTAATCCAGCGTAACGGAGGGCAATGCTGTGGCCAATGAAGTTTTAACTGAGGCTCGGCATTGCCGTTACCATGGGCCTGGGACGCTGAGTTTTGCTCTCTTAGGTTTCTTCCAAAATTTTACTCCCGGTGAGGGGGGAGGCTTAGATTTCGGGGGGGGAGTGCCCTGAGAGAGCATTTTGAGTCTTCGGGGAGGGTGTTCTACGGCATGGCCCGGTGAGGGGGCCCTGTCGGTGGATGGTTTTCCCTGGAACCAACGCTGAGTTGGACGGTCTTTCGGCCACTCGTAGGGAGTGGTCCGGGTGATCGCCTAATTTTTAGAGATGGCTTTACATATTCAGTAGCCAACGAAGTTTTAACTGAGGCTCGGCTATTGCCGTTACCCAGCCATGACTAGAACTTTTAGCTCAATAACACCCCATCCACACAGATTTTCTTTAATCAGATGAAGGGATGAAAAGTCAAGGACTCAGTCCATCTCCCCCCCCCAACAAAAAATGTGTTGGAAATACACCCTTTGTCCAAAAAGAAACCGAACTTTTCGAAAATAGAAGAAACTAGTGGCGCCACCTGTTGTATCTTTTTGTTGTCGAAAGCGTGTATATGAAATAGGATTTCCGTTTCTTCTACTATATCGTATTTCGTGATTACTCTTGTATATGTGAGTAAAATAATATCACGTTTATGTGCACGTATTGCCAAAATTAAGAGAAAAAAACATTATAAATGTTCTATTTTAATACAATTATTCTTTCAATGTCTTTATTAGTCTACTGCTAGCACGTCCTGATTATATAAACTGCTAGTAATATGTGTAATCGATTTCTGATTTAAACATCGGAATACACATCAACTACTTATATAATGTTCATGCAATTCTTAGCCCAGCTGCTATAAAAAGAAAGCTATAATCCTTGTTCGACACGAGAACAAGAATCCAGGAAGGCTTCATGAAGGAAGAGCTTGAGTTTTCAAGGGAGACCTTTTCTCCAGGCGGAAACCAACTCGATTACGAGGTCAACCGTATTTTACAAAGCATGCCGGTCATTTTATGATGTCTATAGGCAGTCAGTTAGAATACTATTGCACTATCCGCTGCCATTTCTTTTTTTACTCAGCTCCTTTATCTTTGGTGTGCGTAGATCGTTCTCTTTAAAGTGGTAAGCAAGAAATATGTAAGTGGATTGGTTTTCGTTGGTTGCAATTACTGCCGAAGCAACTAAGGAGAAAAACATTTCATGGAGTTCGATTTTAGTGTCAATCGAAATTTTTATTGGCGAAATTTGGCACTTTGGATTCACCCATTTGCTAATAATTACGCATTGTATAAAAAGAAGAACCGAATTCTTTTTATGGTACTTCGGATCTCTGTCTCAAATCATCTCAATGTCGGTTTCAATCAGGCCATTTGGAGTTGCGAAATTAAGAACAAGAACACATAAATGCATAGCAAACAAGTCAACCAGAATGGAAATGAATGCGGAGAGAAAAATAAAAATAAAAAAGGCGAATACTTTGTGATTATAATTTTGCCAGTTATAGCAAAAAAAGAAAACAGTGAACACACACACACACACACACACACATATATATATACAGCAGATATTAAGGTTAACACTGTTTATTGCACAAGACTTTTATGCTGCTCAGAGACAATTTGTTTTCTGAAGAACTACATGATGTCTGCAACGACGTTATTAAAAGGACTCCTTCACAGAATTGTTCAGTCATATATATATATATATATATATATATATATATATATATATATATATATATATATATATATATATATATATATATATATATATAGTGAAAAGAAGATGCATGTAACCTCTATCTGTATGTACTACACTCTCATCAGTATACATATGCGTAATATAAACAGCAGAGCTATAAAGCATTACTACGTCATCGATGGCCATAATTAAAGAAGTGTTCAGATGAGGTGTAGCGAAAAATATATTGGAAGAAATTCCTCCTTTCAGATGTTCTAAGAACTGCATTCTGTGAAAGACGTTTTCCACAGCTGAACAGCAGATGTGCATTGATTTGCCTCACCTGCTGCGTTATTCTCTCTCTTTTAGGGTTGCTAAATCAGGCCCCTACAACCAAAGGTCCCAAATGGGTTGAGATCAGGCGAACGAGGCGGCCATGCTGTGAGAAATGCATGACTAATCACTCTGCGTTCTGTGAAGTGTTTTCGTAACATTCGCTGCGCCGACAATCCAATGTGAGGTTGGTGCTCCATCCTGCACGAATATGGTAGAGTCAAGGCATCTTCGCTGCTGCAGTTGCGGAACGACAAAGTTGCGCAGCATCTCTGGATCCTTAACAGCAGAGACGGTACACGTCACTCGTCCGGCAGGGCGAAGTTCTTCGAAAAAGTACGGACCAATAATAAACGATGCAGTGAAACTACACCACACTGACTTTCGGTGAGTGTAAAGGGATCTAATGGAACACCTGAGGGTTATTCGCAGCTCAAATGCGGCAATTGTGTGAGTTAACGCTACCGTTCAGATAAAAGTGTGCCTCTTCAGCCCACAGGATCCTCCACCTCTATTCGAGCTAAGAACGTCAATGAAGACTGCAATAGAATTTCCTCATCACCATGAAGGAAAGCTTGAGTATGGGAGATCTTGTAGGGGGAAAACCTCAGCATTTCACGCAGGATTATACATATTATATTGTATTATAAATATTATACCTTGTATAAATATATATATATATATATATATATGTTTAGTTTCAGACATATCGTGCTTGTCTACTAAAGTCATTTTTGCTTTGTCCTTTTGTCATACGCCGTTTTTTTCTTCGTTTTCATACTGATGATATCTACTTTGCTAAAATTTTTATTATTTTTTTTACATAGCAATAATTATTCATTCACATCACCGAATGTGAAATCAATGATTAATATTTAAAGTTTACTTTCGTATATAATATTTTTTTCTGAATTAATGCTACAGTTAATAAATTAAAGATATCAAGAAATTATATCCTTGGTTTAATCCTTTATCCAAGTGTAAGCAAACAAAGTTTGCACCTGAAGTATTTTCAGGACTGGGGCAACTCGTATAAGGAAGCTAAAACTTCACATCACTTGCCTTAGTGTCCCATAATGCAAAGCACGTCTCCTTGCAGATATGTATAATATTTCGACCTTTATTGAGATCTCTTCAGTGGGAGCTAGACCCAGAGGTGATACCAAGGTTGAAGTAATGCAGAAATCATATTTTCATATACGAGTTGCCTACATGTCTGCAAGGAGATGTGCTTTGCATTATGGGATGCTAAGACAAGTGATGCGATTAGCTTCCTTATAGGAGTTGTCCCAGTCCTGAAAATGCTCCATTCACAAACTTTGTTTGCTTACACTTGGATAAAGGATTAAACCAAGGATATAATTTCTTGGTATCTTTGATTTCTAGTATAACCAAGTGAAAAAACTTCCTACAACTTTCTCTAATTACAGTTAATATTCGTACAACATAATTTCTAAAGATAATTAGTTCTAACTCGGCTATATTATCACCAGAAAAGGCTTTCATGTTTTCCACGCCTATTGTGTAATAGTATAATTTGCTTTAAAAGAAACAAAGTTGATTTCATTCTATCGAAAACTCCTATTAATAATTGTAATGGATGGATGTGCTCGAGACTCGACGCCTAAATTTTCTGTTTTATGTTAGGATCGTATTGAAATGCTTGGCCTCAGGAATGAGGTATTCTTATACTTCAACTGCAGGTCGTTACCACAGGGTACAACGGAGAATATTTCAACTAATTTGGTTGAAATATTCTAGTAACTGTATTAGCATAGCTTATTTGGTTATTCAATCACGTAGATTTTACGTTACAACATATTATCTACATCTACATATCTGCATTAAAAATTGGCTACAACCAGCGGTACGAAGTTCATTGTGAGTTTAATTTAAAATTTAAAGAGTAATCAACCCTAATTCGTGACACCTCTGAGCCTATGCGAATAAAGGTACGATTTAGAACTTCTCGCTTTATAATAGTTTCCAGGAAACAGTCCACTTCGTAAATAGTCCCCACATATATTTTCCCTCTTACATTTGAACTTATGAAATTAAATTAAATATAAATATTTTCTGTTTGTTGTTCGGGAAAAACTCAGCTCATCAAGCTAACGTATTACACTATTGTTTATAGCAAAATGACTCGAATATCTCTAAATCAACTTGACCATTTAATAAAACTTGGCACTGGAAAAAAAAAGATGGAATGATTGAACCTTGACAGTGGAGTATTACACAGTTTAGTTTCTGTAGAATATTCGATCCCTTTCTCCACTTACTCAAGAAGAAAGATTTCGTTTTTAAGACAATAAATCTCGATATATTATAGTAAAATTTTCTCAGAGAGAGAGAGAGAGAGAGAGAGAAATTTTCTTTCGATTTTCTCAACCTAATAATATAAACTTTAAACAGCTCGACTGTGTAGCCTATTAAAAATCATTTAGAAATTCATCGATATAGAGCACGCTTGCCAGTCTGTTTGCTCAAGCGTATAACGTCTCTACTCTCCAACCAAGAGGTCACGAGTTCGAATCCCATTACGGACATGGATATTTGGGAATGTCTTCAGATGATGGATGAATTTCGTAGCTTGCAGTGAGATCACCCTTCTGCTAATTGAGACCTGAAGTGGCTTTAAAAATTTCCGTGTTTGGTGTCTGGAGCAGATTTCCAGATCGTGTGACCATTCACATAAAAAGGTGTTTTTCAAAGTTAATATTCAAATAAGAACACGTGATTTCATAATCTTGGAAAGGCATACGAAATTTGACTGTGAAAATAGTTTCTGATTATCTCGGCATACAGCAACAACCGTTAGCATTTCCTTAACAAGTGTTTCGCATATGATTCAATATAAAGCAACCCTTCAAAAAGTTTAAGGGATTGTCACAGCACATTCATTTACATTTTTTTGTTAACATATCCAATCTCTAATTGGGAATCTATTCAAATCTACGTCTTGGCTACAACTCATACTGGCTTTAGTTGATCCTGGGTTGTTTCCGGAAGCTATACTTCTACTTCACAGAGCCAATATGACCAGCAACTCATTTGTCGAAGAGCTACTCATCTAATAAAGCAAAAGATGGAGAGTGCTCACTAGAGAAATACTTCACACATAGAATACAAAAACTTAAAACTGTAGAGCGTCTTCTTGTGCAGTATACTTCGACTGATGCACGACAGATAATTCTCATTTGTAAACAGAAATGAAAATTTAAACAGTCGAAAATGTAAGTGTTATTATGTCGTCAACGATCTCGTTATCCCGTATTTTATACATAAAAGGCTGACCCGATGTATAGTGAGATAGTGTATGTGTGTGTGGGGGGATATACTCCCATGGTCCATGATTCATCTACAAGAGAGACTTATATGGTTCACTTACATACAAGAGAGATTTCTTGTTCACCATTACTTTCAGCATTCCCAAAACGAAGACTTTCAGTATATAGAAACTGTGTCCAAAATATGAGATTTTCATGCGATTTTTTAATTTATTCAAGTGTCCTTTGCACAGACTGCATTTCTACTTATCAAGTGCTAAGAGAACGAAATGGACGTGTTTGATATGTTTGAACAAGTGGTTCACTAAACTTAAACGAACCATCTCTGTAAACAGTTCACGAGGGGATTTATAAGTCCTCGTACAATGCAGAACTATACACAAATATATCGAATAATTTTTACCTTGCAATGCAAGGCTGTAATAAACAAAGAATTTATGAGAGTCAGTTAATCCCACCATTTTTTGTTAGTTTCCAACCAGGAACGTTTAAATTATTTTTTTTTTAATTTCTAACATGGAAAAAGGTTTCTCTCAAGTATGAAGCTATATCACGACAAAATTCAGGGTTTAATTCATTACAAATGACTGTTTTTGAAGTTATATTGAAAATAGTGATTCATTCAAAAAAATTAGTGATGCAGCAGGATATTACTAAGTTAATGTTGTATTCATACATTGTTCTGTAATAAAACATAAAGAAAACAGTGACGAAGAATTCAGAGTGGTATATTATCTTTTTATTACACGGAACAACGAATTCTCTTTGTAAGTGAAAGTTATGTAGAAATTAAGTGATGGTTTTCTTGGTCGCAAGCAGACACTCTAATAGAAGAGCATGGGCCAAAACATACAACACCAACCGGACATCTAACTCCACGTTGTGAATAGTAGGCTGTTGTGACTGATCGCCGTTAGATGGCATTCCTATCAACTCCAGATACCAGAATAAGATTCTGGATATGATGCGAAATACTCTCTGGTAAATCTCGTGACTGACTGCTTGGAAGAAATCAAGCACTTGGCAGAACATGATCGAGAGTCTCACTAATACAGGAAAGCAAACGATCAGTGTGATGGGAAACCACTTCTGCAACATGGCGATTGTGTTCCGATATCGATAATCAGGAACGATCACTGGTACCAGCATAGTGACCTTACAACAACGCTTTATAACTCACTTGCCGGAAAGTAAATTTATATACAATATTCGCACAGGAAACGTCCTCGAAAGATGACTGGTTGGATTATAATTTGAATATCTGCGTTCCTTGGTTAAGCTATGTCACTAATGCTGCAGCAGTGGCTATGCGCAACAATGAGATGGTATTTACAGTGGATGACGTCACATACTGTGAATGTTTGACGTTTAAATTAGAGGTTAGAGACCCATAAATTGTTGCACTTTATAATTTGTGCGATTTCTTAGAAAAATTAAAGGTTGTGCCTATAAAAATATATAAATAATTACTAATTGGATTATATGTCGATTAAAAATGAATTTTCCTTGGAATGAAAAATAAAATTTACAATCAAGGTCGACTTGTTATGGAGAAAGTCAAAATAATATCTGCTCAGCAGATAAGTACAGTTGAACATGAGATTCAATATTTGTAATACAAAGTAAAATGCATGAAACCAATATTCACAAATCCATTCCTTAGCTTTCAATCTGTGACATCTTTAAGACACAGATTCTCCCAAATGCTTAAGTTCATCACTTCATAGACAACATGATTACATCTCGTGCTGACACATGCAATCCAAACACTTCCTGTTTTATAGAATAATTCTCAGTTCATATAATACAAACAAGATGGACTTCGCCATATCTAAGCATATCCAGACAACCCTGTTGGTTAGTGAGACTAGAAACACTCCTTCATCACTCAAGACTATAGACGTGGAGACTAATCAAAGGCTGATTTTAATTTCTTTATGCAGTATTATTCAGTCACATCGCAAAATGAATGGAAAGTATAAATGCGACTGTCTTACAATAGCCATAGAGACTAACCCGACTTGCCTGATCAATCCTACTCCACAATGAAAAACGAATCTGACCTCATTTGACAAAAATAATGAAATCATTTGCCAATGTCTTATAGTAGTTTAGTATAGTAATTAAAACCACTCAGCGTTGGTAATTTATGTGTGAAGTGTATTCGATTCCGGAAAACACCACCAGAATTGCTATTTATAATGAAATCGCGCTTTCGTTACAACCGGAAAATACTCCGATATCTATCCCATCATTACATCGATGTTATATGGAAAAATATTCGTAAACAGGGCCAGCCTTAAGCTGACTAGACCAAATGGGCGCAGGCAGCACCTGAAGCAAGAAATATAATATTTGATAAAATTTTGAACGATTTTGTTGAACAAAAAAGAAAGATATTGTTAATGTATAATTAGTTTATTTTTTCTTTTTCCCCCCCTTTCTTTTTGTAAAAGTGTATTCGATAAATATATTATTTAATTTTTAATATTGTATCTAAGAATATTTTAATTAATAAAATAAATTTAAATCATTTCTATGAAGGAATAACAGACACGAATTATAACTATTTCGTCATATTTATACGAGGTGATTTATCTACCTCAGAGGGCGCTGTTGTATCATTGGTAGTGGGACACAACATGTTTTTATAACTACCAGTTGGTAGATGTTTACAAAATGAACAATAATAAAAGCTATTACAATGCCAAGGCATCCCAAACATTTTCATAATTTATGTCTTTATATTTCCTCCAAGAACAAAAACCTAAATCAATGATCTTTGATTTAAACTTCAGTTAATCCACATAATTATTTTCATAATTCGGTGGTATACCAAAACGATTGTCTGTTTCTTGCCAGACTCTTTGTAACTGGTGAACAGTTATTAAATTCAGTGCTTCTACAATTCGAAGGCGAAGTTCTTGCAATGTGGTAGGTAGGGGTGGCACGGAAACGGAATCTTTACGAATCCTCGAAGATAAAAATCGCAAGGGATCAGGTCTGGGGACCTGGGTGACCACTTGCTCAGTAGTACAAGATCATATGTCCTACTTGGACCCATCCATAATGATGTTTGTTAATACGTTTAATATTAATTTTATATTAATATTTATTTTATTTCTAAATATTTCTGAATAATGATAAAAACTTTTTAATATTCAAAGATTCAATACAGTGAGAACTATCATTAAGTTTTCAATAAATGTATATTACAAAGACCATCCACTCACTGACTGCGCGCCATAATTCTGTTATCCAGTTTTATTCTTTATGTTGGTTTTATTCATCACGGTTTTCGTTTGCATTTTTTGATAATTCGATATTCCAATTACAATGCTTATTTCTGGTAAAAAATTTGAAATCTTTGGCTGAAATCATTAAATCCAGCATTAGGCTTTGTTATTCTCCGAAAGGTGTAATATTAATTATCTTTATCTTTTTTAAACTTTAAAATTTGATAAAAACTTATATAATTCAAACTTAGTAATAATCTTTCTAGTATAAATTATATCTAATAAAGATTTTTTTTTTTTTTGAAAATAGCTTGACAGTTTATGTTTAAATAGTTATTTTCTTGGAGACACATAACACGAAAATCCAATGTAGCGTTATTTCAAGAAACTGGCTTTATCCTTTACAGTCTCATTCTGCTCTGTGAGTAACCTGGCAGCAGGTAGTCTTCTGGGATTTTACGCTTCATGGCACAAAACTGGTTACAGAATATTGCAGAACTCCCGATGACCGCAATGTTCCTACTATTTCTTACTAATTTGGTCACGAGTGGCGCACCCAGGGAGGGAGACAAGGGGCCATGCTCCCCTCCCCCCCAAAAAAAGAAAAAGTTAAAAAATACTAGAAAATTTTCCAAAATACTTTTCCTAATTAAAAAATTTATTTTTTATTTATGTTGTGTCATGTCTTCTATTTCTATACTACTTATGAATTAGGGGTCACATAAAGTGAGAGAACCCTATAGCAGTGTTTCTCAACCTATGGTCCGCGACGATGGGACAGGTGGTCCACAAGCTTAAATTAACCAAATAGATCTATATATTTTAATTATCCAAACAAAACCAATTAAAATTGAATAAGTAAGTAAGTAAAAATTATTAAAATAAAATGAATTACAGGTAACCCTCGTATAACGCGGATGTTAGGTTCCACAAAAATGCCGCGTTATATGAATCGCATTATGCGAGATTCAGATCACATAGAAAAAGTAGGGTTAGGTTCCGAAATCGTTTTTTTTTTTTAAGATTATATAAACAATGACATATCCAACAAAAAAATATTTTTATTTAATTCAGGTAATTCATGTAAGTTAAGAAAATATATAAACTATGAAACAAACACAGTATAAAATTATAAAAAATCATAAATTGTACGTAAATTTCATTGCACATGACATAAGTGTTTTACGCAAAATAAAATAAAGTGCATATTTTAATCGTCATCACTCTCTCTCTTCAAAACGAGCATTTCGTAGACATTCTTTATTTACGAGTGGCCGGAGTTCGTCATCACTTGAAATCTCTGGGACATCATTTGTATAATTCTCATTGCATACTTCGGTTGGTTTAGTTATCAAGAATTCAGTAATAAGACCATGCTTACCACTATGCTGCACTTTTTTTATGAAGTTAATATAGTATGGGGCTAAACAAATATCCAATTGCCTTGTGAATTTTCCGGAGCGCTCCATTGAGGGATCATTAACCATAAAATAACCTTCTTGCCAAGTCCATTCCTTCTGCTAATTTCTTTAAACTGAATTCTTTAACGGATTCATCACAACCAGAATCTTCGGCAGAACTTTCCCCGCCATTTGGTTCGACGTCATCTATTAATTGTACCAGTTCCTCCTCATTTAAATCTATTTCACCATCAATTAATTCACTATTGAAGAGATTTGAGCACTTATGAAGAAGTTCGCGAAGGTTGAGTCTCATGTGCTGATCGAAACAGAATGTATCTTCAGTCTTGTTCAATTGTTACCTTGGCAGTTTACAGTGGGTGGGTTTATCCCTATTAACAAAGGCGTATATCGCAAAAGCGATCTAAGTGACCATTACTATAAAAAATATTTTTACATAAAAAAAAGCATTACATATTGTATGTAACTCACCAAAAAATAAAGTGCTCAGCTTGAGATTAACACACTTATCATTTTTAATGCACTTTCCTGGCTGAAAACGAAGACAATTTTCAACAACAACCACTTTATACGGTAAACAATTGACGTACATGTGCTAAAGGGTATTTCCCCTAATATAAATTCGCTACTTATAACTACATGCGCGATACGGGCAGACGCAAATTTAACGAAGATAAATTTTTTTTTTAAGTCGCGCGTTGAAAAATATATGAAAAGATAAAGGGTACAGTTTATAGACCGTCTTATATCGAAACCGCGTTGTATAAGTACCGCGTTATATGAGGGTTACCTGTACTTAAAAAAAAAAAAAAAATAGCGGAAGAATGTTCATTCCATGAACATTCTGCCACTATTTTAATTTCTAGCGGCAGAATGACGAGTAATAAAAGGGATGAAGTGAAAAACAATATGGTTTTATTGCTTCCACCTTCCCTTGCTGTTTTGCCAGATTTCAAGTGAACATGTGTTATCCACATGACCACATTTCAACCAATTGCTTGTTGTTTGTTGATTTTTATTAATGAAGGTTTTCCTCCTTCAACCAAGGCTCGATATATCTTCAGAAGTGCTAAGTAATACTTGCACAAAATGTGTTGTGAGTTAACTCCAGTATTGATATATTTTTCGGAAATCGCGCGAAAAGCAAGCTGATAATCGAGTTGAAATGCTAACTCTCTTCAACCGAATTCCAATAATATGTGAAATTGCCATAACAGCCTTCACTATATATACAGTATATATATATATATATATATATATATATATATATATCTTAGTTTTAACACGTTTACGAATTTTAACACTTTCGGTTGAATTTTATTGCTGCCGAGTGAACTCACACAATCTAATTAATAACAATAGTTTTTAGTTAGATACTGTGTTTGCCGGTGCAACACATGGTTTTGCTTGAGTATATATACAGCATAGTTTCTGGATGAGGGAACATGTGATTTATTAATTAGTGTCGTTTTTATCCCAGTTGTCTCTAATTGCTATTTCTTGAGAAATGTATTACACAGACTGCTTATACCTTATTCACTGACATAATAAAAGTACTTGTTTTTCTTGCCTCTGCAATATAGTGGCTATTGGGGGAGGGATTGTTGTTTACCGCGGGAGCAAGTTACTATCGCCCTGCTCTGAACGTGTTTCAGCTTTTTTTCATTTGTGAGGTATATGCGAAACTTTTTAATTAATTTTTTTTCGAAAAGTAAAATCAGGGATGAGAGTTATATGCGAACAAGTACGGTATTTCAATTATGGATAAGTACATTGGTACCTTCTTTAAACGGAAAAATATCTCGGATGACAGTGATAATACAAATTTCTTAGTTTGTAATGACAGTTTGTGTGTAGTTTCTGAAGAGAAAGAGGTCTGTAACGAATCCACAGAAACCCCATCAGTTGCAATGCGATAATATTAATACGCTGAACGAAAGGAAAGATTTGCTGACTTGCTGGACACTCGACCAGTGGATCGCATTCAAAGGTAAATACAATTGGTTATTTTGTAGGAACATTTTTCTGTTTTGTGACTTTTCTTCCTTCACGGTAATTATGCCTACATTATTGTGTTATTATTCAACAATTGTTTACAGTTTTGAATGTGTATATAAAGTCGATGTCAACAGTAGCCTGATTACGAACGTGTGATCACGAGACGGGGAGGTTTAGAGCTTCCCCGGATAGTATTCAAAAGGTAAATACAATTGGTTATTTTGTATAGCGCCCCGAAACTTATTAGTTCAGAATTTAACCACCGGGAAAGGGTTTGTGTCCACCTGAAAACTCCGAAACAGAATTTGGAAACATTTTCCGAATAATGCAAGTCTAGCTGATCCTACAGGTAGTGCAAGGCCAAGGCAACTCGTGGTAAAGGTGGCATAAGCTCTGATCACTAATCTTAATATTTACCCTTAATGCCAAAACACATCTCCAAGAAGGGGATGTATGATGTTTTGTATTAAAGGCAAGGGGGCCACTACCCAGACCGGTTTCGATCTTTATTGAGGTCTCATCAGTGGGAGCCAGGCTAGAAATACCAAGATTTTAGTAATACAGGGCTTATAAATATTTTACCAGAACATTTAATAAGGTGTTTTAACCTTATTAAATAAAAATCTCAGGAGGAGATATAAATGTAGAAAGTATTTTTACCTTGGGATTTTCCGAATAACTTTTTATAAGAAATTTCTGTGATTTCACGATCCATTTCAGCCTTGCAATCACGAAAACGACCTTTCGTTATCGAAAAGAGAGCAGCTAATTGAGCTTTCAAGTGACAGTAGGCTTAAAATGCAATTCCGTGATCGTGGTTTGGCTCGATTCTGGATCTCGCCTTCAGTGAGAAGTGAATTTCCCGAATTATTTGAAGAAGTCGAAAATCGTCATGCAGTTTTCTACAATCTATCTTTGCGAGAAAGGATTTTTCGCTCATTCAAATAAAAACAAAATACAGAATTCGTCTTAATGTGTGTGCCGATCTTCGACTGAAGTTGACCAATATTGTCCAGATATCCATCAACACTCTGCAAGGTCGAGAAGCTCATCCATTTCATTAAAAGTAAATAGTAACATAATTATATCATTTTATTTATTTGTTTAATAAAAATGAAACAAATTTTTATTAAACAAATTTGTGGATAAAACAATTTTTATCCACAAATTTTAATTTTTTATCTATATATTCGGCCTGGTTGGCCGACTCTCCAGCCAAAAGGTTGCGAGTTCGAATCCCGCCGTGGACATGGATGTTTTGTGATTGTCTGTGAAAATACTAGTGGGTAGTGGTTGGTGGTAGACAGCGTTGGTGCAGATGATGATGATGATTGTAGTTGTGGTTGATGAAGACGGAGAGTTGTAGTAGGTGCCCTTCCTCGATATGTCTTTGGACTACCTGGAGGTGTTATGTAATAATAATATCGACAAACTTTATATGTTCATTGTGCATCACATAGTTTGAATGTGGTACTTGGAAATGCTATATTTGTGACAAATAAGAAATTGCATTGGCATAATTGAAAAGGTACACAATTTCTTCAATGCCCCTAAAAGACAGGACGTCCTCGTTGTTTATAATATTATAATATTAATATCTTTATTTAGCTTGCAAAAAATATTTGCGTGCACCTTACCATTGCCTAAAATAAAGCAAAAATCTCACAGTGACCTCTTAATTGCCCTAAATTTTGTTGATGATGTTGTGGCTCAATTAATTACCGTTCGTGAAACATCAGATTCACTCGGCACCACAACATTTTGAAATATATTTTTTTCTCTTCTACCAAATGGAAAAGATGCTCCAACAGCAAGTGCAATGGAAGATTTTCGTCAGTTGTATAAATTTTATGCCGGTGATTTGCCTTATACAATTTTGAACGCCGAATTCAAGTTATGGTATAAGAATGAAAAACCATTTGCAATAGCTCTATGCAAAAATGCCGTTGATGCAGTTTGAAAGTGTGACAAAATGATATATCCTAACATCTATAACTTATTAAAAATATTTGCAACGCTTCCAGTAACAACATTCGTCAGTCAAAGGTCATTTTCTAACTCTTACGCCTTTTAAAAACCTATTTAAGATCCACCATGGCACAATCACGATTGCACGGACTTGCTTTGCTACACACAGAGAGAGATTAATGTAACCACGACTGAAATAATTCAAGAGCTTTGTAAAAAGAAAAGAAAACTGGATTTTATTCTTTAAATAAATTTTTATAATCACCTAATGAATTTTATTTAATGAATTTTATTGAATGAATGAAATTTAACGAATTTTACTTGAACGGATAAAAATATTTTTAATACAAATTATTGTATTAAAAATATTTTTATCCGTTCAACTCCCCCCCCCCCCCAAGATTAAATCCTGGGTGCGCCACTGGTCACGACAGTGATTATAAGGTTTTCACATGATGTATATAACACAGTATTTAATAAATAATTTTATTTTATTATTTTAGTTATTTATTTATATGCATTTCATTCAGTGCTTCCCCCCCTCTCTCTTTCTCTATTTGTCTGTCTCTCTTTTTACCTGTACATACATGAATTAATTTATTTACAAAATAAAGTAAATAAATAAAAGGAAATAAAATTAAATCTGCTAATGCCATTATGCTACCACAGGAAGCAGGCGAGACCGTTTAGTCCTATTTTGGGCTGAGGGGGGGGGGGGTCAATCTCCTCCAGTACCCAATCAGAGATAGTTGACTCTGGCCTATTAGTAATTATAAACGGCATATGGTATGACGGCAGACAGTGGCCACATTGCGTAGTCAATATATTTTCAGACAATATATTTATCTGAAATAATGTGGTCCTACGATCGATTTGGAATAAAGAAATCAATTTATTTACTTAGAGATCGTTGTAGATACAATGTCTGAATTACTTCCAAATATAGTCTATGAACCATTTTTCAACATGGTTTTCCTGGTATAAAACTTCGATTTTATTGCATACCATCGACTGTTTTGATATAATGACTTGATATTATTAATGAGTTCTCCAGCTAACCGATTGTAGGTTTAAATGTTTGTGAATGTCTTTAGGTAAAAAGCAAATTTCGTTGACCGCTGTGAGACCACCGACTTACTAACTGGAAACATGATGTGACTTGAAAAATTTTCCTATTTGGTCCCTAAAGCAAAAATAAATTACAGCAATCCCTCGATTAATGTGTTCCCGATTAGTACGTTTTTTTTTTCTATGCCCAAATTCGAATAGCGCGCCTATATACATCTTAAAAATAAATGCTACCGATTTTAAAAATTTTCTATCTATACATTTTTTATGGCTAATTATTTTAAAAAATCACTCACCAGGATGAAATAATTTAACTACCGATTTAAAACATTTTACAAAGTTATTTTTTTAATGACATACTACATTATTTCTATCTAGACTATGTTTCAAATTTGACGCTTAAATTAATGTCGTCTGCTAATTACATAGCATTTTGATGATCATATCTCGTGCCTTCTTTGCAATTCTTTTCCTTATTTTTTTTTTATTTTAAAGTATTTTCCCAATCTTTCATCATGAGTAAAAGAATTAGTCAGCAAAAATGTGGAAGTGTGAAAATGATTCGAAAAGTAATCTCATTGGAAGAAAAACTTGAAATAATAAAGAAAGTGAACAAGGCGAGTCCACAGCAAAGATAGGACAAGAACACAAAAATGGGTTAATCAACTATAAGATTTTAAGCAAAACTGCTGAATACATAGAGAAAGGTAAGGTTGCTTGAAGTTCATCCTGCATGCACTCGAAATCAAAGTATTATAATCATTGAATGAGAGAGACGTCTTTCTACATGGATCGAAGATTGTAACCAAAAACGGATCCACTGACCTTATTAAATCAAAAGCATTAAATCTCTTTGCATACTTGAAAGAAAGGGCTATCAATGATGGAAAAGAAGAATTCCACGCTAGCTGGGTGGTTTGAACGTTTCATAAAGGGAAATAGCCTACATAATGTTCTAATCACAGGCGAAGCTGCAAGTGCAGAGAAGGAAGTGGCCGCAAATTATCCAGAGATTTTGAAGAAAATTGTGGACGAAGGGGGGGCTATTTTGACCAATAAATATTTAATGTCGATAAAACCGGCTTTTTGGAAGGGAACGCCTTCCAAGACTTTTCTTGCCAAATCAGAGAAATCGCAGCCTGGTTATAAAGTCGCAAAGTCGAATGAAATTACTGCTAGCAATATGCGAGCCGTTTGGAATCACATTCTTCCACATTGTGCAATTATTTTAGAGGCTTTTCAAATGAGTCTAAGTCAATTAAATCTCATTCTGAAGAATTGAGTGATTCCGACCTGCTAAATTTAGATGCACAGCGGGAAGATCCCAAAGAATATGAAGAAAATCTAATCACCGACAAGCCCAAAGAGATTTCACAGAAACAAATTGCAATATTTTTCGTATAATCGAAGTTTTTAAGCAGCAATGCTTAGAGACGGACCCTAGTGAAGAGAGAACCAGTGAAATTTGCAGATGAGGCAATAGGGCCATACCGTCAGTTGTATGAAAAAAAGAAACAGAATGCCCGCCAAAGTAACTACGTTAGCTCAATTCTTTGTTAAGAAGTAGAATAATAAATTTATATTTTGAATATGTTTTATTATCTTTCAGCTTCATGGTTTTCCTTTAACTAGGCCCTGAGACATACCCTAATTCGTTTATATTCTTGTTGAGAGGCTTATACGCTGGTTAGACATAATAACTAATATTTAAGGAATTAACAGCGTATACTGGAAATATAGATTAAATAAACTTTAATATACACTTTCCGATATTTCGGCGAACGTTACGTTGCCATCTTCTTGGGAACTTACTAAAAGGACACGTGCACACAAGTACTAATACAACAAATGAGACTGAGGCTAGGACGCTAGCGTTTTCCTAAAGTCCTGATGGTGCCCCCTGGCGGGCAATATTGGTAGTTCTTGGCCTTTGGGCTGAAGTTCTTTTGATAAAAGTTTCCCAAATTTGGGGCAGTTTCATGCATCCAAATTTGTTGAGGTTTGGCATGTTCCTAAGGGCTTGATAAAAGTTTCCCAAATTTGGGGCAGTTTCATGCATCCAAATTTGTTGAGGTTTGGCATGTTCCTAAGGGCCCTTAGGAACATGCCAAACCTCAACAAATTTGGATGCATGAAACTGCCCCAAATTTGGGAAACTTTTATCAAAAGAACTTCAGCCCAAAGGCCAAGAACTACCAATATAGCCCGCCAGGGGGCACCATCAGGACTTTAGGAAAACGCTAGCGTCCTAGCCTCAGTCTCATTTGTTGTATTAGTACTTGTGTGCACGTGTCCTTTTAGTAAGTTCCCAAGAAGATGGCAACGTAACGTTCGCCGAAATATCGGAAAGTGTATATTAAAGTTTATTTAATCTATATTTCCAGTATACGCTGTCAATTTCCTTAAATATTAGTTATTAATTCGTTTATAAAAATATTAAGATAAAAAAGAAATTTGAGGAACGAATTATACTTTTTCCCATAGGTTATTATATTCGATTACTGCGCCTGTTTAAAGAACGCATTAGGCGCATTAATCGAGGGATTGCTGTAGTAAGAAGGATTGGCATAGTTATTCTACCCTTAACGAAACCATTCTATTTTATACTAAGGAAATGATCCTTACCAAGAATAGCACGAATATGATTATTAATTGGATTTTTTCATTACTTCGTCTTGTTTTGGCTGAATTGTTTAAGTTCAGTTAAGCTTGTGGAAAGAGTTGGAAAAAATATAAAAATTCTCTAGTTCGAAAAAAAGCTACTTCATAAAAGTTTTGCATTTCTTTAAAATATATTAAACAATAAAATACCTTTAATTATAATTGAAGGTATTTTAATAATAAATAATTATTTATTTAAAGATCTACCCTTTCATTTTGCATTGTAGAGAGATAGCGACGGGAGGAATCTTTATCTGGTCGATTTCAATCGATGGTGAGTTAGCCGATCTCATACGGAGGTAGCAGGGTTTTTTCTCCCGGAAACTCGGGTTTTTCATCCCGCATACATACAAATCGGCCCTTCAGAACACACGCAATTTACAGACAAAAATTACTAGTTGTGGTGGTGTTGGAGGTGGGCGGTAGATGGCGTTGATTCGTAGTAGAGGTAAGGTGTAGAGACAGTTGAAGATTGTCCTCCCGCGATGAGTCTTCGGACTCCTTGGAGGTATCAGGAATAATAATAATAATAATAATAATAATAATAATAATATATGCAAAATTACATTTTGTATATATCCCTACTGTGGTACAGTGACGCCACCTGGGAGAGTTAATGTTATCTGACTTCCATAGAAATAAATAAAGTTTGCATTCCCAGAGTTACCCAAATCATATAAACATTATTACGAAGACAAACGAAAAATCAAATTGAATACTGAGCCGTTCTTAAAGTTAACAGAATGTTAAAATGTCGGAAACTTTTACAAACTAAATGGGAAGATGTGTAACACATCAACCTATCTGTGTTATTATCTACAGATAAAAGATTATACACCGAATTGTGTTATTAATTGTTTCTTCATAACAAACGGAAGACAAATGCGCACGATAGCATTAATCAGGTTTATATAACCAATTAATTACGGTGATCTGCCAGTAAGTCCTACACTTTAAAGAAAAAAAAAACAAAATAAAAGAATAAGTATCCCCTATATCTGATATTAAATAGACGTTACTGCGTTCTCCTCAGGTGACTCGATCAGTAGGGCATTAGGCTTTTAACCTAAGGATCTAGAGTTCCAGTCTATATTGAAGCGTAAATTATATATATATATATATATATATTTTTTTTTTTTTTTAATTTTTTTATTTATTTAAAATATATATTATAACTTCTTTCTTCTCGTTCACTAGTTCGAGGCAATAACGCTTTCTTTTTGCTATAAAATCACCGCAGGGAATGAGATTATTGACGTTCATCTGTCAAAGAAAAAAAAAAAACATTGTTCGACTGTGGCTGAAATTGTAGATTCCCAGACTGCCTAAACTTCAACCCACCTAATACGAATAACTTATAGGGTCAGGGATAAGAAATCCATGATGCATGTGGCAAATCAAGAGCCTCCCTAGCTCAGTCGTATAGACGAAGCCCTTTGGTCAGGAAAGGCCTTGGTTCGATTCCCGTCAGTGACGTTTGTGCCAAGAATAGTCAATTCTTTCTCCCATTCAGCATGCTGAAGGGGAGAAAGATATTAAGGAATGTGCGAATTGGTCACCAACACGCGAAATCACACGCTTTATACTTAAATTTTCCAACTGTTGTACAAGCAAAATAGTTACCACTTTAAGAACTACAATGTTCATAAAATAAAAGCTAATTTTTCGATGTATAATAATAAACACTCATCCCACGAAACGCATTGATTACCCTATTATCGGAATGGATTCTCCTTCTTTTGACATGCGTACAAGTGTCGAAGGGTCTCGCATCTGTGGGCGTACAGTATTTAATGCTTAATTTTTAAAATAAATTTAATGAAAAATAAGTTTTCTCCTATAAATATTAGTGGTAACCTTAAAACATTACCTTTGTTTATAAATTCAAATGATCTTTCAAAACATTTTTATCACTGCCATATATTTTTACAAACCACTCCTGAAATAAATTCCGGTTTAAGAGCAGTAACAGCTTATTTCATTTATTCCAGCTTATTATGCCAAGCTGGCATAATATTCTTTGAATTTATTATTTGAATTCCTGTATTAGCAAATGTCTCCATCGATTGTTGTAAGGGCCAATGAAGTTTCATTCGTTTCAAGAATTTGGTGATTAACAATTTTTGCTTGTTTCAGTCTACAGTTCAGATTTCTTGTAGTAATAGTGGTTGCAGTAATTATTTCTCTTGATTTTTCCCAAAAGCCTAATTCCGGGGATAGTAGGCAAATTTTAATTTGATTATTCACTTGTTACAAGTATCCAATGTAATTATTATCGTTGGTTTGTTTATAAATCGAAACCTATAGGTGCCTGTAATTAAAATTATCATTTCAATGAAAGTGTCAAGAGAGGGTGCTAAAGATTACTCATTTAAAATAGACTTCTTATGGAGGGAAATTTTTTTTCCCCTCCAGAAGAAGTCTATTCGCAGTTTCGAGGAGACCATCATGTGTTTTCTAAAACAAAAACTTAAAAAGCAAACACTTTTACCAAGAGAAGCAACAGCAACGTGATTGATGCAGCCTAAATGACCACGCTTTAATTTGAAACAGTTGCATATTTGGTCTGTAGAGCAGGAATAGTTTAAGAAGAAGGATTTACCTAATGAAACTTCCATTAACGAAACCATTTCATGTTCTACACAAAATTGATTCCAATCAAGAATATTCTAGATGCGATTCTTAATTATTTTTTTCCCAATAAAAATGTAATGCTAATAAGATGAACTTGCTTATAATTTTCCACTTTATTTCATAAACTATTCTTAGTGAATTAAAATAACCCTTGATTATAAGGTAATATTCTATTATTCTTACCTCAAACCTTATCAATTACCAAATACAGCTTCCGTAGCTCAGTCGGTATAGACGAAGCGATTTGGTCGGAAAGACTGCGTTCGATTCTCGTCCTTGACGCGAGGAACCATTATCTGGTATCTTTCGAATAAAGGTGAATTAGCCGATCTCATACGGAGACAGAGAGTTTTTTCATCCGGAAACTCGGGTTTATCTTCCCTCAGAACAGGCAAATCATCCTGATGATCACACGGATCCACAGTCATAAAATACATACTTCATCCCTCATTAGGAGGACTCATTCATTTAGGGAAAGGTTCCCCCGTTTCCTTTCCCTAAATGACGGGAAAGGAAACGGGAGAACCCCCCCATACGAATAAATAAATTACCAAATCATTTAATTGTCTATTAAAAATATTTCATTTTTTCACTAAACTAACCAATGTTCACACATATACTTGCGCAATACTTATTTTTGATGGGATTCTAGAAACTGCATGATTATTTAGCACTAGATATTATCTCAAACCCCCCCCCCCCCCCACACACACACATATACACTCTGGAACGAGAATTCAGCATAACATCAATCTCACTGTAAAGATTCCCTGTTAAGTATTACCTCTTTCTATTTTCCTCTAACTAACATTACGCTTTCCGACAGCAAGGTCACTCTTGAAGTCACGAGAAAATCCTCTTAGTATGCGGCTTAATTATTATTATTATATGACACCTCCACTATTATTATTATATGACACCTTCTTCGATGAGTCTTTGGACTCATCGAAGAAGAGTGTGCCAACAGCATCGAACGATTTTTTCCTTCCAACTACTAACCGCGCTCAAAACTTCCTTAACTTTTTGCTGAGCCATTAGTAGAAGAGGCTCTACCAATCGACCGGGTTAAGCTTCGTTAGTATACGATCACGCGATATCACTCAAAGTACAATTTAATATTCCCTTTCGGTAACGCGAACACTCCTAATATTACTTAAAATTTCCTTAATCTATATAATACACACTACATCCAGTTATTTTCAATAAATTTCTTTTGAAATCATATCTAAATCATTTTAAAATATTACTGATTTTATAGCCTTAATCAACTTTGGATCTACGACTATTTAGATGGATATAATTACTATCATTTGACCATTTCCAATTATTATCAAACTGATCATTCTAAAACTTACTAAATCAGCACACAGTTTACTTTAAATCAGATTAATTGCTATTTCTCTAATCATGACTTTCCTCTTGTCAAGTCTCGCCATTATATTAATGAGACTATGTTATTTAACTGATGATAAAATAATTGCTGCTAATAATCCAGTTCTAAATCACTCGATTTACATTACATTAGTACTCTATATTTAAGAGAAATATCCTTGTTATTACTGCACATAAATGCTGCATAATTTTTTGACATGTTCCTTATAACTTTTTTTTTAAATCAGTTTTTCTAGCACTAAGCAAAACCTGATTATCCATACTATACAAAATACTCCCGACTTGACTTACCATGCAATTATCATAGACTTTAATGGCAGCACATTGACAGGAATCGGTGTTTAACACATTTACCAAAGTAAAGGATATCGTCTATTAGAATCTTTTTCATCAGACTCATCCAGCAAAAGATATTTAATTAAGTATGTTTGAGTATGTGTGTGTATATCTCACATAAAATAAAGGAACGGAAATGATATATTAATGAATATGAGTTTCCTCCACTTTGCTCCAATAATAAAAATTTTAGATTTGATTACATGCATAATCGGGTAATGTGATTTATGGAACGGAAATAATATGTTTATGAAAATGAATGAGGTGCTAATATTCGCTAGTAGTAGGGTAGCCACTCTGAACATGATCAAGATCAAGATAAGATAGGGAATCGTGACGTCATTGGTTGATAAGAAGATGACGACTTTGTGGGCGTGACGTCATGGGATTGGAATGTTTGGAATTTCCCTGGGGGCATATGTGTCAGTTACGTGATATCTTGTGTTTTGGTTCGCGTATGGAATTATGGGTGATGGTAGAGATAAGGATTCATGTTGTGATTGGTGGTGCACTTCTGACAAGATCGACATCAAGATAAGATAAGGAATCGTGACGTGGGGGTGTGTTGTTATGAGATGTAGATAAGTGACGGTATTTATTAGTTGTAAATAAGTGATGTCATTTGTTAGTTATAAACAATTGACGTTATTGTTTTGAATGGAAAGGATGATATATTAGTGGATAAGGAATCGTGTCGTGATTGGTGGGACACTACTGACAAGAGCAAGATCAAGATAAGATAAGGAATCGTCACGTGGATGTTTGTTATTATAGATTTTGGAATGTTTGGAATTTCGCTGGGACCCTTGTCTGTCAGGGACTTCACGTGGTGTGTTTGGTTCTTTTATTGCCTTGTGGGTTATATTTAGAGATAAGAATTGTGACGTTATGTGTTTAGAATTTTCCGGGGAACATATGTTTCTCTGTGATATCACATGGTGTTTTGGTTTGACTATGGAATTGTGGGTAATGTTTTTGAGATAGGATATCTTGGAATTTTCCCAGGGTGACACACATCCGTCATTGTCGTCATGTTTTGTGTTTGGTTGTCTATAGATGGGTGTACTAATTTTCCAATACATTTTGGGGTATTTCTTTCCTGTTAAAGGGTGGGAATTCGGAGAGTAGATCGTGATGGCGGCCATGTTTAGGTTTTCTGAATAATTTAATTATATGCTAATGTCACTCAAACATACAGTTTTTTTTTCTTCTATAGATGGCTGTACTAATTTTCCAATACATTTTTGGGTATTTCTTTCCTGTTAAAGGGTGGGAGTTCTTAGAGTAGAGTAGTGATGGCGGGTGTGACTAGGTTTTTCTGAATAATTTAATTATATACTGGTGTCCCTCAAACACACACTTTTTTTATCCGTAGTTCATCCGTATTTTCTTCTATATTCATATTCTAATTCAAGTTCATATTTTATTCATAATTCATCCGAATATTTTGATTTGTCTAAAATTAAGTTCTTAAAGTTCAATAAATAAATGAATAAACAAATCGTGTGTGAATTCACGGTGATTTCAAAAGTAATCTAACTTAAACATACATAACACATAAACGACACTCTTTGATCTTTTAAGTTTACACATTTTATTGCAAAGATATTATTTACAATATAATATGCAAAAATAGGAATTTACAGACATCACCACTGTCTGTGAATGAAATTGTGGGCAAAGTTTTTGAGATAAGATATCTTGGAATTTTCTCAGTGTGACACACATCTGTCATTATTGTCATGTTTTGTATTTGGTTGTCTATAGATGCGTGTACTAATTTTCGAAACATTTTGGGGTATTTCTTTCCTGTTAAATGGTGGGAATTCTTAGAGTAGAGTCTAGTGGCGGCTGTGTTTCGAGCTTTTCTGAATAATTTAATTATACTGGTTTCTACGGCATTTTAAAATAAATTAAAATAAAAGCACAGTTAAATGGATTACAAAACCTTTTGTATGTATGTATTCTAGAAATTCTAATGATAATTAAAATTACTTACTATCTTTCCAGAATGGTTCTTCTAAATGCAAATATTCCAAAATAGTTGAATTTTATATCCACACCACAACACAAACAAAAACCATAAAGAAAAATTTCTGTAAATACTGTAACCTTAAATAGTTGAGTAATTCTTCCTTTAGATTTCAGCCCGTAGGATCATGCTATGTTATCGTCATGGGTAATAGCTCCCAGCGAGCGGTTACTACAAATCACGGTTTTCTTCAAAGGGGTCTTTTCATGAAGATGACATGAGTCATATCCGTAAATTGCGGTATTTTTCAAAAGGTATCATTTTCCCAAGTTTGTATGTTTCTCAAATACTTACATGTGACTAAGTGATTATCATTCACATGATTGTGAGGAAACATATCCTAAAATTATTCATTCCTGAATTGCTGTAGTAAATTAATGCTTACATTTATTTTTTTTAAAACCAATATTGACAATTAATTTTACCTGCGATTCCTTGTGCTCTTAACCTATTTCTGTAACTGAAATTTATTTATTTTATTTATTGATTTTTTTCTTTAGCATTAGTAATTTAAAGTAACGGATATGCGACAAACGAGGTTTTGAACTCACCATTGCATTTTCTTTTAGAAATTACTTTTGCCAGCACAACAAATAAATAGTTATTTCTTATTATTTCAAATGAATATTAGCTCAGAAATATATACTTTGTTAATTTCTATGTTACCTGTTATTTGACTGTAATATTATTAACAAATGGCTCTGGAAAATAGCCAAATTCTTACAGTAATGTAACTTTCCAGGTGAAATCTTCTCCACTAAAATTCTGGCTATTAATTTAATACCTGATTATTCCTTTTTGCTTCCAAGAGTTGACAGTTTCGTGAAATATTTGCGGGCTGGCATGAACGAATAAGACTTAATTCAGTGAGTCAAAAATAAAAGTCTGTGGTTAGTTTGTGGCATGAAATTTCACAAGGAAAAAATATGTTATGGTCTTACTTAAATTTGTATAATTCACATCAACGACACCCAATTTGTTCATTTAAATTTACACCTTTTATTTGAAAGAAATATTATTTACAAATTGTATTTATTGAATCTAACATACAGAAATAAATGAAGTGAAAAATGCAATTCTTTTTTTTGTTCTAATCTTCTTATTGTTAAATTTCCACTGTTGTTCAAAGCTTCTTTCCATGCTTGTGGATTTGCCATCATGTAGTTTTTGACAATGTGACTCTTGTCTGAAAGTTAATTTTCATCTGGTGATCGTTGGGAATTTATTACTGTAGTAAAATTAAGGGTTGAATATTTATTTTTTTTAAGCCAATACATATACTTCTGAGAATTATTAAAAGCACAGAATCTTTCGTTATGTTTCCAAAAGCATTTAAAAGTACACGTTATGTTTTCACATTTTGGGCATCTAATTTTATTTAAATTAAGAACAGTCCTTCCTATTAACCTCATCAATGTTTTTTGATTTTTCTCTTCCTTTGGCGAGTAATATTTGATATTTGCATGTTGATTCTATCATCCAATTTCTTAGTTTGTCCAGAGATAGTGAACCAATTTCCTACTTCAGCTGATGGTTATATTTTATTAACCAAGAATTCTGTTTTTTAACTCTTTCACGTAATTCTTTCCAACTACAAGGTGATTTTGTCAATGCATATCTTACAATAATTCCATCAGAAATACAAATTTCTTTAGGAAATAAATTTGAACTCTTATTCAAAAGAAATTGGTAATCAATTATCCCAGTAATAACTGAAAATCCGTATTTTTCACCCACTGTCGATTTTTCATAATCGTTTTCCTTCATTCTTCTTCTTAGGTTACTTCATATGCAGGGCCGGAGAAGTGGGCATGCAGAAGATGTGGTGCATGCAGCCGGAGCCACAAAGGGGGCATGCTGCCAGGGCATGGTTAATAAGTTCATTTTTAAGAAACAAAATTTTTATCATAAAAACAAAAAGTTCTTAGAATAATCAATATTAAAATAAATAAGGCCAGATACACCGAATAAAAATTTTAAAAAATTGTATATTGCTGCCACTATGATCAGCTGGCTGTTTACAATTTTGCTGTAGAATGTTGTATCTACTGCAGTCTATCTAAAGTGAAATGGTGAACGGTTTTTATGTGCAGAAACGAACTTTCGTACAAAACATTTGTTGCAAGTTAGCCAGTCATATGGTACACATCTCAGTAGGCTACTGATAGCAGTGCAGCGCGGACTATTGTGTAATAATTTCTTGTGGGTATAAAATAGAAATGTAATCAAAAATTAAAAAAAAAGTTATCCATTGCACAAAATTGTAAGCATCATGCTGCGATAGAGCAGTTATTAAGAAACAAACTGGGGCTCTTAATAAATTTGTTAAATTATTAAAATATTCTGATGCAGATTGTAACCAACTCGATACATCAGAAATCAGAGTTGAAGAACCGTGCATATCATCCAGTTTTCATGAAAGTACTATTGCAACTGAACAAGATAACAAGATGCATGATTTAAGTGAAAAACAGTTAGGAGAAATTTAGTTGTAGTTGACCACGAAACTAACACATTGCTAGTCTCTGTAAATTTAGAAGATCCAGGTGAATGGGGAAATATTGATGAAAAATTACGAATTGTTTTAATTGAAATGGGGTCTGTTCAAAAGAAAAATATAATATATCCCAGAGATACATAGGTCGTAAATTTGGCGACACATATTATAATAGAAAAATGGAAAAATGGGAGCTCATGCCGAGAACATGGCTCATTTATTCCGAAACATTAAATTCTGATTTTGCTTTTGTTGCAAACATTTTGCACCTACTGAATCAAGTAGTCTTGCAGAAGGTTATAACCATTGGAAAAATTTAAGTAAAACTTTGCATAGACATGAGACTAGTTTAACTCGCATGAAAAATTTCTTAAAAATGGAAGGAACTTGATAAAAATTTAATAATCAAAACTACTATTGATTGCCAGACTCAAAGCATGTATGAAATGGAAAAGAAACATTCGATGAGTATTTTGGAATGCTTGATTGAAATTATAAAATTCCTTGGTAGCCAAACTTTAGCTTTTCGCGGATCATCTGATAAATTATATGAAAGGAATAACGGCAATTTTTTAAAATTAGTTGAACTGTTTGCGAAGTTTGATCCTGTTATGGAAAATCATGTTGAAAGGGCCCTACAACAAAACAATAGAGAACACTGTTTGAGTAAAGACAGACAAAAGGAAATATTGGAAACTTTAAGTAAGTCAATCAGGAAAAAAAGTTTATTATCAATTCGAAAATCTAAATGTTATTCCATAATTTTAGACTGCACACGTGATGCAAGTAAAACAGAAGAACAAATGACCATTATTATTCGCTTTATTTCCTGTGACTATGGAATTGTCAGGATCAGGAAAAAACATTTTACGTTTTGTAGATATATCAGATTCCACAGGACATGGTTTATGTGCAACAATAATGGAACAACTGGGAAAATGGAACATCCTCATTGAAGACATGCGAGGTCAAGGGTATGACAATGCAGCAAATATAAACGGGAAAAAAATATGACCTCCAAAATTTCCATTTGAACAAAAATCCTCGAACTTTTTCCTCGCCATTTGTTGCTCATACTCTAAATTTAATCATTAACGATGCAGCCAAAGTGAATGCAGATACAATTAGTTTCTTTGCAATTATTCAAGAAATATACAATTTCTTTTCATTCTCTTAGAAACATTGGGCAATCCTTTTAAAGTTTGTATAAAATTTAACATTGAAACAGCCATCAAAAACGCGATGGGAAAGTAAAATAAATGTAATCCTCCCTCTACGATATCAGTTAGGAGAAATTTACGATACACTTTTTGAAGTTTTAAATAATGAAAATTTTAATAAAGAAACTTAGTATGAAGCACAAACATTATGTGCTAAAATAAAGGACTACAAATTTATTTGCTCTTTTATAACTTGGCATGATTTACTTAACAGATTAAACCTGTGAGTAAAATGCTTCAAGACAAAAATGTGTACATTACACTTGCTTAACAATCTGTCGAAAACTTAAAAATATTCTTACAAGAGTATTGATCAGATACAAATTTTAAAGAAGTTCTAAAAGAGGTGAATGGAGGAGAAGAATTTAAAACTGGTACGGAAGTTCGACAACGAAAGAAGACACGACAATTTGACTAAGAGCATCAGTGAGCGGTGAACTTTTCCAAGTTGAAATTGATTGAAACCTACTTAAGAGCAAGTATGTCACATAAAAGGCATGTTAATGTGGAGTTAATAGCTATTGAAAATGATATATGTGCGGAATTAGACATTAAGGCCATTATTTCTAATTTCGTGAATATGAAATCAAAAACCCTGAAATTTTAATTTAAAAAATTTCAAGTATATTTAATAATTTAATTATTTATGTTATTCTGTAAAGATGTTATTTTTTGAATACTTATAGTAAATGTTCTAATTATTTCTGAATTCTTTCCTTATTTTCCCATCTATCTTGAGTTTCTTTTATTTTCCTAAAAGATAGTTCCACTTATAAAAATTAATAAATAATTTTTTACAAGTTACTAAGAATTTACTAACTTGTAAAATGCAAGAATTTTTTAAACTTTAGTTCAAATAAATTTTAACTTTAATTAAAATTCATTTTAATTTTGTTAGCGATTTGGGTTGGTGAGAAGGCCCAAATAAAATTCCTGTATCATTATATTCAACGATAAAAGTGAATTGGCTTTGTCAAAATTTGCATTAACTTTTAAAATTTTTTTGAATATTCGGGTTTTTAACGATTATCCTGCCCAGTCAACACCCCCAGTTCGTTACATTTAGCGAACCAACGTGTGGCTGTTCTGTCAAAATTTATTTAAAAATTTCAAATAATTTACATTTTTATTATCGTGAAAGAACCACACAAACCCGAATCGTTACAGGGGCACTTAGATAGAAATTGCATGCGGGCGCCAAAGACCCTAGCGCTGGTTCTGTTCATATAAATAAATAGTCATTTATTATTATTATTATTATTTAACTGATTGTTAGCACTGATCATATATTTTATGCTAACTGTCTGTTACAAAATTCTAAACAATTAGAACTTTTCACAAAGAAACTTTTAAAGAATTTGTGGCTCACCCATTATTTTTACATTACCAAACGCAAAACACCACAACACAAAACAGCAGCTACAGTGGATGAACGATTACCTTAAGTCCAAAGTCACGCGACTCTATGGTATTTTCTTATAGTACTGTTTATTCTTACCATGCCCTACCTTGACTGTTCCTTCAAAAATGAACTTTTTGTGCAGATGACTCAATGACATGTTTTCGCATGCTGATGGATATACTGTTGGTGTGTTTTTATCTTACTTTGTGTGGGGGAAGGTAAAATGTGTATATGTGTTATCTGGAGAGTACAAACATTTTTTCTATACCAAACTTTAACAGTTAAAGTCAAATTTTGGGTTAAATATCTGCTCTCTCTCTGAAAAACAATCAAATTCTAACAGTTCGGATTTTCGATTATGTGAACCAATTGTTGTCAGATAACTCAAACAATGTCAATATTTAGCAGATTAGACAATTTCTAAAATAATCAATACATGGATTTCAGTTTTCAACACTTTTCCCCTGTTCCTGGCATGATTTCACAGTTGTGATTTTTTAAATAATTAAACAGAATTCCATTAAGATATAAAGTTGTGGATTTAAATATCAAGTTCTAATCAGAACTTGATATTTAAATTCACTGTGGAAAAACGCAACAACAAAAGCACACAGCTTTCTTCATTTAAGTTTAAAAATTCATATTTTATTTTGCTGAAATACTATTTACAAGTATATTCACTGAGAAAAATTCGAAACATGTAATTACCTAAAAATATTTCACAATATTTAGTTTAGACTCTTAACATTTTCCAAAGAGTTCAATGAATAAAATTTTTGTTACTCACTGTTTCTTGGTTACATTACATCAAAATAGCTGTCCATGCAAAAGAGTTTTTAAATCAGATATCATGGTAACCACACTTCCATAAATTTGATATTGTGTCAGTCTGGAAATGACACCATGCCTCCCTAAACATTCTGTGTATTCTTTTGTCAGCAAATATACACAAACAGTTTTTGTAAAATGTTCGTAAATGTCCCAAAATAAAGAATCATTATCGAATTGGATAAAATCTTGAAAGTCTAATTTTACCATTGATGAATTTAAATGATTATCGATAATTTTCCCATGATACGAATAGATGGTAATTAAGTTTCCAAAAATAGTAAATGATTATCAATGTCGTACATTTTTGGTGAAAATCTCTCAGCTTCTTCGCAACTAATAGAAAAGGCTTTACCTCCATCAACTGCTGTATCATCAAGTATTAGTTCCCATCTTGGCATTTCAGAATATAACACTCACCGAGGTCCATTTTGTAGTCAACTCTTCTTTGCAAGTAGCCGAGGATATCAGACACTTCCTGCATACTTTTTCCAAGTGGTACTGAATAAATACATCACAATGTACGTGTCTTCTAAAATAATAATCGGTTTTCATCCTTTTGAGCTAAGTGAAGAGTTTTATCTCGTGCTATTTTCCTGAAGAAAGAAAATTTCAATGACTTTTGTGGCTTACCCATTATATTACTTTACTTTCCTGGATGCCAATCACCACAACACAATACAATAGCTGCACGGGATGAACGAATTGTCGTAACTGCAAAGACATTTGAAAACGATTTTTGAATAAGAGTTCAAATTTATTTCCTAAAGAAGTTCGTATTTCTGATGGAATTATTGTGAGACATGCATTGACAAAATCGCCTTGTAGTTGGAAAGAATTACCTGAAAGAGTTAAAAAACAGAATTCTTGGTTAATAAAATATAACCATCAGGTGAAGTGGGAAATTGGTTGACTCTCGCTGGACAAACTAAGAAATTGGATGATAATATCAACATGCAAATATCAAATATTATTCGCAATTGGAAGAGAAAAATCAAAAATATTAACGAGGTTAATAGGGAAGCCTGTTCTTGCTTTAAATGAATTTGAATGCCCAAAACGTGAAAACATAATGTGTACTTTTAAATGCTTTGGTAAACATAACGAAAGTTTCTGTGCTTTTAATAATTCTCAGAAATATATGTATTGGCTTAAAAAAATAAATATTCAACCCTTAATTTTACTACAGTAATAAATTCCCAACGATCACCAGATGGAAATTAACTTTCAGACAAGAGTCACATTGTCAAAAACTATATGATGGCGAATCCACAAGCATGGGAAGAAGCTTTGAACAACAGTGCAAATTTAACAATAAGAAGAATAAGGAACAACAAAAAAAGATTGTATTTTCACTTCATTTATTTCCAGTAAATAAAATTTGTAAATTTCTTTCAAATAAAATGTGTAAATTTAAATGAACAAATTGGGTGTTGTTGATGTGTTATACAAATTTAAGTAAGACCATAACATTTTTTTTCCTTGTGAAATTTCATGCCAAAAATTAACCAGACTTTTTTTTTGACTCACTGAATTAAAAGTCTTATTTGTTCATGCCAGCCCGAAAATATTTCATGAAACTGTCAACTCTTGGAAGCAAAACGATTAATCTGGTATTAAGAGCCAGAATTTTAGTGGAGAAGATTTCACCTGAAAAGTTACAATACTGTAAAAATTTGGCTATTTTCCTGAGCCATTTGTGAATAATATTACAGTCAAATAAAAGGTAACATAGAAATTAACAAAGTATTATTTCAGAGCTAATATTCATTTGAAATAATAAGAAATAACTATTTATTTGTTGTGCTGGCAAAAGTAATTTCTAAAAGAAGATGCAATGGTGAGTTCAAAACCTCGTTTATAGCATATCCGCTCCTTTAAATTACTAATGCTAAAGAAAAAAATCAATAAATAAAATAAATAAATTTCAGTTACAGAAATAGGTTAAGAGCACAAGGAATCACAGATAAAATTAATTGTCAATATTGGTTTTAAAAAAAATAAATGTAAGCATTAATTTACTACAGCAATTCAGGAATGAATAATTTTAGGATATGTTTCCTCAATCATGTGAATGATAATCACTTAGTCATATGTAAGTATTTGAGAAACATACAAACTTGGGAAAACGATACCTTTTGAAAAATACCGCAATTTACGGATATGACTCATGTCATCTTCATGAAAAGACCCCTTTGAAGAAAACCGTGATTTGTAGTAACCGCTCGCTGGGAGCTATTACCCATGACGATAACATAGCATGATCCTACGGGCTGAAATCTAAAGGAAGAATTACTCAACTATTTAAGGTTACAGTATTTACAGAAATTTTTCTTTATGGTTTTTGTTTGTGTTGTGGTGTGGATATAAAATTCAACTATTTTGGAATATTTGCATTTAGAAGAACCATTCTGGAAAGATAGTAAGTAATTTTAATTATCATTAGAATTTCTAGAATACATACATACAAAAGGTTTTGTAATCCATTTAACTGTGCTTTTATTTTAATTTATTTTAAAATGCCGTAGAAACCAGTATAATTAAATTATTCAGAAAAGCTCGAAACACAGCCGCCACTAGACTCTACTCTAAGAATTCCCACCATTTAACAGGAAAGAAATACCCCAAAATGTTTCGAAAATTAGTACACGCATCTATAGACAACCAAATACAAAACATGACAATAATGACAGATGTGTGTCACACTGAGAAAATTCCAAGATATCTTATCTCAAAAACTTTGCCCACAATTTCATTCACAGACAGTGATGATGTCTGTAAATTCCTATTTTTGCATATTATATTGTAAATAATATCTGTGCAATAAAATGTGTAAACTTAAAAGATCAAAGAGTGTCGTTTATGTGTTATGTATGTTTAAGTTAGATCACTTTTGAAATCACCGTGAATTCACACATGATTTATTCATTTATTTATTGAACTTTAAGATCTTAATTTTAGACAAATCAAAATATTCGGATAAATTATGAATAAAATATGAACTTGAATTAGAATATGAATATAGAAGAAAATACGGATGAACTACGGATAAAAAAAGGGTGTGTTTGAGGGACACCAGTATATAATTAAATTATTCAGAAAAACCTAGTCACACCCTCCATCACTACTCTACTCTAAGAACTCCCACCCTTTAACAGGAAAGAAATACCCCAAAATATATTGAAAAAGTAGTACAGCCATCTATAGAAGAAAAAAAAAACTGTATGTTTGAGTGACATTAGCATATAATTAAATTATTCAGAAAACCTAAACATGGCCGCCATCACGATCTACTCTCCGAATTCCCACCCTTTAACAAGAAAGAAATACCCCAAAATGTATTGGAAAATTAGTACACCCATCTATAGACAACCAAACACAAAACATGACGACAATGACGGATGTGTGTCACCCTGGGAAAATTCCAAGATATCTTATCTCAAAAACATTAGCCACAATTCCATAGTCAAACCAAAACACCATGTGATATCACAGAGAAACATATGTTCCCCGGAAAATTCCAAACACATAGCGTCACAATTCTTATCTCTAAATATAACCCACAAGGCAATAAAAGAACCAAACACACCACGTGATGTCCCTGACAGACAAGGGCCCCAGCGAAATTCCAAACATTCCAAAATCTATAATAACAAACATCCACGTGACGATTCCTTATCTTATCTTGATCTTGCTCTTGTCAGAAGTGTCCCATCAATCACGACACGATTCCTTATCCACTAATATATCATCCTTTCCATTCAATACAATAACATCTCTTATTTACAACTAACAAATGACATCACTTATTTACAACTAACAAATGACGTTACTTATCTACATCTCATAACAACACACCCCCACTTCACGATTCCTTATCTTATCTTGATGTCGATCTTGTCAGAAGTGCACCACCAATCACAACATGAATCCTTTTCTCTACCATCACCCATAATTCCATACGCGAACCAAAACACAAGATATCACGTCATTGACACATATGCCCCCAGGGAAATTCCAAACATTCCAATCCCATGACGTCACGCCCATAATGACGTCATCTTCTTATCAACCAATGACGTCACGATTCCTTATCTTATCTTGATCTTGATCTTGTTCAGAGTGGCTACCCTACTACTTTCGTTAAATGGATGATGAGGTGGATTAATCCAGTGATTCGAAGCTTGAGTTTGCTCTTTTGAAGCCAGTGTGATTAACGATTAACTAAACTTTATTTCTTTTTTCTTAGCGTTTGTTATTGTACTTAATATGTTTTATATGAAATGTATGGTAACTGTTGCAGTTCTAAGTGTGCTGATACAATTTTTCCATAGTTCTGCTTTAAATCTTCTATAATTGTTCAGAAGTTTTATCTTATATTGCAAGTTGTTGAGTAATATGGATATAAGATGCTCCCTCTTTGCTGCTCCATACAAATTTCTATAATGCCTGTGGTTGTGAAGAGAGTTGTGTTTGGTCTAGTTACGCAGTAGGTTTCTCTGTTATTGGGGTAAGCGTTGTTGAAATAGCATATTAGTAACAGTACGTGGTGTCAAAATTCTTTATACTCAGAATTTTGTGTTTTACCATTAGGGGTTTTGTTATTTTCTGGTGCGTACTGGATCTCCAAATCACTGTCACCGTTGAATCGATTCTTCATTGAAGTTTTTCTAAATGTGATAAGTGACCGTTTGCTGTGTTTACTTAGATAGTCATAACGTACCTTAATATTGTTTCACAAATTATATGATATGAGTTTTTTTTTTTTTTTACTGTAGTCGGCATCATATCTTTTGCTTCGAAGAGTTTTGCAGCAATAGTGCATAGTTTGTTATGAAAGTTTTCTATGTATTCAGCCCATTTAAGGTGGTTGTCAATATATAAACTTAAGTATTTAGCGTGTTTTACGGGTGTAATTTCGTAATAGTAGCAGCTTCCATTGTTAATGCAATGGTATTTGTGACTGTATATAGTGCAGGGTGCAGAATTCTAGGTTTTTTTTATTACTTCTTCTATATTACTACTATAATTGAATTGTGGTAAAAGTAACCAGTTGTTTTGTTGAGATCATGTTGTGGTTTGGAAAGTGTAGTGTTTATGTCTGTGTGAACTGTTCAGTAGTGCTGCGTTGTCTGCCTATTGATATATTTGACTTTGTAAGGTCAATTTTGAATGTTATTTATGTATATGCTGAACAGCATGTTTGATCATAGTGCTCCTTGAGGGACTCCGTTTGTAATTATATTCCGCGGCTATGATATGTGCCTATTTTTGTAAGACCGGCTTACAAGTGCTGCCGTCTTTGGTACCTAACTCTAACAGAATATGTTACTGTCTGAAACAATGTCGGTCCTACGGTCGATTTTCTTGAGTTTACGGGACAAAAAAAAAAAAAAAAAAAAAAAACCTGAATTTCCGAAAAAAAAAAATCGGCTTGCCCGTGCTAGAGTTCGACTAGCTCGGGAATCGGTCAAAGAAAGACTTAGAAAAGGTTCTTCCAGTCCGCCTAGTAAGCCCCATTTCCATTGAGCTACACAGGCCTTCTCTGGGACTGTAGAATACAAACTGATCGGCATTTGGAACACAATAAGCCTGACATCACAATTATCGAACATCGGCAAGTTTGGATTATTAATATCGCTGTACCCAGTTATAACAACATTAACAAGAAAGAACTGAAAAAGAGTACTAAATATCGAGATCTGGCAATCGATGTTGGACGACTATGGCTTAAACACATCAAAATCATTCCAATAGTTATCGGTGCACTTGGTGCAATTTCAAAAAACTATCCGACTATTTACAAGAATTAGATATCAACGAATTGATCCCATATGATCTATAAAAAAAAAACAAAAAAAAACAGCATTACTTGGAACAGTCCACATTTTACGCCGCTAGCTGACAGACTATTCTTAGATTCTTGGGCAGAATCTGAATTGCTCTGTATCACAGTCAAATTGTTTAAAAGATATCTTGTTTTGACTGTGTATCAATTATGTGAATAAAGTAATATAATAATAATAACAAAACAAGTAGGTTCTACAGTTACTATAGTAATATCCGATTTTAATTAAAAAAAGTCTCATGAACCTCAGTAAAAATTGTTATTTGTGAATTAAAAAAAAATCTGAAGAAGGTCCAAATATCTCCATGTACTGTACTCATAATACTCTTAAGTAATTTTGCTCCTTTTTTTTCGATTTACCTATGAATTCAAGTAGTTCATAATTGCTCCTACTGTGGCTCTGCCTCACTACCAAGAGCAACGGGGTTCGAGGCTACAGAGTCCAGAGTCGCAGTCAGGTTGTGTTTAAGTTTTGGTTTGTCAGTGAGTTGTGTAGTTCAGTTTATTTTGTGGTTAAACTATTATATTATACAGTAATAGTTTCCCAAAATGAAAGACATTTTTAAGTTTATGTCCATTCAACTCTTTTTATATTTCGGTGGATAGGATGAGTTATGAATCAGGTTTCGCATAGTCATATGTGTATTACGTTTTTAACGTGTGATAGGAATCACGTGGAGATAAATTCTGCAAGTTTTCAGTTTGACAATTTTTATGTGGAAGTATATTTGGCTACTTATATCAAGCATATGATATATATATATAGCAGTTAACTCTTTTGAATCCAATAAGATGCTTATGTGGATTATAGGTGGCTTATTATCGATAGCAGTTTTAGTGAAAGGTAAGTGTAAAAGCACTATTTTGGTTTTCAATTAGAGTCATCTATTAATTTATTTAAATTTAAATTTTTTAAAACTGGCAAATTGTGACATACATGGACATATTATTATTATTACGTGACACCTCCAGAGAGTCCAAAGACTCATCAAAGGAGGGCACCTACTCCACAACTCAGTCTCCACCAACTACAACTACCGTCATCTACACCAACGTTATCTGCCACACACTATCCACTTGTATTTTCACAGACAATCACAAACATCCATACCTATGGCAGGATTCAAGCCACAGCCTTTCAGCTGGAGAGCAGATATGCCAGCCAACCAGGCTGACCAATATCTTTGTGTATAAAACTAAGGTTGGTGTATCTCTTTAATAATTTTAAAATTGATGTAACATAAGATCACGTGTAGTTTTTTAAACCTGTATGAGCTCGAACTCTAGTAATGAAATTTGCTGACAAAGATTGACGATTCTTCATTACACCTGAAATACAACTGTCATATGTGCCGTGTGATGTGTGATCTGTTGACATCCCACAGACCCCACACTGCATGGCAAATATGACATCTGGAAAGAGGGATCCTGATAATTATTTTTGGGCCCCTGCTTCGTCATGATCGTCTGGTCAGGATCATTTAGCTAATTGGCATGCTTTAAAGTGTTAACAGCAGTGCAGTAAGTCTCCTTCCCCATGGTCCAGGGATGGGACTCAAGGCTTGCTGCATTGTTGGTATATGGCATACAGATTGACCCTTCATTTTACTTCTTGCTGAATAGTGGACATTTATGTGTGGCTTCATAGTGAGCAGGGAGCTCTGGTGCCAAACAAAACATCCCTTGAACATAAGTCATTAACAAGGCTCCCATCGAGTGCACATGCCATAGATATATCGTTTAATAACAAATATAATAAAAACAAGACATCTAACACCAATATAAAAATGCCAATGTTTCTCATCATCCATGCAATGAGTGAAAAGCCAATAGTGAAAATATATGCTGCTTCATTCAAAAGGGTTAAGAAAGACCGGCAAGAACTCCCAAAACCAGTGAAAAACTATGTCATTGTGATATACTTGTTGAAACACCATGTCAGCAACTCTCAGAATGACTCCTGAGAGCAGCATCAATGGGTAGAATACCAATTACAGCATACCTCATTAAACACTAAAGGAGTGATATTAGAATCGATCTTCCAGATGAAGAGATATGTTTAGAGCTTAACAATCAAGGAGTGACATGTATGAGATGCATCCTGATATATAGGGATGGTTGCCTGGTTCCACCCAAGAACATCATCCCTACTTTTAATACACCTAAGCCTCCAACATCTGTAAAAGCAGGCTACTTCTGCCCTGTACATCCCTAATCTCCTGAGATGCTTTAAATGTCAGAAATATGGATATGCCCAAACAGTCTGTCGTAGAGCCACATTTATCTTTTTTGGCAGGACATGATAATAAATCTTTCTCTTCCAAGAAAGCTAAATGTGTTTCAAGTAATCATCCATCCTACTTCCATACATATGAAAGGTGGAAGAATAAAAAAGAAATACAAAAGGTAAAAATAGAATAAAGCATATCATGTTAGGATGTGAAGAGGAAGCTAGCTAGCCACCACACTTGATAGTTAAGAAAATATCCAAAGCAACTCAGACACGTGTCTATTCCACTATCTGATAATTTAACCATATCTTAGTTTTACAATCGTGAATGCTTCTCTATGGAGTGAGTTACAGGACATTATGATCTCACTCCTAAAACAACTACAAAAGTGATCCTGCTTTTGGAGTTGTGAAAAACCTTACTTGTTAAAAAAAATTATGGCAAGGGTATCATTGAAAGATAAACCACCAGTCACCCTCACAGAAAAAAATTGACTTTTCGCTACCCACTGAAAGTGAACTAAACTAAACAAATGATCCTGATACATCTGTTGATGTGTTTAACAGTTTTTCAAAGGCAGAGATAGACACTGGCCATTCTTACTTCCCCAAATCGATTAATAAATATAAACCCTTACAAAGGTAAACCCTCATCCTCTCACAAATAAGAGTTTTTACAGTAGAACTGTCATGGGTTTTGCCAAAATATTTGCAATATGAAGGTTCTGCTTCAGAAACATAGCCTGTTTCTGTCTGCAGGAAACATTTAAAACCCAGTGAGGATTCACCATAAGGCATATCAATGTTCATAAGGACAGAACTGGAGATTGTCCAGCTCATGGCACAATCATTATCCTAGTGGTGAGTCCAGCTTATTATTGTGGTAGCCATTTGCATGGCTGTGGGACTTCTTATCACAGTATGTTCTATTTATTTAACACTGGGTTCTGAATGAAAATGAGATAGACCTTGATAACTTCATATTGCAGCTGCCTGGGTCCATAATTTTCATGGGTGACTTTAATGGATACCACACTGTGGTATAGTGCCAACAGGAATGTACAAGGTCATTATTCAGTGTATTTTCAACAGGTGCAGGACTAATTTTCCAGCAAAATGCCCCTTCATGGTGTTAATCACCAATGTAATGTGGTCTCATCAGCATTACAATGCTCAGAACTGAGGTGTTTGTCAGCTACAAGTTTAGCAAATTCATCACATATTTGGTAGCTATTTTGCGATTGTTGCAGACCTGAAATGCTCCAATATGAAGATGTAAAAGTTTTGTAGTGATTACAATTCATAAGACTCAATCAAAAATAAAAATAAAATAAGTGCATCTGAGAATTAGAGGAATTTCATACTTTTTTTTGTAAATATATATATTTTTTGCTAAAATGTAGCAAAAAAATTTAGTTGTAAAATTATTATAAATAACTAAAATTCAAATAATTGCTGCCACAAAGCAGCAAGAAGTAAGAAAAAAAATAGTTAAAAATACATATTTAAGATGCATAACATGCACCTTTCTGTGGCTCTTGTTGAAGAAATCTGGTCTATCATATTAACATACTTTTTTTTTTAAATTGGTATAATTGTTACAGTACTATGGTGTCATGCGCACTATACTATGTTTTCATGAAAGAAGTAGAAGTATGAAGTAAATCTTGAATTACATCCTGCAGCAACTTCTAGTTCTTTGCATTTTTTAGCTTTACTGTTCTCCAAAAACCTTACCTGACAAAAACCTGACTACAACTGTTTTCAGATTCCTCATCTTTAAACATTTGCCTCATTCAAGATCTAACAACTTTTAACATCTTGCATCCCATGATGGTTGGGTATTAGAATAAATGCTCATTTCTGCTTATTGGTTTAATAAAGTTTCATGAACTCGAAATTTAACATGCAACAGTGCTGAAAATATTTTTGGAGAGTGTCACTGAGGGCTATTTGCTTATGTTACCTATTCACTGTTGTAAAATGTCTTAAGGAAGGTCACATGTTCATCATGTAATTGTTATAGGTGCCTTTTCTTGCTGTCCCATAAGCACAAAATGCAGTAATATTTTACAGATTTTCTTTGTATACTCAGTAGTAATACAATGTCCAAACTATACCTTTGTTCATTTTCAACCTACCATTACATGTCTTGATAGCTACAACAACAACAACAGTAAAAGAGATTAAGTGGCAGTACTTTAAAATTTTAGTATCATCAATTTCCTGATATTTATCCTCAAGTGGTGTTCAGTCTACTATGATGGCAATACATGATTAGGTTTATATTATTATTCATTTCCTGTCAACAATTTTCTTCCATAATAGACTATTATGCTTTTCTAGGGTGGGTCTCCCATGATGAGTTGTGAATCCATGGAGCCTTGAATCATAATAATAATAATCGTCAGCATTCCAATATTGTCATATCTAACATTTCTTTCTTCTAAAGCACTTCTGACTGAATCAATCCTCCTAGACATTAGTCTTCCTCTGGGTTTCTTTCTTGGCATCAAACATCTGTTTTTCTAACCTTTATTCACTCATTCTATTTAAGTGGCCAATACCACCTTAGATTATTTGGCTTTCACACTCTTAAATGCAAACAAGAAGTTCCTTTCTAATTTCTTCATTTTTAATACGAATCTTTCATTGAATTGGTTTCAACACTGTCTTGTATACTGCTAGGTTGGTATTTTGGCTAATTTCTCTCTCATTCCATATAAATTTATTCAACTGGCTCCCCATCAGACCATCTTTGCTTATTCTGTTGTCTATTTCCAAATTGAATTTGTCATCTTCAATAAACACCGTGTTTAAATATTCAAATATTCTACTTCTGTATGTTCTCCATTAAGAATGCAGCAAAAGGTTTCTGTGTTCATGCCTATTTTCATAGTTTTTGTATTTTTTTATTGCTGATCTACATGGCAAATTTGTTGCAGTTGTTATATTATACAATTTAGAGATTGCACTGGATGTGTTTAGGAGTACTATGCCATCTACATAAAACAAAGGGCTAAACTTGATAGCTCCGATTCTAATATCCAGTTTAATGCCATTTTCTTTCATAATGCAACCATATAGATCAGTGTTTTTCAACCTGTGATCCGCTACGATGGGACAGGTGGTCCGCAAGCAGACTTAAATAAATAAATATATATTTTTTAATTATCCAAACAAAACAAATTAAAAATTGAATAAGTAAGTAAAAATTATTGAAATCAAATGGAGACTTAAAAAATGACAACAAATAGCATCTGAATGTTTAATGGCGGAAGCAATAAAAATATATTGTTGTTCACTTGACCCCTCTTTTATTATTCATCATTCTGCCGATAAATTTGTAGCGGCAGAATGACGAATAATAAAAGAGGGGTGAAGTGAACAACAATATAGTTTTGTTGCTTCTGTCTTTCCTTGCTGTTTTGTCCGATTTGAAGTGAACATGTGTTATCCACATTTCAACCAATTGCTTGTTGTTTATTGATTTTTATTATTGAATGTTTCCTCTCCTTCGACCAAGTCTCAGTATATCTTCAGAAGTGCTAAGTGATACTCGGACAAAGTTTGTTGTGAGTTAACCCCAGTATTTATATATTTTTCAGAAACGTTTTTTAATAATGGAAAAGTGGCTTAGAACTAGGACTTTGAAAAGAAGAGCAAATGAAACAGGTGATGCTAACCCTAATTGTGATATACGTGTTGTAATGGCAAGTAAATCTGATACCATTAAAGTAGAAGAAACAAGCAGTTCAAAGAAAAAATACAGTAGGAAATATAACAGTTCATGTTTGGAATTCGGGTTTACTTGTGTGGAGATGAAAGTGAACAGAAACCTCAATGTCTTTTGTGTTATGAAGTGTTGTCGAACGGGTGCATGAAACCCGCTAAACTCTGACATTTAGAAATTAAACATTGTGATGTGAAAAATAAGTGAATTGAATTTTTTCAGCGATGCTTAGGGACATTAAATCATGGGAAAGATATAGTTTCGGCCATGGTTTCCATTAATAGCAAGGAACTGGAAGAATCCTATCTCTTAAGTTTGCACATAGCGAAAACAGGGAATTCTCATTCTATCAGGGAAAATTTGCTACTTCCAGCTATAAAAGGTGTGGTAAAAACTATGTTTGGCAAGTTACTAAAAGATGTTGATTTGATTCCTCTTTCAAATGACACTGCTGGTTGCAGAATTAATGATATGGCAGGTGACGTACAATCTCAGTTAATTGAAAGAGTTAAGAAGAGCCCCTAACAAGATTATTTCAATTAAGGCACGAAGTTTTATTATTTGTAAATGAACGTAATTCTGATTTTTCAACACTCGTTGTTGACGAAGCATGGTTATCAAAACTATCCTATTTTTCCGACATTTTTTGAAATTAAATGAATTAAATCTCTCCCTTCAGGGAAATTCTTCAACTGTTCTTGATGCCTATGACAAAATGAAGGCATTCGAGAAAAAACTGGTTTTATGGATTATGTAAAAGATGGACAATTTGCACCTTTTCCAACATTGGAATCCTTTTTAGTGGAAAATTATATTTTTGTTGATTCTGAGTTTTTGGAAAGGTTTTGTGACCACTCAAAAATCTGAAATGGAATTTTGAAACATTTTCCGAATAATGAATAACGCCACATCCACTGAGCTAAACTCTTATTTAGAAGTATTGGTTGTTAATAAACTATTTAATAACCAACTAATTTTGCCAGCTATTGCTGTTGGCTTCTTCAGGGTACAATAAGGTAGGCAAAGTAAATTACAAGCTAGACGTTAACTGACAATTCTAATACAATAACAAAATAGTACTGAGCGTGAAACAATACACGTGTCGTGGATTTATGTTGAGAAATGTTTCTCAACATTTCGAGTGAGCCTGTGTAGCTCAGTGGGTGTGGCGTTTGCACACCACGGCGCTTGGCCGCATGAAGGAAGACTTGGTTTCGAGTCTAGTCGGCGACTAGAGGAAATTTTTCTAAGCCTTTTTTCAACCGGTTCCCGAGTTAGTTGATCTCTGGCATGGGCAAGCGGGTTTTTCCTCCTGGAAACTCGGGTTTTTCCTCCTGGAAACTCGGGTTTTTCGCCCCATAAACACAAGAAAATCGACCATAGAACGCACATTATTTCAGACATTAAATATATTATGTTAGGGTTAGGGAGATGGCGGCACATTTGAGCCATCTCTCTTCACTGTGTACCGCTTAATTAGTGATAGCCTTGGGCCGTCTATCTCTGATTGGCACCAGTGGAGGTTGAACTGCCCACTCAGTCTCCAAAAGTTAGATAGGGCTAAATGGCCTCGCCTACTCCCGTATACGAGCTGATTTTTTTTTTTTTTTTTAAATGGCACAGTTTTTCTGAAATGTTGGTAATTCCTACATAGGTTTTAAAAAAATTACAAAAAGTCAAAACGACGTATAGGGAAATAAATTAAAAACACTATGTTTATTTTTGAAGTAAAAGTCTAATTCCAACATTCTAAAATGTTATTTTTCTTGCTTTTCTATTCGCAAAATCATCAATGACATTGTCAAAGTCTATTTCATCACTCAGTTGCTGTTTTATTGACAGTATGGCAAGATTTCTTAAACGCCAAAAAAGTGTTGCCCTGGGCTAATGCTCCCCTCCCCAGCTACACCTCTGTAATGTAGTGGTCCAGAATTGTTTTAGGCATTTTACTGGTCCTTGGGCTTAGAAAGGTTGAGAAAAATGCTGATATAGATGATGAATAAGAGTGGAGATACATCCTTGTATTATCCCTGATTTTATATCAAACAATCTTTCTGTACACCCTCTAATTCTAACTACTGGCTTACAGTTGAAATATAGACTATGTATTGCTCCATATAATGTCTCATTTAGCCCATATTTGTAGTGTTTTAAAACTCTTTTCTTTTAGATACCTTGTAGTATACCTTTTCTAGATCTGAAAAATATAAGTACAGATCCTTGTTATATTCCCATAGTTTCTCAACTATTTGTCTTGAAGTGAAAATCTGATCTTGACAGCCTCTATTTTGCCTGATCCCATCTTGTTCTTCAAGTGAGAGATAGTAATTTTTACTAACACACACACATACATATATATATTATGTAAATCAAGTGGATATTAAATTCAGCATTATTTTAAAGCCAAATACAGAAACTATGAAAGTTTCATGTGAAATTTGACCAGAGAGCTACTTCTGTAAGCTCTCTGGTCAAATTTCATACGAAACTCTCATAGGTTCTGCATTCAACTTTGAAATAATGCTGGATTTAATATCCATTTCATTTGTATAATTTTGCATTGTTGAAATAAACCTTTTGGCTCTATGGTCAACACTCATACACAGTTCAATTCCAAACATACTGAAAAAATTTCCCATCATTCCATCCACTGCTATTCTTTGAAACAATCTCCCCATACTCTTTTTCCCAACAAGTACAACTTCCAACTCTTTAAGAAACGTATATATACAGGTATCCTTTGCTTAACGCGGGATTTGATTAACACGGCAAATTTAATTGCGACAATCCCGTTATATACACAGCAAGAGTTTTAATTAATGACATCATTGCTACAATCCATGGACATCTGCGCCATTGCAACTTTCAAAGCCTATTTTCTTAAAAAGACATTCTCAAAGACAGTAAAAACAACAATGAAAGAAAATGTGATTAGGCTCCAAGTGGAAAAATTTGACATTAAACATGCAATTGTAAACATTCATGACACGTGGCAGCAAGTGTCTTCTAGCTGCATGAAAGCTGTTTGGAAAAACTTTTTGCCAGAATGCACTAATGGCTTAGTGGTTTTCAAAATCCTGTGAACAACGTGGATTTTGAATCGTTGCAATTGGTGAAGACTTTTGTTTTGATGATGTTGAGGAAGGTGTTAAAGAATTATTGGATTCAAATTCAAAAGATTTCAGTGACAATGATCTACTTGAAATTGAACAACAATTATTATTATTATTGTTCCGGGAAACTCCAAGGAGTCGACAGACTCATCGAGGGAGGCCCTAACATCATGTCTGGAACAACTATTCAACATTCACACAGTATCTACCATATCTTCCCTTGAACTCATTCATGGTCGTAGCACCCACAACAGACTCTGGAAGCTTATTCCACTCATTTACCACTCTCCAAGTAAAGAACCTGTAAAGCTCTAACACACTTGTCAACCATGCTCTTGCCCAGCTTCCATGCATGGCCCCTAGTCCTCCCACCACCAGTCATATTTTCAAAAATATCTTCTGGATCAATCTTATAAAAACCCTTCAGTAATTTGAATGTCTCAATCATATCATCCCTCCTTCGCCTATCGTCCAATTTCTGCAACCCACAAATCTTCAACCTATTCTCATAAGGTTCATTCCACAGACCTGCTATCATCTTGGTCACTCGTCTCTGGACCCTCTCCACTTCCTCTCCATCACGAAGAAACCCTGGTGCCTATAACTGAGCACAGAAGTCCAGATGGGGTCTTATCAAGGCTCGATACAGAGGAACAACAACTTGTTCGTCTCTGCATGTTAAAGTATTTTTCAGAAGCCAAGTGATTTGGTGAGCTGTTTTAGTTACTTTTGCAATGTGCCCCCTAAACTTCAACTCCCTATCCACCAACACTCCCAAATCCCTGGCCTCATCAATCTCCTGGAGTATGGTTCCACCAATGCGATATACTGCTGCTATTCTTTTCACCCCAAAGTGCATAACCTTACACTTTGCCACATTAAATTGACATCCATTTTTCCTAGCCCAGTCCTCCAAACTATCCAAATCATCCTGTAAAATTTTGACATCCTGTGCACTCATAATTGCTCTACCCAACTTTGCATCATCAGCAAACAAGTGAACACTTTCTCTCAGATCATTTCCAATATCATTGATGAACAAATTGAAAAACAGTGGTCCAAGAACAGAGCCCTGTGGCACTCCACTAGTCATAAGACGTCTTTTAGACTCCACTCCTGAATAAACCACTCTTTGATATCTCTCCTTCAATCACCCTCCTATCCATCTCACCAACCCTATATCTATACCCATCTGCTCCAGTTTACTGATTAGGGTTCCATGTGGTATCCTATCAAAGACCTTGGCAAGGTCAAGTAGTATCACTGTAAACCCATTACCCCTATCCAGTTCAGCCGTCACTGTGTTATAAAACGTGAGCAAGTTACTGAGGCATGATCTACCCTTCACAAAACCATGTTGTCCCCCATACAATATCCCATTTTCATCTATCCAATCCTGTTCTTTTCTTGACTAATTTCTCTAAGACCTTGACAATGATTCCTGATATGCTAATCGGTCGGTAATTTACAACAGCAGTCTTGGAACCACCTTTATGCACTGGAACTATTTTCCCCTCTTTCCACCCGCTCGGGACTAACCCAGACCCGAGACTCAAATTAAACAAAATGGTCAAGGGTACTGACAATTCTTTAGCTGCTTCTCGTACAACACGAGCTGGTATACCATCCAATCCCACAGATGTATTGACATTGAGGTTATGCAATAGACTACTCACCTCCACTTCATTAACCACAATTCCCGTATAATCTACTGGTTTATTCGTTTCTGCAATGTCACCACCTGGATGATATACTCTTGCAAAGTGCTCACTCAGTAACTCAACTATCTCAACTGATTCAGTTACCTCCCTACCATCGGCATTCTTTAAAATCAATCTGCCATGTACATTTTTCCTTTTACTTGCTACATATCTAAAAAACTGTTTAGGATTCTCTTTAGCCTGCATGGCCAATGTTCTTTCGTAATCCATTTTGCTTTTCTTACCACACTCGTCACCCTTCTGGCCTGCGCTTTATACCGTTCATGTGCCTGCCGGTCACCCTTCTCCTTAAATTCCCTCCATAGTTGTTTCTTTTTTTGCAGCTCAAGCTTAATGGTGTTATTCATCCATTTAACCCCTACTTGATTTATTATTCGTACTCTAGGTATACAGTCAGCCATTGCTTCATGCCAGCACTTCTTAACTACCTCCCATGCACTATCAACTTCTAGTCCTTGCAGTTGTACATGCCATGGCACTGAACCAATCAAACTCCTAAGCTTGTCATACTTTCCAGCCCGATAATTCCACATGTACCCTGTCTTAATTGAAAATATACAATTGGGTGCTTCTATAGAAGCACCCAATTGTATATTTCGTTCTGCTAGCCACAATCTCACACCAAATGGCCTCAAATGTGCTCTTTTCTCTATCCTGCAATTCAACTTCTATTCTCCTTGGCTGGAGCTCATCAGCTATCATCAACAATACTCCTCCCCCCATTTTATTCTCTCTGTCATTCCTGAACACACTATACCCATCACATTCAATCCCACTAGTTATATCATCTACAGTCAGCCATGTTTCACTAATACCTATAATAACCTGTGGTCTGGAAGTGCCAACCATGGCCAAAAACTCTTCTTTCTTGTTCCTAATACTCCTAGTATTAGTGTACATGAATTTAAGACCCCTTAGCCCCAACCCTATCTTGATGCCTTATATTAACTATCCCACTCAAATTTGTTGTCCTTATTTGCTCTGGCATATTATATTCATTCTTACATTCAACTGCCTCCATAAGGACTGTATATCTACTCCCCCCCCCCCCTCTTAACAAATCTAGTTTCCCTGAATTTGCATCCACTACATTCAGCAACACTTTCTCAAGTCTTCTTACACCGTAACCATTCAAATGCAAGCCATCCATCTTATATAGATCCTTTCGCCCATCAAACTCACTCCACACATCCACAAATTCCACACCACTCGTCATACATAACCCACGCATAAAGTCATTCGCAATTATGGCCCTCCTTTTAAACATTTCACTGTCATACCGTGGCAAAAGACTAATCATTCTAACTCTCTCACTCTTTTCTTTTGCTACCTCAAACAATTCATTCAGGTCTTCTATCATTTCCATTTTATCTCCTTTCAAATCATTCGTACCTGCCACAACAATCATTTCTTTCACCCTTTCCTTTTGCTCTCTAATAGACTCAGTTACGTCCTTTATGGTCGCACCAGGTTGGTACGATTTTGTCAAATCCTCTACTAACACACCTCGTACTAACGAGTCTCCATACAGCACTCTATCCTTCATTTTGTTCATGTTCACATTCATACGTCTATTTTTCCTGTCATACCTTTTATTATTGGTTGGTTCATTCAGTCTACTTTGTTCATGCACTCTAGCTGTTGTTTTGCTCTTTCTATCGCACTATTCAACAACGCGATCTCACTCAGTGCATCTATCTCATCTTTTTTATTCTCTGAGAAACCATTTATACTATCATTCACACTTTCTACATTCACAATTTTCATGTACAACCTTGCTGTTTCTTGTCATATCCTTATGGTTGACAGATGAATGTTGACAAATGAAGGTTGACAAAAATATATTGATATTTTTGTCAACCTTCATTCTGAAGGTTGACAAAAATATCACACTCACGATCCGAAATACACTTCAATTCCTCATTCTCCCTACATTTTCTACACACATTCAATCCTTTATTATCATCTAACCACACTCCTACCGGACTCCGCAAAGCGTACATTTCACAGCTAGTACACTGACTCATTTCTTTTATACTACCGTTCTTTGATAAGGATGGTGAACCATCATTACTGGCCGCCATTTTCCTTCGCACAGGTGCCATACTTATTTGCAACGTGTTTTGTCAAATTATACGTTATAACACACCAAAAACAGACGCACTAAAATACGCAAGGCAAACAAAACAAAACTACACAATATTAAGTAATTTGTATCGATAACTGAAAATGATACTTATCTTATCTGGAGCTTGCACGAACACTGCACATTACGAATTCATCTAGCGGCGACTTCCCGACATAGATTATGTTATAAAACACTTTAGTACACTAACCACGCTAATAAAGCTCCAATAATATACCAAAATTACACACTTAAGTCCATTACATTGAATCCAAAACATCAATAAATCAACAAAAATCACAAAAATCCACAATGTGCATATGAAGACAACGAACAAATGGAATGTGAAGATGCGGTTCCAAAGGAGATAACAATCAAAGAACTGGGTGGAATATGTCGCAGTTTTAGTATCACTTAAGCAGCAAGTAATGGATATATATATATATATATATATATATATATATCCAGATGTTAATCGAAGAATGTTTGCTTGCCGAGGTTGAGAGTCATTTTGCTTGTTATCTTAGAATTTATTCTGATAGGAAAACTAAAACTGTTCAAACGACTCTTGATAACTGTTTGATTAAAAAAAAATTGCAATAACTAATGTAGGTACAAAATGAATACATTTACACTGTATTCATTTTTATCTTTCCTAAAAGAGTACCATATAAAACGAATTATTAATACAGTAATTGATCACGGATGAATTGTAATTTTTACCATTGATTATTATATTTGATTAACGCGATTTTGATATATATGTGTTACATCGAGGGATTAATTAAGGGATACTTGTGTATATATATGTGTGTGTGTGTGTGTATATATATATATACACACACACACACACATATATATAAATTTTTTTTTTTTTTTAAATTAGGAAATTATTGACCTGTTTTAGTTATCTTACATTAGTCACTTATCTTACAAAAGTGGTGCCTTTTTTGAATTGTCTGCTATTGTTTACTTGCCATTATATTATCTTGTGCTGAAGATGCCTATAATATTTAGGCATCTTCATTATTTTACATTTTACAAAATTTTACATTAAATAAGTGTTTTATGTGAGTTTTCTTTTTTTTTTTAATTCATTTTAAATGAACAAGTGGTTAAGGAGAAAGAAATAATCTAGTAATATGTTTCTTAAAGAGTTGGAAGTTGTACTTGTTGGGAAAAACGGTATGAGTGAGTTTGTTTCAAACAATAGAAATGGATGGAATGAAGGAAGATGACAGGAAATTTTTTCGGTATGTTTGGAATTGAACTGTGTATAAGTGTTGACCAGCAGCTGCTCTAGCCCTTATATGATTAGAAGAAAGTGGAGGAATAGTTATGCCCAGTATAGGTACTTTCGTTGTCCATGAAAGTACCTATAGAAAAGGCACAATGTGAAGTGACTGCAGAGAGTCTGTGGAAGAGGGGTCACCTATTAAGTGGATCACATTCTGTGTATCATTATGCCTTCCTAGTTAGCATATCCACTCTCCAACCAACAAGTTATGCGTTTGAATCCTGCTGTGGACATGGATATTTGTGATTGTCATTGGGAGATGAATTTCATTGCCTGGCATGAGACTACCACCTTGCTATTGGAGGCCTGAAGTGTCTTGAAGAAAGTTCCGTGTTTGGTCCCTAGAGCAGGGTTTCTGGATTATGTAAAAAAAAATTAATAAAAATAGGGGAGGAAATCTTTGCCTCACTCATGGTTGCAATGTACTATAAGTTTACCATTTTTTATGAGTGGGAATTACATGAAAAAAAAAATCATAAATTCTTAAGGAGGTTTTAGGTGCACCATCCCAAATGTCAGAACAGTATTCCAAGTTGGTCTGATCTGAAACTTATGAAGTATTAGGCATTAGGCAGGAGAAAAATAGTGTTTTGAATGGAAAAGAACAAGTTTTGTTAGAAGCTCGGGAGACTATCGATGTAATTTGTTTCTGCCAGGATAATCTGGCTGCAACAATCAACCCAAAAAGAGAAAAACTTATATTGAAAAGATATTGGAACATTATTATTCGTGACACCTCCAAGGAGTCCGAAGATTCATCGCGGGAGGACACCTACTGTACAACTCTCCATCTCCGCTACTACACAGAACCTCTACTACCAATGACCTACATCAATGCCATCTACTGCCCACAACCACTACCACCACTAGTATTTTTTGTCTCTAAATTGTGTGTGTGTTCTGAAGGGCCAATTTGTCTGTATGCGGATGAAAAATCAGTTTCCAGGAGAGAAAACCCTGCTACCTCCGTATTGGCTAACTCACCTTCAATTGAAAAAGTCCATATAAAGATTCCTCCTGTCATGAAGAGAATCGAACTTAGGCCTTTTCTAATCGAAGGGTGCAACGTACCGTCATTTATCCAATTGCGCTACGGATTATCAAAAGAAAAGGGGGATGGAGATCAAAATTTACATCATTGGTTATGGAAGATGTTGAGGCTTCAGTCATTTGAGTACTACAGGGTTTCTCAAATGAATAAAGAGGAATGGGAAGTGCTGTAATCAGCAAGACTTTGACATGTTTGATGTTTTTAATTATGCTTAGTTGGGTTTAAACTTTTGATTCAATCTTCTGAAAAAAAATCATTAAAGTCCTCGTGTTCTAAAATCTGCAATATCATACAAATACTATATATGTAGAGAGAGAGAGATTTTATGACTTAAATGTATATTTTATAATTATTTTTATTTTTGCTGCAGCAACATGACTTGTTTTAACTAGTCTTTTTTTGTTTAGCTTCATATTATTCATAAATGTTTGTTATTTAAACAAATTTATGTTAATCTTCTATCTATAGGATCTCCATTGTTGTTAGTTACTAATAATGGTCCAGCAATTGTGGATTCACAGCTCACATTTACAGCAATCTTGCAAGAACAAGAAGCACATGGTCAGTATGTATTTATATTTAAGGACAACACAGGAGTGGGTGGGGAATCTAAAATTCGTGGAAGGAATAAAGCTGTTTTCTCAAGGATTTATTCTAGTAAGCAATACAATCCAGGTACTTATGAAATGAAAGTTACAGTGAGTGACCTTTTCATGGAAATAGCTTCAAACTCTACTTATTTTACATTAACAGGTAAGTAAATTTTGTTTTTATTAATGCAGGTTTTTGTGTGTTGTGTCAGTAATGCAGAAAAATAATGGTGTCAAATTTTCTAGTATAAAATTACAGAAATTGCCATATGACATGACGTAGAGAAAAGAAAGGATTAAAAATTTTTTATTCTGCCTGGGGCACTGTCTTCTACATGTCTGATTATGATATTAGGCTTATTATTATTACGTGACACCTCCAAGGAGTCCAAAGACTCATTGAGGGGAAGGGCACCTACTCTGCAACTCTCCCTCTCTATCACTCAATCCACCAACTACAGCGAACCACATCATCTACACCAATGCCATTTACTGCTCACTACCACCAGCACTAGTATTTTCACATACAATCACAAACATCCATGCCAGTGTGACAGGATTCGACCCCCCCCCCCCGCCTTTTGGCTGGGGGGTCGAATCTAGTATCTAGATTCGGGGGGGCGGTCGTATCCAGCATCTAGATCAGAACATAAGTCAGATCTACCAAATGAATATAGAAGAGACATAATATGTCACATAATATGAGAACAAATTTGTATAAAGGTTTTGTAACTAAGGAAGTAAAAAGCAGATGTTAACATGGAAAGAGCAACAAATTAACTGAATCTGTTGCCTGAGTGAATGGTGAGTGCACAATACTAACTTCAAGGTACAATGGATATTGTAATGTCTACTAAAGATAACAATCTCTCATTGCTTCTTGCAATTAGTATTGTGCACTCACCATTCACTCAGGCAACAGATTCAGTTAATTTGTTGCTCTTTCCATGTTAACATCTGCTTTTTACTTCCTTAGTTACAAAACCTTTATACAATTTTGTTCTCATATTATGTGACATATTATGTCTCTTCTATATTCATTTGGTAGATCTGACTTATGTTCTGATCTAGATGCTGGATATATTTCATCATTTTGCTACTGTTTATTTAGCAGGGATATCAAGTTTAGGAAGTCAGCAAATGTTTTATTGAATGTACTTATATAATAGACTGCAGCAAAAAGGTCCTTGAGATATTCAAACATTTCATCCATCTATCTTTGGAAAGCACCTACAGTCTGTTGGTGATTTCTATCAAGATATGTTACAGTATCTTGTGAGAATTGAATGCCTCAAGAAATCTAATGAGAAGTCTTCTTGTAGTAATCTACAGTTATTACTGTTGGCAGCTCAGGATATTTTTACATATTACAAAATGCAACTTTGTGTTTGCAGTACAACCACTTGAATTGTTTAAGACCCGTTTATCTTGGAAAACACATCTTATTCCTTTGTTTTTACTTCATCCCTCCAGTGTTTTTAACACTTCCTGGTCCATCATATTCACCTACAGTTTTGTGCCATTTCACAAAACTAAAGTGTAGTTTATGTTGACTTTCATTTATTGTTCATAATAAAAGATGAATTTGCATAAATTATCCGTAAATATCATGCATTATATAGAAAAGACAAATAATAAAATGTTCGAAAACAGTAAAAAAAGTAGTTTAACTAAGCTAAAAACTAGATTCACTTTTCATTATATGTTGATCACATGGCTCTCTATGCATGATGATTGTATTTTTTAAATAATTGTATTGAAGAGCATTTTCATTATGCAAAATGTTCAGGTATACAATTATACTAAGCAAATTCACTTCTGAATTGTGAAAATAAGCTCGTGCCAGTACTATATTACAAAATGAGTGTCTACTTTGGATTGTTAAACTTTTTTTTGTTGTATGGCATCATCATCAAATTCCTGACATGTACCCTCAAGGGGTGTACAGGATATGATAATACTACATGAAAAATTTACATTGTTACTAACTTCCTATCTACAATTTTCCTCCAAATCAGTCTGTTACTTGTCAAGACTCCAACATTATCAGATCTTATATTTCTATCGTCTAAGGCACTTTGTACCGTATCAATCCACCTATATCTTGGTCTTCCTCTGGGTCGTTTTCCTGCCAACCTGGCAGAGAACACTTGTTTTTGTTAATCTTTCCTCTCCCATTCTGTTTAAGTGATGAATTTGTGGAACAACACAAACTTCCGCTTTTTCAACTTGTGTCTATTACTACTGATGGTGCTCCTGCAATGATAGGTAATAAATCAGGTTTCATTTCATTATGTAAAAATGATGACAAATATCCATATTTTTTAATGTACCACAGTATTATTCACCAACAAGTACTGTGTAGTAAAAGATTAAACCCAAAAGATGTTTGGGATATTACATTTAAAATTGTAAATTCTGTTCGAGGAAAAACCCTGCAACGGTGGTTATTTAAATTACAGGCAGACGATGATAGGGAACTTCTGTTGTACAATAATGTTTGCTGGATCAGCAGAAGTCAATTTTTAGAAAGTTATTGTATTAATTAACGATATAAAAAATTTTCTGGATGAAAAAGGAGATATTTATCCACAATTGAGTGATAAAAGATGGTTGTTATACGTATCATTTTTAGTAGATTTCTGTACGAAATTATGCAATTTAAATTTAGAGTTACAAGGTAGAGATAAAAATTTAATTGATATGTTAAGTTCAATAAAAACTTTTCAACAATACTTTTATTAAAGAAAAATATAAATGACTGCGAATTTAGACATCTCCCATATTTATTAAAATTTTTTGAACAACATCAAGAAATGCTTCGCTATGATTTAAAAGAATTTATTCGTGAAATAGAATTAGTTGAGGAAGAAATAAATTCAAGATTTTAATAAAATCAAATGATTGTATCTTTTATCAATAATCCATTTCAAGAAAACTTGAACATTGTAGAAATTTCAAATAAAATTGTGGACTGTTTGATATAAACCAATCTGAAGTAGAACTTGAGATAATAAACATTCAGAATAGTTTACATATAAAATTAATACACAGTGAAGTCATTTGGAAGTATGCACATGAAAAATTCCCAATATTAACTGATATTGCGCGAAAAATTCTGTCGTGTTTCGGATCGAAAAATTCTGTCAAGTGTTTACATACTTGTCAGAATCTGCGTTTTCAAATATGACCGTCATAAAAAATCAGTTAAGAAACCAAATTATAAATGATCATTTGGATGATTGTCTGCGATTGGTCACTTCTTCATATCAACTTGACTATGAAAATATTGCGAGGTCCAAACAATGCCAAATTTCACTTTTTTTTTTTTTTTTTTTTTTTTTTTTTTTTTTTTTTTTTTTTTTTTTTTTTTTTTAAATCAGCCAGCATTTAGCATGTCCTGTAACTTGTGAGTTTGTAATCAATCTGTTGTTTTTTCTAACTTTGGTTTTCCAAAATGGAGAAATAAATATTTTATTCCGATATATATATATATATATATATATATATATATATATTTTTTTTTTTGTTGTATTAAAATAATTAAAAGTGATAAATAAATTTTTAAATACACAAAGTTTTTAGTTGTTTATTTGTGTGTAATGAGATATCAGGTTGGGGGGACGTGATCTATATAAGAGAGTAGATTGCCGAATAACTTATATATAAAAGAGTAGATCGGCGAATAACTTATTATAGAAAAGTAGCTCGTGTAGTAAAAAAGGTTGAACATCACTGGTATATGAGCTTCACAAGCCAACTTACGAATATACTCGTATGTTGATTACCATCGGCTTCGAGATTATTCGTACTGACATTGAAGGAGTGAAAGCGCTTGGTGTGGTAACAAACTATGTCTGAGGAGCGTGCCAGCGAATGTGATAGTTAACTGTTCAGTTATTTGCTGGTGATGCAAAGTTGGGTAGAGCCATAGAGAATACACACGATGTCAAAATTTTGCAGGATGATTTGGATAGATTGGCAGGCTGCGCTAAGGAGAATGGATGTCAGTTTAATGAGGCAAAGTGTAAGGTTATGCATTTTAGGATGAAAAGATTAGCAGCAGTATACCACATTGGTGGAACAATACTCCAGGAAATTGAAAAGCCAGAGACTTGGGAGTGTTAGTGGATAGAGAGTTGACATTTAGGGAGCATATAACAAAAGTGGCTAAATCAGCTCATTAGATCACTTGGTTACTGAAGAATACTTTGATGAAAGGTTATTGTTCCTCTTCATTAAGCGTTGATAAGACCCCATCTTCACTACTGTGCTGAGATCTCGGTGCCAGGGTGATGGAGAGAAGGACTGAGGGGTTTTTACAAGATTAATTCAGAGGAAATTTTTTAGAACAGGTCTGGTGGTGGAAGAACTAGGGGCCGTCTATGGAAACTGAGCAAGAGTAGTGAATGAGTGGAATAAGCTGCCAGTCTGTTGTGGGTGCCATGACCTTGAAAGAGTTCCAAGTACAAGCAAACAAACTTTGCATGCGAAGTATCTTAATGACTAGTCTACTTGTATATAGAGATTGTTGACTTCACATCAATTGCTTCAGGATTCCATAAAAAAACACCATGGAGTCACTATCCAGACCAGTTTGACATTTATTGAGGTTTTTGAAGTAGTAGCTAGATCCAGTAAGATATGAAGGTTAATCAATGCAGAAGTTACACACTTTCTAGTTTTTGCATTATGGGATACTGAGGCAAATAATGTGAAGTCAACAGCCACTATATGCAAGTAAACTAGTCATGAAGGGGGCATGTGCAAACTAGTTAAAAGACAACTTTACCCTATTTTGTTTTTTACTGATGCTTACTTGCAGTAATCCTTATTATGTACATTATGAAGCACTATTAGATTATAAATTAAACTTGATGAAAAATTATATTCTTGTTTTAATCGTTTACTCAAGCAGGAATAAACAATAGTACACATGCAAAGTCTTCACGAGTAGGCTACTTGTCCACAGAGAGAGACTGTTGACTTTAGGTAAAATTGTGACAGTATACAATAATGCACGGTCCATCCTCTCCCTTCCCCATCAGACGAGTATATATCTACCAAAAAAATGGCTACAAGCATCTTAATAATATGTTCAGTATTTTTCTTCTTGTACATGGGAAAATATGGCTTCAGCAGCTTCACAAGTCTTACCTCCTAATGACATCTCAATTAAAAAGGGGGAAGTACTGTGCACTATAGGATACAAAAGTTAATCTGTAATGAAGACAAGAGCCTCTACATCTCAACAGCATAGCCAATATAATTCACTTGCAAACTTTCGTTTGTTTATGCTTGGTTCAAGGATTAAAACAAGAATTTAATTTTAATTTTATATTTTATTTTTCCACTTGGTTATACTATGAGAGCCTCTGTAACTCAGTTGGCATAGACAAAGCTCTTTGGTTGGAAAGACCTGTGTTTGATTCAAGTCCGTGATGTGAGGAACCTTTATCTGGTCTCTTTCGACTAAAGGTGAGTTAGTCGAAAAATGAAAAATATAGAAAAAAAATAACTAATTTCCACAAATAAAAATGAGTGGCATTTTCCTAAAGACAGCACTCAGATTAATTTGCACCCTAAGTATTGGTCATATCAGATTTCATTATCTGGAAGATCAGTAGAACTTGCCCACAACTTTTAGTAAACTAAGGTAAAACAGATTTCCTTAGGTTACTAAAAGAGATATTGTTACTTGTTTATCTGAAGACATCTCTGACACAGAATAATGGACACTATGAGGTATTTTGATTTATATTCTTTAATCAAGTGTTTCCTCGTTAAATCAGCTGTATAGATAATAATAATCAATATTAATGTAGATTAATATCAATGCTAAAAATAAACAAAAATTTTAATTTATTTTCCTATTTTGGAACAGATTGCCTGACAACTACAAATTGCTATTCTGTTTATATTCATATCAATACATATTCAAAAAAAATATCTATTTTCATTTGCTTGAGGTTTTCTAGTGTTTTTTTTTTCCTTGTTAGTTTAAAAAAATCTGCAATATGTAGCATTTCACATGAGTTCAAGAAGTACTTTTATTTCCTTCTTTCTTTCTTTTGTTCTCAGAAAAAATTTGCAGTGTGTGGAAGAATCATATCATAATAAGTTATGGAAATTGGATGGTGATCTTTTTGTTAAAGAAGGAACTCATATGTTAATTTGATAGCTGAAATTTGTAGATTTTGGGGGAAAGCAGGTAGAAAGAGAGACTCTTCCAAAATCGTGTGATGAAATCTTGGACTTATTAGGTAACCATTTAAGAATGCTGCTGGTCAATAATCACCAATAATGTTGATCCTAATGGGAAAAACAAAGGATCTTTAGGAATTTGAAAATTATTGTGGATATCCATCTGGGTGGAGCCATGATTTTTAAAACAGCAGAGCTAACTGGTTTCTCTAAAGGTGAGATATCCTGGGTTTTCAGCTGGTGTAAAAATAATCCACATTGTTTCTGTAAGAAGCATAACTGTGGTCCTAAGACAGTCTGTCAGGAACTAGACCACCGTCTGAGAAGGCTTGTATGGACAAACACAATTTCCAGTATGCAGAATTGACTGCAGCATTTAATAAAGGCTGTTCCCAACTCATATCTCATTGAACTGGATTGGTATTGTCAGTTGCATGCCTATACAGAAACCACTGATTTCTGTGAAGAATCAGAAAGTTTGTCTAACAGTGGTATAAGAAACACCACTACTAAACATTGGAAGACTGGAAAAAAGTCATATGGTCTGACAAGTCATGGTACACCTTATTCTGTACTGACAGTAGGCAGAGAGTTTTGTGGGACTCCCATGAAGCAATGAACCTAGCTTACCTTGTAAACATATCTCAAGGTTCTGAGGGTGTTGTTATGGTGTGAGGCATGGTCTGTTAGTATGGAACAGGTCCCCTGATATTGCTGGAAGGTCCTGTGCCCTCCAAAGAATATGTGAACATTTTTGCTGATTAAGTCCATCCTGCAATGTTGACTTTTTATCCAACAGGTGACTGTTGATTCATGGATGACAATGCTAATGTCCATTGTGCAAGAATTGTTCAGCAGTGGTTCAGCAAGCATGATGGTGACTTCCACCATCTTGCCTGTCCACCACAAAGCCTGGATCTGAATCCCATTCAGAATGTATGTGACATGTTAGAAAAACAGATCCAGGAGCAAAGTCCTCTTTAATCAAATCTGAGCCAGTTAAACGATTGTCTTGTGAACACCTGATATGTCATAGATGTAGATGCAATCTGACAACTTGCGGAATCTGTACCAAATGCCAAGCTGCATATGTGCTGTAATTCAGGCTAAAAGAGGTCCAATGTAGTATTATATAACTAATTCAGTGGCCAGTATTATTATTATTATTACTACATATTAAGGAGTCCATAGACTCATTGAGGGAGGGCACCCACTCCACAACTCTCCATCTCCACCACTCCACCAAACACAGTGAACCGCAACTACCACCACCATCATCATCTACACCAATGCCATCTACTTCCTGCCACCACCACCACCACCACTAGTATTTTTACAATCAATCACAAACATCCATACCCACAGTGGGATTTGAGCCTCCAGCCTTTTGGCTGGAGAGCAGATACGCTAACTACTCAGCCAACCAGGCCAGCAAAACTTCCTGGGCTCATCCAGGATTGTACACTAGTGATGTACAGTATCTGTACATTGAATACGTGAAACCTCAAAAGTGTAGTCTGGCACAGCATGGTATTGACACTAAACAGTATCCTGAATGAAATTAGTCTGCACCATAGAAACAATTTTAAATATTAACATCATTTTAATTGGTAAACTGATTGTTGTATGTACTTTGTATTCCTATTCTTTGATTGCTTGTTGTTTCCACATAGTGATGATGTACTGTTATTTTCAGCATAAATATCTGTACTTTAATTGAAATTTATTACTTTGGTTATCTTATAATTTTGTTGTGCTGGTATTATACCACAGGTATACCTATAAAGATTAGTATTTTATGTGTACTGGGTGGAACAATGTTTCTAACTGTGTTCTGTGGAACTCTTGGGTTCCCTGAAAACTTACAGGGATTCCCAGATAATATAAACATTTATGACTTGTATTAGGTATACTTTTACTTTTAAAGACATTTTACACTGCTCAGCAGTGGAAAATACCTTTAAAATTTGCTTTATCATTGGTTATACCAGGATTAACATTTGTCTCCACAATTCCTCCTCTTCATATACATAGAGGCAGTCCTCCCTACTATTTTCCTGCTAATGACTAATTCATCAAACTTTTGGGTGATGTTGATGAATTACAGTTGTATGCATCATCTATTGACTATGCTCACATCACATCCTAATATTTTGCTGGTAATAGTTTATTAACCTAATTGCTTTCTGATAATTTATGAAGATTTTCATAGGAATTCTGCATAAAGTAAATATTTTTATGTTGTTGAAGAAACACTAGCATAAAGCATAAGCCACTTCAGATTATATTTGAAGGTCTTTAGTTCAGTTAGAAAGATTTTTAGAATAGTTAGTATTATAATTAAGACATATTTAGCTGCAAGAAAACTTTACTTGAAATTTAATGCTAAATAAAAATTACCTTGTACATATTTTTTTTTTAGTTTTTATTTGTTTAAAAACAATTTTCATTTGTTAAAACAGATGAACTAACAGGAATAATTACAGTCCATCAAGATGGCTTGCCTTCAAATGTCAGCTGTGTAGCTTCAGGTGTTCCAACAAATATTACAGTGACTGTTAATGATCCTAGTGGTTTCTTGAAAAATTCAACATTATACTATATATGGTCTGTTGATAACCACAGATTTATCGGAAATGAGACTGTAACATATAATTTTACTCAAGCTGGTGTCATACCAGTTGGAGTAATAGCATTTGCATCTAGTACATCACAGCAACTTATGGGTGTGATTAAGAGAAATGTTACAGTTAAAGGTAAGTGATTTCTGTTTCATCATACAAACTAATGGAAAGCTTGTTCTTAACAACAGTAGGAAATAAAGTTTTGCATGCTTAAAAAAATGTATAAAAGAGGGAAAGCTTCCTACTCCTTATTTCTTATAAAATGTATAGTTTATACTGATGCAAAAAAACAAACAAAACAAAAATGTCCGAGCCATGTAACACTTGAAACATTTAGCTTTATTAGTGGCTTCACTAAGACTGCTGCTGCCACCTCCACTACTTTCAGATGATTTATTTTTCTTTATTGCTCTTTGAATTGGAATAATCACTGTAATTGTGTTATTATTTCTGTAACTTCATTTTACTACTCCAAATATTGAAATTTTTTGGGAACTTAAGTATCCACAACTCACTAACTTCCACTTCTTCAAACCTCTTCTTATGCTGGGGCACCTGTCCATAGTGGAGGGGACCTCCCACTGACGATGATGCTGCCTTTTTTCATGCTTCCTCTTTTTCTTTGCTTTTCTTCTGTATTCTTCACTCTACTTCTCCAGAGTTTTTTACATTATCCTGTCTTCCACACCACCATCACTGGGATCTAATGCCCTGCTGATGTGTTTGCTATGAAGTGCAACCTGTGGACATCCAGAATGGGGACTCCTGGCAGTCTTGTACTACTTTGGCCTCTGCTTCAGCAGACAGGCAATCCTGGATGGCCCAGCCAGGATTGGTCTTAAGCATAATTTTTCATCCTCAGATTTTTAAGGGGCCCTCACAAGGTCCCAACTGATACTGTTGATGTATCGTTTAATTACAGAAGTAACAAACAAAAGATGTTACAACAGTATAAATGTATCAGTTTTTCTCATCATCCATGCAACAAGTGAAAAGCCAATAGAGAAAATGTCACCCTTCTTTATTAAAAAGAGTTTAGAAGATACTGGCAGGATCTCTCAGAACAGTTAAAAACTTAGATCTGGTGATATCCTTGTGGAAGCATCATGTCAGCAACTCAGAAAAATCACTCAGTTCAACATCAGTGGGTGGAATGCCAATTACAGTATCATCTCGTAAATTGCTAAACTCTTCTAGAGGAGTGATATCGAAATGGGATCTTCTTGATGTTCAGAGCTTAAACATCGGGGGGGGGGGGTGATTGGTATGAGACACATCCTTGTATATAGAGATGGTTCAACTGGTTCCAACCAATAAATATAATCCTTACTTTTGATACATCCAAACTTCTTAATATCTGTAAAAGCAGAGTATCTTAATTGTCCTGTTAGGCTGTACAAACCTAATCCACTTGACATGCTTTAAATGTCGTAAATACAGGCATGTCTAGACTGCTAGTCGTGATTCTGTCACACATGCCTACTGTGGTAGTAAAGAGCATGATAATAAATCTTGCTCTGCAAAGAAAGCTAAATGTGTTAACTGTCAGTGAGATCATCCAGCCTACTCCTGTGCATGCCAGAGGTGGAAAGATGAAAAAGAAATACAAAAGGTAAAAACAGAACAAAATATATTGTTTCAGGATGCAAAGAAGAAGCTAGCCTCCACCACACTTCACATATACCAAAATCTACTTTGCTAAAAAGGCGACAGTTAAGAAATTATCAGTAGTAACTGAAATCCATATGTCTATTCCATCATCTGTTAATTTCTAATTTCCCCATACCTGAACTTCATAATTGTGAGTGCTTCTCTGTGGTGTGCATCAGTTACTTACCTATAGTCTCACCCTGAAATGACTCCAGAAATAATCTAATTTGATGAGAATCCACTTGCCAGTAATCTCAACTAAAAAAGATAAACCAACAGACATCCTGTAAACAAAATGGATACTTCTGTATCCACCAAAAGTAAAGTAAACTCACCAAACGATCCTGACACATCAAGTATCAGGTAGAATAGATGGACACTGGCCATCTCTACTTCCCTAAATCAATAGATAAATATAAACCTAACAAAAAAAAAAAAAAAAAAAAGTCCTCAACATCTCCAACACCAGACAAGCCTACAAAGCCAAAATAATTGGAAAATTTCTATAGTGGCATTGTCGTAGGTTTTGTTTAATATTGATGATATTAAGGTTCTCCTGTAGAAATGCAAACTTTCGGTTTCTGTCTGCTGAAAATGTATTTAAAACCCATTACGATCCAACATTAAGGCATTTTACTGATCTTCGTAAGGAAGAACTGGAGATTGTGTGGCTTGTGGTGGAGTAGCTATCCTAGTAAGACAGTCATACTGCTTTCCAGCATATCTAGCTTAATGCTGCTTTGGAAGCAGTAGAACCACCAAACCCTGTCTACTCTTTTTAACAGAAACTCAAATCTCAGTCTGTGCATATATCCGCTCTGACATACCCTGCTAGAGAGCACCTAACCTAGAATCGCCCAACTTCGACCTTCTTTACCTGAAGATATCCCCACCCCCCACCCACACACACACTGTCAAATTCATCTGCTGTCTCTACCACTCTCCTAATTGGCTTTCATCTTCCAGTTGTACAGATTCTGCAGGCAGAGATGCTGAAACATTTGCCATCACTAATGACTTTACACAAATTGTTCAAAAACCGACCAGAATAACAGATAACCTGAACCACTCCCCAAATACTCTAGATCTTTTCCTTACTAATGACCCCTCCAAATATGCAGCGAATGTAGTGAGCCCCCTGAGTAATTCTGACCACAACCTAGTACTCCCCCCCCCCATGCAACAACGCTTACACAGTCACTCCCACACAAAAGTAGTTTGGCATTATAACGGTGCCAAATGGGACAGTCTCCGAGATTACTACGCTTCATTCCCAAGGTTGGACTATTGTTTCTGGTCTTCCAGTCCAAACATATGCACCAAATGTATCACCAAAGTAATACGTTCAGTGATTACTTTGGTGATACAGAACTGCTGTCCCCTAACTAAACCCTGGTTCTCCAAAAGATGTGCCAAGGCTGTACAAATGAAAAATCAGGCATACCACAACTAGCTCAATTCAAGAACCCCATCCTCCTTCAGTGCCTATATTGAAGCCTGAAACAGATGCAAAAAAATTTTCAATGCTTCCAAAACAGAATTTGAACGGGCAAAAAGCAGGAAGCTTGCAGCCTGTTCCAAATGGCAGCCATGCCTTTTGGTCTCTTGCCAAGGTTGTAACTTTGCCCTACACTATTCCAACCTCTATCATACTCAGATGGCTCAATTGCAACACCCACTGAAAAAACTAACCTCCTAGCTTCACACTTTGCTTCCAATGCACACATAACTGACAATGGCAAATGCCCTCCAGTCATTCCAACTGCCCAACATACAATGCCCCCGCATCCTTTTGCCAAATAGCTATCATAAACCTGTTGTCTAAATTAGACACAAAAAAGTCTCCTGGCCCTGACGGCATTCCTCCAATTGTCCTGAAGGTCTGTGCGCCAGAACTGATTCTTTTCCTGTGCCATCTGTATACACTCTTACTCCACTGGTATATATCCCAAAGCCTGGAAACTAGCCTATATTTAACCCATTCCTAAAAAGGGTGACAAATCGCTGCCATCTAACTACTGCCCTATCTCACTCACTTCAGTCCTATCTAAAGTGATGAAGAAAACCATCAACTCTCAACTCCTAATCTACCTTGAAGGTACCCAGCTATTAAGCGATGACCAGTACAGATTCCGTCGAAACCGATCAACAGATCTACTCTCATACATCACCCATCACTGGACAAATGCCATGGAGAAATTCGGCAAATCCCAAGTAGTTGCACTTGATATCTCTAAAGCCTTTGACCAGGTCTGGCACAAAAGCTTACTAAGCAAACTCCCATCATTTGGACTGTCTCAGGACTTCTGCAGATGGATTGCCAGCTCCTGTCTGGATGCACACTTTGTGTGATAGTAGACGGCTCCCTATCCTCTCACCATTCAAATAATGCTGGGGTCCCACAAGGTTCACTTCTCTCACCGACCCTCTTCCTTCTATATATCAATGACCTACTTCAGTTGACCTCTAACCCAATACAGTTTTGTAGAAGACAGCACATTACACTCCTCCCTTTCATTTGACAAACTCCTACTCTACACAACTTACTTCAACCCACAGAACATCAACCACCACTGCCCTTAATTCTGACCTGCAAGCCATCCTCCAATGTGGCCCAGATAACCTCGTCAACTTCAATGCTAGTGAAACCAGTTCTGTCTTATTTCTTCCAAAAAAGAACCATTTTCCTGCAGCATTGTTTTTGATAACTCAAATTCCCAGACAAGATCAGATTTCTCTTCTTCATCGGGGTAATTCCTTGATGTCGGAATTACCCTGACATCAAGCCTCTCCTGGCATAAACACATCACAACCATTGCATCCTCAGCTTCCAAAAAACTAGGTTTTTCTCTTTCACTCAAGACGCTACTTCACCTCTAAACAGCTGTTAACATTATACAAATCACAAATCTGCCCAGCTATCGAATACTGCTCTCACATTTGGAGTGGGGCTCCTGAAATCTCCCTCAAAATGCTTGACTCAATACAGAGGAGAGCAATTAAACTGATAAATGACCCATCTCTCACCAACTCGCTCCCCTCACTTTCACATAGACGCTTGGTCTCTGCAATTTGTATATTCTATAAATATTTCCAAGGGAAATGTTCATCTGAAACAGCATCAATAATTCCCTAACTCTGTACTAAGTCCATTGGAACACTCCGTCCAACATCCTTTTACAGTACACCTTGAAACCCACCGAACGTTTCTTTTCCTCCTCCTTCATCCCTGCTGCTGCGGTACTGGGGAACAGTCTTCCCCCCTAACATATCTCCCAAGGAATACAACATACAAACTTTTAAATCAAATGTAAACAAGTTTCCCAACCCACCCATATACGGTACTAACGTACTATAGGTTGACCAGCCAACCTCTCGTATATGGGCTCAACATAAAAAGAAATTGCATATATGTGAGATTTTTTTATTACAGAATGTTCCATTTATATATCCATCAGGTTGTGAGTTAAATGAGATTGAACTTGGTAATCTTATATTGCAATTGAGTTCTTTATATAAGATCAATACTACTTACCCAATAGCAGTTTTCATGGCAGAAAGCACTGCCATGAAAACTGCTATTGGGTAAGTAGTCTTCACCTTCACCAATACTCTTCACCTTTTCTTAGTTAGTTTTCCTCTTCAGATATACTGCCGATGTCAGTTTCTTCTCCTGGTAACTTTGGTTCTTTAACAGATGTGCCAGAGCAGTCCAGAAAAATGTACACGAAACCTTTGGCTTTTCATTGAGCCTGTACTACAACTCACAACAGTTGAAGGGAAAAACAAAACTACTTTCACTCCTTTGCACAATATTCAGGGAATGTCCCTTGATGTTGTCCCTTCTCTTCAGAAAAGAGAGATGTTACTAAATCTTTCAGTAGCATTTCCTTCAGAAACTTGGGTTTTTCATCCTGTAAAACAACATACAATTAACAGATATAATGCATTGGTTTCATAACCTTAGCTGTTTCAACCCTAATTCTAAACATCAGCCAAACCTCTCAACATCTTATATATATCACCCATTCTTTTATCCTCCAGACTGTAAATTACATTTTTTCAATCTTTTGTCATAACTAATCAGTGTTCTCCCCAGAAATTTTTACTGGCCAGGCATACAAAAATTATTTTTCCATTCTTGCCCATTATTTAGTCATGTCAATTCACAGCATTATCCGGGTGGTCAGTAAAACCAGCCGGGCGGTTTGCCCATTCAAAAGGTCCTGGGGAGAACATAGCTAATATTCCAAGACCTCAAATTGTCTTTGTTATTTACCTAGGTATCTTTTTTTTTTTTTTTTTTAAGTTTCCTCATTCTGATGAACACAGGTAAAAAAATCTTGGATTTTATTATTATTATATGGTATCTCCATGGAACCCAGAGGCTCATTGTAGGAGATAAACGATAATATTTATATACAAAAAACTTATGATACCTCTCCTTAAACTCATTTACTTCCAGGTCACTCACAACTAAATCTGGCAATCCATTCTACTTGTTCACCACTCAAACTATCATAATAATGTCTTATAAGTTTCTATCATATGTCCTCTCTCCTCCCTATTCAACTAAACTTGGTGATCCACATGCTCTTAACCGATCCTCATAGGAAGCATTTCACAGACCTGTTGCAAGCTTGGTCACTCATCTCTGAATCCTCTCTATTACCTACTGATCTCCAACAAACCCATGTGACCAAATCTGTGCACAGTAGTCAAGATGTGGCTAATTCATAGCCATACAAAGAGGGATAATAACCTCCCTATCTTTGCTAGTTAGTTTTTCAACACATTCAAGTAATTCTTTGAACTATTTTACCAACTTTTGCAATATGCCCTCTGAACTTCAACTCTGTTCACCATAATCCCTTGCCTCATCAGTTTCCTTCAATCTGGTACCATCGTTGTGATGCACAGTATGCAACCTTTTCAACGATGGTGTACAAAGAATAATGACAATCATTATTCTTTGAACACTTATCCATAATCATTATCCTTCACATTCATATCTCTTATAGAATTAAATTAATTAAAATTTTTTAATATTATGTTTAATACCATATTTCTTTACTAATAGTAGTGTCGCACCAGAATGGTGTAATCGAATACATCCCTGTAAAAATATTTCAATTTAATTAAAAGAAACACACGTATTAACCACAGTGAAAAATATTTAATTGTAAATATTTCATCCGACGTATCTTAGGACATCATCAGTACAGTAGTTTAAACAATAATAGGAATAACATACAGTTAGGGCGCATGATTTAGTAGCTTTAAACCTTTGACCGTTACATACTCACTGTGCACGTTTGTTGGTATCATTTCTTTATTGTTACTAACAGGGTAAGTGCATTTCTGTAATTCGTTGGTAACATTACTAATGCTGTGAGCACTTTTCCGGAAATGTTTTCGTTTTATATTTGTTATAACTGTGCTAGATGCATTTATGATTTAATTTTCTTGCTTATACATAGAAGGCAATTGTTCACTGTGAGAAAAGAACTTTGAGTACTTTGCTAGAAATGAAAGTAATCAGGATGCATGTGGTGTCAAAAAAAAATGGCTTTGACATCAAGTTTGCAGAAGCACAAGACGTCTGTCATGTTATTTGCTAAAGATTTTGATGGTGAATCAGATGAAGAATATGTTGAAGAATTCTTTTTAGATATAAGTGATGACAGCGATGCTGATATCTCATCGGAAAGTTCTGATAGTGATGAAGACAGTTGTGGCTTGTCCCAAGCTAGGAGACGGTGCTGTATACCTGTTGGCTTGGTATGTTTACATCATCCTCACTTTTCTTTTATGGTAACACCTGGTATTTCTCAAGATAATCCTATCAGTAATTGCTCATTGGAACTATTTGAATTATTTTGATGAAGATATAATGAACATTTTAGTTGAGGAAACAAACAAGAAAGCTATGCAGTTCATTGCTGCTATAAACTTCAAAAGTTTTTCTCGTTGTTTTTCTTGGAAAGACACAGACAGCAGTGAATCTGAAGGTGTTATTAGCATTATCACTGCTTCAAGGCATAGTACAAAAATTAGAAATAAAATGATATTGGTCTAAAAAAAGGATGATCGAGACACTATTTTTTTCAGAAGTGATGTCTGAATGTAAGCATAATGAAATTTTTACACTTTGCTGACAAGGATTCTGATTATCTCAATCCAAAACTAAAAAAAATGGTATATTTTTTGGACTCTCAAAAAGAAGTTTCAGGAAGTTTATACACCACAACAATATATTTGTGTGGATGAAAGCCTTATTCATACAAGGGCCGACTTGGTTGGAAACAGTGCATACCACTGAAGCGCTCTGAAAGAATGGAGGGGACCTTCATCCAGCAGCGGACAGAAAATGGCTTCAAAGAAGAAGAAGAAGAAATTGTTAGAAGAAAAAGTTAGAAGAAAAAAGAATGATGAGGTGATACAAAAATAAAATGTTTCCCAATTTCTGTTTTTGTATTGTTTATTTTGAAGGGTTTTTCCCCCTCTAGGTTGTATTTAAATGTAATAAAATCATATTTGATATATTATTATATTTACAGCTATTTGCCTGCTTCTGTTTAGGAGTGCCCTGGTTTAAAATGCCATTGGCTCTTAGGCGATAACACAAACACTTCAAAAGCAGAAGCACCCACCCGACCTGACATAGCATCCACTTCCTCCATGTGTTCAGATGATGACCACGAATAGTTGAAACGGACCGCACCCCATCAACCTCCCACCTCCAAAAATCAGTTGCTGTTTTCAACCCCTTTCACCCTTTCCCACCTCATATAAATATATAAAAAACGCTCCACCCATCCCTTATAATATATATGCGTATATATGTTATTCAAAAAAACCCGGGTTTTTTCCATTTGTTATTTCAATTCTCCCACTCACCAAAATCCTCCCCCCACACACACACAGTAGATTGGACAACGCGAAAGAAGAAGAGCCACAACACCCAGAAAAAGGTATGGGCAAATTTCTTGTCCTCTTTGCAACATATATTTATTGATAAATATACATCTACAATGCCCTAAGAATCCATGAGAAAAGAGCCAATGGCATTTTAAACTGGGGCACTCCTTAACAGAAGCAGGCAAATAGCCGTAAATATAATAGTTTGTTAAGAGGAGTAACATGGGATTTTTCCCAGAAATAATATTCATATTTGATATCACATTTCTGTTTTTACTCTATTATATGCAGTAGAGCAGGGGTTCCCAACCTTTTTGTTTCGTAGAGCACATTCTAAAATACCGGTAGGGCGACGGGCACCATCTATTTTTTCAAGCAAATTTTTTGAATTCGTTTGTTAAATGAATACATACAAAGTTTACATTATATAAAAATTTAAATATATATACAGGGTGTTCGGGATAAATTTGACATATTTATAATTAATTATATTTTTCCGTAAGTTACATGTATTAACACACACTTCTCTTCATTTAAAAGTTTGGACCCTTCTTCATTCACATACAAGATGTCAGAAAGGATGGATAGCTGGAACCCACCTGAATCATGGAAGAGAATAACTTGTATCATGATGATTCGTGCCCACCATCAAAATAAGGATATTACGACTGCTGCCCAATGCTCCCTGAATACAGTAAAAACAATCAGGCATGAACTAGAGACTTGCAATGGTGACTACGAGGATGTAGCAAGAAGAAAGATCCCTAGCAGACGATCTGATTGCGTTCGTACAGCAGAATTCCTCGCAAATCTGCAGGAACAGGTGTTGAAGAACCCTGGCATTGGAATTCGGGCTTTGTTCGTGGAGTTGCTAACTGTAGTCAAGCCCTGGATAACAAGGGTAGGCAATGGTAGGCCGTATGTATGGCAGCAGGATTCGGCCCCTTGCCACACCTCTGGGAAAAGTCAAAAATGGTTGTCTGAAAATTTCTACGACTTCACCAGTCCAAATGTTTGGCCTCCAAACTCCCCAGACCTTAACCCCATGGATTATTTTGTATGGGGCGCAGTTGAAAAAGACACCAATCGCACTTCCAGTAATACAAAAGCCCAGTTAATGGATAAAATTAAAACAGTTTTTGCGGCCCTTCCCAGGAAGACTGTAGCATCAGCTTGTTCGAGGTTCCGAAGCAGAATTGAAGCTGTGATCGATGCTAATGGTGGTTATTTTGAGTAAATCTTGTTGATAGTATTGTAATTAACTCTGCCTGTAATGTTTTTTTGTCAATTCATTAAATTTAATAGATACAAAGAAGATTTTCTTTTTCCTTACGAAACTGTCAAATTTATCCCGAACACCCTGTATATGTAAGTTAGTGTGATCTTTGGCATTGCATTTCATTGGCCAGTACTCCATAAATAGGAGAATATGATGATATTCCAGTTCTTAAACTGGAATGAACAACTTTGAATGCACATCTACAAGTTAAAACTGGTTTGAACACCGTATTGTATACAGCTAATTTAGTGTTCCGACTAATTTCTCTTTTTTTCCATATAAATTTATTCAGTTGACTTCCTGCCATACCAGCTTTGTAGATTCTGTTGTCTATTTCCATATTTAATTTATCATCTTCACTAAAAATCGTGCCTAAGTAGCTTAAATGTTTTACATGTTCCACAGATTCTAATTTCATAATGCAGTTGACATTTTAAACAATTCGGTCTGTTTCCATTGTCTTTATATTGCTGACCTTCATACCATATCTATTACATCAGTTATTCAATTTAGTCAGGGAATCTTGCAGACTTGTAACTGATTTATTTAGAAGTATAACATCGTCCGCATAAAGCAAAGAGCTGAATTTAATATCTCCAATTTTGATATTAGTTTAATACCACTTTCCTTCATAAATTGATCCATATAGATAATGAATAATAGAGGGAATAATGTACATCCTTGTCTCACACCAGATTTAACATTAAAACATCTTCCTATACTTCCTTCAATTCTAATTGCTGATTTACAACTCAAATAAACACTAAGTATTGCTTGATATAATGTCCCATTGACACCATATAACTGTAGCATATTAAATAGCTTCTCTCTTGGTACTTTGTCATATGCCTTTTTCCAGATCTACAAAACTTAAATACAGATCTTTGTTATATTCCCATGATTTCTCAACTATTTGTGGTAAAGTGAAGATTTGATCCTGACAGCCTCTATTTGGCCTGAATCCAGCTTGTTCTTCACCAAGCTTTTCTTCCACAATTATTTTCAACCATTTCTCAAGTATACTTGTATAAATCTTACCAGAAACACTCAGTAGGGAAATACCTCTGTAATTCTCACATTCAGTTTTATTTCCCTTTTTATATATGGGTACTATGAGAGCTCTACTCCAATCATCAGGTGTACAGCATATGATAGTACTACATGAAAAATTTACATCTTTACTAACTTCCTATCTACAGGCCTTCTGAACTATGCAGTGTAGCCACTGTAAGACTTTTATACCACCATACTTCAGCATTTCTGGTCGAATATCATCTACTCCTGCTGCCTTTCCACATTTCAAGGCTTTGATGGCTTTTTCTATTTCAAGTACGGATATGTATTCCTGACTATATGCCTGTTGAGTGTTTTTTATCACTGTGCTATCACTGCTTGTTTCATTTAGCAATTTCTCGAAGTAATTACTCCATACTTCAAGGATATCTTTTTCTCCTGTTTTCATGTCACCTTTATCATCTCTAACTCCTTTTACAGCACTCTTTCCTCCATTTCTAAGCTTCTTCAACAACCTCCAGAATATGTTACCACCTTCTTGATATTTATTTTCTATGTTCTTGCCCAAAGTCCTCCCATGACTTTTGTTCAGGTAGTTTTACACAGTATTTAGCTTTCTTACATTTGTCTCGTATTCTCTAAGAGCACAAGCTGACTTATTTGCCAGGAATTTTTGATATGCTTTCTTCTTTTCCTTCACTGCTCTTTAACTTCCTGTGTCCACCATGGAGTTCTGATTTTTCTATCCTTGCAGACAACCTCACCAGATTCCCCCTGTGGCAATCAATCAGGGTTTTCTTCAAGGCTTGCCACTGAATCTGCAAGGTTTGGTTCCTGTTCTTAAACTCTTTCATTTTTTTTGTCAATAATCTATGTGCATTTTAGTCTACAGGTCACATCTGAGAGCTGCTCAACTTTTATTTGCTTTAAAACTTTCTTACATGTTATTCTTTTCAATATGAAATTCAATTTTATCGTGCTCAAGACTAAATAGTGATCACTTCCAATTTCAAATCCTCTGTACACTGGTGTCCTGCACCAGGGAGAAAACCTCACTATCAACAATAACAGTCAATGAGACTTTACTTATTCTTTGCCTCTTCTCTATATGTGAATTTGTGCACATTTTTATGTTGGAACATGGTGTTAATAATAACCAGTCCATGTCCTGAGCAGAAATCCAACAGATATTTGCCATTATTATTAGCTTTGCTCTTTTCTCCAAATTTTCCCAAAATATTTTGATATGTCTGACAATCATTTCCTACTCTGCTATTTAGATCCCCAACAAGAATCAACAAGGGGTGCTTAAGGGTCAAAGCTGTATAACTGAGAGGAGACCTCCACATAGCCTTTACAGGAATGCGGAGAACCGACCAGGGCTTCTGACCTAATGTCCAATCCTCACCTTCTCGTGGTGCACCCTGTTGGGTATCTACTTTGATACTGAACGAATGAGGATGGGCTGGCAATTTGGGATTTAGCCGACCAAATTGTATTCTTATTGGTTAAACCAAAATAAAAAATGATGGTACAACATGACAAAATTTCATGCCGGCTGGGGCGTCGCCCGGTTAAACAAGGCCCCCGTTGTTTTCGCCAGGGAACCAGGGCGAACAGCGAAAAGTCAGCTACTGGAACAAATCTGAAAACAAACCCCAACTCAACATCACCAGAGTTAAAGATCGGTACTATCAACGTAAGAAGCCTGAATGGCAAAGAAATGGAGCTAGCTGAGGAATTAGATAAGTACCAGATCGACATAATAGGGGTGACTGAAACAAAAAAGATCAAAACTGGTGAGATCTTTCTGAGCAATAAATACAAAATGTTATATTCAGGCAATGACAACCAAGGAAAAGAAGGAGTAGCCATAGTATTCAACACAAAATACGAGGCTAATCTTCTTGAATGGCAGTCAGTCTCAAGTAGAGTAATGTGGGCAAATATGAGAATGGGGAACTGGACAATGAGACTTATTTGTGCCTATGGTCCCACAGAAGGTTCTACTAAGGTAGAAGTGGAGGAATTTTTTGAGGCTTTAGAAAAAGCAACTGACACAATGAAAAATGAAAAGTTGGTCCTTGTTGGGGATCTAAATAGTAGAGTAGGAAATGATTGTGAGACATACAAAAATATTTTGGGAAAATTTGGAGAAAAGAGCAAAGCTAATAATAATGGCAAATATCTGTTGGATTTCTGCTCAGGACATGGACTGGTTATTACTAACACCATGTTCCAACATAAAAATGTGCACAAATTCACATGGAGAGAAGAGGCTAGGAATAAGAAAAGTCTCATTGACTATGTTATTGTTGATAGTGATGTTTTCTCCCTGGTGCAGGACACCAGAGTGTACAGAGGATTTGAAATTGGAAGTGATCACTATTTAGTCTTGAGCAGGATTAAATTGAATTTCATATTGAAAAGAATAACATGTAAGAAAGTTTTAAAGCGAATAAAAATTGAGCAGCTCTCAGATGTGAACTGTAGACTAAAATACAGAAATATTATTGAAAAGAAAATGAAAGAGTTTGAGAACAGGAATCAAACCTTGGAGATTCAGTGGCAAACTCTGAAGGAAACATTGATTGATTCTGCCAGAGAGGCATGTGGTGAGGTTGTGTGCAAGGATAAAAAAATCAGAACTCCCTGGTGGACACAGGAAGTTAAAGAGGTAGTGAAGGAAAAGAAGAAAGCATATCAAAAGTTCCTGGCAAATAAGTCAGCTTTTACCCTTACAGAATACAGAGACAAATGTAAGAAAGCTAAACAGTGTGTAAAACTAGCTAAACAAAAGTCATGGGAGGACTTTGGCAAGAATATAGAAAATAAATATCAAGAAGGTGGCAAAATATTCTGGAGGTTGTTGAAGAAGCTTAGGAATGGAGGAAAGAGTGCTGTAAAAGGAATTAGAGATGATAAAGGTGAAATGAAAACAGGAGAAAAAGATATCCTTGAAGTATGGAGTAATTACTTTGAAAAACTGCTAAATGAAACAAGCAGTGATGACAGCACAGTGATAAAAAACACTGACCAGGCATGCAGTCAGGAATACATATCCATACTTGAAGTAGAAAAAGCCATCAAAGGCTTGAAATGTGGAAAGGCAGCAGGAGTAGATGATATTCGACCAGAAATGCTGAAGTATGGTGGTATAAGAGTCTTACAGTGGCTGCACTGCATAGTTCAGAAAGCCTGGACAGAGGGACGAATTCCCGATGATTGGAGTAGAGCTCTCATAGTACCTATATATAAAAAGGGAAATAAAACTGAATGTGAGAATTACAGAGGTATTTCCCTACTGAGTGTTCCTGGCAAGATCTATGCAAGTATACTTGAGAAACGGTTGAGAAGAATTGTGGAAGAAAAGCTTGGTGAAGAACAAGCTGGATTCAGGCCAAATAGAGGCTGTCAGGATCAGATCTTCACTTTACGACAAATAGTCGAGAAAGCATGGGAATATAACAAAGATCTGTATTTAAGTTTTGTCGATTTGGAAAAGGCATATGACAAGGTGCCAAGAGAGAAGCTATTCAATACGCTGCAGTTATATGGTGTCAATGGGGCATTATATCAAGCAATACTTAGTCTTTATTTGAGTTGTGAGTCAGCAGTTAGAATTGAAGGAAGTACAGGAAGATGGTTTAATGTTAAATCTGGTGTGAGACAAGGATGTACATTATCCCCTCTGTTATTCATTATCTATATGGATCACATTATGAAGGAATGTGGTATTAAACCTGATATCAAAATTGGAGATGTTAATGTCAGCTCTTTGTTTTATGCGGATGATGTTATACTTCTAAATAAATCCGCTACAAGTCTGCAAGATTCTCTGACTAAATTGAATAGCTGTTGTAATAGATATGGTATGAAGGTCAGCAATAAAAAGACAAAGACAATGAAAATAGGCAGAATCATTGAAAATGTCAACTGTGTTGTGAATGGAGAACCTGTGGAACAAGTAACACATTTCAGCTACTTAGGCACAATTTTTACTGAAGATGGTAAACTAAATATAGAAATAGACAACAGAATCAGCAAAGCTGGTATGGTGGGAAGTCAATTGAATAAATTCATATGGAATAAGAAAGAAATTAGTCGGAACACTAAATTAGCTGTATACAAGACTGTGTTCAAACCAATTTTAACTTATGGATCTGAGAGCTGGGTCAGAAGTAAAACACTTGACCAAAGACTAGAGACCGCAGATATGAGAGTCCTGAGAAAGATTAGAGGCGTGAACAGATGGCATCAATGGCAATATCATATTAAAAATGAGGATATTAGGAAAGAACTTGACATTGTCAGCATCCAGGAATGCGTTAGCAGAGCTAATCTCAGATGGTATGGTCACTTAAATAGAATGGGAGAAGAAAGATTAGCAAAACAAGTGTTCTCTGCCAGGTTGGCAGGAAAACGACCCAGAGGAAGACCAAGATATAGGTGGATTGATACTGTACAAAGTGCCTTAGACGATAGAAATATAAGATCTGATAATGTTGGAGTCTTGACAAGTAACAGACTGATTTGGAGGAAAATTGTACATAGGAAGTTAGTAATGATGTAATTTTTTCATGTAGTACTGTCATATCCTGTACACCCCTTGAGGGTACATGGCAGGAATTTGATGATGATGATGATGATGACAAGAATCAACTTTTCCTTTTTCATTGCGTCAGTTGCTTTCTCTAAAGCCTGAAAAAATTCCTCCACTTCTACCTTAGTAGGACCTTCTGTGGGACCATAGGCACAAATAAGTCTCATTGTCCAGTTCCCCATTCTCATATTTGCCCACATTACTCTTCTTGAGATTGCCTGCCATTCAAGAAGATTAGCCTCATATTTTGTGTTGAATACTATGGCTACAACTTCTTCTTTTCCTTGATTGTCATTTTCTGAATATAACATTTTGTATTTATTGCTCAGAAAGATCTCGCCAGTTTTTGTCTTTTTTGTTTCAGTCACTCCTATTATGTCAATCTGGCACTTATCTAATTCCTCAGCTAGCTCCATTTCTTTACCATTCAGGCTTGTTATCTTGATAGTACCAATCCTGAACTCTGGTGATGTTGAGTTGGGGTATGTTTTCAGATTTGTTCCAGTAGCTGACTTTTCGCTGTTCACCCTGGTTTCCTGGCGAAAACAACTGGAGTCTTGTTTAACTGGATGACGCCCCAGCCGGCATGAAATTTTGTCATGTTGTACCATCACTTTGTATTTTGGTTTAACCAATAGGAATACAATTTGGTTGGCTAAATTCCAAATTGCCAGCCCATTCTCCTTCATTCAGTATCCAGGTAGATACCCAAGAGGGTGCATCACGAGAAGGTGAAGATTGAACATTAGATTAGAAACCCCTGGTCGGTTCTCAACATTCCTTTAAAGGCTGTGTGGATGTCTCCTCTGAGTTATATAGCTTTGATCCTTAAGCACCCCTAGTTATTAATTATCAGTGGTGCAAAATGGCCACAAAAAACTAATGTTTTTTCTTTATTATTACATAATTACTGCAGATGATTTACATCAAAACATTTTGAATTTTATATGATTTATTTCTTTCAATATTCACTATTTTCTCATATTATTATGGTAATAATATCTGTATTAGTTTTTATATCATAATATGTATTTGTATTTAAAAACTAGTTTTTAAATACAAATAGTTTTTAAATTACGTACTTTTTTGTTATATTTTATGAATTATTTATTGCTTGATGATCATGATAGAATCTGAATTTTTTCTTCATGCCTCTCATGCACATTTGGATATAAATTAAAAATGTCAAGAAATTATACCTTCCATACACATCAGGATGTCTGCTTTGTATTATAGGATACTAAGACACTTGATGTGAAGTCATTAGCCTCTATACAAGTAGCTCAGTCATGAAGATACTTCACATGCAAATATCTTCAAGACTTTGTTTGCTTACACTTGGATAAAGGATTAAACCAAGAATGTAATTTCTTGGCATCTTCAATTTATAGTATAAGCAAGTAAAAAACTTTCAACATTCTGATATATAAATTAACAACATTACTTCAACAGAGAATAAAAATTAGTTGTGGCATTGACAAAAACACTTAGATTGGCCATAATGGCATTCCATCCAGCCTAATTCCTGACTGGGAGCCACCATAAAATATTTGAAACCCTGTGCATATATATAAGTTTTGGAGATCTAAAAATTATACAATTCTTCTGGAAGGCATGCTCCAGAGGTGTGTAGTATTTGAATTTATGTTAATGTCATCTTCCTCTCAGCATTTTCCTTCCAAATTATTCTGTTATTTGTTGTGTTTGCAATATTTTCAAATATTCCATTTCACCCTATAGAGACACTAAAGACTAATGTTGCTAAAGACAAGTGCATTAATCAGTCTTTCTCTTGGACTTTCCTGCTAATCTAATAATTATATTAGAATCATTATAAGCCACAGTTGGATGAGCATTGTGTGCAATAATACAGGGTGTTCGGGATAAATTTGACATATTTATAATTAATTATATTTTTCCGTAAGTTACATGTATTAACACACACTTCTCTTCATTTAAAAGTTTGGACCCTTCTTCATTCACATACAAGATGTTAGAAAGGATGGATAGCTGGAACCCACCTGAATCATGGAAGAGAATAACTTGTATCATGATGATTCGTGCCCGCCATCAAAATAAGGATATTACGACTGCTGCCCAATGCTCCCTGAATACAGTAAAAACAATCAGGCATGAACTAGAGACTTGCAATGGTGACTACGAGGATGTAGCAAGAAGAAAGATCCCTAGCAGACGATCTGATTGCGTTCGTACAGCAGAATTCCTCGCAAATCTGCAGGAACAGGTGTTGAAGAACCCTGGCATTGGAATTCGGGCTTTGTTCGTGGAGTTGCTAACTGTAGTCAAGCCCTGGATAACAAGGGTAGCCAATGGTAGGCCGTATGTATGGCAGCAGGATTCGGCCCCTTGCCACACCTCTGGGAAAAGTCAAAAATGGTTGTCTGAAAATTTCTACGACTTCACCAGTCCAAATGTTTGGCCTCCAAACTCCCCAGAACTTAACCCCATGGATTATTTTGTATGGGGCGCAGTTGAAAAAGACACCAATTGCACTTCCAGTAATACAAAAGCCCAGTTAATGGATAAAATTAAAACAGTTTTTGCGGCCCTTCCCAGGGAGACTGTAGCATCAGCTTGTTCGAGGTTCCGAAGCAGAATTGAAGCTGTGATCGATGCTAATGGTGGTTATTTTGAGTAAATCTTGTTGATAGTATTGTAATTAACTCTGCCTGTAATGTTTTTTTGTCAATTCATTAAATTTAATAGATACAAAGAAGATTTTCTTTTTCCTTACGAAACTGTCAAATTTATCCCGAACACCCTGTATGTACCCATGATGACTTCATGGAGGTCCGATGTTAATAATAATTTCCTCCACTGCTGTTTGGATCTCCAAGGACCAAAAATAATGTTAGGTAATTAAAAGAATTATAAAGATTAATCCAGGACTAAGGCTATGATGCAGTTGTATTTTTATTTAGTATATATAGAATGGTATAGGCAAAATTTCTCTTATTTCAAATAAAGCATACAATGCTGTATGCAGATGAGCTTATTATATTAAAAGATATCAAACATCGATTAATGACTTACATAAGCCTATAATACAATTTTTAACACGAAACAAAAATTATGCCATTTTAAAGCAAAGCTCATGTTGCGTGAGAAATAGAACATAAAAGATCAAATCATCATCATCAAATTCCTGCCATGTACCCTCAAGGGGGTGTACAGGATATGATAGTACTACATGAAAAAAATTACATCATTATTAATTTCCTCCAAATCAGTCTGTTACTTGTCAAGACTCCAACATTATCAGATCTTATATTTCTATCGTCTAAAGCATTTTGTACCGTATCAATCCACCTATATCTTGGTCTTCCTCTGGGTCGTTTTGCTGCCAACCTGGCAGAGAACACTTGTTTTGCTAATCTTTCCTCGCCCATTCTGTTTAAGTGACCATACCACCTAAGATTAGCTCTGCTAACGCATTCCTGGATGCTGACAATGTCAAGTTCTTTCCTAATATCCTCATTTTTAATATGATATTGCCATTGATGCCATCTGTTCATGCCTATAATCTTTCTCAGGACTCTCATATCAGTGGTCTCTAGTCTTTGGTCAAGTGTTTTACTTCTGACCCAGCTCTCAGATCCATAAGTTAAAACTGGTTTGAACACTGTCTTGTACACAGCTAATTTAGTGTTCGGACTGATTTCTCTCTTATTCCATATGAATTTATTCAATTCACTTCCCACCATACCAGCTTTGCTGATTCTGTTGTCTACTTCTATGTTTAATTTACCATCTTCAGTGAAGATCGTGCCTAAATAGCTGAAATGTTTTACTTGTTCCACAGGTTCTCCACTCACAACACAGTTGACATTTTCAATGATTCTGCCTATTTTCATTGTCTTTGTCTTTTTATTGCTGACCTTCATACCATATCTATTACAACAGCTATTCAATTTAGTCAGAGAATCTTGCAGACTTGTAGCGGATTTATTTAGAAGTATAACATCATCCGCATAAAGCAAAGAGCTGACATTAACATCTCCAATTTTGATATCATGTTTAATACCACTTTCCTTCATAATGTGATCCATATAGATAATGAATAACAGAGGGGATAATGTACATCCTTGTCTCACACCAGATTTAACATTAAACCATCTTCCTGTACTTCCTTCAATTCTAACTGCTGACTTACAACTCAAATAAAGACTAAGTATTGCTTGATATAATGCCCCATTGACACCATATAACTGAAGCGTATTGAATAGCTTCTCTCTTGGCACCTTGTCATATGCCTTTTCCAGATCGACAAAACTTAAATACTGATCTTTGTTATATTCCCATGCTTTCTCGACTATTTGTCGTAAAGTGAAGATCTGATCCTGACAGCCTCTATTTGGCCTGAATCCAGCTTGTTCTTCACCAAGCTTTTCTTTCACAATTCTTCTCAACCGTTTCTCAAGTATACTTGCATAGATCTTGCCAGGAACACTCAGTAGGGAAATACCTCTGTAATTCTCACATGCAGTTTTATTTCCCTTTATATATATGGGTACTATGAGAGCTCTACTCCAATCATCGGGAATTCGTCCCTCTGTCCAGGCTTTCTGAACTATGCAGTGCAGCCACTGTAAGACTCTTATACCACCATACTTCAGCATTTCTGGTCGAATATCGTCTACTACCTGCTGCCTTTCCACATTTCAAGCATTTGATGTTTTTTCCACTTCTAGTATGGGTATGTATTCCTGACTGCATGCCTGGTCAGTGTTTTTTACCACTGTGCTGTCATCACTGCTTGTTTCATTTAGCAGTTTTTCAAAGTAATTACTCCATACTTCAAGGATATCTTTTTCTCCTGTTTTCATTTCACCTTTATCATCTCTAATTCCTGTTACAGCACTCTTTCCTCCATTCTTAAGCTTCTTCAACAACCTCCAGAATATTTTGCCACCTTCTTGATATTTATTTTCTATATTCTTGCCAAAGTCCTCCCATGACTTTTGTTTAGCTAGTTTTACACAGTGTTTAGCATTCTTGCATTTGTCTCTATATTCTCTAAGAGCACAAGCTGACTTATTTGACAGCAACTTTTGGTATGCTTTCTTCTTTTCCTTCACTGCCTCTTTAACTTCCTGTGTCCACCAGGGAGTTCTGATTTTTTTTATCCTTACAGATAACCTCACCACATGCCTCTCTGGCAGAATCAATCAATGTTTTCTTCAGAGTTTGCCACTGAATCTCCAAGGTTTGATTCCTGTTCTCAAACTCTCATTTTTTCTTCAATAATCTTTGTGTATTTTAGCCTACAGTTCACATCTGAGAGCTGCTCAACTTTTATTCGCTTTAAAACTTTCTTACATGTTATTCTTTTCAATATGAAATTCAATTTTATCCTGCTCAAGACTAAATAGTGATCACTTCCAATTTCAAATCCTCTGTACACTCTGGTGTCCTGCACCAGGGAGAAAACATCACTATCAACAATAACATAGTCAATGAGACTTTTCTTATTCCTAGCCTCTTCTCTCCATGTGAATTTGTGCACATTTTTATGTTGGAACAAGGTGTTAGTAATAACCAGTCCATGTCCTGAGCAGAAATCCAACAGATATTTGCCATTATTATTAGTTTTGCTCTTTTCTCCAAATTTTCCCAAAATATTTTTGTATGTCTCACAATCATTTCCTGCTCTTCTATTTAGATCCCCAACAAGGACCAATTTTTCATTGTGTTAGTTGCTTTTTCTAAAGCCTCAAAAAATTCCTCCACTTCTACCTTAGTAGAACCTTCTGTGGGACCATAGGCACAAATAAGTCTCATTGTCCAGTTCCCCATTCTCATATTTGCCCAAGATTGTCATTGCCTGAATATAACATTTTGTATTTATTGTTCAGAAAGATCTCACCAGTTTTGGTCTTTTTTGTTTCAGTCACCCCCTATTATGTCGATCTGGTACTTATCTAATTCCTCAGCTAGTCCATTTCTTTGCCATTCAGGCTTCTTACGTTGATAGTACCGATCTTTAACTCTGGTGATGTTGTGTTGGGGTATGTTTTCAGATTTGTTCCAGTAGCTGACTTTTCGCTGTTCGCCCTGTTTCCTGGCGAAAACAACTGGAGTCTTGTTTAACTGGGTGACGCCCCAGCCGGCATGAAATTTTGTCATGTTGTACCATCATTCTATATTTTGGTTTAACCAATAAGAATACAATTTGGTCGTCTAAATCCCAAATTGCCAGCCCATCCTCGTCCATTCAGTATCCAAGTAGATACCCAACAGGGTGCACCACTAGAAGGTGAGGATTGGACATTAGGTCAGAAGCCCTGGTCGGTTCTCCGCATTCCTTTAAAGGCTATGTGGAGGTCTCCTCTCTGTTATACAGCTTTGATGCTTAAGCACCATGATAGTTTAATCATTTTGATTGCATAAACATCTTAAAGACAAGATATATATATATGTATAGGCTTGAAAACAGAGACTAGAAAATCAGACAGAACCAAAATTAAAAGGAAATTAAATAAATAAACATTACAAGAAAGCTGACTTAAATTTTAGAAGGTAGTGGCCACCCATACTCCTTTATATAGTTCAGAAATATCAGCAGTTAAAAAATAAAAGATCAAAGTGAAATACAAGAATTTAGATTTCTAACAAAATCAATTACACAATAGAAACACTAATGATACTAGAACAAGCAAATGCATGATCTTTGATGATGATAATAATAGCAAAGGGAATTTAGCTGAAAGTTTTGGTGCATATTAAACCATATCTTGAGAAAATGGAAAAGCTGGTGATAAAGGTAGTGTTTTTTAAAGTTGATTAAATTGGCAAATATTTTTTCTTCTCAAAAGTAAATGTAAACCAGTCTTATCTTCCAGAAAATGTTCTTATGAAAAAATATAAAGCATGATTGCCAGAATAAACATAAAGGAAAATTTGATTCCTTTATTAATGAATTTAATTACTTCAAAAAAATTGCTAAATGAAATATTCAGTGACAGCACAGTTTTAAAAAACACTGACCAGGCATGCAATCAGGAATACATATCCATGCTTGAAGTAGAAAAAGCCTGAAATGTGGAAAGGCAACTGGAATAGATGATATTCGACCAGAAATACTCAAGTATGGAGGTATAAAAGTTACAGGGACTGCACTGCATAGTTCAGAAGGGCTGGACAGAGGGACAAATTCAATATGATTAGAGTAGAGCTCTCATAGTATCCATATTAATGTGAGAATTGCAGAGGTATTTCTCTACTGAGTGTTCCTGGTAAGATTTATGCAAGTATACTTGAGAAATGGTTGAGAAGGATTGCAAACGAGAAGCTTGGTGACAAGCTGGATTCAAGCTAAATAGTGGCTATCAGGATCAGATTTTCACTTTACAACAAATAGTTGAGAAATCATTGGAATATAACAAAGATCTGTATTTAAGTTTTGTAGATCTAGAAAAGGCATGTGCCAAGAGAGAAGCTATACAAAACGCTACAGTTGTATGCAGTGGTGAGCTATGGAAATTTTAACAAAGGGCTCGCATCGTCGAGCAAAAAAAGGCTAGCCCTTATAATATTTATATTGCAACTTTGTAGAGCTTCTGACAAACATGATAATTCCTGTAGGATATTAATCATTAATGCTAGATCTTTTAAAAATTCCAAAGGTAATTTCTCCACAAAGCAAGAGCCGTTCGTAAACTGCAAGCTGACCATCGTAGTCTGAACACATGGCCGATCTTTAAAATTTCGATACCAAGGTCTTTTGCAATTGTATTTAATTCTTGTTGAATTTTTGGTGATTGATGATAAAAAGCATATAATTTATCCATATATATTTCAAAATGATTAATTTCTTTAATGTTTATTATCAAATCGTCTAATGCTAAGTGTAAACGATGAGTGGAATGCCAAATCACAACGTTAGGAAATTTTTGTAGAAGTTTGATTGCAACACCTTATTTGTTTCCTAACATACACTAGCTCCATTAGAACAAAATGCAATGAAATGATTTTTTATGTCTTCTTCTTCTTCTTCTCTTCCGTCTAAGACGGGTTGAGTCTTCTCTTGAGCAGGATCTTCCAGTCTTCTCTATTCCTTGCTGTTCGAAAAAGTTCTTTGTATCCTACAAAGATAATAAGCCAAAAGGCTATTTTACCGGCGAATTTGTTAATTAAGAGAGAGATGTTAAATCCCGTTTTATTTTATAGCCAGGTACGAAACTCGGGTCGAAATCCATCGACATCCGTAGAGTTTCACTGCCGAAAAAACTATCGGCAGAACCAAGTGAAAACGATCACTTGGATAGTACAACACCAGGGCAACTCGATAGTAGAGCAAACTCCCTCACTAACTTTAATATTCTTTCATAATGTAAAACCCAGCTCCTAAGAGATGTAAATATATTGTTTTACATTATGAGAATAGGTCACTACCCAGACCGGTTTCAACCTTTTTTGAGGTCTCATCAGTGAGTAGGTAGACCTGGAATATCAAGGTTTTAAGTGAACAGAAACTTACATACCTCTACTATCGAATTGCCGAAGTGGTGTACTATATATTGTTAAAAATTGTTCACTACAAAGATAATAAGCCAAAAGGCTATTTTACCGGCGAATTTGTTAATTAAGAGGGAGATGTTAAATCTCGTTTTATTTTATAGCCGGGTACAAAACTCAGGTCGAAATCCATCGACATCCGTAGAGTTTCAATGCAGAAAAAGCTATCGGCACTTGGTTCCGCCGATAGTTTTTTCGGTATTGAAACTCTATGGATTTCGACCCGAGTTTCGTACCCGGCTATAAAATAAAACGGGATTTAACATCTCCCTCTTAATCAAGTTCTTTGTATGTTCTGCATCCCGAGATGTTCTTTATTAATTTCAGCCAGGTAATTCTGGGTCTTCTTTTTTCAGTTGGAAAAGTATTGATTAGGACGTTAGGAAGTCTGTCTCCTGCGTCCATGTGTACAGTGTGTCCAAACCATCTCAGTTGTTGTTTTCTAATTTTTTCTATTATTGTCTTTTTATACAATAGTTCTTGTCTGACTGTGATGTTTGTTTTCTTTTCTATCCAACTTGTTCTATTTATTTTTCTTAAGCATTTCATTTCAAATGCCAGCAGTTTTTTCTCCTCTCTTTTTTTTAACTGTCCATGCTTCTGCTCCATAGATGACTGTTGGTATAATTATTGCTTCATATAATTTGATTTTGGCTTGCTTAGATATCTTGTTTGTTTTCCAGATTTTCTGTAATTTTCCCATGGTGGTCCATCCTATTGCTATTCTGTGTTTGATTGTTTTGAGTTCATCTATTGTTTCTGTTAGTTTTGATCCAAGGTATATGAAGTTGTCTACTTGTTCTATTTGTTCTCCGTTTAGGGTGGCTGAGATGGTAGTTCCTTTCCTTCCTATTTTCATCACTTTTGTATATTTATTGTCACGTCATATGTTTTACAGGTTTCGTTTAGCTTGTTGATCAACTTTTGTAGTTCATTTGGAGTTCTTGCAAGAAGGACGAGATCATCTGCATATTTGATATTATTTATGTTTAAACCATTGACATTGATTCCAGGCTCATTGTCTATTCCCTTCTTTACAACTTCTTCTAGATATATGTTGAATAGGCATGGGGATAATGGGTATCCTTGCATTACTTCTTTTTGGATCTCTATGGATTCTGTTGTGTGTCCTTTTTAATTATTGCATTTGTCTTAGAGTAATATTTTATCAGCAACTGTATTATATATTTGTCTATTGCTTTTTCTAGTAGAATTTTAAGAAGGATTTCTCTGTTGATGTTATCGAAAGCTTGTTTAAAGTCCACAAAACAACAATATAGTTCTTTATGGTCTTCCCAGCTGAGCTCTGCTAGTTGGTGCAATGTGAAAATTTTGTCTATTGTTGAATTGTTTCCTCAGAAACCAGCTTGTTCTATGCCTATCAGTTCTTCATAGGTGCTTTTTAATCTATTTTGTATAATTCTTATGAATATTTTATAGGTGTGAGGGAGTAAATTGATGGTCTGTAATTTCTGTAGTCTCTTTTGTCTCCTTTCTTGTATGTTGGGATGATCTTAACGGTCATCTGGGATCTCTCCTGTTTGTAGTGTTTTATTGAATAGGGTTGTTAAATATTCTATTGATATGCTGCCTCCATATGACCACAGTTCAGTAGGGATAGTATCAAATGCCTGGTGCTTTATTGTTTTTCATCTGTTTTATTGCATATCTAACTTCTTCTTGTAAAATTTTTGGGTGATCATTATTTTCTTCTATTGTTGGCATTGTAGTTTTGTTTTCTTGGTGGAAGATAGTCTTAAAATGGTTTGACCAGATTTTTCTTATATATATTCAATATTCCTGGTTTCAGTCATCTTGTTGTTTATCATTGTTACTGCTTTTGCTGAGAATTCCTTTGTAATTTCTCTTACAGTATCATGGAAGACTTTTAGGTTGTTTTGTTCATGTGCTTCTTGGCATTTCTTAGCTTTTTCTTCTAACCATTTTTTTTTTTGGCTTTTTTGCATAGGTTATCAACTTTATTTTTGAATGCTCTGTATTTTTCTCTATTCTCTTCATTGTTTTGTTGGTTTACAAGTATCTTGGCCTCCTTTTCTCTTCTATGGTAGCTATGAGTTCTTGGGTTATCCACTGTTTGTTTATTTTGGGTTTGGAACCTAAAGTGTCTTTTGCAATTGATAACACTGTTTCTTTTCCTTCTTCCCAGTATTTTCTGCTGTTCTGGAAAATGGAGGGTTTTAATTTCAAGCACACCTGTTCTAAAAATCGACTTCTGCTTGAGCTATCTTTTAGTTTTGATAGGTTGATGTTTTCTTCTTTTCTGATATTATTTTTCCTGTTGAATTTTATTTTCACTTTGGCAGTTAATATTTCGTGGTCAGTGTCAAAATCAAAACTTCTTAATGTTCGTACATCATTTACTGATCTTTTCCATTGTTTGTTTATGATGATATAGTCTATGCAGTTCTTTATATTACCATCTGGGGATGTCCATGTATATTTATTATTAGGGCGTTGATAGAATAACGTGTTTGTAATCATTAGATCTTTTGCTTTACAGAAGTGGAGTAATTGTTCTCCTCTGTCGTTAAGCTCTCCGTATCCAAATTTCCCCATCACATCTTTTTTGTCTGCTGTGAACTGTCCTATTTTAGCATTAAAATCTCCCATCACTATCATGAGTTCTCTATTTTTGGGATTATCTATTTCCTGTTGTAGTTCTTCATAGAAATTTTCTATTTCTTCCTCTGAATGGTTACTGTCTGGTGCATATATTTGGATTATTTTAATTGTTTGACCTTTTTCTTTTGCTTGAAGTTTGGCTGTTATTATTCTAGGAGACACTGGGTTTATTTCAATTACTGAGTGCGTAAGTTTCTTTTCAATTAATAATGCAACTCCTTCTCTGTGTACGTTATCTTTTCTTCCTGAGAAGTACAGTCTTCCTTCTGGTAAATCCATGAATTCATCTCCACACCAATGTGTCTCTGATAAACCTAAAATACTCCATTTCAGTCTTTTTAAATTTTCCTGGACTAATTGCAATTTTCCAGGTCGGTATAGTGATCTTATGTTGAGGGTGGCTACATGTTTCACATCCTTGGCTGACCACATTGCTGATTTCTCACCTACTCTATGTGGTCTTTGAGTGGGCGCGTCGGTTGTCCCGTACGCAGTAGCACTATCTCGGTTTGTAGACTTTCTCCTGCTCATGAACGTTACTAGCATAATAATATAGCCAGCTTGCCATGCCTTTGCTACATCCTTTGGTCCACGGCTCTTTATTCTTTATTCAGAGCAACCCATTTGGGTTTCCGCCACCCAGGGAACGCGCCTGGTAAGAGTGTGATCTTCCCCAAGGATTTTTTATATAGTTATCAGAAAATCCATATGAATTTAAAGTAGCAATTATAATAGCATGTATACATTCCACGGTGGTATTTTCTAGTTCTACAAGATTATTAAACAAGAAGAACAAGGGACTTGCAAATTTGAGAAAAATTTAACAAAAGGCTTGCGCGAGCCCTTTATAGCTCACCACTGCACCATACAACGTATCATGTTGGAGGTTTAATGGAATATTATCAGCACTGAGAAAGGATTAAAAACAATTTTAATACTTCTAATATTTCATCTCCATCACAGAGACATCTTCAGCAATTACAAAAAAACTTTTTGTAACAACACACACACAAATATAATACAATAATGAGGGAAACTAAAGTCCTATCTAGGTGGTAATCCCTGAAGATGTCTCTGTGATGGAGACACAATATTGGAAGTATTAAAATTGTTTTTAATTCTTCACAGCACTTAAGCCTCAACACACAGATTTGTATGGTGTCAATGAGACATCAAGCAATACTTAATTTCTATTTGAGTTATAAGTCAGTAGTTAGAATTGAAGGAAGTACAGGAAATGGTTTAATGTTAAATCTGGTTTCAGACGGGGATGTACATTAATCCTCCCTGTTATTCGTTATCTATATGGATCACATTAAGAAGGAAAGTGGTTTTGACTGATATCAAAATTGGAGATGTTAACCTGCTCTCTATGCTGATGATGTTATACTTAAATAAATCCACTACAAGTCTGCAAGATTCCCTGACTAAATGGAATGACTGTTGTAATAGATATGGTGTGAAGGTCAGCAGTAACAATACAAAGACAATAAAAATAAGCATTGAAAATATCAACTGCATTGTGAATGGAGAACCTATAGAACAAGTAAAACATTTCAGCTACTTAGGCACGATTTTTAGTGAAGATGGTAAATTAAATATGGAAATAAACAACAGGATCAACAAAGCTGGTATGGTAGGAAGTCAACTAAATAAATTTATATGGAATAAGAGAGAAATTAGTCGGAACACTAAATTAGCTGTATACAAGACAGTGTTCAAACCAGTTTTAACTTATGGATCTGAGAGCTGGGTCAGAAGTAAAACACTTGACCAAAGTCTAGAGACTGTAGATATGAGAGTTCTGAGAAAGATTAGAGGCATGAACAGATGGCATCAATGGCAATATCCTATTAAAAATGAGGATATTGGCAATGAACTTGACATTGTTAGCATCGAGGAAGGTGTTAGGAGAGCTAATCTCAGGTGGTATTATCACTTATGTGGAATGGGAGAGGAAGGATTAGCAAAACAAGTGTTCTCTACCAGGTTGGCAGGAAAAAAGACCCAGAGGAAGACCAAGATATAGGTAGATTGATACAGTAAAAAGTGCCTTAGAAGATAGAAATATAAGATCTGATAATATTGGAATCTTGACAGGTAACCGATTGATTTGGAGGAAAATTGTAGATAGGAAGTTAGTAATGATGTAAATTTTTAATGTAGTACTATCATATCTTGTACACCGCTTGAGGGTACATGTCAGGAATTTGATATGATGAATTTAAGATAAATAGTGGTATGGCCTGGTTGGTCGAGTAGTTAGCGTATCCCCTCTCCGGCCAAAAGGCTGTGGGTTCGAATCCCGCTGTGGGCATGGATGTTTGTGATTTGTGAAAATAGTGGTGGTGGTAGATGGCATTGGTGTAGATGAAGGTAGTTGCAGTTAGTGGAGTGGTGGAGACGGAGAGTTGTAGAGCAGGTGCCCTCCTTCAATGAGTCTTTGGACTCCCTAGAGGTGTTATAATAATAATAAATAAATTCAGCATTTTGAAAGCTTCATTGATTAATTACAAAACTTCATTAAGAAACATTGCATTCTTAATGCAATGTTTGCTGAATATGCAGTATTTGTAATCTTGTAATTTCAAAATATTTCTGTTACCACAGATAAGCAAGCATTGTTGATTTAAATTTATGAAGCAGTGCTTATTATCTGTGGCTGAACAGACATGTTGAGATTTATAAAAAAAAAAAAAAATTCAAGTCATAATGCTATCTACCTGAACTGTAGCAAAGTGTATATAAAGAATTCACTGCAAATTTATATGAGTAGAATCATGGTTATACACTCAGTTCTTGAAAGCATAATATCATGAATATTGTGTAGTTGTTAATATTGATTTATGGACTCATAGCACCTTTGTCATTTATGGAGAATTACTTTTTTTTTCCATTTGAATTTGATGAACAACTTCAATTGTTCACCAAATGAAAAGAAAAAAATTTTTTTTTTTTTTTTTTTTTTTTGGAATTGGATATGCAATAATGAATTGTCTACCCTTACAAACTACCAAGAAATCTTAGCCAGATATGGCGTCATTGTCCTGCTAAATGAAATTCACCACTGTAGCTAACTATCCACTATATTTAATAGACTATTCCTTTGATTCCTAAGTGTTTATTATAGAGTTAATTGATAGATTGTGGAAGAAAGATGCATGGTTCTAAGACAACTTAAGTGGGAGAAGTTATGAGAGTTAGCTCTGAAATTCTGATAGTTTTTCACTGCATCATTCATTAGATGCACCAACATTTTTTCATTTCAGAATATTATAGATGTTACTTCATCAGTGAAATACATTTTATGCAATGTCCACTGACATACTATCCATTTTTGGAAGATATTGAAACAGAATATGATGAATATTGGTTATTATTTTGACTGAGGTGGTTGAGGAGATCGTTTAAAAGATTTTTTTATTTATCATCTGTAATAGACAGTTTCATGACAGAAAGGATGAAAAACTGTTCCATTGTTATTTGTTAATAAATTTTTGTGTGTGTGTCAGTCTATAGAATGTCTAAAATAAACAAAACCAGGTTATGATAGGCATTATACAACGCAGATCAACAATAAAGTATATCTATGTGACATCTGGATATGATAAGCTCTATCACTCTAACAACTATACCATTACTGTACTAAAAATCATTTTGCTGCTATGTTTTCAAACTGAAAAGTAACTTTATCCTTATGAAGTATGCCATAGTACACAGGAAACTAGTTGAATAAATAAATAAATACATTTTAATTTAATAATTATTTTGTGGTCATACCAGCAACATTACAATAGTTTTTGTTTGTGGATATAACATATCCTAATGAACTTAATTTGAAACTTCAAGGAATGGGTACATTATTAACTAAGACATTTTCTGATCTTAAAACTTTGAAGCAAAGTTAAATTGATATATAAACATATGAACACCATCACCTCATTCAGTTTTGATATTTGGCATTTCAATGTTTATTTTTTCCTTCCTAGATTCCATCCAAATTCTTCAACTGGATATGAAACCAGTTCTGCACAGAGGTCAGCTTTTTAATTTACATGCAAGCTGGAATGGAACGTATGTAATTACATATTTTTATATATCAATTATTATTAAGTTTATTTTCTTTTATTTATCTCCAGAATAACTCTATATTGTTCAACTTTTTGGAAATGATTTTTAAACAAAATGTGAACTTAACTCTTGTAAAATTTGAATTAAATTATTTTTATTTAATAATTTAAAATATTTACACAATGTATATAAAGATATCATAGTTGAAGATTATATAAAAAGATTTAGAACTCAGATGTTCATTATGGATCCTAGGGTTACTGCAGAAAGAGGTTTATCAGATAACGTGTTTTGTTAATAAATTTCCATATAGGCTCCCTTAGTAATGCAAGTACATATTCACTGAAACTCAGTTTCAGATGAGCCACAACTGACATTTTTGTGACTGGTCTCTTATGAAACTTCTTATACAGTGAGTAACTTAAACTGAGAAAGAGTTAGGTTGCAAAACTGAAGTTGCACTTTAGTACAACTTAAGTTTGTATTTGCTTTACTGATGCCTGTGTGCACGTGCTTAGTATATTTCTTTATGCCTCTAAAGATGCTTTGGTGGCCAAGCATCTTTACTGGCTTAATAATCTAGCCTTGGGCATGGATGTTTTTGATTGTCTGTGAAAATACTAGTGGTGGTGGTGGTGGTGGACAGTAGATGGCATTGGTGTAGATAATGCAATTGGTGGATGAGGTTGAGTGGTGGAGATGGAGAGTTGTAGAGTAGGTGCCCTCCCTCGATGAGTCTTTGACTCCCTGGAGGTGTCAATAATAATAATGTAATTAGCTAAATAAATTTAGTAAGTTAATTATTATCTTTGTCCGCATGGTTAGCCGAGTGGTTACGTACTCCGCAACCATATGCCTGGGAAAGGAGTGTCCTACGTTCGATTCTCGTCACCGAAAGGATCAGACATAGCCAAGTTAGCCGGTTTTGGGCGTGGACTGCTTGGTTTTTCTCCCCAGTTTAACTTTGGTTTTTTCTCCCGCAAAGCTGGCAAACTGGTCTTAAGAACACAGTGCTTCACAGACAATTACACATGGTTGAGTGTGGGGATAATGACCTCACCTTGTAGTGAGTTATGAAAACCAAAAAATGGGAGACCAAGGCACTACATGGGGCTGTAGTGCCAATAGAAGAAGAAGAATTATTATCTTTAGACATCTATGTTCTCCGTTAAACATCAACATGAGTGATAATCAACATCTAATGGATTATCCACCAGAATACTAAATAATCTTTGACATGCTCTCAATGCCAGTGATCTTTTCTTAACCAGTTATTCTTTCAATATACCAGCAGTGTCGTTTCTCTCTGTGTCTTAGAACCTTGTTCAAACATTACTTTTCTGTGGAATGCTCTTCCCCTAGTAATGTTTCATTGCTGTTTCCAGTCTCTTATTCACTTGCTCTAATCATATCACTGAAATAATTCTTTCTTGAATGGTACTTTGGGTCTTTGACTATGAGAAGGCAAAAGTGCAAAAAACTTACCTCCTGCTGAAATGGCAGTCACACCTTTTGGTCACTTACTAAGACCATTTGGGCATGATTCTGACCTTCCATTTCTCTTTCTCACTCAGACATTACCATCATAACACCCAAAGAATGCTGCCCACCTCCTGGTATTCTGTTCCCTTCTTCATTGTGAATCCTCAGTAGGTAACCTAAGCAAATCATCTATTACTATATCAAGAATGGCATATATATATTTAATGTTCTCTTTACTTCCTCCCCCCCCACACCATTTTTTGCCAGAAAGCTATAAGAAAAATTTTGAATGATTTAGAATAGCAGTTTCGTCTTCATGCTTTTATGATCCTTCCCCTCCCTGCATGTCTAGCTCAAGACATTTGTCTTGAGATGATACATTAGTTTTGAACTAATGTATCATCCTTGCACTCTTTAATGCTCATCTAGCATCTCTTCTTTAGCATAGAAAAAGGCCAAGGGTTCAGCACATTCCAAAAAATAAATAAATAGGGAATAAAAGTCGGACACCAAACTATTACCTCGTATTCTCATTCTCACAAAAATAATAATAAATAATAGTTGTCACCAGTCAAATTCTTCATCAAGTGACAACATCTGTTAATTGGCAACTATCACTATTTTGCTATACAGCAAATCTACTTCACATCACCCAACTATGAACACAACTGAGAAACATGTTACACTTCTAAGGCATTTGAAGGTTTTTCATAGAAGTTGAATTAGCAAATTGTTCCTTGTTTTCTTATCCTTTCTAATTGGATGACCAGATTTCCAGCAACTGATACTCAAGGGATCCTTGGTCACTTACATTACATTCAATAATGTAAGTGACCTCCTCTCACTAGACTTAGTTTTTTTCTGATAATATATATACTCCATTTCACCTCTTATTGCTCAAACATTTATCTTCATGGTCTTCCATAACGGATGACTTGATTGATCTATCTATATGTTCACTGGGCATCTACAGATGCTGTATGGTCACTCCGATGCTCGGTGATGTGCCACACCAGGCCTTGCCACGTAGTCCTGTTGTTTGCTTTTCTGGCGGCCTCAACTCTCTGATGATCAGTCACTCCACACACACACCATCCATCCATCTCATTGATTGTCTAACCATTCCTCTTTTTTCAAGGAACTTTACCTTCTATTACTGTTCTGAGAAGTCCCCCCCTCCCCTCTATCCTTTCTATGTGTCCAAAATATTTTAACTTTCTTTTGTCAATATCCTTAAGGAGCCTTAAAGTTCTACTGATCTTTTCTAACACCCATTCATTTGTAGTTCTTTCAGTATATGAATATCATCAACAGCTTTCTGTAACACCACATCTCAAAAGCAGATATCTGACTTCTTTAGGTTCCAAGTCTCACATCCATAAGTCACTGTTAGAAAAACAACTGCATCCAAACTCCTCAACTTTGTTCCCATGGAGATAGATCCATCCTTCCAGATTTTAGACAGATCTCTGACTGTTGTTTTAGCGATTCCTAACCTCCTTCTGATATCTTCTGAAACAGCGATTCTTCACATTAATAATGGATCCCAGGTACTCAAACTTGCTGACTTCCTCAATTCTTTCTCCATTAAGGTACACTTGTTTCTCAAGAGCTTCTCTGTTTGTATTTCCTTTGAAAACCATAATCTTTGTCTTGCTAGGGTTGAGTTGAAGTCCGTTATTACTGATCTTGTTAACTTTATCAAGAATTAGTCTTAGTTCTTCCATGTCATTACAAAGGAGTACTACTGTATCATTAGCATACCTGAGATTACTGATTAAATTACCTCCTATACTAATTCCTGTCCTGAGATCATCCAATGTTTCATGCATGATGTCCTCTGCATATATACGAAACAAGTGAGGAGAAAGTAAACATCCTTGCCCAACTCCTTTTCCAACTTGAAGCCAGTCAGTCAATCCAACACCTGTCTTACCATGGCTTCTTGCTCCCTGTACAAATTGGCTATCCACCTGATAGTGTGCTAAGGAAAACTCATTCTTTTCATTACTTCCCACAGTTTCACATGCTCAACATAGTCAAAAGCTTTAGAGTAGTCTAAGAAACACACATTACCAAAGGGAGTCTGAATTCTTTATATTTTTCTATAATCTATCTAAGGTAAAGGATCTGATCTCCGGTGCATTTACCTTTCCTAAAACCTGCTTGTTTTAGGAAAGGTAAAGTTGAGCCTCAATCCTATTTAGTATGATCTTCAATAAAATTTTGCTTGCATGAGATATTAAACTTATAGATCTTGCACTCCTTTATATCACCTTTCATATGTAATGGTATGAAAACTTTGGCCTCAATCCTATTTAGTATGATCTTCAATAAAATTTTGCTTGCGTGAGATATTAAACTTATAGTTCTTGCACTCCTTTATATCACCTTTCATATGTAATGGTGAAAACCTACTTCTTCCAGTCTCTAGGCCATGATCCTGTCTCCCATATCCTTGTAATCAATTTATGAAATGCTCTTATCCCTCCATCCCCTGTGGCTTTAATTAACTCTGCTGGGATTTCATCTGCATCTGGGGGTCATATGGCTTTTAAGCTGCGTAACTGCTCTTTCAACTTCATGCCTAAGCGGAGGAGGTTCCGAATCAAAATTTTCCTGTTGAGAGGGTTCCACATTTTCTTTATCCACTCTGCTGTACAGTTGCTCACAGTATTCTTTCCATCTATTTTTGATTTCCAACTCTTCTGTTAGTAATGCTTCATTCCTGTCTGCGTATTGAATGCTCCATTCAATATGCTACAGTTATATGGTGTCAACGGGGCATTATATCAAGCATTACTTAGTCTTTGAGTTGTAAATCAGAAGTTAGGATTGAAGGAAGTACAGGAAGATGGTTTAATGTTAAATCTGGTGTGAGACAAGGATGTAGTTTATCCCCTTTGTTATTCATTATCTATATGGATCAGATTATGAAGGAAAGTGGTATTAAACATGATATCAAAACTGGAGATGTTAATGTCAACTCTTTGCTTTATGCAGACGATGTTATACTTCTGAATAAATCTGCTACAAGTCTGCATGATTCCCTGACTAAATTGAATAACTGTTGTAATAGATATGGTATGAAGGTCAGCAATACAAAGACAATGAAAATAAGCAGAATCGTGGAAAATGTCAACTGCGTTGTGAATGAAGAACCTGTGGAACAAGTAAAACATTTCAGCTACTTAGGCACGATTTTTAGTGAAGATGGTAAATTAAATATGGAAATAGACAACAGAATCAACAAAGCTGATATGGTAGGAAGTGAATTGAATAAATTCATATGGAATAAGAGAGAAATTAGTCAGAACACTAAATTAGCTGTACAAGACAGTGTTCAAACCAGTTTTAACTTATGGATCTGAGAGCTGGGTCAGAAGTAAAGCACTTAACCAAAGACTAGAGACTGCAGATATGAGAGTCCTGAGAAAGATTAGGGGCATGAACAGATGGCATCAATGGCAATATCATATTAAAAATGAGGATATTAGGAAAGAACTTGACATTGTCAGCATCCAGGAATGCGTTAGCAGAGCTAATCTCAGGTGGTATGGTCACTTAAATAGAATGGACGAGGAGAGATTAGCAAAACAAGTGTTCTCCACCAGGTTGGCAGGAAAATGACCCAGAGGAAGACCAAGATATAGATGGATTGATATGGTACAAAGTGCCTTAGACAATAGAAATATAAGATCTAATAATGTTGGAGTCTTGACAAATAACAGACTGATTTGGAGGAAAATTGTAGACAGAAAGTTAGTAATGATGTAAATATTTCATGTAGTACTATCATATCCTGTACACCCCCTTGAGGGCACATGGCATGAATTTGATGATATCTATGATATACAGCAGGGTGCAGAGATATACAGGATGGGTGTTAATTCCAGAACACGACATTTGAGTACAAATAGGGAGGGAAATATAATCAGAACTAGAAGACTTTTGGTCTTGGTTATACCGGCCTGGTTGGCTGAGTGGTTAGTGTATCTGCTCTCCAGCCAAGAGGCTATGGGTTTGAATCCCACTGAGGACATGGATGTTTGTGATTGTTCTACTAACTATTTACCATATGTACCGCTCTAACCTTTGTCCTGGCAGTATGACCTTGGATGTTTTGCACCATAAAAATCAAATCAGAATTTAAAAAAATCAAAGTCTTGATTATTTAAGTTTCTTTTGATATATTGAAGCCAAACTATTAGGACAATGGTTAACAGAAATGGCATATATGGGATTTAGTTTTAGATTTAATATAGTAATACAATTTCTACATGTTTTACTGTTTGCTAACTAACAGCTTTGTTAAGAAAAATGTACTAAAGAATATACAGAAAATCTGAACAATTCTAACAACAGTTGTTTTGAAATATGCATTGGTTCATGTATGTCATTTTACATGGTCATTAGCATAATAGAGAACCGACACATTGCATAAATGCATGAGAGATTCCAAATATCATGAAGAACGAGGTTCTGGTTTCTGTTTAAGATGTATATATATTAAAGTGTACCCTCAGGAAATTCCTGAATCATCCTTGTTAAGAGAGTGTCTTCCAGATAAGGCATTGAGACAATCCATTTGTTGATTGTCTTGATGGAGCAATCCATTTTGCCATGTTCTGAGTAAATGTGTGAAGTAAGATTACTTTTATCCTACCATTTTATACTAGTGTTGTTTTTATGGATCTCAAAATTATTTTCTTCTAGTCTAATTATATATTGGGTTTTATCCTTTATCCAAGTGTTAGCAAACAAAGTTTGCACCTGAAGTACTTTCAAGACTGGAGCAACTCGTGGTAAAGGTGGTATAAGTTCTTATCTCTTGCCTTAGTATCTTCCATAATGCAAAGCAAATCTCCTTGCAGACATGTATAATACTATGCATTAAGGGAAAAGCCACTACCCAGACTGGTTTCGACCTTTATTGAGGTCTCATCAGTGGGAGCCAGACCCAGAGGTGGTGATACTAAGGTTCAAGTAATGGAGAAGTCATATTTACCCATACGAGTTGTCAAAGGGTGTCACACCCTATATACATGTCCTAGAGATGTGCTTTGCATTATGGGAGATATTAAGGCAAGTGATGAGAACTTATATCACCTTTCCTGCAAGTTGCCCCAGTCCTGAAAGTACTTCAGGTGCAAACTTTGTTTGCTAACACTTGGATAAAAGATAAAACCCAATATATAATTAGTAGCATAGCCAAGTGAAAAAACTTCCATATTCCTTCTAGTCTGTTAGCTTTGTTGTAGTTATATGGAATCTTGTTACCCCAGGAGGTGTGAACAGGTTCAAACATTTGGTCAGTATAAAAATATACATTAAGTGCATGTATCTGTTTAATATTTATTTTGTCATGACATCTTAAGGTTTCAGTGCCTTATCCCTAAGTACATATTGTCACTAATACACAATATGAAGTTGTTCTCATTTCAACTAAAATAAAACCTTGTGCCTCAGAAAATCATAATCAAGTGGATTTGATTGCGATTTTATTTTCATGCATTGCAAAACAAAAACCACAGTAATGTGGATATTGTAGTAGTGAGTGGATATATGCTCCTAATGCCAGAATGAAATTTATGGACATCCTGTATTAAAAGTTCACAAACTCATAGACCTTTGAATTTTCAAATACAAGTAAATAAGCATATTATAATAAATTATTTTGTTGTAATTAATCTAATGTGTGTGTGTGTGTTTGAAGATTTACTCGGTTTGATATCATATTTAAAAAATTTTTAATGACTAGAACTGAGGTTTAAATAAAAAAAACTTTAATTACACTACTAGTTTCATCTAAAACTAGACTTCAGGTGCGAGATAAACATATAAATACCAGTAACTAATCTAATGGAATTGATTTTTTAAAACACAGAGTAACGTATCTAACACTTAATTTAGACAAAACAAAGTAGTTTCATCTAAAACTAGACTTCATCAGGTGATGAAGTTTTAGATGAAACTAGTAGTATTATAAGTTCTCATAAGTGCAAAGCCACTAGGCTAACGCGCAGTTAGCCTAGTGACTTTGCGCTTCGCAATCATATACCTGGGGAAGGAGTGTCCCAGGTTCGATTCCCGTCAAAGATGTGAGGAACTTGAGGATCTTCCTCAGCCATAGCCAAGTTAGTCGGTCTTGTGCAGTAGGATTTTTTCCGCCAGTTTATTTGGCGTTTTTCATCCCGCAAGCAGGCAAACTGGCCCCATGATCATACACTTCTACAGTCAAAAAATATCCCCCCCCCCCCCAGTGGCAGGCTAGGCGACAGGTCTGTTGGGAGTGGTACTAACAAAGAGTCGCATCTAAGTAACACGTGGACCCTGCATAGGAAGTGGGAATAATGCGTAGTGAAAGAAGAAGAGTAGTGTAATTAAAGTTTTTTATTTAACACCTGGTGAAGTCTAATTTTTAGACAAAACTAGTAGTGTAATTAAAGTTTTTTTTATTTAAACCTTGGTTCTAGTCATTAACATTTTTTTTAATATTTCATTTTTAAATTAAACTAACCTTTATAGTTTTTTGATATGTAGTTATTTCTGTTTACTTTTTTTTTAAGCACTGAGATAAAAAAAAAAAAAAAACATATAGTTTATTAAACTATATACTGTGGTAGCAGTTAATTCAATGTTATATGGACCAGAAATTATCAACTTTGAATTCATCTAGGAGAGAATGACCTTTCCTAATGTCCTAGATAGGGTTAAATCTAGACTTGGACATTAGGAACATTTATAAAGGCTTTTCCTCTAAAGGTAAGTTAGCCAGCCTTGCACAAAGGTGGTATGATTTTGAATCTGGTTTTTCACCCTGATATACAAGCAAAAGATACCTTATGATAATTAGTAGTAAGGTTTGCTGAACAGTGAGAACTTACAAACTAGTGGGCATTAGATGATGCCTTTCCTGTTCTAAACGACAAACAGTTTACCCGATTTCTTTGTGTTGATGTACAGAATTTGCATTAAAGTTCACATCTTCAAGGTAAAATATACAGTTCCTTAATTGAATAAGACTAGAAATCACAATTTTGTTAGTGACAACAGAACAAATTTGAAATGCTTCTTTCTTTCAAACCTGTGTACTCAGTGAGAAAAATAAATTTCTTCTCATTACACATTTTAAATTTCTTAAACACCGAGACAGTAATCTCTCCGTTACCCAACCTTCGTATCATATGGAGCTGGTGTGAGATTTTGTGGGATGAAACACGTTTCATCCCACAAAACAGATAACCCATCCAGAAAAACAGGATTAACAGACATGATAGACTAGACTCATAGCTTTTCTTACTTAAACTGTAAATCGAAGATAGCCAACCAACCAATCTGACCGTCAAATAACAAAATCTTCACTTAAATGGATTAGTTAGTCAAACAACTTCTGGTATGGCACCATGTAATTGTATCTTCAATTAACTGATTCTTCAGTTATAATGCCACTGGAGAGGGCTATATAGTATGTAGTGTCAGGATAGCTCCTGATCAGATAAGTGATATTTTGAGTAAAAATTGATGAATTTGCATAGTATTGTTTACTTTTAGTATAACGTGTCTAGGTGATTTTTGTGTGTGTTTTTGAGTATTTAATAGTAAATTGATAGATCGATTATCTGTGCACATAGCTCCCATAAAGAGGAATAAAAGGTGGCATCCAGGTCGCCATATTTGTCTGAAAATCTTAACATAAAAGACTTGATTCAGTGTACCGTTTGCGAAATGTATGCATCGAGGAAAGCGGTTGGAGTCTGGTTAAACAACGATTGTGGAGTGAATGTGTGCAAAAAGTGTAAAGAATGTGAGGATTTAAAGAGTGTTTCAGGTCATGTGAGTGATAACATTGTCGGAAGTGAGAATCTAGATAACAGCGTTATTCGAGGTATGAATGAGGATATTTGAGAGGTAGTACCTGATAGCTGTGAGAGTGGCATTGTAAGAGAGAATGAAGTTAAGTATACAGAACGATTGAATGAATCATCGGAAAATAAAAGTGATGACACTGACGCAATGAGTGAAATAGCTCTATTACGCGGAGCAATACATGAAGTTAACCAGCAACTGGAACGGTGACAAAAATCTTTAACAAGCGTACCGACTAATAATTGCCAAAAGTATGATAGAAAAAATAAGGGTATGATAATGAGTGTAAACAAAATGAAAGAGCATGTGTTGTATGGAGATTCCCTAGAAAGAGGTGTGTTAGTTGAGAGTTTAACAAAATCGTACCAACCCAGTGCGACTGTAAAGAATGTAAGCGAGTCAATTAGAATGCAAAAGCAGCAGGTGAAGGAACTGATAGTGGTAGCGGGTACAAATGATTTGAAAGGAAACAAAAAGGCTATGAGTGAGGACATTGCTTGAGGTAGCAAAAGAAAAGAGTAGAGAGTTAGGTGAGTCTGTTGCCACAGCATGGCAGTGAAGAGTATAGAAGGAGGGCCATAATTGCTAATAACTTTATGCGTGAATTATGTTTGATGAGTGGTGTGGAATGGGTTCGATGGGCAAAAGGATTTATATAAAATGGATGGATTACATTTGAATGGATTTGGTGTGCAGAGATTTGAAAAGGTGTTGTTGAATGTGGTGGAAGTGAATGTACAGAACCAGGGAAACTAGAGTTATTAAGGGGGGAGGGGAGTAGATATGCAGATTTTAGGGAAACAGTTGAGTGTGTAATATGCCCAAGCGAGTAGGAAAGACCACAAATCAGAATGGGATAGTTAGTATAAGGCATCAAAATAGGGATGGGACAAATCGGCTTCTTCAGTTCATGTATACAAATGCCAGAAGTATTAGGAACAAGAAGGAAGAATTTTTGGCCTTGGTTTGCACTTCCAGACCACAGGTTATTGGCATTAGTGAATCATGGCTGACAGAAGATGATACAGCTAGTGGGATTGAATGTGAGGGGTATGGTGTGTTCAGGAGAGACAGGGAGAATAAAATGGGGGGAGGTGTGTTATTGATGATAACGGATGAGCTACAGCCAAGGAGAATTGAAGTGGAACCACAGGATAGAGATAAGAGTACATTTGAGGCTATAAGGTGTGAGAGTGAAACTAGCAGAACAAAATATACAGTTGGGTGCTGCTATAGACCAAGTGATGGAATAGATGGTGGAGATAGTATGCATAAGCAAATATAAGATATGAGTGGAAGGAGGGTAATTATTATGGGAGATTTCAACTATGGTTACATTGATTGGAAGGAGGAGAGGACACATGGGAGGAAGGAATTGGATTTTATGTGGTTATTAAGGGATAACTATCTGCAACAACATGTAATGGAAAATACTAGGGGTCAGAGAGTGCTTGACTTAGTAATTGCATCTGAGAATTTGGCTGTAACAAATATGACCAGGTTGCCACCAAATGGTGGCAACATGGTCATATGATCTTTACTTGGGAGGTGGCTGAAGGTGTTGAATCTACAATTAAGACAGGGTACATGTGGAATTAACGGGCTGGTAAGTATGACAAGCTTAGGAGATTGATTGGTACAGTGCCATGGCATGTAAAATTGCAAGGACTAGAAGTTGACAGTGCATGGGAAGCGGTTAAGAAGTGTTTGCATGAAGCAATGGCTGACTGTATACCTAGAGTCCGAATAATAAAGTAGGAGTTAAATGGATGAATAACACCATTAAGCTTGAGCTGCAAAAAAAAGAAACAACTATGGAGGGAATTTAAGGAGAAAGATGACCGGCAGACACACGAACAGTATAAAGCCCAGGTCAGAAGGGTAACGAGTATGGTAAGAAAAGCAAAAAAAGGATTACGAAAGAACATTGGGCATACAGGCTAAAGACAGTCCTAAACAGTTTTTTCGATATGTTGCAAGTAGAAGAAAAAATGTATATGGCAGAATGATTTTAAAGAATGCCGATCGTAGGGAGGTAACTGAATCAGTTGATATAGTTGATTTGGGAAACTGAGTGACTGAGTGAGCACTTTGCAAGAGTATATCATCCAGGTGGTGACATTGCAGAAATGAATGAATGAACCAAAAGTTTATACGGGAATTGTGGTGAATGAGGTGGAGGTGAGTGGTCTATTACAAAACCTCAATGTCAATACATCTGTGGGATTGGATGGTATACCAGCTTGTGTCGTATGTGAAGTGGCTAAAGAATTGTCAGTACCTTTGACCATTCTGTTTAATCTGAGTCTCGGGTCTGGGTTAGTCCTGAGGGGGTGGAAAGAGGGGAAAATAGTTCCACTGCATAAAGGAGGTTGCAAGACTGCTGTTGTAAATTACCGACCGATTAGCATATCAGGAATCGTTGTCAAGGTCTTGGAGAAACTAGTCAAGAGAAGAATACAGGATTGGATAGATGAAAATGGGAGGGTAGATCTGCCTCAGTAATTTGCTCATGTTTTATAACACAGTAATGACTGAACTGGATAAGGGTAATGGGTTTTCAGTGATTCTACTGGAACTTGCCAAGGCCTTTGATAGGATACCACATGGTATGCTAATCAGTAAACTGCAACATATGGGAATGGATATAGGGTTGGTGAGGTGGATAGGTGGGTGGTTGATGGAGAGATACCAGAGAGTAGTTTATTCAGGAGTGGAGTCCAAAAGATGGCTTGTGACTAGTGGTGTGCTGCAGGGTTCTGTTCTTGGACCACTACTTTTCAATTTGTTTATTAACGATATAGGAAAGGATCTGAGAGGAAGTGTTCACTTGTTTGCTGATGATACAAAGTTGGGTAGAGCAATAGTGAGTGCACAGGATGTCAAAATTTTGTAGGATGATTTGGATAGTTTGGAGGACTGGGCTAAGGAAAATGGATGTCAATTTAATGTGGCAAAGTGTAAGGTTATGCATTTTGGAGTGAAAAGATTAGCAGCAGTATATCACATTGGTGGAACCGTACTCCAGGAGATAGATGTGGCCAGGGATTTGGAAGTGTTGGTGGATAGGGAGTTGAAGTTTAGGGGACACATTGCAAAAGTGGCTAAAACAGCTCATCAAATCACTTGGTTACTGAAAAATACTTTAATGAGCAGAGACAAACAAGTTATTGTTCCTCTGTATCGAGCCCTGATAAGACCCCACCTGGACTACTGTGCCCAGATATGGGCGCCAGGGTTTCTTCTTGATGGGGAGGAGGTGGAGAGGATCCAGAGATGAGTGACCAAGATGGTGGAAGATCTGAGGAATGAACCTTATGAGAACAGATTGAAGATTTGTGGGTTGCAAAAATTGGTTAATAGGCGGAAAAGGGGTGATATGATTGAGACATTCAAATTACTGAAGGGTTTCTATGAGATTAATCCAGAAGATATTTTTGAGAATAGGGCTGTTGGCGGGAGGACTAGGGACCATACATGGAAGCTGGGCAAAAATGTTTTTAACAGGGGTGTTAGAGCTAGTTCTTTACTTGGTAAATGGGTGGAATAAGCTGCCAGAGTCTGTTGTGGGTGCTATGACCATGAATGAGTTTAAGGCGAGGTATAATAGATACTGTGAGAAAGACGAATATGCTGATGATACAAAGTTATTCTTGACATGATGTTAGGGCCTCCCTCGATGAGTCTGTCGACTCCTTGGAGTTGCCCATAATAATAATAATGATCTAATAATGGAGGAATTACTGTGTATATGTGGGTGTGTATATTCTCTTCATGTTGTACCATCGTTTTGTTTTGGTTTATGCCGTGATGAATACAGTTTGGTTGTCTAAATCCCAAATTCTCACTCCATCCTTGTTCATTCAGTATCTAGATATTAGACATTAGGTAAAAAGCACTAATTTGTTCTCCACATTCCTTAAAAGGCTATCTGGAAGTCTCCTGCAGGTTAATCAGCTTTGACTCTTAACAAAGGATGAAAGCTAGATAAATTTATATGGAATATAAATCAGCTAAATAAAGCTATAGGGAATAAGAGAGAAATTAGTGAAAATACTAAACTGACTGTTTATAAAACAGAGAGAGTATTCGAACCAATTTTAACTTAACAAATCTGAAAACTATATTAGAAATAAAAATGATTGATCATTGATTGCAGACCACAGATATGAAAATTCTGAGAATGATTATATAAGTGAACAGATGGCATCATTGGTGGCAGAATCATATTAAAAGCAATGATATTAGATAGGAATGTGACATTGTTAGCATTGATGATGATGGATATTAGGAAAGAATTTGATGTTATTAGCTTTCAGCAATATGTGAGCAAAGCTGATCTGAGATGGTCTAACATCCACCATTAAACAGAACTTACGAGGAAGGTTAGCTAAAAAGTTATTTGTGACCCAGACAGATTCAGAGAGAAAAAAAAGGCTCAGAGGAAATTTCAAATCTAGGTGGATTGATCAGAGATTTGTGAAAGAATTAGTAGTGGCTGTCCCCCACCCGCTTTCCATGCACACCCTTAAAACCATAACAGTAAGTTATGTGAAGACTACAAAATTGCATTAAGGCAGTCACTGAATGCTATTGATTTGGAAAAATGTGCAGTTTTGTTTCATACATCCAGACCATTTGGTGATCTCTTCTCTGCACCTACTAGTTTCATGTTTTCTTTTAATTATGTTTGTAAATATTTAGTTTTTTTTTCTCATTAAAAATTGAGTATTATATCACAATCCCATTACCTATATATATATATATATATATATATAGTTAAATTAGCTATAAACCACTTAATTTAGTCAGATGTTATATATTTCTTCAATTCTCCATATCTGATATTCAGCATTTTTCTGTATATCATGATTTTTATTTTTTGATATCACATAAGATTTTATTAATCATTTGTTATAAAAAAATTGATGAAAGCTTTTTTCCCTTCTCTTTCATCCAGTGGGCCCTTTAATTACTGCGTGTTTGTGCTTAAAAATAATGAAACAGAGACTAATAAATCTTGCCCAGCATTTATGACAACTCAGACACACCTGGACATAAAACGTTATTTTTCTCTTGGCTCTCATAAACTCTTTCTTCGGATAGAAAATGATGTAAGTGTTAAGACAAGGCTTATTGATGTTCAAGTTTATGATGGTAAGTATATTTCATTTCTTAAACTCCAAAATGCATCAAACAGCAGAGCATGGATAATTACCTGGGGGGGGGGGGGAGAATGAATTGTGTTTTAATTAAATTTGAATTATACATTTATATATAGTCTCTCTGCCATCTCTTCTCAAATGTGAAGAGCAGATAAACTCCCCAAACCAGAATTTGATGAAGTCATGTGGCTCACAGAATTTACTTGAATTTATTTAAAATTTATCACATAATCAGTTTATAATGTGACCCCCCTCCCAAAAAAGAAAGAGAAAACATGCAATAATTATCATCATTGTTCTTTATATGTACCTTCAAGAGTGTGCAAAATTCCATGATAATATTACATTTTAGGTTTGAATTTTTACTAGCTTTCTGTTGTCAAATGTAACATAAATAAGAATTGCTTCCCTGTGCTTTGATGAGAAACAGCAAATATTTTGTATATACTTGATATGTATTCATAGAGATAACGGCAACGTAACTTGTCATCTTTAGTTCAAATAGCTTTCTCAAAGTTCTCTATCTTCAATTAGAAAGATTGCAAAAACCAGTAATTAGTTCTCTGAATATACAGGCAGTTTCTGACTTTATGCGTTAAATCCTAGTGCACTTGTAAACATGAAAATACATAAAGTGGGAATTTATTTCTCACTCAAATTTATTTGTCCATTGTAATGTTAAATCAAGGTCAACAAAAAAGTTTATGATTAAATATTGATTTATTTGTCTCCAAAGAAATGAAAACATATCCTTTAAAATTGTACATAGTTGAAGCACTTAGATGATATTTAAATAGCACAAAGATTTTTAGCAGTCATTCTAACTGCATGTTTGCTTATGATCTTATAAGCAACAAGATTATAATTCATTATTATCCCTTTTCACTATTTCTTTTTATTTACATCACCCTCTGCAGTATTATGTCATTTTTGGCATGCTGTACAGTATTAATAAGAGATTTAAATTTGAAATAAGAGAATACAAGGAAAATGAAGCATAGCACAATCACTCTTTGTAATATCATTGAATGAGACAGTCATATCTGCTTGAACCAATTGCAATTAATGTTTATGTATTTGATTTTGTTGATATTTGAAAAAGAAAAAAAAACTCATAAAGCAAGAATTGAGTTTATTGCTCTTTAGTGTCTGTTTCCGTTCAGGAGAATTTGGTCTTGTTGGTTTATTTTCACCATATTGGAGACTCCAAACACAAATTCCTTATTGAAGTAAATATCTTTACATTCTCTCACAAAACAAAATTAATAGTCCGAAATGTATCAGTTTCAGTCTGCTATGAGGTCTCACTAAACGTCTGCCATCTTCCAATAAATAAATATTCCTAAATGCTGGTGACAGCCCCCCCCCCCCTTTCAAAAAAAAAGGGGAAGGCTGTTTCTAGCTATCATTAGTTGAATGCACTTGTATCATCTTTCATGCTAAGCAATGCCTAATCAGAAAAGTAGAGATTTTTTAGTGCTCTGTTTTTTGATCATTTTGTTTTTAATTTTAAATTTATAAAGTTTTCTCCAGGGAACCAGGGCGAACATCGAAAAGTCAGCTACTAGAACAAATCTGAAAGCACACCCCAAACTCAACATCACCAAAGCTAAAGATCGGTACTATCAACATAAGAAACCTGAATGGCAAAGAAATGGAGCTAGCTGAAGAATTAGATAAGTACCAGATCGACATAATAGGGGTGACTGAAACAAAAAAGACCAAAACTGGTGAGATCTTTCTGAGCAATAAATACAAAATGTTATATTCAGGAAATGACAATCAAGGAAAGAAGGAGTAGCCATAGTATTCAACACAAAATACGAGGCTAATCTTCTTGAATGGCAGGCAGTCTCAAGTAGAGTGATGTGGGCAAATATCAGAATGGGGAATTGAACAATGAGACTTATTTGTGCCTATGGTTCCACAGAAGGTTCTACTAAGGTAGAAGTGGAGGAATTTTTTGAAGCTTTAGAAAAAGCAACTAACACAATGAAAAAGGAAAAGTTGGTCCTTGTTGGGGATCTAAATAGCAGAGTAGGAAATGATTGTCAGCCATACAAAAATATTTTGGGAAAATTTGGAGAAAAGAGCAAAGCTAATAATAATGGCAAATACCTGTTGGATTTCTGCTCAGGACATGGACTGGTTATTACTAACACCATGTTCCAACATAAAAATGTGCACAAATTCACATGGAGAGAAGAAGTAAGGAATAAGAAAAGTCTCATTGACTATGTTATTGTTGATAGTGATGTTTTCTCCCTGGTGCAGGACACCAGAGTGTACAAATTATTTGAAATTGGAAGTGATCACTATTTAGTCTTGAGCAGGATAAAATTGAATTTCATATTGAAAAGAATAACATGTAAGAAAGTTTTAAAGCGAATAAAAGTTGAGCAGCTCTCAGATGTGAACTGTAGACTAAAATACACAAAGATTATTGAAGAAAAAATGAAATAGTTTGAGAACAGGAACCAAACCTTGGAGATTCAGTGGCAAGCCTTGAAGAAAACCCTGATTGATTCAGCCAGAGGCATGTGGTGAGGTTGTCTGCAAGGATAGAAAAATCAGAATTCCATGGTGGACACAGGAAGTTAAAGAGGCAGAAGGAAAAGAAGAAAGCATATCAAAAGTTCCTGGCAAATAAGTCAGCTTTTGCTCTTAGAGAATACAGAGACAAATGTAAGAAGCTAAACACTGTCTAAAACTAGCTAATCTGGAGGTTGTTGAAGAAGCTTAGAAATGGAGGAAAGAGTACTGTAAAAGGAGTTAGAGATGATAAAGGTGACATGAAAACAGGAGAAAAAGATAACCTTGAAGTATGGAATAATTACTTTGAAAAATTGCTAAATGAAACAAGCAGTGAGTGCACAGTGATAAAAAACACTCAACAGGCATACAGTCAGGAATATATATCCATACTTAAAGTAGAAAAATCCATCAAAGGCTTGAAATGTGAAAAGGCAGCAGGAGTAGATGATATTCGACCAGAAATGCTGAAGTATGGTGGTATAAGAGTCTTACAGTGGCTGTAGTGCATAGTTCAGAAAGCCTGGACAGAGGGACGAATTCCCGATGATTGGAGTAGAGCTCTAATAGTACTCATATATTAAAAGGGAAATAAAACCAAATGTGAAAATTACAGATTCTTGTGTAGAGGCTTAAGTGCTGTGAGGACATTATGTTAGAGGTTTAATGGATTTTTTACAACACTCAAAAAGAATTAAAATAGAATTTAATACTTCCTATATTTCGTCCTAGTCACTAGGACATCTACGGGGATTACAAAAACAATTAATGTAACATGCACACAAAAACTTACAATACTAAGCCCAACCACGTGGGTGACACTAAAGTCCTATCTAGGTGGAGCGCCCTCTAAGGGCAGTAGTAGGTGGCCTGGAATGTAAGGTGGGACCTCTGGTGATGAGTGTTTCCCAAATCTTCGGAAGCTTAATGCAACCGTATTTGTTGCATTAAGCACCACAGCAAATTCAAGAAAGAGAGACTTTTCTTAGAAGCAGCAGCAGCAGCTCTCAGAAACCAACCAAATCTTAACAAATACGGTTGCATTAAGCTTCCGAAGATTTGGGAAACGCTCATCACCAGAGGTCCCACCTTACATTCCAGGCCACCTACTACTGCCCTTAGAGGGCGCTCCACCTAGATAGGACTTTAGTGTCACCCACGTGGTTGGGCTTAGTATTGTAAGTTTTTGTGTGCATGTTACATTAATTGTTTTTGTAATCCCCGTTGATGTCCTAGTGACTAGGACGAAATATAGGAAGTATTAAATTCTGTTTTAATTCTTTTTGAGTGTTGTAAAAAATCCATTAAACCTCCAACATAAAGAGAATTACAGAGGTATTTCCCTACTGAGTGTTCCCTGGCAAGATCTATGCAAGTATACTTGAGAAACGCTTGAGAAGAATTGTGGAAGAACAAGCTGGTTTCAGGCCAAATAGAGGCTGTCAGGATCAGATCTTCACTTTACGACAAAAAATTGAGAAAGCATGGGAATATAACAGGGATCTATATTTAAGTTTTGTCGATCTGGAAAAGGCATATGACAAGGTGCCAAGAGAGGAGCTATTCAATACGCTACAATTATATGGTGTCAATGGGGCATTATATCAAGCAATACTTAGTCTTTATTTGAGTTGTAAGTCAGCAGTTAGAATTGAAGGAAGTACAGGAATATGGTTTAATGTTAAATCTGGTGTGAGACAAGGATGTACTTTATCCCCTCTGTTATTCATTATCTATATGGATCACATTATGAAGGAAAGTGGTATTAAACATGATTTCAGAATTGGAGATGTTGGTCTCAGCTCATTGCTTTATGCAGACGATGTTATACTTCAAAATAAATCCGCTACAAGTTTGCAAGATTCCCTGACTAAATTGAATAACTGTTGTAATAGATATGGTATGAAGGTCAGCATTAAAAAGACAACGAAAATAGGTACAATTGTTGAAAATGTCAACTGTGTTGTGAATAGGGAACCTGTGGAACAAGTAAAACATTTCAGCTACTTAGGTACGATTTTTAGTGAAGATGGTAAATTAAATATGGAAATAGACAGCAGAATCAACAAAGCTGGTATGGTAGGCAGTCAATTGAATAAATTCATATGGAATGAGAGAGAAATTAGTCGGAACACTAAATTAGCTGAACACAAGACAGTGTTCAAACCAGGTTTAACTCATGGATCTGAGAGCTGGGTGAAGTATGAGAGTTTTCAGAAAGATTAGAGGCGTGAACAGATGGCATCAATGGCAATATCATATTAAAAATGAGGATATTAGGAAAGAACTTGACATTGTCAGCATCCAGGAATGCGTTAGCAGAGCTAATCTCAGGTGGTATGGTCACTTAAATGGAATGGGTGAGGAAAGATTAGCAAAACAAGTGTTCTCTGCCAGGTTGGCAGGAAAACGACCCAGAGGAAGACCAAGATATAGATGGATTGATATGGTACAAAGTGCCTTAGACAATAGAAATATAAGATCTGATAATGTTGGAGTCTTGACAAGTAACAGACTGATTTGGAGGAAAATTGTAGATAGGAAGTTAGTAATGATGTAAATTTTTCATGTAGTACTATCACATCCTGTACACCCCTTGAGGGTACATGTCAGGAATTTGATGATGATGATGATAAAAGTTTGGACTCTTACCAAGATGCCACATAAAAATTTGTCACTATCTGAAGAAATTGCCTTACCAGATCAAATCAAAGGCCATTTGCTAAATGCGATCATTGTTGTCTGGCTGAAATCTACAGTTGGGTGCTTGATACAACAGCAAGATAAACTGTTAGAAGAATGGACACACCATAGAGAAGAGGGGGAGGATGATTTTGAGGATGCCCTAAATCAGTGGTTCAATGTTAAAAAAGAAGTCAGAGGAACAAGCTGAGTCATGGTGATTTTAAAGCAACAGATGGTTGGTTATCTAGTTGGAAATGTAGACATATTAAATTCAAGTTATATATATTTAATGTTTAAATATCAAATGTTTTCTAATGTGTTGTGTATGTTGTTCTAATAGGATTACATTGAAAAACAAACAGGTCTCTGTTGATATTGACAATGAGGAAAATTTAAATATATGTATATATTTCACTATTGTCATTAATTTGAATAAGTGATTTGTCGCTCAGTCTTTTTAACTATTAACATGAAACTTCGCTTGCATGACTGGGGCAGCTAGTTAATTGTGCCAGAATATTCTAGTGCTGATGTGTCCCATTTAACCAGAATCTACTGTATACACACATTTTAAAAAGAATCAGACTGCTATTTCAACCCAAATGAGGATTGTTATGATCAGATTTTTACTTTGGCAAGTTGTTGAGAAATCATGGGAATATAACAACAGTATTTAACTTTTGTAGATCAGGATAAGCATGTGATATGGTGTCAAGACACTACAATTAGTGAGCCTGCATAATTCATTCATTACCAACAATACCCTTTGGTTGAAAAGACTTGGGTTCCAATGAATGACATATTGAAATGACAAATTAGTAATAAAGTTTTTAAAAAAAATAAAACAGCTTTTAAAACTTTCAGCAGCTTTCAGAAATGGACTGTAGACTAGTATACAAAGGTTACTCAGGAAAATATTAAAGAGTATGAAGACAAGAATCTAACCTTAGAGACTTATCGGGAAGCATTGGTGAAGTTTTCTGCAAGGATAGAAAAATCAGAACCCCGTACTGTTCTCAGGAAGTTAAAGGTAGGTAGGGTATGGAAAAGAAGGAATATTGAAAGTTTCCAATAAGTAAATCAGCATGTTCTCGAAAGAATACAAAGAAAAATGTAAGAAAGCAAAGTATCGTGTGTAAATTAGCTGAACAAAATCATGAGAAGCCTTGGTAAGAATAACGAAGATAAATATTGGGAAGGGGATAAAATGATCTTGAGATTGTTCTGAAAGGCTAGAAATGGAGGAATGAGTACTATAAAAGGAATTAGAGATAAACTGGATATAAAATTGAAGATATCTACTTGTCTGCACTAATTTGAAAGATTGCTAAATTAAACAAGAAGTGATAGAATAGTTGTAGGAAACTTTCACAAGGGATGCAATCAGCAGTACATATCAATATTAGTGGTATACACAAAATCGCCAATAACCTCAAATGTGGAAAAGAAGCTCTACTTAGTTGATAATCAACCAAAAATATTCAAATATAGAGATATGCAAGATTTACTGTTTACTTCATTGCATAATATAGAAATCATGGGCAGGAAGTGAAATTCCAGAACTAGAGTAGTATTGGAATACTGCTTTTATAGTAACCATCTATAAAAAGGGAAATGTGAGAATTACAGAAGAATTTCCTTATTGGCAGTTCCAGGTAAGATTTATGCAAGTATACTTCAAAAGAAAAATTGTTTCAGGGAGGCTTGAGAACAAAGTGGGTTCAGGCAAACTAGAGGTTGTTAGGATCAGATTTTCACTTTTAAGACAAATACTTCAGAAATCATGGGAATACAATGGTCTTTATCCAAAAAGGAATGAGGGATTCTAAGCAAATTGCTATGTTATTGTCTGCCGTCCTCCCTTTAATGTTGGATTGCCAGTTTTCTCACAGGTTCATTGACTACATATGATGGTGGAAAGTGTTCCCTTTTCAGATTTTCCTGTTAATGCATTTCCTTCAGGGCTCTGTAATTTCACCCATCCTCTTCTTTATATATATATTTAAATGATTTTCTCTCACTAACCTCAAATCCTACCCACAGATTTTTATGATGCAAGCACTCTCCCCTCATCTTTATAGTCAAACTTATACAGTGGCATAATCACCTCTTCAGCTTCCAGAAAACTTGGCAACCTTTTTTCAAAACCTAAGACCTGTATAAAAATTCTTGATTCAGAAGAGATTGTTCGGTGGATGCTCTCATTCACAGATTCTCTCCAGCCACTGTCTCATAGAGTCATTTTCCATATTGTGTCTTTTGTACAGATATTTCCATGGGCACTATTCAGCAGAACTAGCATCTATTATGCTTCCCATTTCTGCTAAACCTTAGGCATATAGCATTTGCCCAACATCGTTTCCTTTTACAGTTAAACTGCAGACTCACTAAACCTAGTACACCTTATCATCTTTGGATAACATCAGGAGCTAGAAGCCTCTTTTTTTTTGTTTTCAGGTTGTTCGAGATTCTTCTGATGGCTTTCTGTGGCTGCTTAAGACATACATTTCAATGTTCCAAGTAAAGGAGATGATTTGCCTTCATATATGTAGGAGTTAGATGTGAAGAATGATTCTTTGAGTGAGAAAGAAGTGGAAGCACAGAGATAGACAAAACTGACACCCAGTGTCTCTTGTAAAGGACCAGAAGCAATGACTGCCATTGGAACAATTGGTGAGCTTGATACGTTTATCCCTACCAAAATAAGATCTAGCCTTTTTAATAATGCTTTGCAATTATTAAAAAGGCTGCAGTGTAGGCTGTGAATGAAGCTGGAGTTTCTTAAGCATTGGATAAACTGTTTTCTTTTTTAGATTGTCCTGGTACACTTTTTGGAAAACCATGGTTTGGATATAGGTTGGGAATTTTGAATGGAGTGAGGAATAAAAACCTCTATTCCAAGATAGATGAACACTGAAGCTTGCAATTATTGCAAGCTTTAATGTAGGCTGTGAAGCTGGAGTTTCTCAAGCCACATTGGATAAGCTGTTTTCTTATTTTAGACTGTCCTGGTACACTTTTTTGGAAAACCATGGTTTGAATATAGGTTGGGAATTTTGAATGGAGTGAAGAATAAAAACCTCTATTCCAGCATTGATAATTTCCATAACTAAAAGTGCGAGAAGTATCTGAATCTGAAGAACAGAAACAGTAGTCTGACCATGGAAAGCAGGAGTGAGTACTTATCCATGAGTGTGTACTTATTGCTGTTGTGTCAAAAGTACACACTCATGGATAGCTGAGGGGAGGATGTTCCACAAGAGATGAAACTCAGATAAGACTGTGATCTGAATTACCAAGAGAAGCAATCACTTCAATGTTATTAAGTATTTAAATTTTAAATACCGTATTAAATAGTATGTTTCATTTAAAATATCAATTTTTTTTTATGAATTACTTTTAACTGTTAATTTTATTTATTTTTCAGTGTCTAATCAGCCACAGTTGTCTGTGATAATTATTCCAGTTGTATGTAGTATTATGGCAGTGATAATCATTTCTGTTGGTGTTGCTGTTTACATACATAATAAAAACAGGTATTCTGTTGAAGTTGCTGACTTTGATTTCCACGAATCAGAAATGCCAGTGGCGAGGACTTTTTTTGAATGCTTATATGATTCTTTCAAAAATTCATTACGTTGTGAACAGAGCTCTAGTCAGAATTTTTCAAGTTCTTATAATTACTGTGATGATAAAACTCCTTTACTTCAGTCCAGAACTAATGCTTGAAAAACTATGTATGTGGGAGAGTTCTAGATATGTGACATATTTTTTATTTACTTTGATCACTGTTATGGAAGCACATTCAACCACCCATCCATGAAGTACAGCTAAAAGTCACTGTTTCAGTAGATCTAAAGTAAAATGTGAAAAAAGTTTTAATTTTTAATTACCCAGGTGAGCTTCATTTTTTTTTTTTTTTTAGTTATCATGTCACTCTTTCACATTCTTAATAGACTTTCCATGAGTTATTTTCTTTTTATACTGTTTTGTAATAATGCAGAATTATAAAATAATAGTAATTGTATAATGATGCATCAGCTGTTTTTGCAAAACTGATTAAAATAAAATAAAACATCACTTTTGTTCTATTGCCAATTAAGTCTTGTAATTTAGGTTTAATGGTAGAATGCTTTGCAACATTCATCATTTCCTTGCAAATGTCTTTAAACTGCACAGAATACAAAAGTAGTCCTACATACAAGATTTCTTTGCTATATTCATGTCTTATGAATGATTTTTAGCATATCAGTGGCTGTTGTCTGTCTACAGTATAAGTTGAGTCTGTCTGTGCCAGCCAATAATGCATTAAAAATGAAGGCAAGGACTTCAGCTATATGGGAATTGCTCTTCCAAATGTAATCAAAATTGTTTGTGTGCTACACTGAGGAAACATTTTTTGTATGTATAGTATTAAATGTCATATAATTTTAGTTTTCTATGCTGATTTCTAATGTTTTGCATATATGATCTGCCAATAATTATCATTTACAAAATGTATATTTATATTTTTTAAATTCTTTATTGGTAGGTTTGATTCAGAGACTACTCAGTTCTTTTTATTATTATATGGTATCTCCATGCAGTTCAGAGACTCATTATGGGAGACCCAAACTATTATACATACACTCACACACACATCCTATCATACCTCTCCTTAAACTCATTCACTGTTGGGGTACTTACAACTAATTCTAGCAATTCATTCCACTCTTCATGCAAAAAATCTGGTCTGCACACCCTTACTAACCACACTCTTACAAAGCTTCCACAGATGGCACCTAGTTCTCTGTTTGTCATATACTGAAAAATTTCCTTTTGCATCAATTTTATAAATTCCCTTTAATATCTTAAAAGTTTTTATCATGTTCCCTCTTTTCTACCTATTAACTAAACTTTGTGATCCAAAAACTTTCACCCTGTCATCATAGGGAGGATTCCACAGACCTATCACATGCTTGGTCACTCATCTCTGATTCTTCTCTCCCACCTCCTGGTCCCAAGAAACCCAGGTGATCAAATCTGTACACAGTAGTCAGGATGTGGCTGAATCATAGCCTTAAAAAGAGGGGTAATAACTTCCCTATCTTTATTTGTTGGCGTGTTTTTCAACATCCAAGTAATCCTTTGAGTCATTTTACCAACTTTTGCAATATGCCCTCTGAACTTCAGATGGCATATTCCAATTCTTTGTCCACCATTATCCCCAAGATCCTAGCCTCATCAATTTCCTGCAGTTCAATCCCATCATTATCCTTCATTCATACAATCATTATCCTTTGCCCATAATGCCAATTTATTTAAATCATCATGCAGGATATCTATATCACCTTTATCTACTATTGCTCTTCCTAGTTTTGTATCATCAGCAAACAACTGAATATCTCCTCCTAATTCTTTCTCTGTATCATTGATATACAAATTAAAGAGTTGCCTCTTTAATTTGCTAGTACAGAACCCTGAGGTATTCCACTAGTCACCCTAATTTTCCTAGATTCCATTTCACCAAATGCTACTCTCTGGTGTCTGTCTGTCAGCCTCTCTCCCATACATGCTACTAGCTTCATACCCATTCCCATTTGCTCCAACTTTTGCAATAGTTTTCCTGTGGTATTCTCTCAAATGCATTTGCAAAGCCCAGCAGTATCATGGTGTAGTCAGTATCTTTATCCAATTCTGTTGTCATTTTATTATAAAATGTGAATAAATTACTAAGACAGGACCTAACTTTTACAAAGCCATGCTTCCCACTATAGAGTATCGCATCCCTGTCCACCCAGTGTTGGATTTTATCTTTAACCAACCTTTCCAATACTTTAACAACCACTCCCAATATATTAATTGGTCTGTAGTTTGCTACCTCTGTCTTGAAGCTGCCTTTATGCAATAGTACTATCTTACCCCCTTCCCACTTCCTTGAAACCCTGCTAGAGATGAAACTTAGATCGAACAACTTCATCAGAGCCAATTCTCTTGCACATTCACGTATCACACAGGATGTGCCATCCAGTCCTGCTGCTGTGTTCACATTCATATTTTTTGATATACGTCTGCCACATCAGCAACTGCAAAGTCTCTGCCTGGATGATACACTTTGGCAAAATGATCATTCAGCAAGTCAACTATTTTTTTTTACCTCTGTCACCTTCCTACCATGAGTATTGTTTAAAGCCATCCTACCATAGTCATTTTTCCTCTTACTTGCAACATAAAAAAAAACTTTTCCACTCTCCTATCGGTCGCTACCGTAAACTTGGCCGTTCACCTGAGGCACGAACATGCTTGTGACGTCACAGCTTCTGATTCTCCCACTACTAGCACGGGACAGTATGGGGTAACGGTTTGCTTTCCCCCTTTCTTCTCTTGGAGTATATGTAAGCATAGAATTTTCTTGATTGTTTTCCTTTTTTTTTTTTTTTTTTTTTTTTTATAAAATGAAAAAACAATTTGACCAAAATTTAAGCATTACTATCAATACAACATTAGCATATCTTCTTAAATATTCTTTCCATTTCTTAAAGTAAACACGTTTTTTTTTTCTTTTTACACTAGTACATAACCTTTCCTCTAGATATTTTACAATTTCTTCCTTTCTTTTCTTGTTAATACACTTGGTATTTAAAGTACACATTACTATTATCCAGATAACAAGTATTTTCAGTAAGCATTGTATATAGTTTATACTCTGTTAACGGTGATAAGTAGAATCGTGACGTTCTAAGCTTATCAGGGTATAACAACATGTTTATATAACTTGAGTCTCAGCTCAGGAATGGAATGAATGTATGATAGTTCCATTGTACAAGGGTGGTGCAAAAACTGATGTGTCTAACTACCAACCTATCAGTATCCCTGGTGTGGTAGTGAAGAGTTCAGAGAAGTTTATAAGAACTTGCATTCAGAAATGGGTAGACAAATGAGCTATACTCTGCAAGGAGCAGCATGGTTTTACTAAAGGAATGTCATGTCATAGCAGTTTGCTCATATTTATAACAATGTTATGGCTGAGTTGGATAAAGGGATTGGATACACTATGATAATGTTGGATTTTGCTAAGGCATTTGATAGGACATGAAAGACTGTCGCATAAACTGGAGAATATAGGATTGGAATATAAAATATTGACTTGGATCAGTGGATGGTTGACAGACAGATAAAAAATTGGTATACAGTAGGTGTGAATCTGCCAGATTTAAGGTGACCAGTAGTATACTGCTTTCATCCTTCAAAGCACTGCTTTAAAGGATGAAAGAGGAAAGATTTTGTTGAGAAAAAATGATAAGATGGAAGAAGTATGTTACAGAACTTTATGATGTAGATAATCTGGAATATGATCAGATAGAAAATGATAATGCCCCAGAAATTAAGGAATGGGAAACTGAAACAACCATTAAAAGAATAAAGGATAGGAAAGTTCCAGGAGTGGACAAGGAGAGTTACTGAAGGCATTGGGAAAGGAAGGAATAATTCTTTCCATCATCTTTAATAGAAGTCTGGATGAGGATAGAATACCTAAAGACTTTGTAAGATCTATTTTTATTCCTATTCCCAAGACTACAGGAATAATGGATTGCAGCACGCACAGAACTATCAGCTTGATTAGCCACGTTGCAAAAGTCGTAATCAACATAATATATATATATATAGAAGAATGGAACAGATGATAGAGAGGGAATTAAATGAATCACAGTTTGGTTTCAGGGGAACCAGGGAAGCTATCACAACATTACAAATATTGGGGGGAAAGAATGATCGAGTGCAATAAAGATTTATATCTATGCTTTGTGGACTATGAAAAAGCTTTTGATAATGTTATTCACTCTGTTTTATTTGATATTTTGCATAAAATAGGATTAGATAAAAATATTATGAGAATTTTGTTCGGAATATACAAAACTCAAGAAGCCAGGGTCAGATTTGAAGGAGAGGATACTGAATGGATCCCCCATAAGAAAGGGTGTGGGATATCCCCACCCCTTTTTAATGTCTATAGTGAATGGATGATGAGGGAGGCCTTGGGAGATCTGAAGGATGGAATAAAGATAAACACACATCTGATAAATAATATAAGGTATGCAGATGACATTGTACTTATGAGCGAAACAGAGGAAAGAAATGAGAGATGTGAAATGAAAATAAGCATTCAGAAGACAAAAGTGATGAAGATTTCAAGGAAAGGAAATGATTGGATGGAAATCACTTTGAACGGACAAAGAATAGAAAATGTAAAAAGTTTTGAATACCTTGGGAGTTGGATAACAGAAGATAATAGATCTAATTATGAAATTAAGAACAGAATTAAAAAAGCAAAAGCAGTATTTTTCCAAATATACTACATATTAGGAAATAGAAATCTGAATAAACAGCTGAAAGTTAGAATCCTCAAGGCAATCATCTGGAGCATGGGGACATATGGATGCGAGTCCTGGACGATCAATAAGGAGATGAGTGACCAAGTGAATGCATTTGAAATGTGGTGCTTGAGAAAAATGGATCATATCAGTTGAACTGAAAGAGTGAGCAATGAAGAGGTTCTTAAAAGATTCAAAATGAAAAGAGACTATATGGCTAGTATCCAAAGAAGAAAAATAGCATTTGCAGGACATTTGATGAGGGGTTCTTCTGGAGAGCATCCCAGATTTTGTGTGTGTGTGTGTCAAAAAACCACAGGAATCATATGGTGCTCTGTTTCTTTTTGATATGGTAGGAGGTAATCTGCATTGGTCATCTATGCAGGAGTTGAAGAATGATGTTAGGAGATTTATTTTATAATAGTCATGTTATCTGGATGAGAAAGAATTGGAAGCACAGATGAGCAGAAGTTGTATCCATCGGTTTTTGCAGGAGGACCAGAAGGCACATCTTCCATTTGGATAGGAAGTGAGTTCCTGCTATTAACCCTTGCAAAGTCAGATTTTGATTTGCTAATGGTTTTGTATTGCATTGCATGCTTTGACATAGGTTGTGTATGAAGCTGAGGTTCTTGTTGCAATTCACCTGTGATATGACCTTTTAACTGCTTGTGGTACAACTTTTGTAAACCATGGCTTTGTATCTGGTTCACACCCAACATTCAGTTCTTCTCAGCATTCTTGGTTTGAACAGGTCAATGAAATTGTTTTTTTTTTATCCCATCCTTTATTTACCTCAGATCATATTGCAGGTAGCACTTGCAATGTATTATGTTGCCATGTTGTGAAATAGTCTATTTCATAAAAACTGTACAGTGTAGCAAACATTTCATTACCCAGAAATAGTATTTATCCTTCTAGGCTATTTTTTTCTCATGCTGTCCTATCAGGTGCAAGTTAATTTTCTTCATCGTCAAACTCCTGATATGTACTCTTGTGGGGAGGCAGGGGGGGGGGGTACAGGATAATTATGAGAGTAGTATGGTGATGGTACTAAAAGTTACACCATTACTAACTTCTGATCAACAATTTTCCTTCAAATTAATCTGTTATCTGTCAAGATTCCAATATTATCAGATCTTATATTTTTGTCATGTAAGGTGTTTTTTACTGTATCAATCCATCTACATCTTGGTCTTTTCCCTGCCAATCTGGCAAAGAATATTTGTTTAGCTGATCTTTCCTCTCTCTCATTCTATTTAAGTGGTCATACACCTGAGATCAGCTCTACTAACATATTCCTGAATGCTAAAAATGGCAAGCTCTTTCCTAATATCCTCATTGATGCCATCTGTTCACTCCGCTAATCTTTCTCAGAACTCTCATATCAGAGGTCTCCAATCTTTGATCAAATGTTTTATTTCTAACCCAGCTCTCAGATCCATAAGTTAAAATTGGTTTAACACTGTCTTGTATACAGCTAACTATTTAATATTTTGACTAATTTCTTTCTTATTTCATATAAATTTATTCAGTTGACTTCTTATCATACCAGCTTTACTAATTCTGTTGTCTAATTCCATATTTAATTTACCATCTTCACTAAAAATTGTGCCTTTATTTTCTTTATTTAATTATTCCCCTTCTTTTAATACTGACTGATAAGGGAAACATTTGTTTCTGGTGATGTAATTTTTTCTTACTGAGCAAATAGCAACAGCAATAAATAATATAGAAAATTGAAAGAATTTATAATGAAGTAACCATAGAGATCAGTTCAGAACCATTGGCAAGTACATTTCATGCATGAAGTATTTTCAGTTGTACCATATTAAGCCGCTTCATTTCTCTTGCTTCTGACCTAAATTAAGACATCGATAGAAAGGAAATTATAATTTTCTTTCACAAATTTTCTAACAAACAAAATTCAGATTAATGGTTAAAAAAAATTTTTTCTTATCTTCAACATATAAATACATTAATTCTTTTTTGTCGTGCATGACAGAATGCCAGGGGGAAAAAAAATAGATTCTACTTTGTAATAGTTGGAAGCTTCAAAGAAATCTTATTGATATTTCAGGTTCCTCATATGCTGGGGTCTCTACTTTATTGTGCTCTCTCATTCCAGCATCTTCAGAGCACAAAAACACAGTTTGTCACAATACGCAAGACTATAACAACATGGACTGTAATCAACGGACTAGTTAAACAAAATTGTAGCAGCAACACAAAGACTAGAGTCCTGATTTTGGCACCCTCTATCTGGAAAAAAAAAAAAAAAAAAAAAAAAACAGGAGTCTACGAAGTACCCTGTTCATGTAATCAAGCCTACTACGGTCAAACAGGAAGAACTGTGAACATCTGCATCAACGAACACAAAAGATACATCTGGCATTACCACTATGGCAGGTCGGACCTAGCAGACCATATTCTGGATATCCCTGCACACAGGATCAACTCGAAGAACACAAAAGTACTGCACAGAAGCTTACAAGTTGGAGATTGTTCTTAGAGGCAACAGAAGCCCTGAAACACACTCCAAATCTCAACAAATATGGCTGTATAAATTTGCCTAAAATCTGGGAGACAGTCATCTTAAGAAAAAACTAGTACCAGTTTATTTCTCTGTTTAGGACTCTAATCTTATGTGATAGCTGCATTTTTTTTTTTTCAGTAGAGGGCGCCAAAATCAGGACTCTAATCTTTATGTTACTGCTACAATTTTGTTTTTGTTTAACTAGTCCGTTGATTACACCATGTTGTTATAGTCTCGCGTATTGTGACAAACTGTTTTTGTGCTCTGAAGACGCTGGTTATAACACCAGCAAAATATCAGCAGTAAGTTACTAAATTAATTATTTACTTATTTTTCTGTGTTCTAATATATACCGTTAAAAAATAAACATTATCAGATCTTATTTTTCTATCATCTAAGGCACTTTGTACCGTATCAATCCACCTATAACTTGGTCTTCCTCTGGGTTATTTACCTGCCAACCTGGCAGAGAACTCTTGTTTTGCTAATCTTTCCTCGCCCATTCTGTTTAAGTGACCATGCCACCTGAGATTTTTCTATCTTCAATTAATTTTAGGTATTGAGACCACATGTTTCTCAATACCGCAAATTAATTGAAGAACTGCTAAATCACAGAAATGTTTGTATTCATTTAGCCTTCCTTTAGTGAACTTGCATATCACAGTTGTTCCTTCAACAGGAGTAATATTTAGCAGATTTGGTCCAAAAGTTCATAATAAAACGTCTTTGCTTTTCTGCTTTAAATATTTAGTCACTTTTTTTTTTTTTTTTTTTTAATGAACCTTATGTTTCTTATTTTACTTCTCCATATTAGACTTAAAAATGTTTCTTTTATAACAAAATGATTTTTTACTCTCTTCCAAAGTCTGCATTTCTTTCTTTCTGTGCTGTCTTTAGCAACCTCCACTACCCCCCCCCCCTCTCTCTCTCTCTCGCTTTTTTTTTTAAGAATCTTTAATTTAGATCATGGTGGAATCTTTACGCACGTACAGAACAGCTTCTAGCTGCCATCGCAGTTTATTGTGTAGTATAAGTAAACAGTGTGTTATTCAAACAACTTTTTTTTTCTCAGTAAATTCTTATAATTAGTTGTTACTATCTTTCATTTGTTAGATATGTTGGTGCCACCTAATAATAGACAAAGAAGGTAAAACAGCTGTCAATAATTATAAGTTATTCAAGACATGACATCTAAGCATGGATTTTCACACAGACACTATAACCAAAAGCCCCAGCATGAGAAACAACTCCAGATTATAATTCTTCTACTACCAAACTGTACAGTTGAGATGATGCACTCAGGCATAAGGTGTTGTGTAAGCATACAACATGCTGCCCCATCTAATCAGAAAAGGGTGTAGTATGATTCATCACTGTATATCATGGACGTGCAATACCTCACAATTAGGGTTGCTGTTGATACTTTTAAGTCTTATTACTTAATAATTATATAAAAGACATACCTTTCTGGATACTTATGAATTCAACAAAATATTTATTTTTTTTTTTAATTCATATTTTTCTTGATTTTCTGTGTATTTTATGTAAAATAGTGTTTTTTTATTACCTATTCCAAACAACTATCCTTAAAATCGAATATAACTTAACTTTCATAAACTGAATTTTTGCTGGAATAAAGTAGTTCTGTAGAATACATAATTCTATTGCAATTATTTGTATCTCTCTTGACTTGTGTTTATGTGCAACTTGCCTTCTTTTGCATTGGAAGAAAAGTAATTATGGTGACTAAAAGCTATGACATTTCTGTTTAAGACACACACTTAGTTATAATACATACACAGACATGTATTATAACTAAGATTATGCTCATTAAATTTTTTAAACAAAACACTTGCTTTTACTGAATCTGTACAGTAAGTAGAAAGTACAAACTGTAAAAATGTGTAAAGTCCACTTATGGTTATGTTTTTGAACTAAGTAACAATTCAGAACTAATAGAAATGTGTGTGCAAGCATCTATTATGTTTACAATTCTTGTTTTACATATCGTGTATCAGGGTCGTATTTAAAGTTGTTGTCACTCCTAAGCTATAACATTTAAGAAGAAAATTTAGGTTTAATAGCATTTTGTGCTTATCACATGGTGCATATAATATTTGCACAGGGTGTTTATTAATTATTAAAAAACAATATTTTTGATTTTGGTAGGTACTAATTATAATATTAAACTAATAATATAAAACAATAATTTTCTTTTATTTTTGTTAAAATAAAAAGAACAATTTTTGCTTGTAATAGATAAATAAAATTAATAAATTTATTAGTAACAAAATATTTAAAATATCTCAATGAGTTTATTATCGAAACATCTGAAACAATATCCTCAAATGATAAGCTTGTCATTTCATTTGTATCGCTTTAAAATAAATGTCAACTTTGGGCAAACTAGGTAAATGAGCCTGTATTAACATCTTATTTTTTCTCTTTTCATACTTGCAAAACTTCTCTCCAGTTTTAATCCTAAGCAAAATTTATTTCCCATAAGTAAAAAACATAAAAACAAAATTTTGAAATTTTAGAAATAATTATTATTCACTATTGCTTTTATTATAATATTACAGATAGCATTATGCAAGTCAGTTATTTATTCAGATTATTAAATTTATTTTATTATACTTGATAATTAATTTTATCTGTAAATTATTTTACTTACAATATATTTCTAACTTATCTCAATTTTTTTTTTTAATGTTTTATGAAATAATCCTGTTGTAATAAAATCTATATTGTTTTTAAAGTAATCTTTAATGTTGTCCACTTTAAAAACAAGAGTTTTTAAAGTGGACAACATTAAAGTTGTCCACTTTAAAAACAAGTCCACTTTACACATGCATTTCAACCTAAACGCTGAAAGGAAATTGTCCAATTCACTTGAAAATAAATAAGTAATGCAAGAAGAAAAAATGAAATGCCAGACACAGAAGAAGAAGAAGATCACAAATAAACTACACCCCATTCCAATTTTAACAAGAAATGAGTTAGAGGAGTGTTGATTCCAAGGAAAGGCATGCATATTGTAAAACAACCAGAAATATGATAAATTGTTTCTTGTTTACAATAAATGAGCCTGCAGTATTGGTTTTATTAAAATGATCCAAAATAGTCTATCATAATGATTTCCATTCTTTTGTATACCGATGTTCATTATTTATAAGTTATTTGTATTTTATTCTTTTTTCTACAGTCCTGTCATAAATACTGTTAAGACTTTTTCACTTCCTGTGCAGGCCATGGAATTGCACGAGCCCAATTCTGTTAGTGGCACTGTGCACAGCATCAACATTCATGTGTTTATTAGTATATATATATATATATATATATATATATATATATATATATATATGAAAGAGTTTGAGAACAGGAATCAAACCTTGGAGATTCAGTGGCAAACTCTGAAGGAAACATTGATTGATTCTGCCAGAGAGGCATGTGGTGAGGTTGTGTGCAAAGATAAAAAAATCAGAACTCCCTGGTGGACACAGGAAGTTAAAGAGGCAGTGAAAGAAAAGAAGAAAGCATATCAAAAGTTCCTGGCAAATAAGTCAGCTTTTACTCTTACAGAATACAGAGACAAATGTAAGAAAGCTAAACAGTGTGTAAAACTAGCTAAACAAAAGTCATGGGAGGACTTTGGCAAGAATATAGAAAATAAATATCAAGAAGGTGGCAAAATATTCTGGAGGTTGTTGAAGAAGCTTAGGAATGGAGGAAAGAGTGCTGTAAAAGGAATTAGAGATGATAAAGGTGAAATGAAAACAGGAGAAAAAGATATCCTTGAAGTATGGAGTAATTACTTTGAAAAACTGCTAAATGAAACAAGCAGTGATGACAGCACAGTGATAAAAAACACTGACCAGGCATGCAGTCAGGAATACATATCCATACTTGAAGTAGAAAAAGCCATCAAAGGCTTGAAATGTGGAAAGGCAGCAGGAGTAGATGATATTCGACCAGAAATGCTGAAGTATGGTGGTATAAGAGTCTTACAGTGGCTGCACTGCATAGTTCAGAAAGCCTGGACATAGGGACGAATTCCCGATGATTGGAGTAGAGCTCTCATAGTACCCATATATAAAAAGGGAAATAAAACTGAATGTGAGAATTACAGAGGTATTTCCCTACTGAGTGTTCCTGGCAAGATCTATGCAAGTATACTTGAGAAACGGTTGAGAAGAATTGTGGAAGAAAAGCTTGGTGAAGAACAAGCTGGATTCAGGCCAAATAGAGGCTGTCAGGATCAGATCTTCACTTTACGACAAATAGTCGAGAAAGCATGGGAATATAACAAAGATCTGTATTTAAGTTTTGTCGATTTGGAAAAGGCATATGACAAGGTGCCAAGAGAGAAGCTATTCAATACGCTGCAGTTACATGGTGTCAATGGGGCATTATATCAAGCAATACTTAGTCTTTATTTGAGTTGTGAGTCAGCAGTTAGAATTGAAGGAAGTACAGGAAGATGGTTTAATGTTAAATCTGGTGTGAGACAAGGATGTACATTATCCCCTCTGTTATTCATTATCTATATGGATCACATTATGAAGGAATGTGGTATTAAACCTGATATCAAAATTGGAGATGTTAATGTCAGCTCTTTGCTTTATGAGGATGATGTTATACTTCTAAATAAATCCGCTACAATTCTGCAAGATTCTCTGACTAAATTGAATAACTGTTGTAATAGATATGGTATGAAGGTCAGCAATAAAAAGACAAAGACAATGAAAATAGGCAGAATCATTGAAAATGTCAACTGTGTTGTGAATGGAGAACCTGTGGAACAAGTAAAACATTTCAGCTACTTAGGCACAATTTTTACTGAAGATGGTAAACTAAATATAGAAATAGACAACGGAATCAGCAAAGCTGGTATCGTGGGAAGTCAATTGAATAAATTCATATGGAATAAGAAAGAAATTAGTCGGAACACTAAATTAGCTGTATACAAGACTGTGTTCAAACCAATTTTAACTTATGGATCTGAGAGCTGGGTCAGAAGTAAAACACTTGACCAAAGACTAGAGACCGCAGATGTGAGAGTCCTGAGAAAGATTAGAGGCGTGAACAGATGGCATCAATGGCAATATCATATTAAAAATGAGGATATTAGGAAAGAACTTGACATTGTCGGCATCCAGGAATGCGTTAGCAAAACTAATCTCAGATGGTATGGTCACTTAAATAGAATGGGAGAGGAAAGATTAGCAAAACAAGTGTTCTCTGCCAGGTTGGCAGGAAAACGACCCAGAGGAAGACCAAGATATAGGTGGATTGATACGGTACAAAGTGCCTTAGACGATAGAAATATAAGATCTGATAATGTTGGAGTCTTGACAAGTAACAGACTGATTTGGAGGAAAATTGTAGATAGGAAGTTAGTAATGATGTAATTTTTTCATGTAGTACTGTCATATCCTGTACACCCCTTGAGGGTACATGGCAGGAATTTGATGATGATGATATATATATATATAGAGAGAGAGAGAGAGAGAGAGTTGTCTAGTTGTATGGATTAACATGTGTAGGGAGATTATGAGAACCGTGTAGCTCTAATAACATTTCACAAGGTTGGAATGCAGCCGCCTGTTCTTTTCATCATGCTAAAAATACTCAGGATTAGTAGTATGTTTGTGTATTGGACTATTAACCATTATAACAATACAGAAGACTTATCTGAGAGCCAAAGAACAGGTCCACTACACTACATTAGGATGTAACACATTGTAAGAGCTGTGAAGGCACATGTCTGCAAGAATGCAGGAAGTGATCTCACGAGAGATGAATGTTTCTCAGAGAACTATGTCGTGTGTACTAACTGATGACCTGGGGATGAAATGTCGTTCTATTGGACACTTCCTAACACTACAGCTTATGCGTCAGAGGGTGATAAAATCAAAGGCACTTCTCTGGCAGTACACAAACAACAGACCCAGAGGTATTCTCTTCACAGATGAGAAGATTTTCGTCTTTCGTTCAAAGACTAGAGACCACATATATGAGAGTCCTGAGAAAGATTAGGGGCATGAACAGGTGGCATCAATGGCAATATATTAAAAATGAGGATATTAGTAAAAAAACTTGACATTTGTTAGCAGAGCTAATCTCAGGTGGCATAGTCACTTAAACAGAATGGGAGAGGAAAGATTAGCAAAACAAGTGTTCTCTGCCAGGTTGGCAGGAAAAAAGACCCAGAGGAAGACCAAGATATAGGTGTACTGATACAGTAAGAAGTGCCTTAGAAGATAAAAATATAAGATCTGATAATGTTGGAGTCTTGACAGATAACAGATTGATTTGGAGGAAAATTATTGATAGGAAGTTAGTAATTATGTAAGTTTTTCATGTAGTACTATTGTAATATCCTGTACTCCTCTTGAGGGTAATGTCACGAATTTGATGAAGAGTCATTTAACTGCCAAAATGATCAGATATATACCCTAGATGGTTGCACATCACGTGCCATGGCACTCAGGATTCAGAGATTTCATCACCCTGCATCAGTGACAGTTTGGTGGGGGGGGGGGATGACATGTTAGGTGTTATTCAAGTTGCATTTCTGCTAGAAAAGGGTCAACACTACGTCTGCCAAAGTGTATCAAGACATCGTGCTAGAACCTGCAGTATGGCCCTGAACAACACCTTGTTTTATGGTAATCAGTAGACCTTCCAACAGGACTTAGCCCCTGCACACAAGGCGAGGTCCAGACAACTGGTTGGAGGCAGATGTGTCCATCTGATTGGCCGACTGAAAATCTCAGTGTCCGAATCTGTTGGACTTCAAATTGTTGTCGGAGCTTTTGAGAGAGTAGCCTGCAAGAAACCACACCCTAGCATCACCAGTCTGAAGGTGGATTTGGAGCGAGCAGTGGCAGTGTTTCTCACTAAATCATTTACAGCATTTGCAAAGCTGTAAATGATTTAGTGAGAAATTAAAGATTTATGTACTATTCAAGTTGTAACAGTATTTATGGGTAGACTAGGTATATACTGAAGCAGAGGCCCCTTGTAATTATTATTATTATTACGTGACACCTCCAGGGAGTCTAAAGACTCATCGAGGGGAAGTCACCTATTCTACAACTATCTCCACAAACTCAATCTACCAACTGCAACTACTGCCTGCCAACCACCAGTATTTCCACAGACAGTCACAAACATCCATGCCAGGGTTCGAACCTGCAGCCTTTTGGATGAAGAACGGACACTCTAACTACTTGGCCAAACAGGCCAGCGAGGTTTTAATGCAAGGTTCTAAGCTGTAACTTGTCTAGCATATGCATTAGTCAAGCCATGAGCATAGTAAGCATTCAGCATGCAAGATTGGATAAAAGATTCCAAAATATCTTGCAAATTGAAACCCTGATTTTTATTCTTGTGCTTACGCAAGCAAACTTACTTTGCTAGACTTGGAAGTGATGAGACAAGAAGTCGTTTTTTTCATTAATGCACTGCAAAAGAATTTCATGGTTGGACACACATGATTTGTGAGCAGTGTCACGGCAGTATTCACTCTTTCCGAATGTTGTAACTTTGACCTATGTAGTCTGTGTCACAAAAATAGTAATTTTATATACCTGAATACTTCTGGAATGGAGGACTATTTTTAGAAGATATTGTGACGATTTGAAATTTAAACTGGTTGATAAAGAGACTGATTCCTGAACAGAAGCAACATGTTTTGGGATCACAGGCTAAGCCTTGCCTATAAAAGTGCCTCTCAACACAGATAAAATTCAATCCTAGTTCAAGGCAAGTGTCATAATCATCTCCATGAAAATTCCTCTCATCCGTCTAGGATGGGTTGAGTCCCCTCCTAATTGAGGGGGTTACTGGCATATTAATGCAGCCGGTTTGCCACTTCTCTGCTGCATTCCCCAAGGGTGATATTCCTGACTGTATCAGTGTGTGTTCACAGGGCCAGTTTGCCTGCTTGTGGGATGAAAAAACCCTGCTGCCTGCTCCCAAGACCGGCTAACTTGGCTATGGCTGAGGAAGATCCTTCAGCTCCTCACATCACTGACAGGAATCGAACCTAGGACACTCCTTCCCCAGGCATCTGGTTGCGAAGTGCACAGCCACTAGGCTAACCGCGCAGACCATGAAGATTATTGCAGCATTTATAACAGGTATGTTCAAATCTATAGCAGAGTACTTGCTACAAATCTAGAAAAGTAATTACTTTCTATTTTCAAAAATCCTTCTCTTAAGTTTTTATAGCTTTCAGTAGTTACCATCCTGATATTAAGCTTTTATATTCTTATCAAAATCTATCAAGCAACAGATAATGTGGACTCATTCAACAGACTACTCAAAAATCCTATTGAAGGCCTATAGAAATTGCTATTTGAATCGAAAGAAATTTACTATATCAAGAGTTGGCAATAAACTTGACTTTTCTATATATTCTCTCTTTCTTTAAGGGCATGAGGTTAATTTGCTTGGCAGGAATTTTCTACATGTTTTTTTTTTTTTTTTCCCCTTGGTCCATGGGTAACTTTCATAGTCTACTAAATAGTTCTTATTTTTCATTTTTTAAATTTTTTTCATCTTTTAGTCAGTATAATTTCTACAAAACTTAGCAACTAGTTAGAAATTAAAAAAATAAATAATTTATAATTTTTGGTAGTTGGATGGAGATACACAAGTGTTTTGTATATTAAATGATCATGTGAGTAAAAGTATGTGTATATGTACAGGTTTAACAAAGGGGATTTGGAGCATCCAAAATTCCCATTCAAAAGAAGGACTTCAATTATTATAGAAAAATTTAATTATCCAAGATAATGAGGTGTATTTTATTGTTGTAATTTATTATGAAATAAAGTCATAAAGATAATTGTGGTATTGTGCTTATTTAAGATTTTCAAAGATAGGTTTTAATTTTTTGTGAGAGTGAGAAGTATACTGCATTGAGATGGATGAATTTTCTGTATGAAATTAAAAGTTGCATCTGTTTTCTGCCCAAAACAACAATGCATTTCTTGTGATCATCTGATATGTCAAATCCTAATACTCATTAAAAATTTACTCTCCATCTTAAAACACAAAAATTGTATTCTACTAGATGGTTTACCATACTGCTAATTGTTTTTGCACTTTCATTTCAAGAGCCAAACTACAGACTGGCAGAGCTTTCTTCTCCAGACCAGAGCCTTTGAAAGGGGGATTAATGTAGTCAAAATGGGATGTTAGTAATCCTACTCCAATCTAACATTAAAAATTGCCATTAATTATAATGTTCCATTTTTATTAGATAATTTTATAAAATGAGAAAGCATCCAGTAGATTCATTTTGTTCCATCTGCCTATAGGTGTATTATTTGTTATTTATGGTTAGATGAATGAATCTGTTTATTTGCAATTCATATTAAAATTTGTCAAGCCACCACCTTAGTTTTTATTTTAGTGAATCCACTCCGGCTGGGTTAAGTTCAGTAAAAGATAAAAAAAAAAAAAAGAAAATCTGATTAAAGTAATTATTTGGACAATAGATCAAGTGTTAACTAATAAATATTTATTAAACCTACTAGTTTCACCAAACTTGTTTGCAACTAAAATTCTAACGATTATAGTTGCAAACTGTTTGCAACTATAATCATTAGAATTTTAGTTATTCATATTTGTGTAATGTTTTTTAACCAGTGCTTGTACTCTGAATATGCTAATAGCTAAAGTTTGGTGAAACTAGTAGGTTTAATAATATTGTCCAAATAATTACTCTAGTTAGATGATCAAGAAAATAAACATTCATTATGAAATCTGATTAAAGTTGAAATCAGATTTTTTTTTATTGGTCAAAGTTTGCAAAATGATAGATGATAATTTTACTCTGGTTAAATGGAATTTAATGAAATATGATAATTGGGATTTCTTATCCTAATTATGTTATTGAGTAATTTCAGTTTTGGTTTCATTTAGACATATTAATATCAGAAATTAGCCAAAACAGTATTATATATACATATAGTATAACCCCCTCCCCCCCACACACACACACACTATATGCTAAAAATCTCTTTAGATTTGGTTGTGCTAATGAATGATGTCATTGTACAAGAATGCTATTACAAAATACATCCTTTTTATGATTAATCACTTTTTTGTTTTCTAATTGGATAGTTTGATATATTTCCTGAGAGAAGTAACAAACTTATAATTGTGATAGGACATGACAATGTTTTCATGAATTATTGTTACCATTAATACAAGACCACTTCTATTATTAATAATAAAAGGCCACATTTTACTCACATCACTTGTCAACTTTTTTGAATTTATTTACAATGCTTACACTCACCACCTCCAAAAGCAAGCCATTCTAATCATGCACCATATACGACTTTGTGATACGACAATCAGCCAGCCAGGCTTCCATGCTGTAGCCTGCCAAAGTGTTAGCAAAGTCCGAAAGTATCGTGGTGTACTTATTCCTGTTGTCTAACTCAACTATAGCATTATCATAAAATATGGACAAGTTACTCAAATAAGACTTTCTCTTAGCAATCCCATGTCTGTATGTGATCTCAAACCAGTTTTTTCAAAATCTTCACCACTCCAGAGATGCTGATAGGTTGAAAGATATCAGTCTTTGCATTACCCTCGTGCAATGGTATTCTCATGCATTCTTTGCACTCCTGTGGATTTTTCCCTTGTGCTGAGACACAAATTATAGCCAGGTCAACAGCATAGCCCATTCGGCTGAAAACTTAGCGTTTGCACTGATATCCTATTAGCAGTTTCTGAATTCTTCTTCAGTTTATTTAACAGATCTACTGACTTTCTTCATCCAGTGTAGAGATAGCATTGAGGTCTATGTTATTAGATGCACCAGGTTGATAGCTTCCAGCAAAATGGACCCTCATTAGTTGAACAGTCTGTTCTGCATTCAACATCCACATAACCGGCATTCCGGAGAGTTACTCTTTCACATCCATTCTTTTTTACTTACTACATAATGGAATTCCTTGCATTGTTTTTAGTTTGCAAAACCAAATTTCATTTTATGCTGATACTTAGCTTTCTGTACAATACAATATTTATAACTATTTTGGCCTGACCATATATATAATTTTCGTAACTGATATTCTTACACACGTGACATTCCTCCACATCTTAAAAATTTCTTGCTTAATAAGATTGCTCATCCATTTCACTTCTACCCTATTTGTTCTTCAAACTTAGAACACATTCAGACCACACATCATTTAATTATTTTTACAATACTTTCCATATACTGCTAATGTTCTTCCCATCTGGACCCTGATACCATGAGATTAAACCTAGTATTTTTCTTGGTCCCTACTTTTCATTCAGAAAAGGTTACAACATGTAACCTTTTCTGAATGAATTTGTATGTTTAGCCATTTCCCAGGATATGATTTTCTGTGACCTATATAATCATATACTGAAGCAGAAAAGTCACGTCTTTAATTGAAACTATTCTTTAACACTATAATCATATCTTGTATTCTTTGACTTGAAGTTCCTCATGTTACTTGTTGCTTAAGAAAGTTCCTTGCACTAGCTTGTTACTAAAATATTAATTATAAAAGTATTATTAGTTTATAATTAAAAATTATAAACTAATAATTTCTTTCCTATATTTCGGTAATGTTACATTACCGTCATCAAGGATCACAAAAAAACTATGCAGGCACTAACACTGGACAAAAGCTGAAAAAAGGCAATAGAAATCGAGTCTAAAGTCCTAAACAGTGGGCTAAATTGGGATGTATGCTGCGAGCTAAGTTGGGCTGACAATTTTAGGATGTATGCTTGTGAAATTTGTTGAGGTCTGGAAAGTTTTCAGGGATGAGGCAGATTCAGGGATTTATATTTGCTGTAGTGTAATATTCCAGCAGATCCTGTGGTGGGTGTCCAAAGCATGGCACTGAATGGCTGTATTGGTGGAACCGGATGTAGTGCTTATGTTCGAATATTCTGGTATTGGCTGTTTGGCCATAGTAGGACAGTTTATCCTGGCTGGTCTTTGGTAGATTGGATAAGAGATGAGATGCCAATTTCTTATGTGGTTGTGAGGTCGTTATTTCCTTAGAATTTTTGTTTTCATTTAAGTAATACATGGAATGGTGATAGATTTTAAGTAATCTGCTCTGAATGGGGAGGGGTGTAGCCATTTGCTGAGAAAGTGTTAAGGATATGATCAAGTTCAGTAGATAGGGCACTGTTATACAGGATTTTTATAATCCCATACATATTGTTGTCGGGGGAGGGGGGGGTGACTGCTGGTGAATGTATCTACCTATATATGTGTAGGTTTACTGCAAACGGACAATGCCAGGTATCCATCAAGGCTGGCATGTAATCAGTGTCTATGATGGGAGACTTGTTTGCATTTTCAGGTAAACTGGATCGTGTGGTATGATTATTTAGGTGTATTAAGAAATTGTGAAGTCTAGGCCATGTGGCCAAATGGAGAGCACATCATCCATGTAAAAATAGCCAGACAGTGGGTTTATGTGGGGCAGAGTTTAAGGCTTTTTTCTTCAAAGATCTTCATGAAGAAGTTGGCCAGGGGTGGAGAAAGTGGGAACACATGGCTGTCCCCTCTATCTGTTAGTAGAATTTTCCTTGCCAAACGAAATAGACTGAGTTCATGGTGAACTGACACAGGGCTCATATCAGGAGGAAATATGGCTTGGATGATGTCTAAGGTATCCTTTTTTTTTCAGTTAAGTGATGTTCATTATTCCGTTTTAACTTCTCTTAGTTTTCTAATTTTCTGTCTTCTGTGTTCATTAGTCCTCGAGTCAGTGACAACTTCAAAGAACTCAACTCCCATCAATTTCTTGATATGCACCCTCAAGGGATGTACAGGATAGCATATGATTTAGTTTCCATTATTATTAATGTCCCGTCAACAAATTTCTTCATATTCTATGACTTACTAACACTCCAATATTATCAGATCTTATATTCTCGTATTCTAGGATACTTCTGCCTGTAATCCATCAAGATCTTAGTGGTATTTTCCCCTGCTATCTTCACATCATACTCCTGTGTTTCTAACATTTTTTCCCTACCAGTTTAATTGACCATACACGAACGCAATTATATTTACCTTTGAATGCTATCCAGGATAGCTCCAAACCTCCCCATCCCTTTCATCACATGAGCGTTCGTAATCAGGTGACTGTTGATATTGACTATATATATATATATATACACACACACACACACACACACAAAACTGTAAACAATTGAATAATAAGACAATAATGTAGGCATAATTACCCTAAAGGGAAAAGTCACAAAACACAAAAATCAATGAATTTATTTTTATAAAAATCAATGCGTTTATTTTTCTAAAAAACATCATTTTTATTTTTTATTTATAAATAAATATAAAAAACGAAGATAATACTATTAGAAACATAGTAAGTTATCTTCTGGTTTGTTTGAAGACGGAAGTTAGGGCGATATATAATAGAGATAAATAAATTTAGGGAAAGGAATTTATAATGACAGGTTAGGGAGTTTTTTAATGATAAAATATGACATCTCATTTTTATAACATGTTTAATTTAATTTAATTCTCTATTGAATTAAATACTGTAAACCGAGGATTCGTGGTGTAGAGTTGCTCCTCTAATCAGACCTTGAACTTCATGCAGAATTTCTGATGTAACAGTAATAACAATCATACCATCCACTTGACTCCTGTGCTACGATTTGGTAACATGGATTTTTTGGGAATCAAGGGATGGAAAAAAAAAAAGAATGTAGTCAAGTGACTACGTAGATGACAGGTCTTTAGACACCCCTTTGAGGAAAGCCTCAAGGTGCAGGTTGCAAAGTCTGGTTGGCAAAAAGCAAAAGAGGGACAGAATAGAGACTAAGTAAAGTGGTTCTATAAGATTAACACATGACAGTTTTCAATATATGAAGAGTAGAGTGTGAAGTAACAACCACTATTGAAACTGTATAAGATAAATGAGGTTGTGCGGAAGTAGATTTTGCTTGGAAAGAAGTGGTGAATTATAGGACTTGATCACTAGATCACTAGAAATAATTGCCTTCAGAGTGAATGAGCTTAATGCAAGACAAGATACAGTAGGTGTTGAATGATTATGGTTATTGTGGGTCTCCTGTGATTAGTCTTCATACTCTATGAGACATACCTGCTACTACTACTAACAACAACAATAATAATACTTTACTGAACAAGTCCATCCTGCAATGCTGACTTCTTTTATCCGGCATGTGGCGGTTGTTTCATGGACGACAATGCCACTGCCCATCGCGTGAGAATTGTTCAGCACTGGTTTAGCGAGCATGAACCAGAGAGCACGGATTTGGACCTTCACTAAGAATGTATGGAATATGATCCGGGAGCAAAGTCTTCCTTCCGCAAATCTGAGCTAGTTAAAAGAACTGTCTCGTGAACGCTTGATATGTTGCAGACGTAGGTGCAGTCCAACTCCTTGGGGAATTTATTCCAAACCGCATATGTGCTGCAATTCAGGCTAAGCGATGTCTAACATGCTATTGAATAAAAGTTTCTATTTCAGTGGCACGTGTATATGACTATGTTAAATTTTCCCAGTGTGCGAGAAGGATCCTGTCCATTTATAGCAGTAGAATAAAGTTTTGAAAAGTGAGTAGCAATATCAGAGAATGCTCAGTTTACTATCATTACATCGTCAGAGAAAAACACAATTCCTCTAAAAGAATACTAACTAAATACAAAAAAAAAAAAAAAAAAATCAAATTTTTACTGTTGATGATAAGAACATTGTCAATTTAGTCTTTGTCAACTGTGTCAACAAGGAAACCTATATTAATTATATTGCATAACCAAAACAAAACAACGTCCACCATTCCCGATATCTCTCATCCGAGTAACATTGCTTCCAACAGCGAGAACAATGCGTGGTTTTCTTCAATGATAATGGAAAAAATAACATTGTCCATTTCAGGATCTTCTAGAATCCAAGTCTTCTAAAACATCCTTCACAAAACAATCGTTGTAATATTGAAAAATAAAATATTCCACTCCAGTTAAAAATTGCTATCGTTACTCTAATTTATAAAAGTGGAAACAAGAAGAACACGAACGACTTTCATCTCCAGCCTCCCTCTATTAGAAAAGACAATAGATAGGACCGTTAATAACAGACTTTATGATTGCTTTCAAATGAATCAAATACCAAACCTATGGTACTAATAGGTTTGGTATTTGATTCATTTGGTATCAAATACTAAGTCTATGGATTCAAGAAGAATTTGCAGACTACACCCACAAATTTTAGCAAGGACAACAGCAGTACATCGTTATTCTTAAGGACTAGTCTGAGACTTTTCGATGCAGTAGGACACACTTACTTTCCTAATTAGCAAATTAACAGCACTAGTATAACGATTTCCTACCGATTTTTGAAAAAGTAATGCTGAAGTGTTATCACACACTTCATTTGTGGAATGAGAAGGAAGAACATTTATATTATTTATTTCGAGAGCATGAATTCATTTACTGTTATCAGTGGCACACTCAGGATTTAATCTTGGGGGGGGGGGGGGGGGACCGAGCGCTCAAGAGTAAATGATTTGCGAATACACACTATGCATCGCATACGACCTATGACTGAGCATCTGCGGTGATCGCTAATTCATAAGTAGTATAGATATAGAAATAGAAGACACGACACAACATAAATAAAAAAAAAAATGAATTTTAATTAGGAAAAGATTTTTGGAAATTTTCTAGTGTTTTTTCCTTTTCTTTGGGGGGTGCCCGGGTCCCTTGGCCCCCCTCTGGGTGCGCCACTGAGTGTTATAATATAACATTCACCACTTCCTAGCAATATATTCCACTGAACTCTTTATGAAAAACATTCTGCTTTTAATTTTTTTGCTCAGTTTAATATACTTACCCAGTTTCTATGGATAACCATTCTTCTTATCTTACTTCCTTGTATTTCGTCTGAAAATTCCTGTTCTCACGTGAGACAGGAGTAAGCATATGGCGCATTCTTAAAGCAGCTAAATGGAAAGTTTACATCGCAAGATTATTACATACAATGAATGAATACGATTCTCATTGAAGAATGCAGTATTGTGAGTGGTTTCAACACATGGTAGGATGAAGAGTTTGTGAGGAAAATGGTTTGATCTGATGAAGCTCAATTTAAGCTTAATGGAACAGTGAATCAGCATAATTGTGTTTACTGGGCTCAAGAAAAACCGGGCGTTAATGTGGACAAGGCAGTCAATTTACCGAGGCTCAATGTCTGGTGTGGATTGCCATCTAGGGATTTAATAGAACCATTCTTCTTTGAAGGTACTGTTACTTGTCAAGTGTACCTAGACATGCTAAGCACATCCATTTTATCAGCCATTCATGCACTTTATGGGAATGATCAATTTCTTTTCCAACAAGATGGGGCACTACCACTGAAAGGTGAGAGCTTACCTCGATCAGAATTTGCAGGGACAATGGATAAAACAAAGAGGTATACAAAGAGTTGAGTTCTCCACACGTTCTCCTGATTTAACACCCTTGGACTTCTACCTATGGGGGACTCTAAAGGATGTAGTATATCGTAGAAAACCAGCTAAACTGGTGGTCCTTCGGAAAGAAACAAAAACGGCATGCGCAGCAATCCCATTGGACTTTGGCCAACGTTACCCAAGCAGTAGTTCGCCGTAATAATAAGTGGTTGGCCGAGTGGTTAGCGTATCCGCTCTCCAGCCAAAAGGCTGCAGGTTTGAATCCCGCCGTGGGCTTGGATGTTTGTGATTGTCTGTGAAAATACTAGTGATGGTGGTAAGCGTTAGATGGCGTTGGTGTAGTTGTGGTTCATTGTAGTTGGTGGTTTGTGGGTGGTGGAGATAGAAAGTTGTAGAGTAGATGCCTCCCTCGATGAGTCTTTGGACTCTCTGGAGGTGTCAAATAATAATAACGATAACCACTTTGAGCACCTCTTTTAATTGTAGAAGTCAAAAGTAACTGGTATTCTTCTCTTGATGTCTGTATAAATTTAACATTACAATTTTTATACAGGTTTTTCTTTTGCTGAAGTGTATATATTTTTTTTGATGACTCTGTACAGTACACAGCATATGATCTCATCCTCCCGAAGTGCATCACCTTGCACTTAGCCACCTTAAACTGACAGTCATTTATATTAGCCCATACCACCAGACTATTTAAGTCATCCGTAGTTTAGCGCCTCCGTAGCACAATTGGAAGAACGACGGTACATTGCGCCCTTCGATTGGAATAGGCCTAAGTTCGATTCTCGTCGCGAAGAGAGGAATCTTTATCTGGTCGATTTCAATCGATGGTGAGTTAGCCGATCTCATACGGAGGTAGCAGGGTTTTTTCTCCAGGAAACTCGGGTTTTTCATCCCGCATACATACAAATCGGCCCTTCAGAACACACGCAATTTACAGACAAAAATTACTAGTTGTGGTGGTGTTGGAGATGGACGGTAGATGGCGTTGATTCGTAGTAGAGGTAAGGTGTAGAGACAGTTGAAGATGTCCTCCCGCGATGAGTCTTCGGACTCCTTGGAGGTGTCAGGAATAATAATAATAATAATAATAATAATCCTGCAAGATATCTACATCAGTTAAATTGACTATTGCTCTCTATAAATCAAATGTAATTGAATACACCTAAAATTTCAAAATTTGCATATCAAGCAATCGCTTACCTTTTAGTTATAAGAACACAACCAAATAAAATTTCGGTATATCAGTATACATTTTGAATTATTCCATTTCGAAAATCAGACTCTTTCCCATCCAACAGTGTTTTCGTTAACATGTGAGGCTATAGAGGACAGCAGCGGACACATCGCTGCATGAACGGGCACCAGATCTCCGTTTACGATCGGATGCGAGGTCATCGGAAAAGGAATGATCCGGAAGATACGTAGATTGTAGATTTGACGTAAGGATTGTGTTCTAATATCTTTCGTACTGTTACGGTACGGTCGCTTTCGGGAGAATGAAGTCGACCACACCAAATTTGCCGCAGGCAGACAACAATGTCGGTCCGATTATGGGTGTCGTGGGTTGTATAGTAGAAATTAACTGGCTATTTCATTCAACTGTCGAATCCTACACGCCATTACCAAGTCACATCTTGAAGCAAAGTGTAATAGCTTAGGTTTGGTTGGTAAGGAAGGTAAAAGATCAGCTGGATGGTCAGATGATATAAGAAAAACAATTGGAACTCTTTGGCACCAACAAGCTCAGGATAGAAACAGATGGAGAGAATTGGGAGACACCTACAGTATAGCCAGAAGTGGCTATAAAAAGGGTTAAAAGAAAAAAGAAGGTTGCTTAGGTTATTATGGTCGATGTCGGGACAATGCGGCCGCCCACATGTATTTGCCATACGTAAACAAATAAAACTACTAAGAGAAAAGCCGAAATTTAAACTCCTTAGAAAAATAAAAACGATTATTTACTACTTGTAAACGAAAAATTTTACTAAAGGTTTATAAACTTTGGAATTGCCGCCAGTAATCGACTAGCGAGCAGTTATCCTCCTCCAGAGCAGTGCATCACTCCGACGTCAAAGTGCGTAACTTCCGGTGACGTTACATCCGCCCCTCACGCAGCGATGTTTTCGCTGCGGTTTCCCGTAGACTCTATGTTAACGAAAACAGCGTTGGAAGGGAAAATACCTTGCACATGAGGGATAGGAGTTATTTCTTCTGTACTTGAAGAGAAAGAGATTCTAAAACTGTTCAAAGCTTTTTTGAAGAAAGAATTCTTATAACCATTAGATAAAAAAAAGTGAAAATAATATGTTATCATTCTTTCTGTAATAGTTTAGGTCCAGAGAAGAACATAAAGAGTGGGCCCAGTGAACCAGTGTTTTAATAGTTTCAGCCTTTTGACTGGGACAGTGATGAGATTCAACATGGATATATTATTATTAAAAAAAAAAAAAAATCAGCTAACGCCTTTTTTATTCCCGTATATACGGGAGTAGGCGAGGCATTTAGCCCTATCTAACTTTTGGAGACTGAGTGGGCAGTTCAATCTCCACTGGTACCCAATCAGAGACAGATGGCCCAAGGCTATCACTAATTAAGCGGTACGCAGTGAAGAGAGACGGCTCAAATGTGCCGCCATCTCGTGGTCCCTAACTCTAACACAATATATTTAATGTCTGAAATAATGTGGGTTCTACGGTCGATTTTCTTGAGTTTACAGGACGAAAAACCCGAGTTTCCGGGAGGAAAAACCTGCTCGCCCGTGCCAGAGATCGACTAACTCGGGAACCGGTCAAAAAAAGGCTTAGAAAAATTTCCTCTAGTCGCCGACTAGACTCGAAACCAAGCCTTCCTTCGTGCGGTCAAGCGCGGTGGTGTGCAAACGCCACATCCACTGAGCTACACAGGCTCAGTATATTATTATTATTATTATTATTATTATTATTATTATTATTATTATTATTATTATTATTATTATTATTATTATTATTATTATTATTATTATTATTATTATTTGACATCTCCAAGGATATAATGACCTGTATGAGTCTTCTTCCCATATGTAGGTTACCATCTGGTTGATGAAAAATTAAAAGATCTAAAAAGTTTACTTCTTCTACGGTGAATTGGATCCTTGGATGAAGTGCATTTAAATTAGAGAGAAACTGTTTTAATTCATAACAAGAGCCATTCCAGATAGCAAAAATATCATCTACATATCTGAACCAGTGAGTAGGTCTAGATGAAATGTCGAAAATACGTTGTTCAAAGTACTTAATAAAGAAGTTGGCGATAGCACGAGAAATAGATGTGCCCATTGCTGTTACTTCGATTTATTGATATAATTTAAAAAAAAAAAAAAACAGAATGTATTACGAAATCAAATATTGTATTTGAATTTTTACGTGAGTTTATTCCGGTCTTATAATTTATTTAAATATGCCAGCTCACGGTATTTTCTCATTGAAACAAATATCGAGACTTTACGGAAAGTCTACTTACGAACAGCAGTGGCGCACCCAGGGGGGGACAAAGGGGCCCTGTCCCCCAAAGAAAAAGGAAACTAAACACTAGAAAAATTTCCAAAACTCTTTTCCTAATTAAAATTCTTTTTTTTTTTTTAAATTTATGTTGTGTCGTGTCTTCTATTTCCATACTACTTATGAATTAGCGGTCACATAAGGTGGGAATACCCTATAGCTCTCGGGAATCAAGGCCGCTGTGAACGTAAGGCGAACGACGTACTGCTCGGGCGGACCGAGTGCTACTTCGTTTGCCCGAGCCAGGCCAGAGGAGATCATGGGTATTATATATTGGCGATCACTGCATATACTCAGTCATAGTGGCACATCACGTATGCAGTGCGTAGTACAGTGTTTCCCAACGTTTTTTGGATCATGCCCCACCTCAACACCTCAAAGATTTTGATGCCTCCCTTCTGGAATAATAGTCAGCCAAGTTCTGAAAAAGTATAATATAAATATGTACTTTAAATAAAAAAGGAACATAGGTAAAACTGTTTTTAATTTGACTTTCTTCAATGAATATAAATTTTATATTACACTTTGTATATTATAAAACATAAATCGAACTGAACTCGGGAAAATAAAATCCAACTTAATGCGATCCTTGAGCTTGATGTCTGCTGCAAAGAGTTTTTATTTGATATACTAATTTAGTCATTTTCAAGCTAAAATCCCCATGGTTTGTGATATCCAGATGATTTCTTTTTTTCAGTAGCAAGTCTTTACAGTACTAAAAGCCACACTCAACTAAATATGACTATGGGAAGGGCAACAGCATTTTTTTTTTTTGCAAAACTAGTTGAATTTCGCTATTTCGTTTCTATCTCGTCAGAAAGCCATGCCATTGTTCCTTTTTCTAATAGACTCGTCATTTTGCTTTTCTGAGAGTTCTTGATACTGCATTTATGTTGACTGCTGTACTAGTGATGTCAGCTTTTTTTCTCGGAAAGTCAGGGTTGCAATTTCGACAATTTATCGCCGACAATGGTGAGATTTTTGAGTATATCAGTGATGAGGTGACGAATGCAACGTCATTTTCTAATTGCCACACTACGCCAGTGTTTCCTGGTGTACGCCCCACGTTGGGAAACACTGGCGTAGTGTGTATTCTCAAGTCGTCTACTCAATCCCCCCCCCCCCCCAAGATTAAATCTTGAGTGCTCGGTTCCCCCAAGATTAAATCCTGAGTGCGCCACTGACGAACACTGTGCTAGATACGGTAAAGTGTTGGTAAAGAAGGCTAATTGTATTAACAGAATAATAATAATAATAATAATAATAATAATAATAATAATAATAATAATAATAATAATAATAATAATAATTATAATAATAATAATAATAATAATAATTATTATTATTATTATTATTATTATTATTATTATTATTCTGTTAATACAATTAGCCTTCTTTACCAACACTTTACCGTATCTAGCACAGTGTTCGTCAGTGGCGCACTCAGGATTTAATCTTGGGGGAACCGAGCACTCAAGATTTAATCTTGGGGGGGGGGGGATTGAGTAGTTTTATTATTATTATTATTATTATTATTATTATTATTATTATTATTATTATTATTATTATTTTAACGGTGTATCCATGGAGTCAAAAGACTCATCGCGGGAGACCCGACATTGACACACTAACCATTATTTACACAATACCTGTCATACCTTTCCTTAAATTCATTCACAGTTGAAGCATTCACAACCAGTTCTAGCAAAGCATTCCACCCATTCACAACCCTCCAAGTAAAAAATCTAGTCCTAACACCCTTGTTAACCACACTCTTACACAGGGATGGCCCCTCGTTCTCTCACATCCTGCATTGGTCTTAAGAATATCATCAGTATCAATCCTGTAAAATCCCTTTAACAATTTAAATACCTCTATCATATCTCCTCTCCTACGTCTATCAGCTAGTTTTTGGAGCCCACAGATCATCAATCTATCCTCATAGGGAACATCTCACAGACCTGCAACAATCTTTGTAACCCGCCTCTGAATCCTCTCTACCACTTCCGCATCACCAAGAAATCCTGGCGACTAGATCTGTGCACAATAGTCCAAATGCGGCCTTATTAATGCCTTATAGAGTGGAACAATAACTTCCCTATCCCTGCTTGTTAGTGTGTTCCTCAACAACCATGCAATTTGATGTGATGTTTTGGCAATCTTAGCAATATGCCCTTTCAACTTAAGTTCTCTGTCCACAATAACTCCCAAGTCTCTTGTCTCATCAACTTCCTGCAGTTCAGTTCCGTTAATATAGTAAACAGCATGCGATGTCATCCTCCCGAAGTGCATCACCTTACACTTAGCCACGTTGAACTGACAGCCATTTACCTCAGTCCATAGCGTCAGCCTATTCAAGTCATCCTGTAAAATATCCACATCATTTGAATTGATTATCGCTCTTCCCAATTTTGCATCATCAGTAAACAAGTGGATATTTCCATTCAAGGTATTTCCAATATCATTGATGTACAAATTAAACAATAGAGGACCAAGAACTGAGCCCTGAGGTACACCACTAGTGACTTGCCTTTTCCTGGACTCAGATCCTCCGTAAACCACTCTTTGATATCTGTCCGCCAGCCATCCTTTAATCCAAATCACCATCTTCGGATCCAAACCCATTTGCTCTAATTTATGTAACAGAGTTCCATGTGGAATCCTGTCAAAAGCCTTTGCAAAGTCAAGCAGTATCACTGAGTAAGAATTTCCTTTATCCACTGTTACTTTATTATAGAACGTAAGCAAATTACTTAGGCAAGACCTACCCTTCACAAAACCATGTTGCCCCTTATAAAGTATCATATTGCTGTCCACCCAGTCTTGAATTCTAATTTTAACTAATTTCTCCAAAATCTTAACCCCCACTCCAGATATATTGATTGGTCTATAATTTGCAACATCAGCCTTAGAGCCTCCCTTGTGCAATGGAACTATTTTCCCCCTCTTTCCACTCTATTGGCACTTTACCAGAACTGAGGCTTAAATTAAACATCCTGGTTAGAGTAGTTGCTAATTCTCTTGCACATTCTCGTAACACATGGACCGATATGCCATCTAACCGAATGGCAGTGTTAGCATTAAGGTTCTTTAATATATTAAGCACCTCAATTTCATCTATCTCTATACTCTCATCAGTCAATGGCACATCTGACACTGCACTATCACTACGAAGATGGTACATTTTTGCGAAATGATCACTAAGCAACTCAACTATTTGATTAGATTCAGTAATTTCCTTACCATCAACACTTTTTAAAGTAATCTTTTCATGGATATTCTTCCTTTTACTAGCCACATAGTGAAAGAACTCTTTAGGGTTTCTTTTGGATTTATCAGCTAGCTTCCTCTCATAATTAGCTTTGGCTTTCCTTACCATACAGATTACTCTCTTTGCCTGTACCTTATATTGCTCATTGGAACGCTCATCACCTTTTAATATTCAAAAAGCGCTCTAAGATCGCTCAGGTTGTAAATTAAAAGAAGTTTGTTTTTAGGTCTCATAAAGTTCATAGGATTTATTTAAAGGCTAGTAGATCCCTTTTAAATTATCAGTTATACGAAGCTAAAAAATATCTAGCCCTCTTAAATAGAGAAATCGATTACATCAATTTATATAACTGATATGCCTTAGAATTGTTATTAATGGCTGAAACTTTTAATACTATTTTGGGCTTTAACACCTTTAACGCTATATCATCGACTTCATACCTAAAGATTTTTAATGATTCTCATGAGCCACTGGTAAGCCACTCTAGAACCAGTACTACAGTCTGTGGTACGGATAGACCAGTCATAAATGTTTCCCGCTGTTCACTTATAGAGAATGAACTTTTTCTTGTTTACAAAACGACATTACTTTGCCGTCGCTCCCAATAAGATATCCCTTATGGATTTTTTTTCACAGCATAGAGAGAGGTATTCGATCCTTATCTCAAAAAACAGCACGACTCGTTTAGAATGTCAAAAAATTATTTTTCGTTATTATTATTATTATCATTTGACCCCTCCAGGGAGTCCAAAGACTCATTGGGGGAGGGCACCAGCTCTACAACTCCGTCTCCAGCACTCAGTCATCAACTAACCGCAGCCTACGCTAACGCCATCTACCGCCGACCACCGCCACTGGTATTTCCACAAACAATCACAAACATCCATGCCCACGACGGGATTCGAATCTGCAGCCTTTTGGCTGGAGAGCGGATACGCTACCCACTCGGTCAACCAGGGTGGCAGGTCAAGCATCCGCGTCCTAATCTCTCTTTCTCTGAATTCAAAGCACTAAAATCATTGAAAAATAATAATAGTTTAATTATTACGAAAGCTGACAAGGGAAAGGCTGTTATTATTCAAGATAGAAAAGAATATGAGAGAAAAATGTCTCTATTATTCCGAGACTATTCAACTTACAGGTCCCTCACCTTGAATTCCTTTGATTCCAAAGTGGAACAAGTAATAGCAGAAGCAGAAAAACTTGAAAATGCAATCAATTCTTTGGAAACATTTCTATTGAATATCCAAGAGTCAGATATGTAGTAGAGTGTAAAAATTATAAACATTAAAAAGGAAGAAGATTAAAGCAACAGCAGAAAAGAGAGAATAGGGAGCAGATCGATCTGGGAAAATTATCTAGCCTATATTACTCAGACAGGACAAACAGACAAGTAAAAACAAAAATAAATAATAAACGCATAAACGTATTTGGGTTTGGTCCTAACATTTGGAGACTGAGGGACAGTTCTATCTGCAATAGAATTGGAGATTATTGGACCGAGTCTGTCACCAATTGTACGACAGACACAAATAAACTACATCCGATGAAGAGAAGCAGACAAGTACCGCAATCTCGTGGCCTCCAAGTCTAACACAGTTAATTTTTGTCCGACATAGTGTGCATTCTAAGCTTTATTTTCTTGAGATTATGGAATGAAAATCCTCACTTGCCTGCATTCGAAATAGACTAACTCGGTACCATCGAAGAAAGAGTTCGAAATTGTTCCTGTAACTGGCTACTCGATTCGAAGTGGGAACAATTGTCTTTGGGCGGCATAGTGCTGTGGATGCAAACTCCACTTCCAGAGGGCTGCATAGATCTGTTAAATAGATATCTGTTAAAAAATATAATGGCAATACAAGACTGCACATGGAGATAGCATGCTTAAAAGCTCCAGGAAATAATGAGGCAAATCATCCACTGCTGCTGTTCGAAAGCATAATAATGAAAAAAGGGTAAATGCCTACGTTACGAAGAGGGAAATACCGCAAGAAGATGCGGGCTTACTGTGGATGTCCCTCAAACGCTTCACAGCTCTATGCACAGAAAAAGAGCGATAACATACGAATGCAATAAATTCACATAATTTAACCCAAGCTAACCCAGATAAAGCAGAAGAAATGGTCATACCAATACCAACCTCAGAATGTAGGAACACAATAAAATACCTACCACAGGAAAATCTCCGAAATAGGTGATATAACCAGTGAATTTTATTAAAGGAATTTTCAAAAATTTAAAAACGTTTTCATGTCTCCTAACTTTTGGAGACTGAGTGGGCAATTCAATCTCCACTAGTACGCAACAGAGATAGGCTGGCCAAGGTTATCACTAATTAAGTGGCAAGTAGTGAAGACGGCTCAACAAATGCCGCCTCTCGTGGTCAGTAACCTTAACCCAATATATTTACTGTAATTTCTGAAATAGTGTGAGGTCTATGGTCGATTTTCTTGAATTTACGTGACGAAAAATCCGAGTTTCCGGGAGAAAAACCCGCTTGCCCGTGCCAGAGATCGACTAACTCGGGAACCGGTTGAAAAAAGGCTTAGAAAAATTTCTTCTAGTCGCCGACTAGATTTGAAACAAGTTTTCCTTTGTGGGGTCAGGTGCAATGGTGTGCAAACGCCATAGTCACTGAGATATACAGGCTCTTTTTTTCAATTATATTATTTACATGATTATATTAAAATTAAGGATAATAAATATCATTGTTATTTTATAACCAAATGGGAAAGCCATATTTATCTTTAGAAACATTAAGTATTTAAATAGACAGGGAGATATTAAAGATCCCCTCTCATTCCAAAGCGGAATATACACTGATAGTGTGAGGAACAAAACAACATGACGCCCACCTTAATAAGATGTAGGATCTCCTTTCACTGCAATACTGAAGCAAATCTATGGGAGATACCTTTCATAAACCATAGGAAAGCGATCAATGGAAACTTTGAACCATTCTTCCTATAGGCATATAATGATGCTCTGGACTATTTTGGGGTGGACGTCCTTTTGTCTCACCCCACACTCCAGTTCATGCCACAGATGTTCAATAGGGTTGAGATCAGGGCTCTGTGGAGGTCAGTCTAGTCTGGTGACGTTCATGTCCACAAACCAGGCAGTTATACCAGTAGCCTTATGATATGGTGCATTGTTTTGCTGAAATATACAATTGTCAGTTCCGTAGAAACGCAGTTCCGATGTTGTGAGCTTTGGTTCTGAATATTTTTGTGCAGATTCGTGTTCCGATCGATGCCCGTAATTCCCCATTCAACGTGTCGGCCGACGACTGGCGGTTTTTACATATTATCCTTCATATCATCCTATGGTCACCCCCAGTAAGTGTGGCAGGTCGTCCACTGAGGATAGCACTTGCAGTTGATTCTGTAAGCTTCCTTTTCAGTATAGTAACAGTGATTGTTGAATTTAGATGGCTCAATTTGACAAGAATTTGCCAAACAAATAGGCCTGTAACATGGCGTCCTATCGCAATGCCTCTTTCAATCTCCGTCATTTCTTCTCACAAAGATTTCACCCAGATACTGTTGAGCTGACTTGGGAGCATTATATTTCTCCAATTTATACTGGCTACCAACACGTGACTCCTTACATCGATACGACGCACCTTGCCTATAGGGGTATCCGTGTTTTTTTTTTTTTTAATCAGTGTAAGTAGAGACTTTGAAACTTTCGAAAATTTGAACAGCGAGCTTATACGAATACACCCCTCCCCCTCGGTCGGAATTGCACAGTAGTCCACATGGCTGTCTTTTATTAGTGATTTTGCTAAAGGTTTCACTGATCTCGCTGTTCTGGTTGGTTCTCATCAGGGACCAGGCAGAAACCTTAAGAAGGCAAAAAAAAAATGTTCAATTCCAAAGCAACCTATGTCAGAGAGTTCTATTTTTCATAAGTAAACTCTCGGTTGATCTATAATAGTGATTATCAATGGAAGAGCCACACGTCTTCAGGCCAGTGAAACCTTTATCAAAAGCATTAATAAAAGACGACTACATAAATGCGCCTGGACTAAGTCAATGTTTTTAATGGTGCAAGCTTAAATAGCTTCGATGCCGATTGTATTTTCATACGCTCTCTAGTCAAATTTTCGAAACTTGCAAAGTTACTACATATATTCGGCTTTGAAATAAGGTTGAATCTTTAATATCTCCTATTTCTATTTATTTTATATCGCCGAAATGAAGCATGGCTCTTCCTTTGAGAATTAAATTTTTATTTTTAAGTTTCTTTCAAAATAAACAAAATTATTTAAAATATGTAAACCAAATGGTCAACACTCGATATCCTAAACAATTAATAAAATATAAACCAAATGGGAAGAGAAAGCCGGACTCCGTAATCATTTCTTACTTCATACCGACAGTCTTCCTTTTGTAACACTCTTCGATTAAAAATGAGACTGGAGTAGATCATAAGTTCTATATCCATATTTAGTGTTATGATTATGATGATTGGTTTCTATATCCTGTTCATAGGTGTCTCTTCCATTACATTTTTGGCAACGATGTGAAATCTTCGGTAATCGCTTGTTAATTTGTGATGTAACGTGTAGTGATGTAAACATAGTGCACAGAAGGTGATATATCGAACACACACGCATTATAGTGTTACAAATTTTGATCCTTTTGTTATTGACGGAAAAAAGCGAATGATAGCAAAGGGAAAGCTGTCGGAATGAAGCAAGAAATGAATGCGGAAGAGATGAAGGATCAAGGAAATAGGCTTTTTAGTGCTCGAAAATATGAAGATGCGGTGTCGTGTTACAGTAAAGCTATCGTAGGTTTATAAAAATATTTTACATTAAAAATATATTGCACTTTCTTCATCGAATAAAACTGCGTGGTCATGTACAGCTGTGACAAACTTTCAAATTCAAAAATGTGATTAATTGCTTTCGAGTTTTTTTTTTCTTTTCCATTAAGAATTTAAAATCATCGTTCAACAGCAATTTGTAGTGTGTGTGCATGCATTCGTCTGTTATATTTAAAAGTTAAAACTGTTTCGTTTATGTTATTAGTCCGTTAAGTTTTATCTCAGAATAACCATGTTTCCGAAGTCATTATTTTGAAGTTGTGCATATGCCATGAACCAATCTATTCATTGCATGTAAATCTCTTAGCTGATATGCATGCATATCAGCTAAGAGATTTTTTTGCTTAGCTGATATGCATGCATATCAGCTAAGCAAAAAAAAAAAGCACATGCTTTTTTGCATGTTACATGTGTAACGAATTTCACACGAACATTTTTCATTTTGTCATGCACTCTGCGTTGTGAATGGCAACATCTGAATAACCAAAAAAGAGTAAAGTATTATTTTTCATTCTTTGCAGAGCGATTGAATCAATGGGATGTGTGTGTGTGTGTATATATATATATAAGCTGACATCAGAGTCACGTAATTGTTTTTTTTTTTTTTTAACTATTTCCGTTAATAAGATTTTAGAGAATCTGAGTGTTGGAAGGTACACATATCAAAACCAGGTTTTTTGGCCATTTGCAGTGCACACACTATGAATGCAATGGTTATAATGAAGTAGAACCGAATAATTGCAACACATGCAACCAGAATGGCCGACGAAATTAAGTATTGTGTGGTAACGAAATGTATTATGGATTAAACTGAGAAAAAATAGAAGTTTTGGATTAAACTGAGAAAAAAATAGAAGTTTTGGATCAATAAGTAAAGAGAGAGAATTTATGCTAAGAAGTTTAGCTAGAATTAGTGTGTGTGCGTGTATATCCTAATCGCAGGAAACACACCTGAGGAAAAATATGTACAAAAAACAGCTGTATATCACATCACTCCCAAGAAAAACAAAAATCAAAATCAAAACCATCATTATGAATAATAACACATACAAAATGTGCTAAAGACATATTTCCAGAAACACTACTATCGAAAAGCACTAGAATAATAATAAAAATATTTTTCTTTGGATTCCCTGGAGGTGTCAAATAATTTTCCAAACAAACATCTAAGTAAACCTAATATAAAGCAACCAATGGCTTTACTTAAAGTGATCAACTGTGTGCAGGGGCACACCGACCATATGTGCAATGTGTGCAACACACACAGGCACCAGGATAGTAAAGGTGCCAAAGAGGAGGAAATACTTTAAAAAAAAAGTTTTTTAAAGTGATTTTTTTATTGGAGGCAGGGGTAGGGGCACCAACTAAAGTTCTGCACACAGGTGCCAGACACTACTGGGGTGCTACTGGGTATAGGGGCCGCCAACTAAAGTTTTGCACACAGGCGCCAGACACTACTGGTGCACCCCTGACTGTGTGATGACACATAAGATGTAGTTTCGGTGATCTCAGTTATGGGAGAGCTGTAGTTGTTGTAAAGTAACAACCTAAGATAAACCTTTAAAACCTGATACCTAGTGGAGATATGTTGACATCTTTATAATTTGGAAATATGATGTATCCAGTTTAAATGACTTTCTTCTTTCTCTGAATTTGTACCATCCAAAAATTCAGTTCATATTAGAGAATGTAGATGAACTACATTTCTTATATTCTGATCTCAAGAAAATCAGAAGGTGGCATTTTGTTGGACATTTTCTGCAACCTCACCCATATTGGATACTATCTTCATGCTTCATCTCTTTGTTATCCCTTCTTAAAAATTTGGCATAATTCACACCCTGAAAAATTAGTAGCCTCTGTATTTTAAAAGATGAAGATATGCTAAACAAGGAACTTCATTCTCTTCACCAGTTTGTTCTGAGAGGATACTATTTTCTGATACTACTCCATGCCAAAATCCTAATATTCAGTACAGAACTGTTTTCATTTCATACATTTGAAATCTTTCTATCAAGATTGCCAACTTACTCGACAGTCATAACATTAGGATTGCTTACTTATCCAAACTGCCCATAGCCTCCTTAGATCTCCAAAAGACAGCAGTCTCTTCTACAAACATACACTAGTTTAAGTTTATAGAATTACATGTTCTTGTAGTGTGTCTTACATAGGTTTGATGCAGAGTTTTAAAATAAGAAAAAAGGAACATCTCAGTAATGTTGAATGTAAAGGAGAAGAAAAATCTAGGTCTGCACATCATTCTTCTATTACCACTTAAACCATCAGGACATAACTGCCATGCTCTATCTGGTGGACAGTTTCCTTTAAAAAAAAAAAAAAGGTTGAATCTACTGTAGTCATCCTCTAATATTGCTTCCTCAACAGAAACCAGGATCCCATTCTAAATGACAGCTAGAAATCATCAGTAAAATCTATCAACATATTGAAATTCAGCTTCTTCAATCAACTCTAAACTATCCAGAGAGATAGAGTTAACCTGTGTCATGTATGAGTTACTAATATTGATTGTTTGTTTTAGTGGTTTATGTGGGTTGTTTTAGTTTTGTTCATCCTTCTCAGTCTGTTGCCTAGAAGAAATGCCCCTTAGTGTATAGCCAGCAGAGATTGTTCGATTAGTAGACCATCTGCTACTAATGGCTAACACAAAAACATATTGAAATTCAGCTTCTCCAACAGTCAACTTTAAACTATTCAGAGAGAAAAAGTGAGATAGATAGAGTTAACCTGTGCCATGTATGAGTTACTAATATTGATTGTTTGTTTTAGTGGTTTATGTGAGTTGTTTTAGTTTTGTTCATCATTTCTCAGTCTGTTGTCTAGAAGAAATGTCCCATAATGTATAGCCAGCAAAGGTTGGTCAGTTGGTAGAGCCTCTGTTACTAATGGCTAACACAAAAAGTTAAGCAAGTTTGAGTGCAGCTAGTAGTTAGAAGGGATCAATCATTCGACGCTGTTGGCACAATCTCCCTCGATGAGTCTTTGGACTCCCTGGAGGTGTCACATAATAATAAGTATTATTGTATTCGTGCCCTCACATACCTACTAACCACACTTTTACTCATCTTCCAGGTATGACTTCTTGTTCTGTCCCCCCCCCAGCCAAGTGCTGAAACATTTCCCCTGTATTAGTCTTAAATAAATTCTTTAGGTAACTTAAATGTTTCTATCATATCCTCCCTTTTTGCCTATCAACCAACTTTTGCAATCCACAAACTCTCTTGTATATCTTGCAACTTGTATATAGAAGCTGATAACTTCACATCACTTGCCTTAGTATCCCATAATGCAAAACACATATCCTTACAGAGATGTATAATGCTATGCATTATGAGAAGGGTCACTCCCCAGACTGGTTCCAACCTTTATTGAGGTCTCATCAGTGGGAGCCAGACCCAAAAGTAATACCAAGGTTGAAATAATGCAGAAGTCATATTTCCATATACGAGTAGCCAAAAGGTGTCACACCTTATTACTGAAATACTCTGGATTAGAGATAGATGGTGAAAGGATTAAACCAAGTATATAATTTCTTGGCATCTTTAATTTATAGTATAACCAAGTAGAAAAACTTCCAACATCTATCTCTAATCCAGTGTATTTTAGTAATAAGATGTGACATCTTTTGGCTACTTGTATATGGAAATATGACTTGACTTCTGCATTACTTCAACCTTGGTATCACTTCTGGGCTGGCTCCCACTGATAAGACCTCAATAAAGGTTGAAACAGTCTGGATAGTGATTATACATCTCTGTAAGGATATGTTTTGCATAATGGCATACTAAAGCAAGTGATGGGAAGTCATCAGCTTTTATATATGAGTGGCCCTGTCTTGAAATTACTCCAGGTGCAAACTTTGTTTGCTTACACTTGGATAAAGGATTAAACCAAGAATATAATTTCTTGGCATCTTTAATTTATAGTATAACCAAGTGGAAAAACTTCCAACATCTACACAAACTTCCATCACCCAAGCCAGCATCGCTATTCCCTTGCATCCTAACAGTTTTGATTTGTCTTCCCCTTGTACTCTTTCTCGTTCAGCATCTCATGCTTGTGTCTTTCAGTGTTCAGATGAAATATAATGAGGCAACATGTCCACTGTTTTCTACCCCTACATTTTTTGCTTCACACTTTCTAACATTGCCCTATTGCTCTCCAATTCACACTGCCTCTCGAATCATCTTATCCACATCTTATCTAACCATCATTGACATCTTATCCACATTTTGACCTCTCTTCATTGCTATAGTCACACATGCTGTTTGGACATTCCTCTACCCCCCCCCCCCCAACAATAATTTCTCTAACATTTTTGTGGGATTACATTTTGCACACCTCCAAATCATTGAATTGCTGTACATTACATTTATCACCACTTCATTCAATCCTCTTACCCTCCTGCATACTTTCTTCTCCCCCCCCTTCCTCTCTCTCTCTCTCTCTCTCTCATTTTATCACATTCCTTATCTCCACTCTCTCCTTAGGTGTCTCATTCCCTTGACTTTTCACTTTTCGATCTCAGCCCTTTCTGTCTATTCTCCCACCTTAATTCAGATCTCATTGCTCATGCTTTCTCACCGTATTTCTCTCTCAAAGTATGCTGTTCTCACCCAGTTTTCATTAAATTGACATATCTCTTTCACATACCTCAAACACCTTTTCTTGTATTTTTTTTGCTGTTGCTGTACTCACTAATAAAAATATTGCCACTGTCGCTAAAATGCAAGAAAGATTTTTTTTACTCATTTTGTTAACATAGTGTAAACTGTTTTGAAGACAACACTTTGGCAGACTTATCAGGTTTCAAGTATTATTCATTTCAGTTAAATTATAGTAATGCTGCAAACAATGCAGGTGACTATCTGATTTGTATGCTTTAAAATAAAAAGTGAGATTTATATTTCATACAGTGTTCTATTGCTACTTATTGAATTTCATAATGAACATGTAGTAATAGAAATTTGTACAAATACAGGACATTTTTTGTTTATTTATTTATTTTCAACATTATTTATTTTTTTTATTTACATGACACCTCCAGGGAGTCCAAAGACTCATTGCGGGAGGGAACCTACTCTACAGCTCTGTCTCCACCCCTCAATCCACCAACTACAAGAACCGCGATTACACCAATGCCATCTACTGCCCACCACCACCCTCCCCTAGTATTTTCACAGACAATCACAAACGTCTATGCTCATGGTGGGATTCAAACCTGCAGTCTTTTGAGCAGATATGCTAACCACTCAGCCAACCAGGCTGGTATGGTGGAACATTTGGATATATTTTTTGTAAACAGCAGCTTTAACCATTAAACACCATGTAATTACAGATAGTCTTCAAGAGAAAATACTATATTAGCAGAAGTGAAGTTAAAGTATAAGCATAAAAGAAAAGTTTCAAATAAATGAAAGTGATTCTGGAAAGCTCCTTGAGAAAAGTTGAAGCAAACAGAAAATTGGATAATCTTTTGAGTTCTACAATCATAAATGCACCTTCCTAGACTAAATTACTGCAGTGGCTTACAGAATATATATGTATAATATATGAAAATATAATTTACAGGAAAGCATTGAATTGTAAAGTATCTTTCTGTTTGTTTTGTATCTTTAGAATGATTTCAGTTACTTCGGAAATGAAGTGGTGATGTGACATTAGAGAGAGATTCTAAAATTAAAATAAAAAAATTAAAGTTATGTGTTGATGAAATTTTTGCAAATTATACAATTTTTATCATCATCAAAATTCTAACATGTATCCTCAGGAGGTGTACAGGATATTATGATAGTACTACATGAAAAATTACGTCATTACTGACTTTAGATAAATAATTTTCCTCCAAATTAACCTGTTATCTGTCAACACTGCAGTATTATCAAATCTTATATTTCTGTCTTCTAAGGAATATTTTGCTGTATCAATCCACTTAAATCTTGGTCTTCCTCTAGGTCTTTTTCCTGCTAACCTTGGCAAAGAATGTTTGTTTTGCTAATCATTCCTCTCCTATTCTGTTTAAGTGACCATACCACCTGAGATTTAGCTCTGCTAACACATTCCTGAATGGTAACAATATGAAGTTCTTTCCTAATGTCCACATTTTTAATACGATACTGCCATTGATGGACATCTTTTCATTTCCTTGCTCTTTCTCAGAACTCGCATATCTGTTGTCTCCAGTCTTTGATTAAGTGTTTTATTTCTAACTCAGCTGCTCTCTGATCCATACATTTTGATTTAAACTGTCTTGTATACTCATACAACTGGTTTAGTGTTTTGACTAATTTCTCTCTTATTTCATATAAATTTATTCACTTCCTACCATACCAGCTTTACTAATTCTATTGTCTATTTCCATATTTAATTGGCCATCTTCACAAAAAATTGTACCTGAATAGCTGAAATGTTTCACTTGTTCTATAGGTTTTCTATTCAGGATACAGTTGATGCTTTCAATGTTTCTGTCTATTTTCATTTTTAAAAAATTTTATTATTATTATTATTATTATTACCACCCCAAGACCCCATGGAGTCAAAGACTCATCCGGGAGGTCCTTTTATCACACACACAGCTCATCATACTGTGTTTTAAACACATTCAAGCTCTTTGCAGACACCACATTCTCAGGCAAAGCATTCCCATCATTCACAACTCTGCACGAAAAAAAAACTGCCTCTCACTTCCCTACTCACACCCTCTTTATACAGTTTCCAGGGATGACCTCTAGTTCCCCCCTGATCTCCCACTATTCTCTGTAAAACTTCTCCAGCATTGATCCTATAACAACCCCTTACCAACTTGTAGGTTTCTATCATATCTCCCCTCTTCCTCCTGTCCACCAGACTCTGCAAATTACATCTTCTCAATCTTTCCTCATACTTGACATTCCAGAGGTCAGAAACTACTTAGTCAGTCTCCTTTGGACCCTTTCCAACATCTCTTCATCCTTCTGAAAACCTGGTGACCAAACCTGGGCACAATTTTTGCTGATTTTCATATGAAATTTATTACAACTGTTAAGCAATTCAGTCAGAAAATCTTGAAAACTTATCCTTGATTCATTTAGGAGTATAACATCATCTGCATAAATAGCTGAGATTAATATTTTCAATATATTAATATCAATATCCAATATATTAATTAATATCTGGTATAATACCACTTTCCTTCATACTGTGATCCATATGGAGGATGAATAACAATGGAGGTAATGTGCACTCTTTTCTCACACCTTATTTAACATTAAACTGGCTTCTTCAATTCTAACTGCTGACTTACACCTAAAATATAAACTAAGTATTGCTTGATATAATGTCCCATTTACACATATAACTGTAGCATTTTGAACAGCTTTCCTCTTGCTACCTTATCATATGCCTTTTCCAGATCTGCAAAACTTAAATATAGATCCTTGTTATATTTCTCATGATTCCTCAACTGTTTGTCCTAAAGTAAAAATCTGGGCCTGACAACCTCAATTTGAATCCTGAATCCAGCTTATTTCCTCACTAAGCTTCCCTTCCACAATTTTCTTAGCTGTTTCTCAAGTATACTTGTAAAAATTTTACCAGGAACACTTATTATGAAAAGACCTGTAATTCTCACATTCAGTTTTATTTCCCTTTTAATGCAAGCAGATTGTATTCCAAATCAGAGGCTGGCAAAAGCCAAAGTCATGTGGAGGTGGCCAGATTGGTATGTGTGAATTGTTCTGTGGTCCACTGACTGTGGAACCAATTCCAGCACTCACAAAACAGCATCCAGGAAGTACAGTAAAGGATGGCGACTGTCATCAGCCACAATGAGCGACTGATATCTCTAATTATCATCTTGCGAAACAAGAGTTGACCCAAATCAGCTACAACCTATCTCATGTTGGCTACAGTGACACTGGTATCTGCTTCCACTGTGTATAGAATAGGATTCCCATTTTCCTGGGCCAGTTTGGTTTTTTTATAAAAATGTTCCCAAGTTAATTCCAAAAGTCCCGCTTTTTTAAGTATCCTTCAGGAAAAAATGGACAAACAGATTTTATCTCATTTTTAGCACCACTTTCTATTACAATGTTGATAATAATAAATTTTATTTATTTATTATTTATAATAATAATTATTAGTATTAGAAATAATATAGTTAACTAATAGTAACTGATGGCGATGTTCTTTTTCCCCATGCTTCTGTTATAATAGTATCTTACTTGATCAATACTTTGTGTGTTATAATTTTTATCGTTTTCTACCCCTATAATGCCGAAACGTAAGTGCAAATGATAATATTAGAAGACAATTTCCTTTCATTAAAGATGTAGATGAAAATGTGGAATGTACTTTATGTAACTGTAAATTTTGCATTTCACATAGTGGTCAGTCAAACGTAGTCAACCACGTGAAAACGAAAAAACATAAAGCTGCTGTTCGAAGTAAGGCTTCCAACTGCAGCATAAGTAATTTTTTAATTGTGAAAACGAAGAGTGAAGGGGGAAAAAGAGTTATCACTGGCAGCGCAGGAAGCAACCTTTGCGTATCACACAGCGGTGCATAACCACAGCTTTAACTCCATGGACTGCACAACAACCATCGTGAAAAAAATTTTCAACGACAAATTAAGGTGTTCACAAACAAAGTGCAAGGCAATACTAAATGTTATTGTGCCATTAGCGACAAAGCAGATTGAGGAAGAGCTAAAAGAAGTTCGTTTTATATCGGCACTAATCGATTCATCAAACGACTTTGACATGAAATTAGTGCCCTCTGGTCATTAGATACTATCATCCAGAAAAACGTGTGAAGGTAAATATGTTGGAGTTCGTTAATTTAGATGGTGAAACTTTAGAACTTTTATTTTCTTGTGTGTTGGAAGTGTTACAGAAGTTAGATCTCCTAAAAAAGGTTATTGCTGTATTAGCAGATAATACAAACTTTAGTGGAAAGAAGAGAAAGGGAAAGGATAATCTGTACTTCAAAATGCAAGAAAATACTGTGAACAATTTAATTGGATTTGGTTGCCCTGCACATGTGATACATAATGCTGTGCAGACTGCTTCAGATTCTTACCTATTGATCTTTAGTTAACAATTAACAAGATTTACCAACATTTCCACATATATTGTGTACGAGTTGAGGAACTTAAATCATTTTGTTAATTCAGAAACAGAGTATAAAACTGTTTTGGCCCTCATTGAATTTCATTATGAACATGCAGTGATAGAAATTTGTACAAATACAGGACATTTTTTGTACAAATGTCCACTCCGTTTGAACTTTGCCAGGGCTGATCTTAGATTAAACAACTTCATCAGAGGCACTGCCAGTTTACTTGCACATTCTTGTAGCACATGAGCTGACATACCGTCTATGTCCACTGCTGTATTCACATTGATATTTTTCAATATACTGAGTACCTCCAGTTCATTCACCTCAATGCTCACATCAGTTGAGCAAAGTTGCCAGCTGGATGATACTCTTGCAAAATGATCACTTAGTAACTGAACTATTTCTTTTGTTTCTGTCACTTTCCTACTATCAGCACTGAGTAAAGTTATCTTTCCATAATCATTCTTTCTCTTATTTGCTATATGGCATAAAAACTCTTTTGGATTTACTTTGGCCTACTTAGCTAATTTACAGGGTCCCCTCTCTAGGGGTTAGGTTACACCCAGGTTACAGGGTCCCCTGAGAGTGGACCCTGTAACCCCTAGAGAGCGTGTCCCCTGGGTGGCAGATAGGGGAGCCCACCATGTGTGTGTGTACATGCGCATGCATGTGTGTATATATATATATGGTGGGGTGGTCCGAATATGCTGAATAAGGACTCGTAGACCAACAGGGCCATAAGGGGCAATCATCTTGATTGTAAGGGAAGCGGCACTCCCATGGACCCCTAGCTGGATGTATCCTCTCCTTCTTCTACTTTGAGGAAGATCCACTTACTTTAATCTTTCCTATAAGGCCAACTCTTCTTATTTTACGACCGTTATGCTATTAGAGTACTTGAGGGCCATAGGGTCTTTTCATTTCTGGCCATACAACTATGTCCTCTCTATAAACCTTACTATATTTCTTCTATAATCTACTCTTTCCCCTTCAATATACCCTATTCCTCCTATGGGTTTAAATTCAGAAGAAGGCGAGTTCAGAAGCCTTAAGGCAGCAGCCCCACCACTGAACTATTCCATTGTCAGGCTAGTCTCCTGACATGGAGAACATAATCCTACTTGTAAGCTGACAGAAAAAGATAATCAGATTGAATCTATGGGAAACGACCCTGGAATGGAAAAGGTAAAACAAAAATGGAAACGATAAAATATAATACACATAGCAAACTGGAATGTAAGAGGAATAGCATATAAAGAAATAGAATTAGACCAGTTATTAAATGAAAGAAATTTTAAAATAGCAGTAATCACTGAAACATAAAAGAAATTAAAAGGAACTATGAGAACTGAAAATTTTAATGTGATATACAGTGGAGTCGACAGAGACCAAAGAGCACAAGCAGGAGTTATGATTTGGATTCATAACTCCCTTTCAAAACAGTTAAAACATTATAAATTATGGAATGAAAGAATAATAGAAGCTAGAATAAAAATAGATAGAGGCTATTTAACAATAATTGGTTTATATGCCCCAGAAGAAGGAAGAGAACAGGATAATATTGATTTTTATAATCAGCTACAAAACATATATAATAAAATAAATAAAAATGATTACATAATTTTAGCAGGACTTAAATGCAAGAATTGGAAACACGAAAATTAATAATAATATAGGAATACATGGAGAACACACTCTAAACAGAAATGGTAAAAAATTGATTGACTTTGTAGTTTATAATAACCTAAAAATAATGAATTCCTTCTATAAACATAAAGACATACATAAATATACTTGGGCAGCAAGAGGATGGAAATCAATATTAGATTACTTCATATTAAATGAAAAGACATCAAAATTTTCACTAGATGTTAAAGTTCACAGAGGATATGAAATAAGCAGTGACCACTTCCTTGTTAAAATAAAATTAAGATTACCACCTAAATGGCTACAAGTAACAAGAATAGAAAGAAAAATTGAAACATTTGTTTATAAAACTAGACTATTGAATGACACAAATGTATGGCTATATGAACAAAGAATTAACCAATATCTAGATAAAATAAAACAAAATGAAGAAATAGAAATAGAATGGCTTAATATAAAAACGATACTAAATGCAGCAGCAAATGAAAGTTTAGGAAAGACCAAAAAATTCAATAAAAGAAAAAAACTGAAGATCTGGGATGATACAATCAAAGAAATAATCAAAAAGAAAAAAGAAGCCTATCACAAATGGTTAAGCAGTAAAAGATTAGAAGATGAAATAGAATATAAAAGAATAAGAGCCATAGCTAAAAGAGAAGTCAGAAAAAGACATAGAGAATCATGGAATAAATTTTTTTCTAATTTAGAACATGATTTATATAAAATAAGACCCAATGTATATAAGATTTTGAAACACTTAAATGCAGATTTTAAGAAAACATAAAATTAAACAAACACTGAATTGAAATTAGAAGAATTTCTAAATTACTACACAGAACTGTGGACAGACAAATATTTTAAAAAAGACAACTGGCAAACAGTTAACGAAAATGAAAAGAAAATAACTGAAGAAGAATTAGAACTCAGCCTGAAAGTAACAAGAAACGGAAAATCACCTGGAGAAGATAAGCTAGGTTCAGAACTATATAAATACGCAGGAACAAGATTCAAAAAAAGACTTATTATTTTTAAATAAAATCTACTCGACTGGTATCCCACCAATAGAATGGAAAAAAGTAATTGTGATTCCTATCTTTAAGAAAGGTAATAGAGATGACCCTAAAAACTATAGAGGTATCAGTATACTAAATTCCTGTTACAAAATATATAGCAGAATCTTAAATAACAAACTAATGAAATATTCCAAAAACTTTATTCTAGAAGTACAGAATGGATTTAGAAAAGGACGATCATGTATAGCCTTTTGCCTAAAATTAATAATAGAGAAAAGAAGAGAATATAATTTAGAAACACATATTGCATTTATTGACTTTGAAAAAGCATTTGACAAAGTTAAAAGAAACATATTATTTAACATTAAAAGAAAGGCAAATACCAAATAATATCCTAAAAGCTATCACAAGTATATATGAAAATAATCAAATACAAATAAGATTAAATCACGAGCTATCATATACAAGAGAGATAAACCAAGGGGTCCGACAGGGATGTCCCCTCTCAGCAACTCTTTTTAATATCTACTTAAACGAAATAATAATAAAATGTAGTAAAAATTTATATCAAGGAATTAAACTTTCACCTACAGTTAACTTAAACACTCTCCTCTTTGCCAATGACCAAATAATAATTACAAATTCTGAAGATAACTTACAGAAAGCTATTTTAAATCTAAATGAGATATCCAAAGATTATGGTATGATAATATCAACAGAAAAATCAAAATCTATGGCCTTTAAAGGACAAGATCCAGCAACAACTAAAATAGTAATAGATAACAAGATCTTAGAACAGGTGAATTCATTTAACTACCTAGGATGTATTATCACATATGAAAATGAAAAAGATATAAATGTAAAAATTGCAAAATATTTAAAAATAACAGGTGTAATTAACTCTATATTTGAACCAAACCTAATTCAAAAACAAACCAGGCTAAAAGTATACAGTACATTAGCCCTACCGGTCTTAATGTATGGAAGCGAAATCTGGACAATAAAACAAAAAGACAAACAAAGATTAACAACAGAAATGAAGTTTATGAGAAAAACTGCAAAGTATACTCTATTTGATCACAAAAGAAACGAAGATATTATGAAAGAATTAAACCAAGAACCAGTAATAGAAAAAATTAAAAAATATAAATATAAATGGATGGAACACGTTCAAAGAATGAAAACAGAAAGATTACCAAAACAAGCCTTAAAGTACAAGCCATTAGGAAAAAGAAAACCAGGACGTCCTCTTAAACGATTCAACGATGACTTCTAAGGCCGGAACAGGCCATGCTAGGCCTAAATCCTTGATATGTATGATGATGATGATGACTTAGCTAATTTTCTCTCAAAATCTGATTTAGCCTTCCTTACCATATTTGTTACCCTTCTTGCTTGTGCTTTATATTGTTCATGAGCATGCTGATCACCTTGTTGTTTATGTTTTCTTTTTCCATAATGAAGCAGAAAGGGAAATGGCCCCAGTCCAGCATGGAGAGATCACATCGAGTGAGTGGTATCAGTGGAACTAGCTGTAGATCCAGAAATGAGTTGTTGTGTTTGTATACGAATGCTAGAAGTATAAGAAACAAGGCGGATGAAATGGTTGCACTAATTGCGTCTGTGCACCCAGAGATTGTCGGGATAAGTGAGACATGGTTAGATGAGGATGACATCCTGACAGGAATAGAGATGGAAAGGTATGATGTGTTTCGTGAGGATAGAAGGGGTAAAAAGGGAGGGGGAGTGCTATTGATGATAGAGAAAGAGTTATGTCCATACAAGGTAGAGATGCAAGGGGGAAATGGGGCCAGTGGTTTTGAGGCAGTATGGTGTGAGATATAGGTGAATAGAATCAAATACTTGGTGGGATGTTGTTATAGACCTGGTAATGTGGATGGTGGTGATAGTGAAATGTATGGTCAAATAAGCCAAGCAAATAAGAAAAGGGTGATCATTATGGGTGATTTTAATTATGGCAATATAGACTGGAATGAAGAGATAGCAACTGGAAGTAAAGAAAATGAGTTTCTTGAGTTTTTGAGGGATAACTACCTCAGACAGTATGTAACAGAGGGCACAAGAGGATTAAGGGTCTTGGATTTGGTCATCTCATCGGAGGATGTAATTATCAATGAGGTATCAAATCATCCACCAATTGGTGAAAGTGACCATGAGGTGATTACTTGGGTGGTTGCCAGCAGTGCAAGGACCCCTGTGAAAAAAGGGTATATGTGGAACTACAAGGGGGGTGATTATGAAGAGCTCAGGAGACAGATTGCAGGTGTAGCATGGAATGAGGAGTTAGCTGGAAAAGAGATCAATGCAACTTGGGGGATTTTCAAAAAATATTTAGTGGATGCAATGTCTAAATGTATACCACGGGTGAGAAGGTTAAATAAGTTAGGTGTGAGATGGATGAATAAAGAGATTAAGCATGCAATACAGAGAAAAAGGGCATTGTGGAGGCAGCATAAGAGAAGTGGAAGTAACCAATTTCATGAGTTCTACAAAGACCAGGCAAGGAGAGTGACTTGGTTGGTGAGAGTAGCTAAAGAGAGGTATGAACAGCAGTTAGCTAATGAAGCTAAAAAGAATCCTAGGTAGTTCTTTCGATATGTAGCCAGCAAAAGAAAGAATGATTATGGAAGGATGACATTGATTGGAGGAAATGGTATAAAGACAGCTGTTGCAGAATGTGTGGTGGAGATACTTAATGAGCAGTTCATAAAGATCTTTCAATCTTGTGAATGTGACTTCATGGAGAGATTAAGAGCAGTTGATGATGGGGAGGGGAGACTGACTGTAAGTGAGCAAGTGGTGTTTGGGGAGTTGAGTAAATTAGATGTAAATAAGGCTGTGGGACTTGATAATATATCACCGCGTATTCTGAAGGAATGTGCCAGAGAGTTGACACCTGCCTTGACATATTTTTTTAATACGAGTCTTGCACTTGGTCAAGTCCCTAAAGAGTGGAAGGAGGGCAAGATTGTGCCACTTCATAAAGGAGGTGATCGAACTCAAGCATCAAACTATAGGCCTATCTGTGTGTCAGGTGTTGTGGTTAAGTTGTTGGAGAAGCTTGTGAGAACTAGGATCCAGAGTTGGGTTGACAACAATGGTATAATCTTTGATGGACAGCATGGATTTGCTAAAGGGAGGTCGTGTTTTAGTAATCTACTTACTTATTACAATAAAGTGACTGCTTCCTTGGACAGAGGAGAAGGATACACAGTAATATACTTGGATTTCGCAAAAGCTTTTGATAAAGTACCTCATGATAAGTTGACAGTCAAACTAGGGCAGATGGGGTTGGATATTAGATTAGTGCATTGGATTGGAGACTGGCTATCTGATAGGTATCAACAAGTTGTGTATGGGGGTGCAATATCCAGGAAAAGGAAAGTCACTAGTGGAGTGCCTCAGGGATCTGTTTTAGGGCCATTACTATTTAACTTGTATATTAATGATATTGGCGAAGATTTGGATGGAGATATTCAGTTGTTTGCAGATGATGCAAAGTTGGGACGAACCATAAAGAGTAGTGAAGATGTTGTGGCCTTGCAAGAAGACTTGAATAAATTGAGTGATTGGGCAAGCAAATGGGGATGTGAGTTCAATGTTGCAAAATGTAAGGTTTTAAAATTTGGAAAACAAAGATGGGATGCAGAATGCTTGGTGAGAATATATTGTTGGAAGTAGAGGAAATAAGAGATCTGGGAGTGATAGTGGATAAGGATCTAAAATTTAGGGGTCACATCGCCAAAATTGTAAAGACAACACAAAGACTTCTGGGAATGATGAGGAGGACACTGACGTGTAGAAGTAGGGAGATTCTTGTTCCATTGTATAAGGCTTTGATTAGGCCACACATGGACTATTGTGCCCAGATTTGGTCACCTGGTTTTCAGAAGGATGAAGAGATGTTGGAAAGGGTCCAAAGGCGACTGACTAAGGTAGTTTCTGACCTCTGGAATGTCAAGTATGAGGAAAGATTGAAAAGATGTAATTTGCAGAGACTAGTGGAGAGAAGGAAGAGGGGAGATATGATAGAGACCTACAAGTTGGTAAGGGGTTGCTATAGGATCAATGGTGGAGAAGTTCTGCAGCGAATAGTGGGAGATCAGGGGAGAACCAGAGGTCATCCCTGGAAACTGTATAAAGAGGGTGTGAGTAGGGGAGTGAGAGGCAGGTTTTTTTCGTGCAGAGTTGTGAATGATTGGAATGCCTTGCCTGAGAGTGTGGTGTCTGCAAGGAGTTTGAATGTGTTTAAGACCCGGTATGATGAGATGTGTGTGAGATAAAAGGACCTCCTAGATGAGTCTTTGACTCCATGAGGTCTTGTTTAATAATAATAATAATAATAATAATAATAATAATAATGCTTTCTTTTTGCAGCTCCTGCTTTATATTGTAGTCATCCACTTAATCCCTACTCAGTTTATCCTCCTGCCCATGGTTTTGCAGTCTGATACTGCCTCGCTCAAACAATCCTTGACCGCTTCCCATGCACTAATGACATTCATTCATTCCATATAGAGTCTTATGCCATTGCACTGCTCCAAGTTGTTTTCTAAGCTGTCATAATCACCAGCTTTGTAGTTCTATATAAACTGTTTCTTGACTGAAATTTCCACATCTTGAGCAACTTCTCAGGACAAGGACTGTAGTCATTTTCCTCAATCAGAGATGAAGTTGCTACTGTAGTTATAGATGGATCTTCTAATGCTATTATCGGATCCAGCAATTATCAGAAACAGCACATGATGGAAGCCATCATGTGCTGTTTCTGATAATTATCCTTTAGTAACTTATAAATTCCATTTCCATTTTGCCATGTACCCTATCCTACTTCCAATCTATATCACCATAGTTGGTCTCCCATGATAATTGCTCCGCTTGCACTTATTGTGCTAATCTGCTGTGCATGTCATCCACATCTTCTGGACTCCCAGGTCTATAGCAGCAACCAGCAATATATTTTGTCCTATTTGCCTCTATCTTGCACTAGACACCCTCAAATGAACCATTTCCATCAGATCTACAATCTTCCTTAACTTATAATTTTTTTGATTGAAGTTCTGCAGCTATCATTAATAATAGCCCTCCCTGTCCTGTCCCTATTTCATCTCTCTTCTCTGAAAATACAATATATCAGTTACATTCTATCCATGTAATCACATCATTCTCTAACAACCAGGTCTTGCTGATGCCAATAATTTTTGGCTGAGTCAAGCTGTCCAATGCTCTCAAAACTCCTCTCCTTTATTTCTGATACTTCAAACATTCATGTACATGCATTTCACCATCCCCTTGGACCCACAGTTACCTTTACGTAATGTCATTATCTGCCCATTCAGATTTGAAACCTAGCTCTTCACAATCATTCCTGCACTTACACTTGTTTGTCCCAAGGGTGTCTAGACACATGCTTTATTGCTTTATCCCCTAATATCTCTAGTTAACTTGGTTTTGCACTTCCAAATTCTTAGCGAACAACACTTTTTTCAAGCACCTAACTCCAAAACCATTTAAATGCAGTCCATCAGGCAATATATAGGTCTTTACAACCATTCAATTCAGTCCGGATATCTGTAAACTGCACACCATTCCTCTTGCACAATCTTCTCATTGATTCATTGGCAATCATGGACCTCCTTCTCAATTCTGTCCTGTCATACCAAGGCAGGAGATTCAAAATTTTTACTTTCTTACTCTTTATTTTTGCTTCTTCTAACAACTCTTTCATATCTTCTCTCATTGCATATTTCTCACCTTTCAAATCATTTGTGCCTGCAAAACAATTAACTCATTCAATTCCTTTCTTCTGCAAACAGCTTCACTAACATCCTTTATCTTCTTAACTGGAAAACTTTCATCTCTTTCTCATTAAATATACCTCTTATAGTCAAATCCCTATATGATACTAACTCATTTCTCTCATTTTCTCACAGCTTTATGATTTCCCCATTCACTCTTTTTTTCATTCTCTGTCCTTCTGTAGCACATGCCAGTCATTTCTCCAGTCACTCAAGCTCATGTTTTGTCCTGTGGGAGAATGAGTGAATGTATTTGCAAGTAAAGTTTGGCTTCCAATAAACTGAAAATTCAACATGATCTGTGGGATTACAAATTATTAAGGTGTCTAAAAAGGTGTTGTTGGTTATCGGATTCACATTCATTAGTGAACTTGATACAGTAATATAAGGAGTTTGTTTTCTTCAGGAACTGAAGTAATATATCATCAATTAAACATAACCATATATGAGACTGAAGAAATATAGTGTCAAATAGTTCTTTTTCTAGATGCTCCATAAAATAATCAGCTAAGACTGGTGAGATAGGACTGCACATTGCTGTTTCTTCTATTTGTTAGAAGAACTTATTATACCATGTAAAATAGCCTGCATTGATGGTGAATTTAAATAAGTTAACAGTGTCTTCTGGGGAATCAGATTTTAATAACTGAAAAGTCTCTTGTGATAGACTTGTAGATGCTGGTGAATAGGGAGACTGCATCAAAAGAAACCATAATCATATTATTAGGCAGATATAGATTTCCTCTTTAAAGTCAAAACAGTGTTTGATATAAGAGCTGGTGTGGCCAGTGAGATTCCAAAGATGACAACTGAGCTACTAACTTCTGCTACTATCAAGACAAAGTGGGAGAGCCAATACAGTCCACTATTGGCATAATGGGTTGCTGACTGGTGTATTTTAGGAAGACCATAGAGATGAGGCAGATGGGCATGATGAATTTGTAACTTCTCGACAGCTCAACTTCTCTTCATTCCCACTAGTTCAAATTTGATTGTCTCTTCCAAACTTGTGAAACACTACAAAACCATCTGAACCTGAACCGATCAGACTACATTCTAATATCCAAGTTTTGGGAAGTGATCTCTACAATTGTTCCTTTGAACTATGATAGTGCAATATCATTTACTTCTGTTACTACCAAGACATGAGCTAATATACACATGATTTATGACTCATGATTCATGTTGCAAATGTAGTTAATGGTCTCTCTCCCTGATGATGTCCATGTAATGTTGAATAAAATGTATTGGAGTTTTTGAATGAAATTCTGTATAATTTTTGTTACATGTGTAAGCCATGACAGTTATTTTAATGTCTAGTCCACATGTTCCATTAAAACTATTTATTCATCTCCTTGATATTGAAATATCTCATTCAATTTCTGTGAATGAGAGTGACATACACAAAAGGCTATCAACCTATGGCACATTAGTACTATGGGTAAGCCAAGGATTGAATTTTCCTATTTTATTAATTTTTATATTTTTTTTTAAAGTTTGATTTTTTACCTTGTCTGGAAATCCTGCTCTAGAGATTAGACATAGAACTTTTTCATGCCTCCAATAAGTGGGATGTGGTCTCACACCAGGCAATGAAATTCATCTCCCACCTCAAGTCAGTTGCATCGATACCTATATCAGGTTATGAACTCACAGCATGTTGGTGGGAGAGCAGATATGCTAACCACTTGGCTAGTCAGGCCAGCATACCTTTGCATGTGGAAGACTGATATATGCTGATATTCCTCATCCCTCCAAATTATTATATTTTAAAAGTGTATGAGTACTATTCTCACATTACCATAACTGTGTGTGTGTGTGCATGCGTGCTTGTGAATTTCTGTTATAACAGTAGATAAATTGTCATTGAAGCTCTAATAGTTATTGGAATGTTAGCTCTGATGCTGATTCATGCTTTTAAAATATAGTAGTTTGCAAGGATGAACACAGTATAGTGAATTACTCAAAGTAAGACGTAATATCATCATGCACAAGGATGGTAGTGACATTTAACTTTAACTTATTTGAAGTTTCATAAGTTTCTTTCTCATTGTAGTATTCTAGTAAAGTTTTTCATCTTATAAAATTATTTCAGCTAATAGATACAAATTCACTAGTTTCATGGATTTAAATTTCTTTTTATCTTTCATTTCCCTTTATGTAGTCTAAGTTATATAATACTTTAAATCATTATTATTTACTCATTATTTTGCAGATAAAAAATCCTCTGGTGCCCACTTTTTTCACTAATCGAGCTTTATGCTATCTAAAACTTCAGCAGTGGGAATTGGCTTGTCAAGATTGTCGACGAGCTTTAGATATGGATCCAAGTTCTGTGAAAGGTCATTTCTTTTTAGGACAAGCTCTTTTAGAAGTTGAAAGTTTTGAAGAAGCTATTAAATATCTTCAAAGAGGTACTAACTATTTGCTGATACTAATCATATGTATTGCTTTTTAATTACAATCTAAAGTGTTTTGGGCTTTACTTTGCCTGAATAAAGGTAATGCAAAGTATAATACAGAATTCACAGTACCCTTTATTTTGAAGAAATATTCACTCATTCAGGCATCAAGTTTTAATTAACTCCAGCTGCTGAGACAGAATAACTCTTGTGAACAAATGTTTGCAAATTCCGTTTTGAATTGAAATATTATATTTTATGTAATGACTTGGCTGGAAACAAGGAGAATGTAAGACTAGATATCAAGAGGTTGTTGAGAAGGATAAAAGATAATAGCATGATAGGAAAGTTGGTCAGTGTGTTGCCCAGGTATGACAGTGATGAGATGAAGTGGAGAGCAAGGATTATGAATGATATGTTAGTGAAAATGTGTGAAGAGAAAAGAGCGCAGTTTGTTATTGTGTGGAATGAGTTTGAAGGAAGGATCGAACTGTATAAAAGTGATGGACTGCATTTGAATGATTTAGGTGTGAGTCATTTGGAGAGACTGTTGCTGGAAGGGAGGGTAATGAGTGCAGAGAATGGATCTAAGCAAGTAAGGAGTGATGTGAAGAGCATCAGAGTAAGGGAGGAAATAAAGATTAAAGTGGTGTATGTGAATGAAGAATTGGTTAGCACATGTGTAGAGAATGAGAGAGCAAGTCTGTGCAAGAAACACATGGAAATGGGGGGGGAAGTACAACTCGAGAAAAGTTACTACTCAGAGAAAGTGTGATTAGTTAGACAGGACAGGAATGAGATGGCCTGAGATGTAAAGGGAACATTTGTGTTTCAAGATGATACCGGAGAGGTAATGAGAGGAATGGTTTGAGGAAGGCATGGCGAATCCACATCTAATCTGTGGTGCTAGTGAAACTTTTTATAGATTCAGAAATAAGCTGTTACGTCTGTATAGGAACGGCAGAAGTATCAGAAACAAGTGAAATGGTTGCATTGATTGAGATCGTTCACCCAAAAATGGTTGGATGAGATTGACATCCTGACAGGAATAGAGATGGAAGGGTATGATGTTTTTCGTGAAGATAGAAAGGATAAAAAGGGAGGTGGAATGCTCTTAATAATAGAAAAGGAGTTATGTCATACAAAGTAGAGATGCAAGGGGGGGGGGGAAATGGTGGCAGTAGTTTTGAGGTAGTATGGCATGAAACAGAGGTAAATGGAATGAAATACTTAGTCAGATGTTGCTATAGACCTGGTAACATGGATGGTAGTGACCATGAAATGTGTAAGCAAATTAGCCAAGCAAATAGGAAAAGACTGATCATTATGGGTGATTTTAATTATGGCAATGTAGATTGGGATGACAAGATAGCAACTGGAAGTAAAGAAAATGAATTGCTTGAGTTTTGAGCACAACTGTCTCAGACAGTATGTAACAGAGGGCATGTGAGAATTATTGAGAGTCTTGGATTTGATTTATCTCATCGAGGATATTATAAATGAGATGGCAAATCTCCCTCTATGTGTGGATTTCTATGAAGAAAGGGTATACATACTACAAGGCTGGTGATTATGAGAAGCTCAGAAGACAGCTTGTAGGTGTAACATGGGATGAGGAGATGGGTGGAAAAGAGATCAGTACTGTTCAAGAACTATCTAGTAGAAGCAGTGTCTAAATGTATTCCAGCTTCAAGTGTCATGGGGGTAAATAAGGTAGTGTAAAATCGATGAATGAAGAGGTTAAGTATGCAATACAGAGAAAGAAGGCATTATTATTATTATTAATAGAGACAGCTTAATGAGACATCTCCCTTGATGAGTCTCTGACTCATCGAAGGAGGCCACATACTACATCCACCAGCTACATACTTATTCTTGAATTCATTCACACTACTTGCACTCACAACATCCAATGGCATTCCATTCCATTCATGCACCACCCTATGAGAGAAAAATCTAGCCCTCACCCCCTTCTTAGTTGCATTCATTCTCAGCTTCCAAGGATGACCTGTTGTCCTTTCCCTACCCTCCATAATTTGAAAAATTCCATCAATTGAAATCCTATATGAGCCTTTCAAAAGTTTGAAAGGCTCATACAGTATCATAATCACTATTCCACAATCCTGATATCATTTTTAACATTCTCCTTTGCACTCTTTCCACTATATCAGAATCACAGTGGAAACCAGGACACCAGACCTATGCACAATAGTCCAAGTGAGGTCTTATCAAGGCCTTGTAAAGAGGCATAATGACATCCTTATCTTTACATGTGAACATTCTTTTCAGCATTGCAATTATCTTTTGAGTTATATTTACAATCTTTGCTGCTTGGCCCCTGAACTTCAAGTGACTATCTACTAACACTCCACGATCCCTATCCTCATCAGTTTCTTTTAGCATAATCCCACCAATATAATACAGCATTGAATATCTAATCATGCCAAAGTGAATGACTTTACATTTACTGAATTGAACACGTATCCATTTTCTCATGCCCACAATTCCAGCCTATTCAAATCATTCTACAAGCACTGCATATCAGCAACATTCCTGATTACCCCCTATCTTTGCATCATCAGCAAATAGCTGTATGTCGCTTGTCAAATCTTTCCCAATATCATTAATGTACAGATTGAATAACATTTGACCAAGCACTGATCCTTTTGGTACACTGCTGGTTATTATTTTTTTTTATTAATCTTTGTACTGGTTATGGGCAGTACTACCCTTACATCACGTCCAGACTTCTTGATATAGGCCCAAGCCTTTACAAGTGTTTTACCCTATACCTGTTCTAGCTATCATTGTAGTCATTCTTGTTGGCAACACCATGCCACCAGTGTGTCCTGTAGGGCCCTCAAGGAAAGAACTTTTATATTCTTCTGCATAAGCCCAAGCTGTTTTAAGTTCTTATAGCTATTTGTGCTCCATACGCCATGTGAAGAGATGGTTGCGCTGGTAAACTTCGGAGTTGTCCCATGCTCCTCCCATATCTTACTAACTAGATCTTGGTTATTCTTATAATAGTTTACCTTATTATTATGACTGTAGGCTAGTGGGTGGCCTGTTCCCACCACCTGGGCATCAACTACCCAAACGTCACCATCTCTTTTAATCACTAAGTCTGGCTTATGCAAACCCACGGAGGTCCTATAATGTAGTTCCACCGCGGTCTCCCAACCTTTTGCTCTTAAAGCGGTTGTTCATAATGGAGACCACAGTGTCATGCCTCTGCACGTGGATCCCATGGGTGCAGAATCAACGTTGGGCTATAGGAGACAATGTCTCACTGCAGTGGCATCCAGCCCTACAGTTTGAGTCGTCACTACCCCATCGAGCTGTGTGGGCTTGAATGGGCAGGGCATTGATTCTCCTCCTGATAAGGTCAATATACTCGAACCCAGGGAGGAGTCTGGTGCCATCCCTTACCCAGTCATGCTGGGGAGGCACCAGATACGACTTTTAAAGGAGCACCATCTCTGCTACAGAACAGTGCAGCAGAGATGCCCATCTCTTGTGTTCTGTGGGTGCTGACTCTATTAAGGTACCTTGATAATGGGACTAGCCTTTTAGCTTGCCTAAGATCTTCTTGTATTAATGGGCCTATAGAAAGCCTCTCTGCAGATAGTTGAAGAAGATAGTTCTAACTTCACGATTCTGGACAGCTGCAGGCATGGGATCAGCCATCTAAGTGATGGAACTCCAAGCCTGCCGTCCTTCACCCTCGCTTGGAAATATGCAGTACGGGTGTCAGGCGGCAGTCAGAGCCATGATCTCATGGCTGAATGGATAGCCCTGTTTATTCGGGACAGAACTGAGATATATGTCCTACCAAGCACCAACTTGTGGTAAAAGCGAGGTAGGAGATAGTGGGAAAGGAGAAACAGTCTTTTGCTGGGGCTTGAGAGAAGCTTTCCTCAAAGAAGTGATCCCAGCTTCTAGAATAGAAGGGACAGAAGACCTTCCCTTTGGGGTGAACATGATACTGAGGTATCTCCAATCTTCCTGTATGGTCAAAGCATGCAACAGCCTCCCGTGCAGGGAAAACTCTATAGTCTTGACTTTAAGCTTCTTGTCATGACCAGAGGGAACAAGAGCTAAAGAGCAGGACTTCTCTACATTAATAGAAAGGCCTCGAATAGAGAAAAGTCAACTGCCGGTTAATATTCTATGCATTCTATAATATTCCACGCTAATATTCTATAATCCAAACCCATATTCTCCAATTTATGTAACAGTCTACCATGCTGAATTCTATCAAAAGCCTTAGCAAAATCCAAGAGTATCATGGTGTATCCATTCCCCTTGTCTAGTTCAATGGTAACATTGTTGTAGAATGTGAACAAGTTGCTAAAACATGGCATTCTCTTAGTAAACCATGTTGCTCATTGCAAAGTAGAGATTCACTGTCAACCCATTTCTGAATGCGAGCCCTAACTAATTTTTCCAAAATCTTCACTGCCACCACTCCTGAGATACTAATTGGTCAATAGTTGGATACATCGATCTTTGTAACCTTTGTGCAATGGAATTACCATCAGGGGCGAATGCTGGTCTTGAAATTCATGCTTGCTCTTGTTATCATTCAGGGAAGTCTGATTAGCGGAATAATGAATTACTGACCATTTAAAACTATATACGCTATTTAGAAATTTATGTGCATTTAATCATACAAGTACAACATTTATTTTACAAATGATATTCTATCTTTTTCAATTTAGCTGACCTACTTGAATACAAATTCTACCCTACAGTTCTTCTTTATGAACAGGTCAATAATATCGTCATAAAAAGTTGGTTGTAACTTAATTTTCCCAAGGATTTTCCCTTTACATGCACACTTGTAAAGGCTGGCTGAAGCTCACTGGCTAGAGTTACTTTCACTGCGTATGGCCTTGTGTTTAAGGCAACTTGAAGAGAGCGGAAATGGCTATGCGCACGCATGAAATCACAGTGCTACAGCGAGGACCTGGAATCTCCTACAACCGAGCAAGCCAAGGTAGCTTTGACTAACAAGCAAGCATCGGCGTTCAATACACAATGCAAAGCTCAATTATTGCTGCGCAAGCTTAAGACGTCTTCTGTCTACAAAAATAAAAGCCTAAATGGAATGCTTATAAATGCATGCATTTATTAACAAATAAATATTACTTCTTTCTCAATTAATGAGCTTGCGCAGCAAGCATGGAGAATTCGCCACTGATTACCATACATTCCTTCCATTCGTGAGGAATCTTTCCTGTTCTGAGACTTATATTAACTGGCTATTCCTGGTCAAAGGAATAGCCAGTTCAGCTGAACACTCTTTTGGCACACGTGTTGATATCTCATCAGTCCCTATTGCTGAATTCTTATTCAGTTTATGCAACAGCTCTAATACCTCCTCCTCATACACCTGAGTCTTCATCCAGTGAAGAGAAAGCAGTAAGCTCAATGTTGCATACATCAGGTTGATAACTTTTAACAAAATTGGCACTCATTAGTTGAACAATCTCTTCTGCATCTGTTACCCTCACAGCATGAGCATTTAGAAGAGTTAATCTTTCATATTCATTCTTTCTTTTACTTGCAGCATATTGATAGAATTCTTGTGGGTTGTCTTTAGCACACACAGCCAGTTTCTTTTCATATTCAGACTTTGCTTTCCATACAACAACTGTTGTATGGAAAGACTATTCTAGCCTGCTGCTTATAATTTTCATAACAGACATCATTCGTTATGCACACGTTATCCCCCTCCACATCCTTTTCTTATGAATCTCTTGCTTTAATAAGATTACACATCCATTTGACTCCTACCTTATTTATTCTTTGAACTCTCAGGACACATTCTGATATCGCTTCATTTAAGTATCGTTTAAATGCTTCCCATGCATTGTCAATATTCTTCCCATTCTACTGAACTCAGTATACTCCTCAGTTGGTCATAATTTCCTGGTTTGTAGTTCAGCATGTAACCTTTTCTATTTTTATTTATATTTATATTTCCTATTATGGAGGCACCATAAGAGGAGTGGTAATAATTATTTCCATGAGAATTACAAAGAACAGGCATAGAAAGTGTGACTAGGTTGGTAAGGGTAGCAAAAATGCAATATGAACAGCAGTTAGCTAAGGAAGCAAAAAAAAAAAAAAATGCTATGGAGTTATTTTGATATGCAGCCAGCAAAAAAAGGATAATTATGGTACTGTGGATATAGTTGGGATATTTAATAAGCAGTTCATAAAGGAGAGACTGACTGTGAGTGAGCAAAGGGGTATATGCGGAATTAAGTAAACTAGATGTTAATAAGACTGTGGGACTTAATGATATATCACCACATATTTTGAAGGAATGTGCTAGGAAATTGACATCTGCCTTGGCATATTTGTTTAATATGAGTCTTACATTGGATCAAGTTACAAAGGAATGGAAGGAAGGCAAGATTGGATCATTTTGTGAGGGAGATGACAGAACTCTAGCATCAAATTATAGGCCAATCTGTGTGTCAGCTGTCAATGGTTAAAGTATTGGAGAGGTTAGTGAGAACCAGGAATGAGAATTGGGTTGACAACAGTGGTATTATCTTTGATGTACATCATCAATTTGCTAAAGGGAGGTCATGATTTAGTAATTTACTTACTTATTACAATAAGGCTGCAGCTGCATTGGATGAGGGAGATTGATAAACAGATAAGTTGTGTATCCATTTTGATAAGCTGATAGTCAAACTAGAGCAGATGGGGTTGGAGATTGGCTGTGTGATAGATACCAGCAAGTGGTGTATGGAGAAGCAATATTTGGAAAAGAAGAAAGTCACTAGTGGTGTGCCTTATATGTCTGCTTTAGGGCCATTGCCGTTTAGTCTCTATGTTGATGATATTGGGTTAGATTTGAATGGGGATATTCAGTTATTTACAGATGATGTAAAGTTGTGGAGAACTATGAGGAGTAGAGCAGATAAGCTTGAATAGACTGAGTGAATGGGCACATTCACTCAGTGAGAAAGCCAGTTCACTATTGCAAAATGTTATCATCATTATTATGGGCAACTCCAAGGAGTCCTTAGACTCATCGAGGGAGGCCCTAACATCATGTCAAGAACAACTATTCAACATTCACACAGTATCTATCATACTTCGCCTTGAACTCATTCACAGTCATGGCACCCACAACAGACTCTTGCAGCTTATTTCACTCATTCACCACTCTCCAAGTAAAACACCTAGCTCTAACACCCTTGCTAACCACACTCTTGCCCAGTTTCCATGGATGGCCCTAGTCTTCCCATCACCAGTCCTGTTCTCAGAAATATCTTCTGAATTAATCTTATAAAAACCTTTCAGTAATTTGAATGTCTCAATCATATCACCTCTTTTCCGCCTATCGATCAATGCTTGTCTCTGCTCATCAAAGTATTCTTCCGTAACCAAGTAATTTGATGAGCTGATTTAGCCACTTTTGCAATGTGCCCCTTAAACTTCAACTCCCTCTCCACCAACACTCCCAAATTCCTGGCTTCGTCAATCTCCTGGAGTACAGTTCCGCTAATGTGGTATACTGCTGCTAATCTTTTCACCCCAAAATGCATAACCTTACATTTTGTCACATTAAATTGACATCCATTCTCCTTAGCCCAGAACTCCAATTTATCCAAATCATCCTGCAAGATTTTGACATCTGCATTCACTATTGCCCTGCCCAATTTTGCATCATCAGCAAACAAATGAACTGTTCTTCTTAGATCCTTCCCTATATCGTTAATGAACAAATTAAACAGCAGTGGTCCAAGAACAGAACCCTGCGGCACACCACTAGTCACAGGCCGTCTTTTGGACTCTACTCCTGAATAAACTACTCTCTGATATCTCTCCATCAACCACCCACCTATCCACCTCACCAACCCTATATCCATTCCCATACGTTGCAGTTTACTGATTAGAATTCCATGTGGTATCCTGTCAAAGGCCTTAGCAAGGTCCAGCAGAATCACTGTAAACCCATTACCCTTATCCATTTCAGCCGTCATTGTGTTATAAAATGTGAGCAAGTTACTGAGGCATGACCTACCCTTCACAAAACCATGTTGTCCCCCATACAGTATCCCATTTTCATCTATCCATTCCTTTATTTTTCTCTTGGCTAATTTCTCCAAGACCTTGACAATGACTCCTGATATGCTGATCGGTCTGTAATTTACAACAGCAGTCTTGGAACCTCCTTTATGCAGTGGAACTGTTTTCCCCTCTTTCCACCTCTTAGGGACTAACCCAGACCCGAGACTCAAATTAAACAAAATGGTCAAGAGCACTTACAATTCTTTAGCTGCTTCATGTATGACACAAGCTGGTATACCATCCAATCCCACAGATGTATTCACATTGAGGTTTTGTAATAGACTATTCACCTCCAATTCATTCACCACAATTCCTGTATAAGCTGTTGGTTCCTTCATTCCTGCAATATCACCACCTGGATGATATACTCTTGCAAAGTGCTCACTCAGTAATTCCACTATATCAACTGATTAGGTTACCTCCAGACCATCGGCATTCTTTAAAATCATTCTGCTGTATACATTTTTTCTTTTACTTGCAACATATCGAAAAAACTGTTTGGGATTCTCTTTAGATGGGGGATAATGAGAGATCATCCCTAGAAGCTGTTTAAAGAGGGTGTAAGCAAGGAAGTAAAAAGCAGGTTTTGTGCATTGGGAGTTGTGAAAGATGGGAATGCACTGCCTGAGAGTGTAATGTCTACAGAGTATTTGAATATATTTAAGGCACAGTATGACAAAGGGACCTCCCATGGCTAATTTTCTTTCATAATCCGCTTTTGCTTTTCTTACCATACTTGTTTCCCTTCTGGCCTGTGCTTTATACCGTTCATGTGCCTGCAGGTCACCTTTCTCCTTAAATTCCCTCCACAGTTGTTTCTTTTTTTGCAGCTCAAGCTTAATGGTGTTATTCATCCATTTAACCCTACTTGATTTACTATTCGGACTCTAGGTATACAGTCAGCCATTGCCTCCTGCAAACACTCCTTAACCACCTCCCATGCACTATCAACATCCAGCCCTTGCAGTTTTACATGCCATGGCACTGAACCAATCAATCTCCTAAGCTTGTCATACTTACCAGCCCAGTAATTCCACATGTACCCTGTCTTAATTGAAAATTCCACACATTTAGCCACCTCCCAGTCAAGACCCTATGATCACTCTCACCAGTTGGTGGCAATGTGGTCACATTCATTACAGCCAAATTCTCAGGTGCAGTTACTAGATCAAGCACTCTCTGACCCCTAGTATTTTCCATTACATGCTATCGCAGATAGTATCCCTTTGTAACTGCATAAAATCCAATTTCTTCCTCCCATGTGTCCTCTCCTCCTTCCAATCAATGTTACCATAGTTGAAATCCCCCATAATAATTATCCTCCTTCCACTCATTTGCTTCTGTTTGCTTATGCATACTATCTCCACCATCTATTCCATCACCTGGTCTATAGCAGCACCCAACTGTATATTTTGTTCTGCTAGTCACAATCTCACACCAAATAGCCTCAAATGTGCTCTTTTCTCTATCCTGCAGTTCTACTTTTATTCTCCTTGGCTGCAGTTCATCAAAATGTTAGGTTTTAAAATTTTGAAAACAAAGATGGGATGTAGAGTGGTAGGATATATTGTTAGAGGTGGCAGAAGAGATCTTGGGGTGATGGTGGATAAGGATCTGAAATTTAGAGGACACATTGCCAAAATTATGAGGATAATAAAAGAAATTCTGGCAATGATGTGGAGGACACAAAAGTCAGGAGATTCTGGTTCTATTGTATAAGGCCTTGATTAGGCCACATATGGACTAATGTGCACAGATTTGGTCACCTGGATTTCAAGAGGATGAAGAGATATTGGAAAAGGTCCAGAGGCGGTTGACTAAAATAGTTTCTATTCACTGGAATGTTGAGAATGAAGGAAGGTTGACAAGATGCAGTTTACAGTGTCTAGTGGATAGGAGGAAGAGGGGTGATATGATAGAGACATACAAGTCAATAAGGGGTTGTTATAGGATTAACATTGAAGATATTTTTCCTAAAATGATAGATGGGGGGGGTAATGAGAGGTCATCCCTAGAAGCTGTATAAAGAGGGTATAAGCACGGAAGTAAAAAGCAGGTTTTTTGCATGGAGAGTTGTGAAAGATGGGAATGCATTGCCTGAGAGTGTGATGCCTGCAGAGTATTTGAATATATTTACCCCTTTGACACACAAATTATTTTTAAAGTTGAAACAAATAAAACTTACGCGAACTTCGTAACGTCTGCGATACATCAAAATCAATTTTGGTGCAATAAACAAAAGATGTGTCACAGACGTCTTTGTATGTTAAAGGCTTAAGGTACAGTATGACAAAGGGACCTCCCTTGATGGGTCTTTGATTCCATTGGGGTCTTGAGATAATAATAATAAAATTTATATTTAATATTTTAAGTTTCTGCTGTGATAGATGATGGCTTGCCCCTTCACATGGAGGTGTTGTATAATAACAATACTGATCTACTCTGACTAATGACAGAGGATTGTATGGCATGTCAGACTGATTGTTGTTGTTTGGAATTATGGCCAAAGCAACTCCAAATTGGAAAGAACAGTAATAGATATAGGGCTAATAGAAATGCTTTTATTTGAATGCCAGGAGTATAGATCTGTTGTGTTGAAGAAGTTTGATACCAGTGAAAAGTGGATAACAGATGATTTCCTAATGGCATAATCATTGAAGTATAGTGTATTTCAGGAGGATAATTAAAAAACATAAGCAGGTGTAAAATTTAATCATTTGTGATCGTTGCGAATAGAGGGGAATAGCACAAACAGTATATACAGCAGAGATGGGGAGAAAGGATGTTTAATGAGGTATTATTGCTATAGACCAAGAACATGGATGATGTAGGAAAATTAGGTTAGCAAATGAAAAGTTGTTCATTATGAGTGATTTCAACCATATTGATAACATATGTGTTTAAAGACACTTTTATTAAAATGTCTTAATAATGAAACTTCTTGGGATTCTTGAGAGTGAGTTTTATTTTTATTTATATTTTTTTTAAGACATCATGTGGCATGGAAGTCAACACCAGGATTAAAAGTTTTGACTTTGTTCATGATATCTGAGTATATCATTGTGATTGAAATGTTACCTTATTATATATATAGACGAGGGTGGTCTGAAAAGTTCTCAGCATAACAATGAAAAAACGAATTTATGATTTCAAAATTATTTTTATTTTTCAACATAATCTCCCTTAAGACTAATACATTTATTCTAGCGATGCTCCAGTGCCATTATCCCGTCCCTGTAGTGGTTCTCAGTAAGATCTGCAAAATACCCCTCTATAGCTGCAATCACTTTTCTTCAAATCAAGAAAAATTATTATTATTATTATTATTCAGGCCTCCAAGGAGTTAAAAGACTCATCGAGGGAGGTCCTTCCTAAGACATAAATTCTGTAAAGACTCATCGAGGGGAGGTCCCCCCCCCCCCGAGAAACATAAAGTTTATCATACCACTCTTTAAACTCACTGACCGTTCTCGCTCCCACCACTCCATCAGGCAATGCATTCCACGGCTCAACTACCCTCCACACAAAGAAACCACTCCTTACCCTCTTGCTCACAGTTTCCTTTCGTAACTGCCAGGGATGGCCTCTTGTCATCACTCCTTCCCGCTGATCAACCAAGCGAAAGAACTCCCCAGTGTCAACCCTGTAACCACCTCTCAACAGTTTAAAAGTCTCAATCATATCACCTCTCCTTCTTCTATCCACCAAACTCTGTAGTCCACATTCTCTCAGCCGATCCTCATAACTATCCTTGTACAGTCCTGAAACCATCTTTGTCATCCATCTTTGTATCCTTTCCACAGTTAATTTATCCCCTTCAAATCCTGGGGACCAAATCTGAGAACAATAATCCAAGTGTGGTCTGATCAGAGACTTATACAATGGAATGATAACCCTCTTATCTCTGCAGGTCAGTGTCCTTCTCATAATAGCAGCAATCCTCTGTGTTACCTTCACCACCTTTGCAATATGTCCCCTAAACTTCAGGTTTCTATCAATCATCAACCCCAGATCTCTTGTCTCCCCTACTTCCTCCAGTATAACTCCTCCCATAGAGTATGCAGCATCCCATCGATGTTTCCCAAACCTCAAGACCTTACATTTTGCTGCATTAAACTGACACCCCCATTCTAGCTTATTTAAATCCTCTTGCAGGGCTACCACATCTGCACTATTACTAATAATCCTTCCCAGCTTCGCATCATCCGCAAACAACTGAATATCCCCCTGCAATCCACTGGCTATGTCATTGATATAAAGGTTAAACAATATAGGTCCTAGTACTGAGCCCTGTGGGACCCCACTTGTAACCCTCTGCTTCCTGGAAACTGCTCCACCATACACAACTCTCTGATACCTATCAGACAGCCAATCCTGAATCCAGTTGACCAATCTGACATCCAGACCCATGTGCTGCAACTTAAATATCAGCTTATCATGTGGCACCCTGTCAAATGCCTTCGCCAAGTCTAAGAAAATTGCAGTATATGCCTTTCCCTCATCTAATGCTCTTGTAACTTTATTATAAAAGGCTAGCATATTGCTAAAACAAGAGCGTCCTTTCACAAATCCATGTTGATTCTCACAGATAACATTACCCTCATCTGCCCAATGCTGTACACGGTCCCTCACTACTTTCTCCAAGATCTTAACAACTACTGATGACACACAGACTGGCCTATAATTAGACACTTCCAGTCTGTTACCACCCTTATGCAATGGCACTATCTTACCTTCCTTCCATTCCCTGGGCACCTTTGCCAAAGCCAGACTTTCATTGAAAAGCCACGTTAAGGGTATTGTCAATTCCCTAGCACATTCTCTCAAAACTCGTGGCGAAATACCATCCAGTCCCACAGCTTTACTGACATCCAGAGTACTCAGTATCTGAAACACACTCTCCTCCTGTACCTCCGGACCTCGTACCAGTCCTATCCCTCTAGCATTAAAACTGACTCCTCTAGGATGAAATACTCCAATAAAGTGTTCATTGAACAATTCCACTATGTCCTCTGCATCAGTCACTCTATTCCCATTTTTATCCCACAATATCATTCTTCCACAGTCATTTCTCCTCCTACTGGCCACATAGCTAAAAAATTCCCTAGGATTTTCTTTGGATCTTAGGGCCAATCTCTTCTCATATTCCAGTTTCGCTTTCCTTACCACACGAGTCACTCTTCTGGCCTGTGTCTTATATTCCTCATGCATCTCTTCACCTGTCTCCTTATATCTCTTCCATAGCCTCTTTTTCGCATGCAATTCCTGTTTAATATTGTTTGTCATCCACTTTACTCCAAATTGCGCCCTCTTCTTCACTCGTGGTATACAACTTACCATTGCTGATAACAAATATTCTTTCACAATTTCCCACGCACTGGTGATATCCCGGCCTTCCAATTCCTCCCTCCATGAAACTTCCCGAAGTTGACGTCTAAGACTATTATAATCACCTGCCTTATAATTCCACATAAGTTCCCATCTCTTTGATACTCCTGCATGTCTATTCGTTTTCCAAGTCAACACCATATGGTCACTCTCTCCAACTCAACAAATGCTCACCAGCGAGGAAGAGTTTTAGTTTTGGGAAGAGACAGAAGTCAGAGGGAACCAAATCTGGGGAATAGGGTGGATGTTCCAACAATTCATAGTGCAGATCTCTTAATTTTCCAATTGCCAAAACACCTTTGTGGGCAGGTGCATTGTCCTGATGAAAGATGATTTTTTTTCTTCTGCAAACCGGATCTTTTCTCATGAATTTTGTCGTCTAGTGTGGTTAAAAGATTGGAATAATATTCCCTGGTTATTGTTTTACCCTTTTCAAGATAATTAATAAACAAAATGGCTTTAGCATCCCAAAACACCGATGCCATGACCTTTCCTGCTGATGGAACCGACTTTGTCTTTGGCGCTGAACAACCGGCTTCTGTCTACTGTTTTGACTGTTGTTTGGATTCTGGTGTGTAATGGTAAATCTAAGTCTCATCCATAGTAATAAATCGATGCCCAAAATCAGTTTTATTCTTGTTAAAACACTCCAAGCACTGTTCACAGAGATTTTCCTGCGAGCATGTTTTTGATCTGTTGTGATCCAGCGCAGCACCCATCTTGCGCAAAGCTTTTTCATTTGCAATTCTTCATGCAAAATATACATCCTACACGTTCTTTTGAAATGCATATAGTCTCAGCAAATTCAAGCACTTTGACTCGCCGGTCATCCAATAACATATCATGCGCTTGATCAATGATTTCTGATGTTGTTACACTTTTTGAACGTCCTTCACGTGGATCATCTTCAAGGCTGGTATGGCCACATTTAAACTCGGCAGCCCATTTCTTAATTGTCGAAAACGAAGGAGAAGAGTGTCCATAAACTTTTATGAACTTTGAATTAATTTCTTTTGGTGTTAACCTTCTTTTACAAAGAATTTTATAACCGCATGATACTCAATTTTATCCATTTCATGGGATACAGACAACACTTTTGCTTCAGATATAAAACAAACTACTTGATAGAATGACTTGCAATTTGACACGGATGCTTCTGACAGATGCACCAACTTAGGGAAAAAAATCTTGCCAATAGTGTTGCCATCTATGGTCGAGGCCGAGAACCTTCCACACTACTCTCGTATATGTATTGATCCCATACATGAGAGGTAGAAGAACCTTTAAACACTTGTTGGAAGTTTATTTTCCACTTGGTTAGATTATAATAAATTTAGTAATCCTTTATCCAAGTGTAAGCAAACAAAGTTTGCTCCTGAAGTATCTTCAGCACTGAGGCAATTCATGGTAAAGGTGGACAAGCTTTCCTCATTCCTTGTCTCCCATAATGCAAAGTATATCTCCTTGCAGACATGTATAATACTATGCATTAAGGGAAGGGCCACTACCCAGACCGATTTTGACCTTTATTGAGATCTCGTCAATGGGAGCCAGACCCAGAAGTGGTGATACTAAGGCAGAAGCAATGGAGAGGTCATATTTACCTATACAAGTTGCAAAAAGGTGTACCACCTTATTATTAAATTACTCTGGATTTAGAGAAAGATGTTGGAAGTTTATTTTCCACTTGGTTAGACTATAATAAATTCAGTTTAATCCTTTATCCAAGTGTAAGCAAACAAAGTTTGTGCCTGAAGTATCTTCAGGACTGAGGCAACTCGTGGTAAAGGTGGACCAAGCTCTCATCACTCCTTGTCTCAGTATCTCCCATAACGGCAATATCTCCCTTTTGGCAACTCGTATAGGTAAATATGACCTCTCCATTGCTTCTGCCTTAGTATCACCACTTCTGAGTCTGACTCCCATCGACGAGACCTCAATAAAGGTCGAAACCGGTCTGGGTAGTGGCCCTTCCCTTAATGCATAGCATTATACATGTCCGCAAGGAAATATGCTTTGCATTATGGGAGATACTGAGACAAGGATTGATGAGAGCTTGGTTCACCTTTACCACGAGTTGCCTCAGTCCTGAAGATACTTCAGGCAAACTTTATTTGCTTACACTTGGATAAAGGATTAAACTAAATTTATTATAACCTTTAAACCCATCGGTCTATGTGTGGGATAAGACATTTTCCTGAAGAGTTACAGATTGTAGTTGTTTGGAAATACTTCATGAGAAGGCTATTATAAATGACAGGGGTAGATGTGAAACAATGAGGGTGAGAAGCAGTTTTGGTGTGTTTGCAGTTGTAAAGAAAAGGGATGCTAGGCAGCTTCTGCTTTTGTTTTAACAGGCCAACAGAATGTGAATGAATGATTACTGCCAGTTCAATGGAGCAATGTACCTTCAAAATAAATATAGAGCAGAAATATTGCATCTGTGAGGCAGAAGTTGAAGTGACTAAGGAAGCATCTGTGAGCTGAATTGCTCTCTTCTGGATGGCATCGAGAATTTTTGGGATGGTTTTAAGCATACGATCCCTAACATGCGAACAGTATTCTAAGGATTAGCAAATGGGTAGGTGAAAAATAGTATCATGCTTAGCTTGATACTATTTTTATGCTTAGCTTTTTAGACACTGAATGTGCTGTTGATGTGATATACTTATGCAGAAAGACCAGAGATAAATGTCAGTCCAAGCAGAGAGAGAGAGAGATCTCATCCTATCTGATGATTTTTGTATTACTCAGGGTAAAGATAGATGAATTTAGATCCCTTTTACAAGAGAAAAGGGAAGATTGTTCTCATCCCATTTTGTCTTCACCACATTGAATGATAGTGTGGAGATTAGTGTTTCAAGCAGTGTCTAAGATTAGGGTCTGAGCACTGCATGGTTTATCAAATGAGTAGAATGAATGGAAAGTGCTATCATCAGCAAAGCTGTGAACTGAGAGTAGGTCATTTATGTTCAGGAGAACTAGGGTAGTGTTAGTGCCCTAAGGCACTCATGTATTGGTGACCATGCTTGAAGTGTGAGAGCCATCCACCATGACATGCAGTAAATGAACTGAGAGAAAGCTAGCTACTCAACTACAGGTGGTGGCAGATAGATGACCAAAGGATGACAATTCACTTAGAACTCTGCTAGATGCAATCTAAAGCTCTGGAAATGTAGAGCGACAGCACATTTCTCTGAATCTTTCCATGGGTTGTGTCCATTAGTGGGTGATGTAAGTTAAGAGGTTAGCAGTTGACCTTGAATGACAGAATTTCAGGTGTTTGTATTTAGAGGCCCACCAGTTAAATGTTGGAGAAATTGATTATTGATAATTTTCTACATTATTTTGGAGAGGATTGTGGTGATGGCAATTGGTTGGTAGTTTGACAGTAGATGCTTTGGTCATCTGTGCAGAAGTTGGAGAAAAATAACGATGCCAGGAAATCAGCTTTATCTTTTGGGTGCTGTGACATTTGTGCCAGACAGAGAGATAGAAGTACAGATGAACAGAAGTTACGTCCGTTGGCCTTAGCAAGGAACCAGAAGGCATAGGTTCCATTTGGACAGTAAGCAAGTTTTCTGCTGTTAGCCTATATGCAGTCAGATTTGCTGATGGTTGTTTTGCATTTATTGCACTCTTCAGCATAGTCTGAGTATGAAGCCAAGGTTCCTAACGCTAGCCACCTGGTGTAAGCTGAGTTTTATTCTTCAATTGCTTTGTTATCCACTTTCCAAGCCCTGGTTCAACAGGAAACCATGGCTTGGAAAGTGGATGAGAATTTTGGGTAGAATGGGGATTGGAGGTTTTCATGCTAGTGAGGATATTTCTTTGACTTGCTTGGAGAAGGTGTTTGGGTGAGAAGAGTGGAAGCAATAATCAACCCATGGAAACGAATAGTACACGTTCTGGAGGTCATCCCGCTCACCTTTGTAGTGCCAGAGGACACAAGATTGGGAGTTGTTGGAGGAAGGACATTCCATGAGAGAGGAGACTTGTGCAAGTCTCCTCTCTTGTGCAAGTCTGAGGATATGTGACATCTACATCTGGAAGAAAAAATGGTTAAAAAGAGATGGGGGGGGTGGAGAGAGAGAGAGTGTGTGAAGAGTGTTATCAGGGATTTAGATAAGTACAATTTTTGTTATGTCATTGCTTATAGCAAAAACTCCACATCTTGTTCAGCTTACTCAGTGGGGTTTGAAAAGGGGGGGGGATGATTGGTGGTGTGAATGTTGTCACCTATTTGGATGGCTGGATTGCAGATAGTCAAGCTTCATGGAGAGGAAAATGAAGATTTTCCTCTCCATGAAGTGGTTTTCCATGAAAACCACTTTGACCTCTTCAGGTCAAAGTGGTTTTTGGAGACTAAAGTTAAATACAGCACATAAATGCTACTAAATTAGGCAGGGCAACTTTGCTCCAGTTAATGAATGGGATCAGGGATTTATTGCACTTTAGTTAAATATGGTCTTGACTTTTAGGGGAGGGAAGCAGGCATGTGGAAGTCTCAAGAGTAAACGAATGTATTGTGGAATTACAAGATGGCAGTTATTATAGAGTTAGGAGTTAGCATAGGGTAATATCGTAGATGGAAGGGCTTGAAGGAAAAGAGGTCATTAGTGCACTTGGGTTAACAAATTTTAAGAAAAATTTTAACATCGTGACAAATTGTTTGCCTAAAATCAGAAAAATAAATAAGTTTGTGGTGAAATGGATGACTGTGGAAATCAAGCTACTTCCTCTGTGATCAGGAATTACAAAGAAAGTAGTATGTTATATAGGACAGTATGAAGAGAGAGAAAGAGCAGCTGTATGGGAAGTGACCAGTCAATTAAGAAAGAAATTAGAATATGTCAATGAACTAGCACTGCAGTTCAAGGACATTCTCAAGGTATTTTTTTAGTTTATAGCAGTAGGAGGTAGTGATATTTGAAATTACGGCTAAAGGAACTAAAGCATTGATACCATTGTATTTATTTCCTCTGTTAGTTGTATGTGTTTTGCAGGATGAGAAACCACTTTCCACAAGAGGGAAACCCCACTACTGGCTCTGTATGATACTAGCTAACTAACCTTCAGTTAAAAAGCCTTATACCACTACTTCATCTTAGATATGATTTAAATCCAGGTGTTTCAACTGAATAGTATTGTCAATACCAGTTGCGCTGCAGAGTCTCTCCATAACAATAGAAGAACTGTCTTGTTGGAGATAGGGAAGATGGTCAATGAATGGTGCAGGTGACCTAGTGGAGTTGTTGATTGATTAAGATATTTCATTCTAGTTAAATCGGTTGCATTCCTAGAGAAAGAATTGGGGAAGGGATTGAAGTGAATGAAAATGGTTGTGTTTGGAATATTTAAATATTTTAGATATTGTAGTGCCTCCATTGGCAATTGGAAGAACGACGTTACATTGCGCCCTTCAATTGGAAAAGGCCTAAGTTCGAGTCGTCATGATGGAAGGAATCTTTATATGGACTTTTTCAATCGAAGGTGAGTTAGCTGATCTCATACGGAGGTAGCAGGGTTTTTCTCCTGGACACTCTGGTTTTTCAGCCTGCCATACAGACAAATCGGCCCTTCAGAATATGTGCAATCGCGTGACATTAAATACTAGCTGTGGTGGGCAGTAGATGGCGCTGATGTAGGTGATTGGTAGTGGAGGTTCAGTGTAGTGGTAGAGACGGAGAGTTGTACAATAGGTATCCTCCTGCGATGAGTCTTCGGACTCCTTGGAGGTGTCACGAATAATAATAATAATATCAACAATATTATAGAGTTGTATGATAAAAATAATATTAATAATGAGATTTTGCCTTTAAATTTATGATGTGACTCTGCTGTGCCATCTTTTAGGATATGCCAAGGAACTGGCAGTGCATTGTTTAATGAAATGTAACTGGAAGAGTCTGTAAAGTATCAAAAGAGGATAGGACATGACATTGCATAACGGTGGTAGTAAATTGGATGCATCAAACTGTCATGCACTTTTTTGGTTTCCATTATGATTTTGGAAAAATTAGTAAGGGTATTGTATTTGTATTATTTATTGTGTGGTAGCATTGGAGTTGTTTAAAATATAGTCTTGCTTTAGTAATCTAGTATCTTATAAGTAAAGTAACAAGAGATGTCAATGAGGGAATACATGCACTTGGATTTTTCTCAATTTTGCAAAATCATTTAATAGGTTACCACATAACTAGTTGGTTTTTAGGTTGCATTGAATAGGTTTAGATAATCAGCTAGTGAATTGGATTGGCTATCTGATTGGTATCAAAACTTTGTGTGTGTGTGGAGAGCAGTTTCAAGGGAGGAGGAGGAGGAAGTAGGTTACAAGTGGGGTTTCACTGTGGCTCAGTACTTAATTCATTAATATTCACCCCTCCTGTCAATGATATTATAAATAGATTGCAAGGAGATATTCATTTGCTGTGATGCAAAGCTCGGGAGGGTCATTAAGAATGTTACCGATGCATTGATTCTTTGGAAGGTTTTGAATAGACTGTAGAGAAGGACATTAAGTGGGAGACAACAGTTTAATGTATTCAAGGGTAAGATTTTTCAACTTGAGTATTTGTGAGTAGGGTAATGCGGATAGGAATTGAAGTTAGGGATACTTGTGAAGGCAGTGAAAATAACCCAGATAGTTGTTGCAATTGGTAAGAAAGAAATTGACCAGGAGAGATAAGGATGTGGTCATTTCATCATGCAAATTCATGATCAGGAGGTGTGTTTGTGTTTACAATTGCTGTGATGAGGATATATATATATATATATATCAATGTGAATATTCCGGGTGTGCGGTGCTCATCCATGAAATATCAGCATCACCCATATTATATTTTTGTATTTATTCCTGTTAAAGACTCCCCCAATTGTTTGCAGACTTCGTGCGATTCTTAAAATTGAACACAATATACTGTACTAATGCTTCATTGTCCTCTTCAAGAAGGTAATAAAGCATTAGTGCTTCATAAAGAAGGCACTTTTCGCCGCGTAAACATTGCGTCACATTCGTGTTAATAGCCCAGGTGTGCTTTTGAAATGCATACACCTTTGAGCCATTCGAAAAGATATAAAGAGGGTGCAGCAGGTCAAATTCTTAGCTTTCTAATATTTTTAAACTGCTGAGAAGGCGGGGCTGGGTGAGCTAAAATTTTGAGCTCACTCAGCAGCTAGCATCTGTGATTGGTTATTGTATCAACCAATCCAATTGAATGTTGTCACTTGTCATGAGTTGAGCGCTTTTCGTATAGTTGTTACACATGTTTTCTGGAACTGAAAATTTGAAAGTGGATGTTAGGAGAAAAATGCTAATTGTTTTTTCTTTTGCTTGTGCAGTATAGTGTCTGTTGAGGTTGCAAAGATTTTTAATGGTATACAGAGACATTTTTATTCTAGTCTTCGGAAAAAATAGACAGTAAAAATATCTATTCCTGAATAAAAATGAATATTCTGTTTATTATAAGATGCTGTTGATCTACAACAAAATACCAGCATATGCATATGTGAGATTGATAAGACAAGAACCGCTGATACTAAAAAATAAAAAAATAAATAAAAAAACCAACGAATTTAGGATTCCTGAAAGTGTGAATAATTCCGATAATGATTGGATGTTATGTATACTAAGTCTCAGTAAACAAAATTAAATTCTTGGAATTAGTAATAATATTTTTGGTTTACAGATCAAGTGTTGATCAATTTTATTAACTTAACCAACTAGTTTTGCCAAACTTTAACTGTTTGCGTCTTCAGGGCACTTACATATAGGCTGAAACAATCTCACAATTATGTGTAACTATAAAACTGACAAGAATAACTGTAAAAAACTGACTAGAATAATTACAAATAAAATAGTATCGAACGTGCATGAAACATGTATCGCGTGTACAAGATTAGCTAGCTGTTGCTAAGGAACTTTCTGTAGTTTGTATTAAAGTTCATTTCTTTTGTTTTTAAAGATTTGATTAGGGTTTTCCATATCTCTGGGAGTATTAGGCCTCGATTTCTGTTAAGGTTGACAGTAGAACGAGCGACTGTGGCTGCTTCTTTGAAAATTCTTGAATGGTAATCTTCCTCTAAGTAAGGGGAACAACTTTTGTCCCACTCTATGACATGGTTAGTTGTAGAGAAATGAGACGATAGGCCAGAAATGTCCTGTCTATTTTATTTTATTTTATTTGTACTATTTTATTTGTAATTATTCTAGTCAGTTTTTTACAGTTATTCTTGTCAGTTTTATAGTTACACATAATTGTGAGATTGTTTCTGCCTATATGTAAGTGCCCTGAAGATGCAAACAGTTAAAGTTTGGTGAAACTAGTTGGTTAAGTTAATAAAATTGATCAACACTTGATCTGTAAACCAAAAATATTATTACTAATTCTCAGGATCAAGAAAATAAACACCTTCATTATGAAATTCTTGGAAAACGGAGCGAAATATACACAAACCAGAGAAATACACATAACACTTGCAACAAATTTCACGAGATGATTTGCTACTCCATCAAACTATATTTATTCCTGCAATACTCTCTCTCTTCATAAGGTTTTTTTTTTTAATTATGCCATCATAAATTCACTTATTCATGTTTAGAATTTATAGGATCGTGCTATTCACTCTACCCAGCAACTTATAGGACACATATCACAAACGATAATTATTAATTATTCTTTATCATTAATGAGAGTGTTTCTACTCACACTTATTCTTTCCTATTCTCACATGTCTTATAAATGATTGTTCACATATTTTCATCTTTGAGTATTTCAAATATACCAACCAAATATAGCATTCTCCTTCGTTGTTGTTTTCTAATAAATTATTATTATTATTATTCCTGATACCTCCAAGGAGTCCGAAGACTCATCGCGGGAGGACACCTACAACTGTCTCTACACCTAACCTCTACTACGAATCATCTCCATCAACGCCATCTACCGCCCACCTCCAACACCACCACAACTAGTAATTTTTGTCTGTAAATTGCGTGTGTTCTGAAGGACCGATTTGTATGTATGCGGGATGAAAAACCCGAGTTTCCGGGAGAAAAAACCCTGCTACCTCCGTATGAGATCGGCTAACTCACCTTTGATTGAAATCGACCAAATAAAGATTCCTCCCGTCGCGATGAGAATCGAACTTAGGCCTATTCCAATCGAAGGGCGCAATGTACCGTCGTTCTTCCAATTGCACTACGGAGGCGCTCGATCCTAAAAATCCTAAAGAAATCCTAAAACAGATTGTTCCTCCACTCTATGCAGAAGTATTCAAAGTTATCCTGCAATTTATTGCATTGGACCAATTAAGATGAGCACTGATGCGCTATGCCCTCTCAAAACTTTCATACATCGATAAAATGCAATCACACGATCATGGGCGTCTGTGGGATGGAGTGGGGGGTGGAATGGGGCACTTCCCCCAGGATCAATTAAAAATTCAGAAATTATAATCGTAAAATTGATTGAGATATGTAATCTTACACCCTCGACCCTGGGAACACTTTGTCTGTCTTAAAATTTTATTATGGGTTGACCTGTTTTGGCCCATGGCAGGATAGCCATAGAACACGTGTTTTATTGCATCAATAAAACACGTGTTCCTATTTTTGGTTCATCTTTTCTGATTTGTGAACAGTGACCGGCTAGTTTGCTCTCTGTGTCTAGTGAGTTACTGAGTGAAGTGTGAATTGTAAATTTATAGTGAAAACAGAAAAATACATTTTTAAGAGGTAATTGTATTTAATATTGTTTTACTTGTTAGTTTTATGATTTTTTTGCTTTTAAACTGAAATAATTTAATTTAGGATTAATTAATTAGTTGATATTTTAATAAAATATGACGGTCAGTTTTTTTATATATATGAAATTGTGCTAAAAACTATTAATTCTGAATACTCCCCCCCCCCCCCCCCCCCCAAGAATTCTCTTCTTCTTTAGTATTCTGCAATTGAGCAGGTTCTTTTAGTAGCAGAAACTTTCCTTCCACTCTCTTCTGTTCTGAGCCTTCTCTTTCAAGGTTGTGTACCTGTCTCCATTGAGCATGTCATCTAGCATTGTTTTCCTTACTCTTCCTCTGGGTCTTTTTCCGTCTATTTTTCCTTCGATGGCATCTCTGATGATTCCATTCCCTCTCAGAATATGTCCAATCCAGTTTCCCTTGCTTCTTTTTATCCTCCTTAACAGACTTCTTTCTTCTTCTACTCTTTTTAAGACCTCTTCATTTGTTATTTTAACTGTCCATTTGATTTTTTCCATCCTTCTCCAAATCCACATCTCAAAGCTTTCCAAAATCTTAATTTCTTCTTTCTTCAATATCCAAATTTCAGATGCATAGAGGGCAACACTCCACACACAACATTTTATTAGTCTTTTCTTTAGGTTTCTATCCATTTTACTTCTGAATAAATTCCATTTTCTATTAAAGGCATCTCTTCCCATCGCTATTCTTGCTTTTATGCCACTTTTACATCTTCCATCACTGCTAATAACATTTCCTAGATATTTAAATGTCTTTACTTGATTCAATTTTTCCCCATTTAGTCTGATATCCATATTTGCCTCTTTCCTTGCTATTTTCATCACCTTTGTTTTTCTGATGTTAATTTTCATTCCATAATTGATGCAGGATTCCAGTAATCTGTTCAACAGATGTTGTAGTCTTGTTTCAATGTTTGATAGTAATGCCTTGTCATCTGTGTATCGTATTGCAAATACAGTAAAACCCCTTTTTTACACTTTTCAGGGGACTGATAGAAAAAAGTAAATAGCAGGAAATGTAAAAAAACATTAAAAAAAGGCTAAAAGATGACTTACTGCTAGTATGTGAGTCTGCATACTCGATTACAAAATTTAATAACTGAAAATAAATTAATTTACATTTACTTACATTTATCTATTTAAAAAAATCTTTAATTGTTGATTGTTTTTGCTTTTCATTTTTTTTTTTTTTTTGATATAGTGCCAGATTGCTTTGCATTGAGTTCAATGCTTGACCTGTTTTTTACTATCATGTTCAAAGTGGACACGGAGAGTCCAAGATCTTTTGCTATATGCACACATGTCTGGCATGCCAATCTACATGTTGCAGAATTGCCATCTTTTCTTCTACCGAAATACATTTTCTGTCTTTTTTCTCCATGTTACTAACATGGATAATCCACCACCACAATTTGAAAACAACTTTCACATGCTAAATTACGTAACAGAAATTCTGCAATATCAATTCGTACTGTGATTGAAAAATCACAGTATCACTCATCACTACATTACTGCTGCAAGCATGTAGGTCACCGTGATGGCGGAAACGAAACTACAGCTGAAAGCAATGCCATCTGGGAACAGAAATGCGAAAATCAGTATTACCACCCGAGAAAAAATGTAAATCACGGGAAATAACGTCCACATCAAGTTTTTAATAGCGGGAAAACAATATCTCGTAAGAATAGTCCTTAAGACAGGACCAATGGAAAATGACGTAAATGGCAGGAAAACGTAAATTGCAGGAACGTAAAAACGGGGTTTTACTGTATTTGTCTACCTTCAATCTTTATTCTTTCTTCAGAATTTTCCAATGATAAAGCACATGATTTTGCATGTTGGTGATGAATTCGTACATCGCTTTATTCCTTTCTCCCCTTCAACATGAATTGATTCTTCTTGGTACATTGCCAGCTGAGGATCTCACATCTGTGGTCGGACAGTAGTTTAAAAAATTTCCTACAAAAACTACCAAATAAAAAAACTTTAAATCTATCCCAAAAAATCCAACAAAACATCAAATCTCCACGTAGAACAATCTTTCTAAATTGATCTTGACCAACATCCAATTCATTACTGAACATCATCTGGTGTCCTCTGTGAATACATCTCACCTCAGCTATCCTCATCACATCATGCATATAAGGAGAGTAAGGTGCTACAACAGTACTAATGGGGATGATCTTTGTGATTTCTGAGCTTCATTTCCACAATACGATTGTTGCTTCTGCCCTTGCACATTTTTCAGGTCTGATATCCCATGTCATAGTGATCAATCCCCTTTATATGGTGTGCTTTAGCTCAAAATTTCCTTCTCACTTTGTTAGCTTGATTGGCTACCTCTGCTGCTCTCCTTACTTTGATGATGACTTCACAAACTTATTTGACTATCTTTGAAAGTTGATCACATATCTAATTACCCTAATAGTGAGATAATCTTCTTTGGTGATTTAGACATTCAGTCAGACTAGATTCGCTTTTCCAACTTCATAAAACAAAGTGGATGAAAAACCAAATTATTGCTCTCAGTAATGATTTAATCCAAATTATTCACCAACCCATCAGAATTTTCCTCATTTTCCAAACAACCTGGACCTCTTCTTAACCAGCTATCCCTCCAAAAACACCACTGATCTTAGCTTTCTACTTGACAAGTCTGGAGAGGGATGATTTACTTTTCTATAAATCATCCCTCTCCTAATCAATCTCAGCCTTGCATCTGATGGTACTACAATGGTACTAATTGGGATGACCATTGCGATTTCTGTGCCTCCTTTCCATAATCTTATTGTTGCTAGCTCTTTTGATTCCATCACCTGCTCTGTTGTAATAACTGCAATTATTCTCATTTGCATGAAAGCTTTTATTCTCCGTTCTGCTCAAAACTCTCAACTCTTATATAAGCACTGGTTTTCCACCAGTTGTAGCTAAGCAATCTAAATCAAAAATTTAGCATATGCCCAGTAACTCAATTCTGAAATTCAAGTCTTTCATTCACCTTTCACTAAAGCAGCCCATAATAACTGGAAAAAAAAAAAAATTAACAGATCCAAAACAAACTTTGTAAGGCCAAACGCACTAGGCTTGTCTCCTGCCCAAATGGCACTCAACTTCTGTTCCTCGCCAAGGCTGTGGAATGCAACTTGTGCCCTTGAATCTTTTTACTTCTCGCTATTTCAGTACGATGGCAATATCTCCTAAAAATAAGGCAGACCACTTGGCTCCAATTTTTTCCTCTAACTCTTGTATAGACAACCAAGGTAAATCTTCTCCCACTATTCTTCAAACTATCCACAGTATACCTCCTCTGATTTTTCATCAGAAAGACATCAGAAAAGTACTCAGTAACCTTGTACTAATGTCTCCTGGCTCTGGCAGTATTCCTCCAGCTGTACTGAAAGCTTGTGCTCCACAACTAACACACCTATCTTCTGTCACCTTTACAAGTTGTCTTACTCATCTATTCAACAGCTCAATCTGCCCAGCATCTCGGAAGTAAGCTTTTATCCAGCCTATTTGCAAAAAGGGAGATAAAAGTCAACTATCAAACTATCACCCTATTGCTCTGACCTCGACATTCTCAAAAATAATCGAAAACTCATCAATAGGCAACCACTTTACTACTTAGTGACTACCAATATGAATTCCATCATTCTTGCTTCACACAGGCCATGGAAAAGTTTGGAGAAGCTCAAGTTGTTCTTGATATTTTCAAGACATTACTGTCTAGCATTGTGGCCTTTCTTACCCAGCTACCGTCTTATGATATTCCTCCTACCCTTTGTGAGTAGATTGACAGCTTCTTCTGTAGTTGTTCATTGCAGGTCATGATAGATGGTTTCTTTTCATCAGAATTTTCAATCACTACCGGAGTACCCCAAGGCTTTGTTTTTTCACCTATAATCTTCTTCCAATATATCATGAACTTCTCTCTCTGTCCAATAGCCAATCCTATTCATAGTTTTGCTGATGATAGTACTCTCCATTCCTCTTTTTCATTCTCAAAACCTTGTAGTTGATATTGCCAAAATACAGTCCATTTGCATTTCCTAGAAGAAAGACCATTCTTCACTCTCCCTTACTTTCAACAGCTAGCCTATCCTGGCACAAACACATCATGTCCATAGCCTCTTCACACTCCAAAAAGCTTGGTATTCCTTTTTGTTCTAAAATATACCTCTCCTGCTCAACTCAGGAACATTTTATATATCTCAAATAAGTCCATCCTTAGAATATTTTTCTGTCATTTAGGGTGGTACACTTAAGACTTCCTTTGACATTCTCCAGTCACTTTCCCATAGGTACTCAGTTGCTGCATTATGTCTTTTTTTATAGCTTTTCCATCGATGCTCTTCTACTTTTCATAAATCATTTATGAATAGAAACAGGAATAGCTGCTGTCAACACCCATATACAGTTCAGCTCCAAACTTATCAAACCAACTTTTCATCCTCCTCCTTTATTCCTTACACCACTTCTGTTTGGAACAGTCTTTCCCATGTTGTTTTTTTCCATTGTTGACCCTTATCTCTTCAAGAAACACATAAACAAATTTCTTTCTTTCTTTCTTCTCTTTAACCACTACCCACACACAGCACTATAATGTCATGTTTTGGCGTATGTGGGGCCGATTAAAGAAAAAGAAGTGAGGTAAGCTTCTCGGTGTTGCATAACATTAATTTAATAATGTTAATCTAATTTATAACCAAGTGAAAAAACTTTCTATAACTAGCTCTAATCTAGAGTATTTTAATAATGTGTTACACCTTTTCACTACTTATATGTAGGAAATATATGACTTCTGCATTACTTCAACCTAGGTATCTCATCAGGTTCCTGCTCCATTAGATCTCAATAAAGATTGAAACTGGTCTGGATAGTGCATTATGGTTCCTTCTCATAATGCATAATACACACCTAAAAGGATATGTGCTTTGCATTATGGGATACTAAGGAATTTATGTGAAGTCATTAGCCTCCACACAGTATATACAAGTAACTTAGTTGTGAAATTGCTTTACATACAAACTTTATTTGCTTGCACTTGAATAAAGGATTAATCAGGAATATAATTTCTTGCATCTTTAATTCTCTCTTACTTTTTTCAAGTCCTTTCACAGCCATGTCAAGAAACCTGTTGAAGAAATAGCTGATCCATGATGCAACAGAAAAAACAATTTGAGTGAAAATGTGATGCAAGAGATAAAATGGATGCAGAGTGAAAAAAAGAGAATTCGAGATATATATGAAAGAGCAAAAATGAATGATAATATGAAAGAAGTAATGAAAGACCAAGTGACGTATGGGGGGATTTGATTATTAGAGGTGTGGTAAATGAGAAGATGCACAAGGTTTGTTTTCCTAAAGGTAAAATGAATAGAGTGATTGAGGCATTGGATATGAGGAGTAAACGAGCAAAAGAGTTGGTAGTGGCAATATGGACAAATGACTTGACTAGGAACAAGGATCACATAAGATTGGATATCAGGAGGTTGTTGAGAAGGATAAAAGATAATAGTGTGATAGGAAAGGTAGTCAGTGTGTTGTCCAGGTATGACAATTATGAAATGAGGCAGAGAGCAAAGATTGTGAATGATATGTTAGTAGAAATGTGTGAGGAGAAAGAAGTGCAATTTGTTAATGTGTGAAATGAGTTTGAAGTATGAATTGAACTGTATAAGAGTGATGGATTGCATTTAAATGGTTTTGGTGTAAGTCATTTGGAGAGACTGCTGATGGAAGGTAGAGAAATGTGAGAATGAATCTGATCAACTAAGAAGCAATGTGAAAGAGCAGAAAACTAAGAAAGAAGAGATTGAAGTGGTGGTTATGAATGAATAAAAAAATGGATCATATGAGTATAGAGAATGAAAGAACAAGTGTGCAAGACAGACGGGGAAATGAAGAGGCTCAGAGTGGACAGGGAAACACAGCATGAGAAAATTTGATTCTCCAAGAGGATGTGAATAGATGTGCAGACAAGAAAGGTAAGGGAATACCTGGGATAGTTGTACTTTTTTAATGAGCTGGCTATTTTTTCTGAAGTACCACGGATGTAAGGAATGGTGATGGCATTTCTGAAGTCCTTCTGAAGAGATGGTCGGGGAATGGTGAAGGACTTTTTTTTTTTAATTCTTTTAGTTATTTTTTTAATTCTGTAGTCATTATAGCCATTGGAAAGGAAGGTGTGATGTATGTGTTTGAGTTCAGTTGAAAGGGCAGTTTTGCTGGAACAAAGATTGTGGGCCCTATTGGTCAGAGTTTTAATAATGCCATATTGCTGGAAGGGGTGGTGGTGGGAGAGTTTGTGAATGTATCTGCCTGTATGAGTAGGTTTTCTATATACAGAGAAAGAAAGGTTACCATTAGGAAGGCATGTTACTAAGGTGTCTAGGAAGGGTAAACTATTGTTATTTTCCTTTTCCATCGTAAACTGGATTCATGGATGTGGACTGTTGAGGTGACTGAGGAAGGAATCTAATGTGTCTGGGCCATGAGGCCAAATAGAGAACACATTATCTACATATCTTAGCCAGATAGGTTTTAGAGGGGAAGAGTCAATGGCTTGTTTTTCAAAATTTTCCATGTAATAATTGGCGAGAGGGGGGGGGAACCCATGGCAGTTCCCTCTATCTGTCTGTGTAGATTTTGTTCTTCCAAGAGAAATAACCAGAGTTGATGGCAAAGGAAAAGAGCTCTAAGATATCAGAAGGAAAAACATTTTTTAAGAGTGTTAAGGTGTCGATTAGGGGAATATTTGTAAACAAAGAGATGATGTCAAAGCTGACATCATTAAAAATTATTAAAATTTTTAATATTAAAATTAGTTTTAATCCTGTCTCAGTGCTGTTGATATTCCATTAAGCCTCTAACATGAATTCTTCACAGCACTTAAGCCTCAACACAGGCACAAACTTTGTTTGCTTATGCTTGGATAAAGGATTAAACCATGAATATAATTCATATTTATGAATTTAGGGACACAAAACACGTGTGTTGAAAAGATTATTTTACTGATTAATAATAAAATAATAACTTGATGTTTCGACCCCTGTATTGAGGTCATCATCAGAAGGATACATGTGTATAAGAACCAAGTCCTCACATACTATTTAGGATTCTTCTGGAATTATACAGTTCATATTGTTATATTATGATTATCTTCTGGATTTGTATATACACAAAACTTCTTATCACCACCGAACACAAAAACTAGGGGTCATAAGCACCCTTAAACGCAGAACTCAAACTATTTGTTCAAACGAACAAGCTCTTAACCATGAATATGAGACCATCAAACATACCTTTATAAAAAATGGATACAGTATAAAAACCATTCACAAGATCCTCTACCAAGATACCACTAATAACAAAAAAAATTTCAAGAATACTATTGCTATACCATATGTTAGAGGCATTTCTGAAAAAATAGACAGAACACTACACAAATACGACATCGAAACCACCTTTAAGCCCCTGACAATTAAAACACCTACTCAGTTCTTCCAAGGATCGTCTGCCACACCTAGCCTGTGGGGTTTACAAAATACATTGCACATGTAACATACCATACATAGGGGAAACAGGATGAACCATCCCAATCAGGAAGGATGAACACAAACAACACATAAAATACCTCCATTTTGGAAAAACCAGCCTTTCTGACCACGCATTCCAAACATACCACAGAATTGATTGGAAAGGTACCAAGTCCCTACACCGCACCAAAACCTGGTTCGAGCAGAAATTCAAGGAAGCATGTGAAATGCTCAAACATGATCCGAATCTGAATAAAAATGATGGTCTAACGATTCCAAGAATGTGGAGAACCCACTGCAACCTTCATAGCAACCACAAAGAAAAATCTCAATACAAGAAGACTTGGTGAAGTTTTTTTTTTTTTTTTTTTCCCCCTCCCACTGAACATTCAATAGCAACCTGTACTGTACATATCCAGAAGATAATCGTAATATAACAATATGAACTGTATAATTCCAGAAGAATCCTAGTACATGAGGACTTTAGCAGAGTTTAATAAAATTAGTTTAATCCTTTATCCAAGTGTGAGCAAACAAAGTTTGCGCCTGAAAGTAACTTCAGGACTGGGTTAAGGTGGTACAACACCAGGGCAACTCGTTGTAAAGGTGGAGTGAGCTACCAACACTCCTATCTCACTATCTCCTATAATGCAAAACACATCTCCTTGCAGATATGTCTATTGTTATGCATTAAGGGAAGGGCCACTACCCAGAGTAGTTTCGACCTTTATTGAGGTCTCTTCAGTGGGAGCCGGGCCTAAGTAGAGATACCAGGCAGAAGCATTAACAGGTCATCTCCACCTATAGGAGTTGTCAAATGGTGTGCCACCCTTTTTTAATTAAATTACTCTGGATTTAGAGAAAGATGTTGAAAGTTTATTTTCCACTTGGTTAGAGTATAATAAAATTAGTTTAATCCTTTATCCAAGTGTGAGCAAACAAAGTTTGCGCCTGAAAGTAACTTCAGGACTGGGTTAAGGTGGTACAACACCAGGGCAACATTTGCAACAAGTTGGATAAAGGATTAAACTAATTTTATTATACTCTAACCAAGTGAAAAATAAACTTTCAGAAACTAGTCTGGGTAGTGGCCCTTCCCTTAATGCATAACAAGGAGATGTGTTTTGCATTATAGGAGATAGTGAGATAGGAGTGTTGGTAGCTCGCTCCACCTTTGCAACGAGTTGCCCTGGTGTTGTACCACCTTAACCCAGTCCTGAAGTTACTTTCAGGCGCAAACTTTGTTTGCTCACACTTGGATAAAGGATTAAACTAATTTTATTATATTCTAGCCAAGTGAAAAATAAACTTTCAACATTTAGCAGAGTTTATTGTAGTTTTTATTGTTTTTTTTTTTATCACTAGAGGGTAGGCTAAGAAAAAAGATTAATTAACAACGTAGATGTAATTTACCTGTATAGAATGCAACAGCATGTAGCTTGGTTCTTATACACATCTCTCCTTCTGATGATGACCTTAATACAGGGTTCAAAACGTCAAGTTATTATTTTATTATTAATCAGTAAAAGAATCTTTTCAATACGTGTGTTTTGTGTCTCTAAATTCATAAATATGAATGCTGATCACCTTGTAACCTTAAAAGAAAGAGTCATGAATATAATTTCTTGGCATCTTTAATTTGTAGTATAACCAAGTGAAAAAACTTCCAACTATGGGCTATGCATTTGAATCCTATAGTGGCATGAACATTTCTGAATTGTAGATGACTTTCATCTCAGTTTAAGACAACTGGCATCCTAAAGCAGATTGGGGGGGGGGATTAGGATTTACCCACCCACAGTGCTAATATACCATAGTTTTACAACCTTTGAAATGACATTACATTAAAAATATAATACATAGTGTCAAGAAATCACTTCATTTCTAACTTTTTATTTTTCAGTGCATAATGGATATCATAACCATTAACTGTATAGTATATTTAATTCATCGGCCTGAATGCTGTTTTATGGAAGAAGTTTAACTCATATTTTATTTTAAGTTGCATTTATATTTCTTGATTGTAAGATATATAATTGAAGTGCAGAAATTTCTCAATTGCTCTTCACTGTTATGACCTATGCAGATTTGGCTCATATGTAATGGAGATGTTGTTGCTATTGTATAACATTGCATTTTGCCTTGAAAGAGAAAAAGTACCATGTATTGATGATTTAGGTGGTATAAGCCAATGCTATATTATTATTATTATTTTCCTATCCTCCAAGGAGTCATGAGACTCATTGTGGGAGGTCAGTGCTAGACAACACATATTGTACCCCTCCTTAAACTCATTTGCACTTTTACCACCCTCTCAGGCAATGCATTTCATGATCCAACATGCAAAAAACTTATTTCTTACCCTCATGCTCACTACTTCCTTTTGCAAATTCCAGGGATGGTCCCTTGTCCTTATTCCTTCCTCTCATTACTACATTTGAACTTGGTTATAACGAGCACCATGGGACTGACAAAATTTCTTTGTTATAACCATTACTCACTATACGGGTGATGAGTTAAATCTGCCTGCTATTTGTTTTTATACTTAATAACTTGATGAAAATAGATTTGGAAAAAAAAATTATTAAAGAGAAAAATTAATAAATTATGTACCTGGATATTATTTTTATGAATATGCTTGTTTTTCACAGTTTATTTGTCCATCATTTTAAAACCATAAACTTTATACTAAGCAGTTTATTTCTTTGTAATTACAAATGATACTAATTAATAATATAACGATTTCAATTAATCTTTTTAAAAACCTTCATAACAATATTATGTCAGTTTTTAAATCAATCCAGGATGTGAGACATTTCATTTCATTCCATTCCAGTGGTGATTGCTTTCACTCTTGTACTTGAAATTTAAAAGAGGCCCGTATATTATTCTTCATGAGATAGCCAATAGAATGAATAGTTTTCTGTGTCTACATTAAAAATATAATACATTGTGATAAGAAATTACTTCATTTCTAACTTTTAACCTTGAAATGGTCAAATTCTAATAAAACTAATGTTCAGATGCCCCAATAGCTTGGGGCATCCTGAAGCCAGAATACGCCTGCCCAATCACCTGAGGCAAGTAAATTTTGCCAGCTGACGAGTAGCTGCAGACTGGACAAAACAGTATATTTTTAATTTAATAAAAAAATAATTTTCTAAACGAAATCTTTTTTTTTTTTTAGTTTAATGAAAACATAGAAGAATATGAATAATATAAAGAACCATTCTAGTAACAACAACTTAACAAATTGTATTTTTCAAAAAATCAGTGTTGTTTTTACTCTTCTTCGTATTCTTATTATTTATTGATTTCTCCTTCTTGGAATGGTTCTCACACAAAGGAAATGTTCTCCAAACAATTTAGCATCACTAATCAATCATGGAATGCCTATTAATTTATTCATACATATCATTAAAAAAAAATAGGGTGGGAGGAGGATCTTGGGTGATTACACTTTTTTAGTGTGAATAGGATTTTGCATAATTTGCATAGCCCTGAATATGGTTGTATGTTGAACTTTGGTGAAGCCCAGCTGGTCTTCAGCAACCAAATTCTCTGCTCTGTGTAGGATATCCTCTTCACAGATTTCCCCACAAATAACTGGAGTACTCCCAAGTCCTGCTTTCACCTGCTTTCTTCCTCCTCAAATCCAGTCTATAGCTTTATTGATGATGTACTCCATTCCTCATCTTCATATGATCCAAACCTGATCAGATTCTCTTCTTGGGATAACTCACACTTCTAGCCTTTCATTGCACAAACATATCTCAGCCACAACTTCTTCAGCTTTCAGAATAACCAGTGTACTTTTTTCTCTCAAGATACATCTCACCTGTACAACTTCTGACACTGTATAATTATCCCAAATCTGTCCAACCTTGGAAGTTACTATTTTTTTAACATCCATAAGTCATGAATAAAGATATACTTGGTATGCCTGTATAAAAGCAGACTAAAATATCTGTAAAATTAATAGATTCAATAAATTTGTATAGTTTGTGGATATATAGTCACCACCAGGGCTTTTTTTCAGCAGGAATGCGTTGCACTAAACTTTTCCGGACTGTTCCGAGCTGAAAAAAAGCCCTGTGTGTGTGTGTGTGTATATATATATATTGGCTTTTTTTTCAGCTGGAACGTGTTCTGGTAAACTTTTCCAGACTTCCGGCTGAAAAAAAGCCCTGGTCACCACTCACTACAGCATTCATATGGCCATGATTTGCTATTGTGAAATTTCTTTATAATAGCAATCACTGCCTGCAGAACTTGAAGTTAGACCTTTTCGCTAGTTTGTTATAATGCTGAGAGTTGACTGCACTGAGTATTTTTGAATCACTGATTATTGAATCTGACCTACCACAGATCTATGTACAAATATCAGAATTTCTTAGTTCTATATCAGTGGTTCTCAAAGTGGGCAGTACCACTGGGGGGGCAGTAGTGGCCTCATGAGCAAAAGGGGATGTTGAATTGAAGTAATGGGGCAGTAAAAGCATAAAGTACAAAAATTAGTGCTGAAAAAAATTTATCATCAAAATTTTGATGATATTAAGTAAAGGTCATAATGGTTGCTTTATTTTTCAAGGAAACGTACAAAATGCAAGTTACAGCTGATCGGCGTTGAAGTCCGACATCAGGTCTTAACAAGCAAAGTGTTGGTGGGCGCTCACTTTCCAGTGATCGAGATTTTACAAGTCCAGTATGCATTAGCAGGAACATGTGCATGTTATGACTTGTTCACTGTATAATACTATAAATATGTGAGATATATGGAATCAGTTTTAACTTGTTTCTGAATTTTGTGACAAGTAGTTAGCAATTTGATGTAGTGTATAAAAATTTTAGTGCATATTCAATATCTTGTCTAACCTTACTTACACAGATTACACACAAAGCAAATTATTGTTGTTCAAATAAAACAGTAGGTTTCACGTGAGTTTTTATACCTTTTCTTGTAAAAAATAATTTGGTTTAGGTACATGAGAAATTGCATTCTAGCAATTTTATAAATTTAACTTTTTTTTATAGATAATATCATGGCTGAACCCAAGAAGAAATGTAGACAATATAATATCAAATATGGCTGTAGACAATAGAAATGTAATAGAAATAGAAATGTAGACAATATAATATCAAATCAAAACACTACCAATGTGACTGATTTGTCAAAAAGTTTTTTTCAAATGAATCTATGAAGCCTTCAAGATTAGAAGAACATTTAACAAAAGTTCATGCTGATAAAAAAAAAAAAATAAGGATTTATCATATTTGCAAGCATTTAAAGAAAAATTTTTGAAACAACCAATATTGGCAGGTATGTTTTCAGCAGCATTCAAACTAGATGATGATGGTTGTGCACTTCTTACAACATTTCCTTACTGATTGCTAAATCAGGAAAACTGCATAATGTTTGTGAAGAATCAATCCTACCAGCTGTTAGTGAGGTCATATGCACCATACTGCACGAGTCAGCCTCTGATATTATCAAAAAAATTCCTTTGAAAATTCCTTTTACAGTGTATGAAGACATTGATGAACTGGCTCAGGATGTTAAAGACTCGTTATGTGAGTATTTAAAAACAACCCAGCTTCTATATACAACTTGATGAATCTACATTACAAGGAAATGAAGCCTTACTTTTAGCATATATATATATATGATACATAAAAGAAGAAAAAAATTGCCAAGAATTATTATTTGCTACAAATTTGCTAATTGACACTAAATGAGAATTGATATTTCATGCATTGAAAGAGGTTTTTAAAGAAAAAGAAATCCAGCAATGGTAGGGCTCTTGCAGTTTTATTGCATATTTCAAAGAGGCAGTGCCATATATATTCACTTTATGCTGTTTGATTCATCATCAACATTTAGTTGCTAAATACCTGAGTGATAGCTTACACAGGTCATTACATTATGCAATTACAGCATTCAACAAAATTATTACTCATGGAGTCAAAGACTCATCTGGGAGGTCCTTTTATCACACACACACAGTTCATCATACCATGTCTTAAACACACTCAAACTCCTTGCAGACACCACACTCTCAGGCAAGGCATGCCAATCATTTACAACTCTGCACAAAAATAACCTGCTTCTCACTCCCCTACTCACACCCTCTTTATATAGTTTCCAGGGATGACCTATGTTCTCCCCCGATCTCCCACTATTTTCTGTAGAACTTCTCTAGCATTGATCCTATAACAACCACTTACTAACTTGTAGGTCTCTATCATATCTCCCCTCTTCCTTCTCTCCACTAGTCTCTGCAAATTACATCTTTTCAATCTTTCCTCATACTGGACATTCCAGAGGTTAGAAACTACCTTAGTCAGTCGCCTTTGGACCCTTTCCAACATCAACCTTCTGAAAACCAGGTGATCAGGCACAATAGTCCATGTGTGGCCTAATCAAAGCCTTATACAATGGAACAAGAATCTTCTTACTTCTACAAGTCAGTGTCCTTCGCATCATTCCCAGAAGCCTTTGTGTTTGTCTTCACAATTTTGGCTATGTGTCCCCTAAATTTCAGATCCTTATCCACTATCACCACCACATCTCTTATTTCCTCCACCTCCAACAATATATCCTCACCAAGCATAAATTCTGCATCCCATCTTTGTTTTCCAAATTTTAAAACTTACATTTTGCAACATTGAACTGACATCCCCATTTCTGTGCACAATCACTCAATTTATTCTTCTTGTAAGTCCACAACATCTTCTCTACTCTTCATGGTTCATCCCAACTTTGCATCATCCGCAAACAACTGAATATCTCCATCCAAATCTTCACCAATATCATTAATATACAAGTTAAACAGTAATGGCCCTAAAACAGATCCCTGAGGCACTCCACTAGTGACTTTCCTTTTCCTGAATATCGCTCCCCCATACACAGCTTGTTGATACCTATCAGATAGCCGGTCTCCAATCCAATGCACTAATCTAATATCCAACCCCATCTACTCTAGTTTGACTGTCAACTTATCATGAGGTACTCTATCAAAAGCTTTGCGAAATCCAAGTATATTACTGTGTATCCTTCTCCTCTGTCCAAGGAAGCAGTCACTTTATTGTAATAAGTAAATAGATTACATAAAAGAAGAAAAAAATTGCCAAGAATTATTATTTGCTAAAAATTAGCAAATTATTATTTGCTAAAACATGACCTCCCTTTAGCAATTCATGCTGTCCATCAAAGATAATACCATTGTTGTCAACCCAATTCTGGATCCTAGTTCTCACAAGCTTCTCCAACAACTTAACCTCAACAACTGACACATAGATAGGCCTATAATTTAATGGCTCAGTTCTATCAACTCCCTTATGAAGTGGCACAATCTTGTCTTCCTTTCACTGCTTTACAACTTGACCCCAGTGCAAGACATATTAAACAGATATGTCAAGGCAGATGCCAACTCCATGGCTCATTCCTTCCAAATATGTGGTGATATATTATCAAGTCCTACAGCCTTATTAACATCTAGTTTTCTCAACTCCCCATACTCCTCTTGCTCACTTACAGTCAGTCTCTCCTCCCCATCATCAACTGCTCTCAATCTCTCTATGAAGTCACATTCACAAGATTGAAAGATCTTTATGAACTGCTCATTATGAACATCTCCATCACACATTCCACAACAGCTGTCTTTATACTATTTTCTCCAATCAATGTCATCCTTCCATAATCATTCTTTCTTTTGCTGGCTACATATCAAAAGAACTCCTTAGGATTCTTTTTAGCTTCATTAGCTAACTGGTGTTCATACCTCACTTTAGCTACCCTCACCAACCAAGTCATCCGCCTTGCCTGGTCTTTGTAAACCTCATGGAATTGGTTATTTTCACTTCTCTTATGCTGCTCCATAATGCCCTTTTTCTCTGTATCGCATGCTTAATCTCTTTATTCATCCATCTCACACCTACCTTATTTAACCTTCTCACCCTTGTAATACATTTAGACATTGCATCTACTAGATAGTTTTTGAAAATCTCCCAAGCTGCATTGATCTCTTTTCCAGCTAACTCCTCATTCCATGCTACGCCAACAAGCTGTCTCCTGAGCTCTTCATAATCACCCCCCCCTTGTAGTTCCACATATACCCTTTTCTCACAGAGGTCCTCACTCTGCTGGCAACCACCCAGGTAATCACCTCATGGTCACTCATACAAATCAAAAGTCATCATTGAATGACAGATTGTTTGAACAACTTTGTATTAAAAAAGATGAAGAATCACTTGCTACTCCATACAGAAGTTCGTTGGCTATCAAAGAGTGCCTGTTTGAATCGATTTTATAAACTCTTTGACTCAGCGCTACAGTTTTTAGAAAACAGAGATGATTCTTTAAAAGAATAAAACAAAAGCTGTTATTTCTGCCTTTGGAAAACTTAGGACGAGAAGAATTCAGCCAATTTCCAAATCTATCAACAGTGGAAAAATGTGATGAAGATGCACTCAGCTATTGTTAGCACTTGGAGACTCTCCATTGTGATTATTATTATATGACACCTTCAGGGAGTCCAGAAATTCATTGAGGGAGGGCACCTACTCTACAACTCTGTCTACTCTACAGTTCATTCTAACTGCTACTCCGTCTACCGCCCACCACTGCGACTAGTATTTCCACAGACAATCACAAACATCCCATGCCCACAGTAGGATTCGAACCCACAGCCTTTTGACTGGAGAGCAGATACGCTAACCACTCTGCCAATCAGGTCGGCAACCAATAATTTAGAGTTTTCGACCTGTTTTCAAGTACAAACACACAAGAAAATTTTCAATTACAAGAACTGATAGAAGTAACAACAAATGAGAAATTAAAATTCAAAAACAGGTACCAACAGTTCTGGTTGCAAAAGCAGATACTCATAGTTTATCCTGGATAGTGGGCTGTAGTAAAAAAAAAAAAAAATAATCGCATTTCCATCATCATATTTAGTGGAACGTGGGTTCAGTGCAATCACAAACTTTTAACTAAAAAGAGAAACCAACTACAAATAGCTGATCATGGTGATTTAAGAATGCTGCTGACAAATATAGAGCCAAATATCACTAAATTTGTAGTAGCACACCAGGCTCATCCTTCTCATTAGGATTGATTTTAATATTACTGATCGTTATTTACTATTTTATGTGTGATTTTTACGCATGCAATTTATGTTTGTTTTCTTAATTTTAATACATACATACAGCTGCAAGAGGAACTTCCAATGGTCACTATCCTCTGTGACCAAGCTCAGGTGTTCTGGTGGGATTCCCAAACGTGTCCACCCAAGGTTTTGGATATAATTTATCTAGCTAGGCCTTGGCCTTCCATGTGGCCTCCCACCCTCTGGCTTAGCAAAGAGGGCCTGCTGAGGGAGCCTCTCTTGTGGCATTCTGACCAGGTTCCCGTACCACCGTAACTGTGATCTCTCAACATGGAGAAGCAGTGGCTGAGTATTGAGGGTTTCCCGAATTGCAGAGCTTCTGACTGTCGAGTCTTGTCAGCCCCGCAACCACCTCGAAGGAACCTCATTTCAGCCGCTTGGATTCATGTCCGCATTCTTTCGGTCGTTACCAAACTCTCATGACCATAGGTGAGGATGGGGACATAGACTGTGTTGAAGACAGCCAGCTTTGCCTTCTGGCTTAACTCCCGCTTCAATACTACCGAACGGCCAAGCTCCTGCAATATTGAGCTTGCTAAGCCAATTCGAGTATCTAGCTCTATGTCCCATTTTCCATCATTCGTGAATATGGACCCAAGGTATTTAAACTTCTCTGTCTGCCTCATTGGGACTCCACTTACATGTCGAGTGTACTGGGATGGTTGTCTTGAGACCACAAATGTTTCAGTTTTAGCCACACTGATCTTCATTCCGGCATCTGCACAAACAGCTACAAACCTCCAGGATCCACTGGAGGTCATCTGTGGAAGAGCTAAGCAGAACTAGGTCATCTGCAAAAAGCAGACATCCAATGCTACATCTTCCAATTCTGACACACTCACTGCCTTGGCTGTGCCTATCAATCCAGTTCATAAATATTATGAAAAGGAGGGGTGACAGAACACACCCTTGGCAGAGGCCAACGGAGACTGTGAAAGGTTCAGACTTTGTGCTGTTTACCTTGACACAAAACTGGGCATTCATACAGGGACTCGATGGCAGCTTATAGTTGGCCATCCACTCCATACTCCTGTATTACTTGCCAAAGCTTATCCCGAGGAACCCAGTCACATGCCTAATTAATTTTAATAGTGTTATTAAATTTTCAAATCCAACTTGTCCTATGTTTATGTGCAAGTTATGTTTCTTTTGTTGATTTCAATAAATAGCTTTAAAATTTCAGTTCCATTTATTTCCAAACTTCAAAAATCTCTACTAGATGCATAATAAAATGCAAATTTGTGTGAAGCTAATTTAAGCAAACAAACAGATAGATTGCATTTTTGCAATCTATCTGTTTGTTTGCTTAAAACTCGAGAACTGCTGATCTGATTTTCATACGATTTTCTTTCATATGTATCAGGTAGAGCTGGTCAGGTCTTAGAAAGTAGTTTCCAGTGGGGTGCTTTTTTTTTTGGAAAAGGGGCAGTAAGCCAAATAAGTTTGAGAAACACTGGTCTATTTGGAGGATGCATGTCATGTAGGCGAACTTTAACTATCAGCCAGCAAATATTCAGCAGGATCTTTTTTTTTGTATTGAATTGCTTGTTTTCTTGGGTATCTAATAATGCTGTGATTATCTTCCTTAAATAACGAGAAAACCAAATTTACACTCAATACAAGATATTTTGTAATTTTGCTATTATGTGTTTTAAAGTTTACATTTAATTCTGTATATAATATAATTACATGAATTTATTTCATAGCAAGTGATTTGGCTAAGGAACAGAGGCTAAATTTTGGAGATGACATTGCCAGCCAGCTTCGAGTGGCAAAGAAAAGACGTTGGATGGTTCTTGAGGAACGTAGAATTCAACAAGAAATAGAACTTCAGACCTATTTAAATCACCTCATAATGGAGGATAAGGAGAGGTAATACTTTATTTCCTTTAAGCATCTGGAAATTGTATTGAGTACTGAGATACACCATATCATACTTGATATGGTTTATCTCAAATTTTTCATATCGCACTCAAAGTTGTTTAGATCAAATTAAAGTGGCAAATTTCAAAGTAATTTGTATAAAATAATCCTAATTAATCTATTTTAAGTTTGAAATATACAGAATATTACTTAATTATTAATAATTTTACTAGACTGTACAGGCCAAGGTTTCTGAAACCAAGTAATTTACTTGGTTTCAGAAACCTTGGTTTCTGAGTAATCTGTTAACCTGGTAGTCTAGTCTTTGTATAAACTTGAAAAAAAGTTTTCAAGTTTATAGTTTTCAAAAAATTAGAAAAAATTATTTCAAATATACAAATATAACTGGATAAAAAAAATGGCTTTAAATAGGAGAAACATGAATTGATTCAGCTAGGGAGGAATGTGGTGAATCTGTTTTCAGGGATAGAAATATCTGAAATTCAAGGTGGACGGACAAAGTAATGTGCAATCCTAGAAAAGAAGACACAGTCAGGTCTCTTTTTGTGCGGTAGATACGTTCCACAGAAAACCGCATATAAAAAATCGCACAAAAAAGGCCTAAACCTACATTGAAAAATTAGGGATATGTTCCATAATTTTCTAAAACCACATAAAACCGAAGCAATGAATTAAAATAAACTAAAATCGCATAAAAAAAGTTTATGAAAATTCAGAAAAATAAGAATGCCTAAGTTTGTTTTAAAGCTTTATTCATTTAATTTTATTGAAAAGTAACATTTTTTTTTTTTTTGTCATCAGAATTATCATTGCTATTAGACAATATTTGGCAACGTTTGCGAACTGGTGAAAATCACTTGCATCACCAGAAGAGATAGTTAGCGCATCAGATCTGTATGGTAAAGGCCATGGTTCTTCACAAACAGAATTAGCTTCACCCTCGTTCTGTGCTAATTTTTTTCTTCTGATAATGTAATCAGTGATTAAACTTTGCGATGATGATTTCACTAATTTTTTATACAGCTCGTGATATCCAGACATACAGTTCTTCAGCTCACGTTGGAATTTAAAGGCTTGTTCAGAATTTGTGTCATTAACAAGAAAATGATTTTCCAATTTATTGCACAGTTTGAGACCTTCTCGAATTATATTTGCAGTGAGGGGGACAGGTTTTTCTTCCGCTTCACTATCGCTTTCTGGATCTTCAACGATATCTAAAGTTAATCGATATCCAATAATATCATCATCATTTAAGGCATTATCCACAAGCAATTTGTCTACATCGTTCTGGCTAAATGTATCAAAACCTTCTCCACCAATTTCATGTGTCAAAGTAATGATTTCAGCTGATAATGTAGATGTTTCATGTTTTGCACTGTTTGCAACACATCCAGGCCAAGCTGCTTTCCAGCAGGCATTTAAAGTTTGTGGTCTTAATTCAGCGACAGCATATGCAACATGATTTAAGCAGTCCAAAATGGAAAATTTTTTCCAAACGTCAGTTACTGTTAATAATTCATTTTCTAGTTTATTCAGTATAAATTGAAAAGTGTGCTTAACGTAATATTTTTTAAAACTAGCAATTATGCCTTGATCTAATGGCTGAATAATGCTTGTTGTTGGGTGGAAAAAACACTACCTGCACATTTGGATGTTCTAAATGCGGATGACTTGGTGCATTGTCAACAATTAATAAAACTTTAAAATTTAGAGTTTTTTGCTTCATATATGTTTCTACTTCTGGTACAAAGCAATTATTGAACCATTCAGTAAATACAACAGTTGTTACCCCGGCCTTTGTATTAGCCATCCAATGTACCGGCAGCTGTTTTAAATCTCCTTTTAGAGCACGTGGTCTTAGAAATCGATTTACTAGGAGGAGTTTCAACATTCGATCTCCTGATGCATTGCTACAAAGTAACAACGTCACTCAATCTTTGCTTGCTTTAAACCCACTTGCTTTTTTCTCAGACTTTGCGATGCAAGTTCAACTAGGCATTTTCTTCCAAAACAATCCTGTTTCGTCAGCGTTAAACACTTGATCAGGACAATATCCACCATCTTCAATAATTTTGGCTAACTTTTCTTGAAAATTTTTGGCTGCTGCTTCATCTGCTGCTGCAACCACGCCTGCAATCTTCACGTTATGAAGTGTATTCCTTTTTAAGAACCCAGTTAACCATCCTTTGCTAGCCAAAAATTCTTTATCAGCCTGGGAAGTGGAAGTAGATGGCTCCAATTACTTCATCTGTTCATAAAACCAAAGAGCTTTTTGTTTAATTAAATAACCACTTATAGGAATTCTTCTTTGAGTTAATTTTTCAATAAAAATTACGAGTGCTCATTCCGTGTTTTCTAATAAAGCATCTCTTGAGTACGATGATAATTTGGCACTTAGTTTTGTGCCAGAAATGACAGATTTTCTTATTGCGACTTCATTCTTTTTAATTGCTCTTACAGTAGGTTCGCATAAATTAAAATCTTTACCAGTTGCTGTAGATTCCTCTCCTTTTGCTAAGCAATTTAAATTGCAATTTTCATTTTCAAAGAAATTGCTTTTCTTTGGTGCTTTTTTTTCTCCATTGGGCCAAATTAAATCTTTAAAATAAAAATTAGCAATACAATTACAATAATGAAAAGACAAACACAAACTTACTCATGTGCAAAATTAAACTTCACGAACACTCACAGCTTACATGTTATCACGTTATGCCAGAATGTGCTGCAACACGCTGTTCATTATGTACAATGGTGATGAACGAATTGGTCAACAGCACGCGAAATCACGTGTTTTATAAGTAAAATTTTCCAACCCTTATACAAGCAATATAGTTACCACTTTAAAAATTACAATGATCATAAAAGAGAAGTTAATTTTCCACCATGTAATAATAAACAACTCATCCCACAATACGGATTGATTACCCCACGGTTTCCCAAACTGTGTTCTGCGGAAGGTGAATAAGTGTTCCGCGAGAAGTCTCCTGGAATTTGTCATTTTAGTATTCTAAGCATTTTCCATGAATAAATATGTTATAATGGAAATATTCTGAGGAGAATAACATTCGTGAATATGTCGAAAAGCTCAGACCCAGAACGTCCAAATAACATCTGAGTAGCAAATGTTAGTGATGACCAAACCGTGTATTTTTAAACATGGAAGTATTCCTGAATTTTCATTAATTTTCACACATTGAAACCTTTCAACATTCGGGAAAGGGAATACTGCTGTTTATGACCAGTCAAAAAATTGCCTGCAAGCCGATTACAATAATGTGCGGCTTAACCTCTGTTCTGAAAACTAAACGAAATAACATCTGTGTTGCAAATGCTAGTGACCAATCAGCAAGGAAGTATTGCTGATTGGTCAATTCTGAAACAAAGAAATTTTCATGGAACACCATGAAAAGTTCAGGATTTGTGAAGTGTTCCGTCCTAGGAAAAGTTTGGGAAATGCTGGATTACCCTATTATCGGAATGGATTCTCCTTCTGTTGACATGCGCAGAAGTGTCGAAAGGTCTTGTATCTGTGGGCATACTATACCGCATAACTTCAAATCCGCATAAAAAAGATCTGCACGAAAAGAGACCCAAGTATATATTAAAAATTCCTGGAAAGTCAGTAGTTGGGTGTCCTCAGGGAATATAGAGAAAGATGTAAGAAAGCTCAGCAATGTGTAAAAGAGGAAATAAAAATCATGGAAAGACTAGTCAGAATATAGATAAATATCAAAAAGACAACAAAATGTTTTGTAGATTATTGAAAAAGCCACGAAATAGAGGAAAGAGTATGTAAAATGAAGCAGGTAATAAAGGTAGCATAGAAACTGAAGATAAATATTCTGAATGTCTGGAGTAATTACTTGAAAAAAAAATTAAGTGAAATAAGGAGTGACTCAACAGAAGTGGAAAATGTCCAGGAGGAATGTGGTCATGAGTACATTTCAGTATTATTAGAGGTAGAAAAATTGCCAAACATCTGAAATGTGAAAAGATATTTGGAGGTAGATATTTGACCAAAAATCCCCAATACGAAGTATAAAAGTTTTACAATGGCCCTCACTGCAAAATATAGACAGTTGAATTTCTTGCTGATTGGAGTGAAGCTCATAGTACTTGTCATTAAAAAGGAAATGAAAGTGAAGATAAGAATTTTCATACTGAGTTTTTTAAGGTAAGATGTATGCAAGCATATTTCAGGCTGATAGAAATTGTGGAAGAACAAGCCGCGTTCAGGTCAAATGCTGGTTATTGGGATCAGATTTTTGTCTTAGACTGATATTTAACAAATCATGGAAAGGAATCTGTATTTAAATTTTGTAGAGCTGAAAAGGCACATGATAAAGTACCAAGAGAAAAACTGTTCAAAGTTATATAGTGTAAACATGACTAGTGTAAAACATAAGTGTAAATATGACATAGGCATCATTAATTATTCATAATAATGCTTTACTGTATAAACACCACCAAGAAAGGAAAAAATGCATTTATTAAACTTATTGATATTTTTGTTGGTTTTTTTTACTAGCATCGTCAAAGCAAAGTTATAACTGTGATGGGAACTCTTAAATGGTGCCTTCTATGGACTGGATAACCGTTTGAGCAGTCAGGTCTCAAAATGACAGTCTCTGAGATCTTTAGTAAATTAATGATCTTATTGAGTTAGGGAAGTGTTTTAAAAGCCGACGCTGATTCTGAAAATATTCTCCCACACCTGTAATCACTTCTATGTAATGTAGATATTTTTCTCCATCTAATCCTATGTGAAGGCGTATTCAGAGCATGGGTTTTCAATCCCAGTTTGCTGTACAGATGATCATGGATGTTAACTGATCTATCAGTCTGTCTAAACTGTAGGCACAAGGAACTTTATACAGAAATATGACTTTAGTGCCACCTTTAAATCTTCTGCAAAATTAAAGAACTTATTCAAAGCCTTCAATGATTTCCTTCCTTCCCTGGCCCACCCTGGAATATACGATATTCAATATTCTTGTAACTTTCCTCATATAGGAGAGACTGGATGCACGATTATATCTGGAAAAAGGAACATACTCATAAATGGCATATTAAATTTAATCATCATCATTTATTTATAATTTTACAATTATAAATAAGGAAACCAATCAAAACAAATAAGTAGTCTGTGTACACTAAGATAGGACTTGGAGAGTTGTTATGACGTGAAGGAAAACCAGGCTTCTCTGTCATATGCTAATTGATGGATCTCTGATGCAGAGAGTTGGGAGGAAATGGGGAGAATATTGCTGATGTATTTCCAATATGGAGTTCAGGGTCTGCCACTTTTTCTTTTTCCATCTGTAGGGGCGTAGAGGACCAGAGCATCAAAGGGTGCAGAGGGTGGATGTCTAAGTTTGTGGCCGAGCCATTTTATTTGGTTTCTTTGAACAGTGTTAACTAGAGAATCATGCTGGGTTTCATCTAATATAGTAGAGTTGGGAATGTGGTCTTCCCAGATAATATTATCCCTTCCCTGGGATAATATTATCTGGGAAATATTATCCCAGATAATATTTCCAGATTATCTGGGATAATATTCCCAGATAATCTGGGATATTTCTTGGACAAGTAGTTCCAAAGCTATTTATAATATTGGTCGCTGCTTTTGATGAGATGTTCTAGGTCTGAGAGCCATACAGAAAGATAGACTGGCTGGTGCACTTGTAAAGACGAATCTTCGTCTCCTTTGAGATGAAGCTTGACTTCCATACTTTATTAAGACTTCTGTGGAACTTCAGTACTTTCTGTTTTCTTGTTTTAATGTCTGTTAAGGAATCTGAGATGTATGATCCAAGGTATACAAAGCCCTCTACTTCAAGGTGATCATTTTGATTTATATAGATGTGCGCATCTATCTGATGTCTTTGTATTTTGGGAGTTTATTTTTAGTCCAAATATTTCTGCAGTTCTCCTAGGGCTGTTGAAGTGGTTTTGGGCATCTGTAATGTTGGTGTCAATGAGGACTATATCATCTGCAAAGCTCAAGTCTACAAGGTGCATCTGTATATATGGGTCTTTCATAAGGATTCCAGATTTAACTTGCATTAATTTAAAAATATAGTCAATCACTATGATGAAGAGATATGGGACCAGAGTATCTCCCTGTAGGACTCCTGTGGTGATGAGAATACTGTCTGTTTTGTCCGTTAACTAGTACTGTTGCTTGATTTCTCTGATAAGTTTAGGCGGAATGCCATAAAGTTTGAGCATTTCCCATAGTCGTTCCCTGTCAACAGAATCAAATGCTTTTGTAAAGTCAGTAAAGTTCAAAAGCAATGGTAGCTTCTTGGCCTTTGAACCTTCTATTAGTTTTCTGATGCAGTGAATGTGTTCTAGAGTGCCATGTTTTTTGAGGAATCCAGCCTGGTTTGTACGAAGTAATGGAGTTATATGTGGTTCAATTCTATTTAATATCGTTCTACTGTAGATTTTTAGTGGAATAGAGAAGAGTGTGGTTCCTCTGTGTTTTCAGGTTTGTTCAGGTTACCCTTTTTTGGAATTATTAACTGTGGTAAATCTGCCCTTTTGATCCTGCCCTGAATACTTTACATAGAATTGACAGAAGGGCACCTGTTCATTACATTACACCAAAATGTGGTGTGATGTAATCTAAAATTCTGATCAATCACCCTAATCTTAACAATGATGATGATGATCTAAAATTCCAAGAGTATGAATGGCACATAACCTTTTGTTATAAGAAGTCATTATAAATTAGGATTGTAGTACTCCAGGATCTTGGTGTAACAAATACTTATGTTAAATTATTGATTAGGCCACCACTACTACTGTATTAAAAGATAATATGATTTGTTTGTTCTTTGGCCGTGTTATAAAAAATAGGATATATTATTATTATCATTATTATCATCATCATCATTATTATGTAGCACCTCCAGGGAGTTCACGGACTCATCGAGGGAGAGTACCTACTTTACAACTCTCCACCAATTACAACTAACTGCAACTACACCAATGCCATCTACCACCACTACTAGTATTTCCACAGACAATCATAAACACCATGTCCACAGCTGGATTCGAACCTGCAGCCTTTTGGATGGAGACCGGATACACTAACCACTTGGCCAACCAGGCGGGCATATAGCTTTGATGTAGCATTTTTTCCCGCTAGAGGTCAGGCCAGTAGAAAATGGTTGATCAAATCAGTGCTATGATCAAAAACTAAGATTCCATTCAAAGTTTAATTCAGCCAAAGCTAAATATATTTACATACAGGCGAGCTTACTACTAATTTGAGAACAGATTGGGAGCACGTGCATTGAATTGACTAAAATCAATACCGCTATCAACACATTTCAAGAAGAACCTATTGGAAATCCTTAATCCAAAACTGTGGTCTATTCTATTCACCATCTCTGAAAATGCTGCTACTAAAGAATTTGAAAAAGTTAAGAACCACCATCTGAAAAAAAAAAATATGTAGCTCTTCAACAGCGAAACTGTTTCTGACTGCAGCCACAACAAAAGCATGTGGCGAATCTATCATTGCAGACACTCAGATGATACAGTCAATACAGTCAGACTAATACTTAGTCGTGGACATAATTTCTCCATCACTCCCAAAAGAAAGTATTAGTTTTGGAAATAATATGAGGACATTACTTATGTTTTCAGTTACGGTTTTAATTGTTTTTCCACATTTACTTAATTCGGTGCCGTGTGCCTGTCACAGCCAGAATTGTACTCTGATAGTGCTGGTAGGGAAATAAGTAAGTTTAATAAATGCATTTACTAAAATGAAGAGCCAAAAGGCTTCAGTTCGGTGATGCAAAAATTATAAAAATCAAGTGGATATTAAGTCCGCATGGTTAGCTTAGTGGCTGTGTGCTTCGCAACCATATGCCTGGGGAAGGAGTGTCCTAGGTTCAATTCCTGTCGGTGATGTGAGGAGCTGAAGGATCTTCCTCAGCAAGAGGCAAGTTAGCCTGTCTTGTGCGTGGACAGTAAGGTTTTTCCCCAGTTTATCTGGGGTTTTTTACTCCGCGAAGCAGGCAAACTGCCTTGAGAACTCAACACTACTGGACATAATACACTGGGGCATAGGGCTGACCACCTTATCCTGTGAACGGTTTGAGGTCCGATGATTAATTGACACTGCAAGGTAAAAGAGGGTAAAAAAAAAGATGAGATGAGATGAGAAGTGGATATTAAATCCAGCATTATTTCAAAGCCGAATACAGAAACTTTAAAAGTTTCGTATGAAATTTGACCAAAGAGCTTACGGGAATACACTTGCTGGCATTTACAAGTTGCCCTAGCCGGACCTTATAAGGGACATGATCACTAGCCCAAGCGTCCATATATTCGCTCCTATTGGTCCATTTTGATAAGGTTTCACTGGCCTGACAGCTGTTTCAAATTGGTTAGTTTTCGTCAGAGGCCCTGCAGAATCCTTAAAAGAGCCTTGATTTTTATAATTTTTCCATCACCGAACTGAATTTTTATTATTCAATAAAATAAAGAGCCTTTTGGCTCTTTATTTTATTGAATACTTTTACGCACTGACCGAGAGTTCGCTTAAGAAAAATACATCTCTCAGACATTTCAAGTTCCTTAGTATTGAAAGAGAGTTTTGTTCTCTTAAGGTTTCTGCCTAGTCTCTGACGAAAATCAACTAGTTTGAAACGGCTTTCAGGCCAGTGAAACCTTATTAAAATGTACCAATAGGAGGCAAAAATATGGACGCTTGGGTTAGCGATCATGTCTCCTATAAGGTCTGGCTAGGGCAACTCGTGAATGCCAGCGAGTGTATTCCTGTAAGCTCTTTGGTCAATTTTCATGCAAAACTTTTATAGTTTCTGTATTCGGCTTTGAAATAATGCTGGATTTAATATCCATTCAATTTTTATAATTAATAAATGCATTTTTTCCTCTTTTGGTGTTTATACTGTGAAAGTAACATTATGCAACCTGTAGCAATTTGATGTGAAGCCATCTGCCTCAATAAAAAAGTAGTCTTGTTGTGAAGTTACACTAGAAGTTCATGCTTATATAAAGGATAAAAACCATATAATTTCTTGTTAAGTATTATGTGTCACCTCCCAGCACTCATTGCAGAAGGACAAGCTACACTATCTATATATTATTTAATCCACTGTCACTCTCTATGCACTCAGCCATCCAGTAATATACTATATAATCCATTTTCACTCACATCACTATCTGTTGCCTACTAGTAGTAGTTCTGATAATTATGTGTGTTTTCTGGCTGATTTGCACATATGCAGGATAAAAAAAAAAGTTCCATAGTGGGGCGGGGGCAATCATGATAACTCTGTATACAACTACCTAACACACTTTCACTTGAAAAAGTTTGCAATAATTCCTCTAGTCATGACAAGAATCAAACTCAGGTCTTTTCCATTCGAAGAGTGCATTGCTCTGTTATTCTTTCAACTGTGCCATGGAGGCAGCATTAGTATAATATACACTGGTTTCCATAAATTAAGGAAAAAAGAGAAATCATAACTCAAAAAAAAATGGATGATGAATTTTCATGCAATTTGGTGAATAGCAGTATGATATAAGATGTGGAAGAAACACCTACAAAAATTGTAAATAAATAATTTAATTCAGTAACAAATGGGTATGTGAAGACAATGGTCAAAAACAGGAGGTCACAATGAGATTGTCAAAGTGCACCGATAAGGAATGTGTTCGCCCACCTCATAGCAATACTGTGCTCACAATAATGTTTCATACTGTTAATGATGATGTCCAGGGGCTCAGTTGATAATAACAACTCTTGCTCTTGTAGATCTCTCCTAAGTCTCTCAAAATTTTGGGGAGGGAGGGGATGAGAGAAGCAACATTTTTACCTAACACATCCTAGATATTCTCATTAGGATTAGGATGAAGAAACCTGGCTGGACAGTCCATATGTACGATAGTCTCTTCTTGAAGATATTGGTCCACAAGCTTCATTTGATGAAGATGAACATTATTGGCTTGTAGGATAAACATCTCCCTTATCGCATTCATTGATAACATAGCAATCCACGATCACATCTCTAAGTTGCAGCATTCATGGTTCTGCTAAGAAGTACATCAATCAAACGAGTTACCTCCCCAAACCATCATGCTGGCTCTACCATAAGTGTCCTTTTCATGGATATTACAGAGATGATGTGTCCTTGGTTCTTGCCAGATCTGAGCACTCCTGGTATTGCTTTGTAGAGCAAAGGATTCATCTGTGAACAATACTGACTCCCATTGGTCTTGGGTCCAGTTGACGTGGAGCCTGAACTATTTCAAATGTTCTCGATACACCAAGAAGTTTCAATACACTTTTTTTCCTCTCCACTGCATCTTTGACTTCCTACATCTACCATTGAGTTCTGATTTTTCTATCCTTGCAGACAAATCTCACCACATGTCTCTAGTTGTGTCAATCAATGTGTTCTTCAGGATCTGCCACTGAATCTTCAAAGTTTGGTTCTTGGTTTTAAAATCTTTCATTTTGTCTTAAATGATATTTATATATTTGTGCCTGTAGTTCACTTCTGAAAGCTATGCAACTGATTCTTTTTAAAACATTCTTACAGTTTTCCTTTCAGTATGATATTCAGTTTTAATGTGCTCAAAATTAAATAGTGATCCTTCCTCAAATCCTCTGTATACTCTACAGGACCAGCATGAAGATACTGCAACAATAACAAGTCATTAAGACGTTCTTATTTCTGTGTCTTCTCTCCATATGAATTTGTGCACATCTTTATGTTGGAACATAGTGATAACTGGTTCACGTCCTGGACAGAAATCCAGCAGGTGCTTAGCATTATTATTAGCTTTGCTCTTTTCTCGAAATTTTCCCAAAACTTATCTGTATGTCTGGTTCTACCCTGCTGTTTAGATTTTCAACAAAGACCAACTTTTCTGTTTTCGTTATATCAGCTGCCTTCTGTAATGCCTCAAATAATTCCTCCATTTCTTTCCTAGAACTTTCTATTGGACCACACAGACAAGTCTTATCGTCCAATTCTCCATTTTGATATCTGATCACATCACTTACTTGATATTGCCTGTCTTTTCTTATATTTAGTATTGAATACTATAGCTACTCCTTTTGCCTCAATATAACATATAACATGCTGCATTTGTTGCTTAGACAGATCTCCCTGCTTTTGTCTTCTTTGTTTCAGTAACACCTATTATGTCGATCTACTATTTATAGGAAAATTACTCACTGTGACTAATTTATATGCACAAACATTTATAAATTCTTGGATGTTCCACTGGATGGAATAATAAGGATTACTTGTGTGATATGCAGTTTTAAGATAGTTTGGAGCTTCTGATGGTGACACTGACTGATGAAAGAGTTAGATGAATTGGAGTTGTTTATGATATTGCAGATATAGCCATGGGATTAGATGGAATATCAGCCCATGTATTACAAGAATGTGCAAGAGAATTGGGAACTCCTTTGACAAAGTTGCATAACTTAAGCCTCAGTTCTGGGAAAGGGTGCCTGGGGAGTGGAAAAAAGGCAAAATAGTTCCATTGCATAAATGAGACTCCAAGACCCAGGTAGGTTATATTATAGGCCATTTAGTATCTCAGGAGTGATGGTGATTAAGGTATTGGAAAGGTTGATAAATGGCAGAATTCAGGACTGGATGGACAGGAATATGATACTCTATAGAGCATATAACATGGCATATTATGAAGGATAGGGCTTGCTTTAGTAATTTGTTCACTTATTATAGAAAAGTGACAATTAGGCTGGATAAGGAAAATAGCTAGACAGTGATACTGCTGGATTTTGCTAAGTCTGGAGTGTCATTGTTACATTGGAACTCTGTTATATAAATTGGAGCAAATGAGAATGGATACGAGTGAAGATGTAGAGATCCTGTGGGATAACTTGCAGTATGGGCACAGAATAATGGCTACCAGTTTGATATTGCCAAATGTAAGGTTATTTACACTTTGGAATGATGAGATCACAAACCGTGTTGTACACTGATAGAACTAACTGCAGGAAATTGAGTAATCAGGGTAGGTTAAGCAATGATCGTCTACCACCTCCAAACTTTCACAAACATCCATGCCACTGTGGGATTCGAACTCTATTCTCCAGCCATAGCTTGTTGGTTGAAGATTCTATTCATTCAGCCAACTAGGCTAAAAAACTCTGGACAAGAGCCTTTATATTAGCATATTATTAGTGCTTTTCATTAAGAGTTTCAACAGAAACCAGATACTCAGGTTTGAAAGTTACATATTTTTCATGAATGAAATCTTGGTGGAGAAAAGAGCATAAGAAGCTTCAACATGGCAATGAACTTTATTAATGTTCATTATTATTCTATGCCAAATGGGCAAAGTCATATTAGTGCATTGAAATTTTAGACATTTTGAATGTAATCAAGAGGAAGTAGTAGTTTTTGAGCAGGTTGTGTTCTTTTTTTTAATCTTTTTTAAATCAGTGCAACTTGTTCCAAATGTATATAGTTTTGTAAGCTCTCAATGACCTAATAAACTTTTAATGTTTCGATGTGCAAACATTGCTCGCTACTTAGTAGAAAGTAATAGTGGGTATTTATTATCCTCTCTTTTAGTAATATATATATATACACCAGTGGCCAAAATTGTGGAAACCTTTTGGAAAAAGTGTATTTCTGAGGCTTGATGGCTCATAACACCACTTTTTTTTTTGAGTAATACCATAAAATTATATATCAATGGAAAGATAATTTAATCAAGAATGTAATGCAATAACATTTATGAAGGATTTTTTATTAGAACAGCAGTTATAAAGAAGAAAAGTGAAACACATAGAAACAAAAAGTTAATACTTAGTTGGGTAACCTTTAGCGTTAATTATGGCCTTACAGCGCCTTCCCATGAACTGAACCAAGTTTTTTAGTTTTGCAGCTGTTATAATGTGAAACCAAGATTGAATTATTGCTTCTATTAATTGGGTTTTATTGTGGGTTGCTTCTGACTAGCAAGTTCCTTTAGTCGGCTCCATAGATTTTTGATTGGGTTAAGGTCTGGGCTATTCCCAGGCCATTCTAGCAGTGGAATATGATTATCTTGAAACCACTTTTTTGCACACACAGCAGCAACATGACATGGAGCTGAATCCTGATGAAATATAAATGCTTCATTATCTTGGAAAAGATCACATGTGGAAGGCTTCAGTTTGGATTCAAGTATTTCATTTATGTATTTTTGGGCATTTATATTCCCATTAATCACGCAAATTCTGCCCACACCTTTTGATTTCATACAACCCCAGATCATAACACTAAGTGGGTGTTTCACGTAATGCAATGCAATCTGGATGCAAATCTTCTCAGATTCTTCTCCTTACGTATTTTATGCCATCACTACCAAACAGGGAGATTTTGTTCTCATCACTCCAAATAACACTGTCCCATTGTTCCACTGTCCAGTTAACATGGGTTTTAGCCCAATTTAATCTTTTCAACCTTTGTTTGAGAGATAAAAATGGCTTTTTTCGTGGAATTCTAGCATTTAGACCAAATTCCTGCAGTCTGCGCTGAACAGTCCTTGCACTCAACTTCACATTGTATTGTGCCATTTCATCTTGTATACACCGAGATGATTTTCTTCTGTCACGTAGGCACAGTCTCTCAATTCTTCTATCATCACTTGTGCACCTTTTCCTGCCTTTACCAGTCTGGTTTTGTAGTAACTGTGTCTCCTTATACCTCTTCAAAAATTTAGAAATGCCACCTTTGGTTAAGTTTCCACCAATTTTTCTTCTAACTTCTTCATAACTGCAGCTTTGTTCACTTAATAGTACTATTTTACATCGCTTTCTGGATGACCAGTCAACTCTTTGCTGCATTTCTTTAATTTTATTACATTTTAATTTTAATTTTAATCTTTAATTTTATTACAACCAACTTGATAGCAATCACATAACACACTGACAAATGTCCTCCTCTCAGCTCCAATAGATGACATCAATAGCTGAATCTTACTGTGGCCTTATTTGGCTCATTGCCAAAACAAGATGACATCTGATTGGCCTAAACACTCATGCTCATTGGCTACATTCAAATGAAGGAAAGCTACTTCATATCAACCTAAACAAGTTGTGCTTCTTTTTTCTGGTTATTTGGCTAATACAGATAATTGAACAAATTTTGTTGCATTACATTCTTGATTAAATTATCTTTCCATTGATATATGATTTTATGGTATTACACCCAAAAAAAATTGGTGTTATGAACCATCAAACCTCAAAAATACACTTTTTCCAAAAGGTTTCCACAATTTTGGCCACTAGTGTTTATATATACACACACACACACACACTAAAAATATTAAAACATACATAGGTATAATGAGAAGCATTATGTATGTGTGTGTGTGTGTGTGTGTGTGTGTGCAACCAGAAGTGAATGTCAGTTACACCCATGGGTACACTTGAATTTTTTTATTATGAAAATCACAATCTTTAATGCTGTTACTTTAAGTTGTGAATATCAACATGCAGTTAATCAATAATTATAAATAAATGTAATGACAAATTAACATGCTATTTATATTTGGCAGCAGCTTTAAAAGATACGCTAGAACAAGGTTTCACTGTTTATTTCGACTCTTCTTTATATAATTATGTAATGTGTTAATTTTATTCTATATGTGTTTTGAAAATGTTTGGACAGCAAAATATTTGCATATAAATAAATAACATAAGTATATTTTTCATTAATATTCTTTTAGTGTTTGCTGTATCACTGAAAAGTTAAATGAAATCAACATCTTAACCAAAAAATTTTATATTTACAAATAAAATTATTGCAATTGCATATAAACTTTAATGAATTAAAGATCTATTCGCTCAAAAATTGGTGCAAGTTTACATGTTTCAGCAAATTATCTTAATATTTGATATATTATCTAAGAACATGGTTTTGTTTTGAACTCTGAAATGCAATCTTAATATTCCAGCAATGTTTATAATAATATTTGCATGTTACCTTTCAAACTATTCTTAAACAATTAATGTAAAATGATCTATTTGTGCTTTGATTGGATTTCAGCTAAACGTAAAATAATTTTATAAAATTGATGACATCTCTTAAGAATCAAAGAACTTTTCTCATTTACAAAGTGATTAGCTAGAAATTTTAATTCAAGAGTAGCACTTTTAGAGGAAATTACTTGATAATGTTTTGTAAAAAATTGAGAGAGCAAAGAATTTAACAAAGGTATTTTATACATGGCAAATATTTTAGTTTTGACTACAATTATGTTAATTTTACATTACAAAAGCCCTTCCACATGTTAATGATTATGATAGTTATGTATTGAAAAGTAAGCCAAATTGTATATAATTTTTCACAGGTGGTTCTTTTTTTATTCACAGAAATGTACACCATCTAAAGGAGAGTGGGGTTAAAGATCCCCATGAAATAGCTAAAGTGGAAGAAAAACATGTAAGTATTAAATAAAATGGAGTAGAAATGAACAAGAGCATTATAAAAAAGTACTTAGACTTAAATTCATCAATAACCTCACTAATAGACTGTAGCTGACTGCATGAACCATATTGCTGCTAAATAATGTAACATGATTTAGGTATATTCCAGCTAAACATATATATCATGAATGATCTCAGAATTTTTGTTTGCATTTAGTTAAAGTTGAGTTTGAATATTGAACTAGCAAAACCATTGAAATATGGAACTGGTCCAGAAATGTTGTTCCAGTAATGCTTGATAAAACTGACAGCCAGTAGGAAAGTAATTTTTTATGCATGTTTGTTATGAATTTTATAATTGAGTAGCAGTTTCAGGGGAACTGGGAGCAAAGTTCTATAGTTATGACTAAACAAACACATGTAATAACCACAGTAATAAGTTTTAATAAGTAAATATTTCATCCTAAGTATCTTAGGACATTTTCAGTACAGTTAATTCAAACATACTAGGAATAATGTACAGTTGGGGTGCATGATTACAATGGAATCCCAATATTCGTGCAGTAGTGTATTATAGAATTAAAATAAAATATATCCGGAGGAAAAAAAAAAAAGATTATATTAAAATAAGATAAAATATATAAAAATTATTTTACGCATTTTGTATGACAATTTCCCATACTTAAGGAATAGCAAGAACGTCATTACGGTTTATATTTGGTCTGTGAAGTAGGGCTTCAGCACTTTCTTTATATAAACGTTCAAGTTTATATAAAGAAGATCTATGTAGATGTTTAGTCTTTTCCCAATGGATCCTATGGTTTGGGTTTTCAACTTAATGTTGTGTGAAGCCAGATTTCTGCAGTTTGATAAGACGGATATGATCTTGATGTTCCGAAATGCGTTTATGAACAGATCTACCTGTCTGTCCATAGTAAGACAATTTACAGGAGCATGGAACCTCATACATGCCAGGTAGCATCAGAGGTGAGAGTTTGTCTTTAGGAGAAGGTAACAAGCTATAGATCTGGTCGATTGGTTTGTAGGTAGTAACAAGTTTGTATTTCTTCATAATTTTTGAAAGATGTTCGGAGATGCCTTTGACATAAGGTATCGGAATCCGATGGGCTTGTTCTTGTCTGGTTTGATGTGTGGAGAAGTGGCTGATGATTTTTTTGAGTTGTTTTAAGATTATATCCATTTAGTATGGCTGTATTTTTGATTATTTCCAATTGTTGGTTTAGAGATGCTTCAGAGGAGCAGAATCTGTGTGCTCTGGTTACTAATGATTTAATGATGCCAAATTTTTGAGATGGACGATGAGCATGTGAGAATTGTGAATGTAATGACCTGAAAATGTCGGTTTGCAATAGATAGAAGTGGGGATGGAACCATCTTCTTTTCTTTGGATGTGTAAATCCAGAAAGGAGATACCCTGTGGAGATTCTTTTTCTAGCGTAAATTTGATGCAAGGATGAAGAATGTTTATTTTATCTAGAAACAGGTGTAGTTCTTGTTCGGAATGACCCCAGGCAGCAAAGATGTCATCGACATATTGTAGGCAAATTTTTGGTTTGGGTTTAAACGTGAAAATTTCTCTTCATTTAATTCATCTTCCTGATATAATATTGAGTAAAATTCTTCAACTCTTTTTGCTATAGCATATCTATCTCTGGTGATGGTCCCGTTTTTTAGTTTTACTGCAACCTTCTGTTTATTGCTGTTTAGTTTTTTTGAAACTACGGTTGTTTTCAATTGTTTGTTGTACGAATTTACAATTGAGTTTTCCTATTTCTTCTATGATACATTTTCTGATCATTTTGCACAGTTCAGTATGTTCTATTTTATTCTGTAGGTTAATTGATTGCTTAATTTCTCTTTATTTCTTCAGAAATTTTGTCTCGTTTCTGTTCGTGGTACCGCTATATCAAGTAAGCATTGTACAAGGCTTTGGGTAATGATGTCATTACTTTCTGATAGATCAGCATTGTCATCTATAATAAGATGCTTAAATCTATTGTTTAGTTCATGTTGGAATATATGTTTTTTAATGTTGAGTTTGTGTACATCTATACTTTGCTTTGATCTTCAAAGCATTTTTCTTCTTTCTTTTGGTGGTTTATTTGGATTTTACTGCGTATCATACGATGGTCACTTCTGTAAAAATATTGAGTTGGCAAATGAGTTTGTTCAGTTTATGCATTAGTACAAGTTTATGCCTGTTGCTATTGTTGCGCTACCATGCAACGCTATTGCACAGTTGAAAGGCGACATTTCACATAACCTTTCAGTGAATTTTCATTCATCCTACTTCAGTTGCGACATATTTTTAGAAATGGAAGGAAATAACGTACATTACCAGCATATTTTGCTTTTTTATTTCAAAAAAGGCAAACGAGCTGCGGAGGCCCATAAAAAAATATGCACCGTATATGGGGATGGTGCCTTAAGAGAATGCTTATGCCAAAAGTGGTTTGCCAAATTCCGTTCTGTAGATTTCAACTTCAGTGATGTGCCTCACGCTGGTCGCCTGACCGAGGTTGATTCGAGTGTTATGAAGGATATCGTCGACAAAAATCCATCACAAATAGTGCAGGAGATTGCTGCAGTGCTGAACATATCCCATACAAGCGTTGAAAATCATTTGCACAAGCTGGGATATGTTTCAAAACTCAATTTTTGGGTGCCGCATGAATTGACTGAGGCCAATATGACTGCTCGCATATCTATCTGTGATTCGCTACGATGTTGCCAAGAAAACAACCCATTTTTGAAGTAGATGATTATGGGAGATGAAAAATGGGTCATACGATAACATGGTATGTAAAAGATCATGGGGGCTCAAGAGTGAGCTGCCGCAAACAACCTCGAAAGCGGGATTGCACCCAAAGAAGATCATGCTCTCTGTGTGGTGGGATTATAAAGGTGTTGTCCACTACAAGGTGTTACCGTCAGGCCGAACGATTGATTCAACTGTCTATTGCTCACAGTTAATGTGACTGGCCCATGCAATTAGCACAAAATGTCCTGAATTGGAAAATCTGAATGGAGTTGTCTTTCACCATGACAACCCCAGATCCCACACATCCTTAAGAACCCAGAGTAAATTGTTACATCTTGGCTGGGATGTTTTGCTCCATCCTCCATATTCACCGGACCTGGCACATTCTAATTACCACTTATTCCGATCATTGCAGAATTCTCTAAACGGGAAAACCTTCACTAATGAAGAGGCAGTCAAAAGACGCCTGGATCAGTTTTTCGCCAATAAACCTCAGGAGTTTTATGAACGCGCCATAATAAAGTTGGTGGAAAGATGACAAGAGATCATAGAAAAAGAGGGTCAATATATAACTGACTAGTATGTATTATATATATTAAATAAAATGTGTTTCATTCCACTCTGAAAAACCGAACGAACTTATTTGCCAACCCAATATATTATCTTTATTTTATTGTACTTGTTCAAAAGTGTAATATTCAATATTTTATTTCTACTCTTGTTTTCTGTATACTTTATTTTATCTTATATGCTCTACTTATTATACAGTCGTAACTCCGAGTATATAATCCATTGCTTGATTTAGTCACATTTAATCCTTTCATTCAACTTAAATCCCTCCCTTTCTCAAATTCTAACTGCTGACTTACAACTCAAATAAAGACTATGCTTGATATAATGTCCCATCGAAACCATATAACTGTAGCATATTGAATAGCTTCTCTCTTGGCACCTTGTCATATGCCTTTTCCAAATCGACAAAACTTAAATACAGATCTTTGTTATATTCCCATGCTTTCTCGACTATTTGTCGTAAAGTGAAGATCTGATCCTGACAGCCTCTATTTGTCCTGAATCCGGCTTGTTCTTCACCAAGCTTTTCTTCCACAATTCTTCTCAACCGTTTCTCAAGTATACTTGCATAGATCTTGCCAGGAACACTCAGTAGGGAAATACCTCTGTAATTCTCACATTCAGTTTTATTTCCCTTTTTATATATGGGCACTATGAGAGCTCTACTCCAATCATCGGGAATTCGTCCCTCTGTCCAGGCTTTCTGAACTATGCAGTGCAGCCACTGTAAGACTCTTATACCACCATACTTCAACATTTCTGGTCGAATATAATCTACTTCTGTTGCCTTTCCACATTTCAAGCCTTTGATGGCTTTTTCTACTTCAAGTATGGATATGTATTCCTGACTGCATGCCTGGTCAGTGTTTTTTACCACTGTGCTGTCATCACTGCTTGTTTCATTTAGCAGTTTTTCAAAGTAATTACTCCATACTTCGAGGATATCTTTTTCTACTCTTTTCATATCACCTTTATCATCTCTAACTCCTTTTACAGCACTGTTTCCTCCATTTCGAAGCTTCAACAACCTCCAGAATATTTTGCCACCTTCTAGATATTTATTTTCTATATTCTTGCCAAAGTCCTCCCATGACTTTTGTTTTGCCAGTTTTACACAGTGTTTAGCTTTCTTATATTTGTCTCTGTATTCTCTAAGAGCACAAGCTGACTTATTTGCCAGGAACTTTTGATATGCTTTCTTCTTTTCCTTCGCCGCATCTTTAACACGTTCGATGCCAACTACGAGTATACTCGTAGTAGGTGAACCTGCTTCACAAGCCAGCTACGAGTATACTCGTAGGACGCTTACCGCCGGGAACGAGATTATTGTAGTGACCTTGAAGAAGCCAAAATGCTTGGCTTGTGGGGCTAGCATCAAAACTGTGTATTCTCATAGACCGTATATGCTCCGTACAAGCCAACTACGAGTATACTCGTAGGACGTTTACCTCCGGTAACGAGATTATCGTACTGACCTTGAAGAAGGAAAACTGCTCGGCGTAGGGGAACAGACCATGCCAAAGTAGCGTGGCAGCGAACGTGTTAACTTCCTGTGTCCACCATGGAATTCTAATTTTTCTATCCTTGCTGACAACTTCACCACATGCCTCTCTCGCTGAATCAAACAGGGCTTTCTTCTAGGCTTGTCACTGAATCTCCAAGGTTTGATTCCTGTTCTCAAACTCTTTCATTTTTTCTTCAATAATCTTTGTGTATTTTAGTCTACAGTTTACATCTGAGAGCTGCTCAACTTTTATTCACTTTAAAACTTTCTTATATGTTATTTTTTTCAATATGAAATTCAGTTTTATCCTGCTCAAGACTAAATAGTGATCACTTCCAATTTCAATTCCTCTGTACATTCTGGTGTCCTGCACCACGGAGAAAACATCACTATCAACAATAACATCGTCAAAGAGACTTTTCTTATTCTTTGCCTCTTCTCTCCATGTGAATTTGTGCACATTTTTATGTTGGAACATGTTGTTAGTAATAACTAGTCCATGTCCTGAGCAGAAATCCAACAGATATTTGCCATTATTATTAGCTTTGCTCTTTTCTCCAAATTTTCCCAAAATATTTTTGTATGTCTGAGAATCATTTCCTACTCTGCTATATAGATTCCCAACAAGGACCAACTTTTCCTTTTTCATTGCGCCAGTTGCTTTTTCTAAAGCCTCATAAAATTCTTCCAATTCTACCTTAGTAGAACCTTCTGTGGGACCATAGGTACAAATAAGTTTCATTATCCAGTTCCCCATTCTCATATTTGCCCACATCACTCTACTTGAGACTGCCTGCCATTCAAGAAGATTAGCCTCGTATTTAGTGTTGAATACTATCGCTACTCCTTCTTTTCCTTGATTGTCATTGCCTGAATATAAAACATTTATAGTTACTATAATCAGCATGAAAGTCTTTGATTCCGACCTTTGAGTTTCTTATTCGTCTTTAAAACGATGTGGGATTTGATAACCCCTTAATTTAAATAATAACATTTTGTATTTATTGTTCAGAAAGATCTCACCAGTTTTTGTCTGTTTTGTTTTAGTCACCCCTATTATGTCGATCTGGTACTTATCTAATTCCTCAGCTAGCTCCATTTCTTTGCCATTCAGGCTTCTTATGTTGATAGTACCGATCTTTAACTCTGGTGATGTTGAGTTGGGGTGTGTTTTCAGATTTGTTCCAGTAGCTGACTTTTCGCTATTCGTCCTGGTTCTTTGGTGAAAACAATGGGGGGGGGGGGGGCTTGTTTAACCAGGCGACATCCCAGCCGGTATGAAATTTTGTCATGTTGTGCCATCATTTTGTATTTTGGTTTAAGCCAATAAGAATACAATTTGGTCTGCTAAATCCCAAATTTCCAGCCCATCCTCTTTCGTTCAGTATCCAGGTAGATACCCAACTGGGTGCACCACGAGAAGGTGAGGATTGGACATTAGGTCAGAAGCCCTGGTTGGTTCTCTGCATTCCTTTAAAGGCTATGTGGAGGTCTCCTCTCAGTTATACAGCTTTGACCCTTAAGCACCCCTATCTAATACTACCAAGTTGAACAATCTTTCACTACGTACACAGACTATGGTAATAATTGTGCCTACACTTAAATCGTATACTGGAAATGACAATGACCCACAATGCTGTACAATAGGCAAGTTAAATAATAGGTAACAATTAATGCTATCTTATCTCGCAATCAAACAGGTAAATTCTCAATGTATAGCTAACTGCCTACGCTCCATAAACAATGCTAACAAACAAATATGCTAGAGCAATCTCTGCTACAATTCTTGCTTTTAGTTAATCATATATAGAAGACCTTGCTTTGTATTAAATCATCTAGTCCACTTCGGTAGATCCTTGAGATCATTACCATCTGTTTTATTCCGATATTTCTTTTCACTTACGGGCACCTTTTAACGACATCGACGGGGCACTTCTACTGGCGGAAATCAGCAGGCTCTTTTGTGGCTGGAAGTCTGGAACTTCTTCTTTCACTGCTTAATCGACCTATCTAACATCTTTGGATATCTGTTGGCAGGAACCTGTCCCTTGATCTGGAATCAACATGACATATACAAACCGGAAGCCGGAACAGAAAAAGTGCTTATCCAGCAACTACCATCGATAATGGCCTCTCCTCTTTTAGCGCTCCTCTGACTATCTACGACCGACCTTCCCCAATGAAACGCACGCTATGATGACTGACCTTCTCCGACCAACAAAACTGAGTGCTCTGCTCCGTAACGATGACTCGTGAACCCTTTGCCCTCAATTTCTCCCCTTTTTAAGCTGCTCCAATGACCTTCAATTTTTCTACCCTTTCATTCCCTTGGGTATTCACATGGGTCTGCACCCGCCACCTTTTTTCGTCGCTGTGTCAAGCCAGGAAACCCCATAGATTTTTGACCTTCGTGAATGTGATAGCTTCAGGTCTTATTTTAATTCGTCTGGGATATTTCTGTGTCTTAAACATTCTGTTAATACAATTCTTTTATAGATAATTTTCTTTGTCTTAAACATTCTGTTATTACAATTCATTTATACATAACTTTCTTTGTTGTTGTTGTACAGAAATTCAGCAGTCAGCTATTTACAAAAATTAGAAGTGAATTAATCTAATTTAAATTCTGAGTAAAATCAGTATAGAAAGAATTTAATTTTAAATTTCTATCTCTACAGGATTTTACACTTCCAATGTTGAAGGTGTTGATAACAGAGCAGTCTTGAAAGAAGTTTTTCTTATTGCTGAGGATAAAGCGAATTTCACTAGTTTTTCTCATTTGGACTTTTCCATGCCCATTTCGTATGTGTTTTTTTCTTGAAAAAGGAATTCATGATATACAGGTTTTCTTTTTCTGTAAATTCTATTAACTTTGCTCCTCTATCGTGTCTCATGCCATATCCAAAATTTTCCATTGAGCTTTCATCTGAATGTTATATACCATTTCTAGCATTAAAGTCTCCCATTACATTTCTGAAGTGATGTTTTCCTTTATTGTAGAGCTGGGATATATTATGATAGAAGGCTTCAATTTCTTCATCAGTATGACTTATTGTTGGTGCATAGATTTGGATGATCTTAAGAGTGTATCTTTTTGAGATTTGAACAACAATTCTTGTTATTCGATCAGAAATGCTGTCAAATTCTATTATGCTGTTCTTCAATTTTTTGTTGATCATGAATCCAACTCCACTGATTCTTTCCTTATCGTGGCCTCTATAATATAGTATGTCTCCGTTTTTTAATTGAAGAATTTCTTCACCATTACGCCTAACTTCACACAGTCCAAGAATGTCCCATTTTAGTCACTTTAGCTCTTCGGTTCAGTTAGCCGTGCTTCACTGCTCAGAGCCCTACAGTTTAATGTTTCAGGGTCTAGTTTCCAATGGCAGCATAATCTGGTTATCTGGGGATTCTTAGTACCCTCTGTCTTTGGGTACTAAGTATCCAACTGTCTTGGATAAGTATTAAACTGTCTGCTACCTATGGCAGCAGACAGTTTAACTGTCTGCTGCCATAGGTAGTAACAATCTGGCCTCTGGAGAATGAGGGCCATTTTATTTCTCTCGAATTCATCTTGGAAGGTAAATTCACCACTACACTGGCCAAGTGCAGGTTGGTGAATGGCACTATTTTCACATGGGACCGCCAGTCCCAAAACCACTGGTCCATGGCTCTTTATTCAACATGTTCAGAGCTGCCCTATATCTAATGAGTAGTAGTCAGGGTTATGGTAAGGTAGTAGTGTGTGTATTCATATATATATATATATATATATATATATATATACACAACATTTTTTATGTATCAATTATGTGTGGCAATTTTTACCTGTAATTTCCAGTTTGTTTTGATACTTCAATGTTTATTACTATTTAAGAGTACCTGAGGAAGGCTGTTATAAGCCGAAACTAGTCGCATTATTCTTATTAAAATCTTTATAAGTTATCTCGGTTTTTTAGTCATTAAATCTATTTTTAAAATGTATCACAACAACTGAGTAAAAGCTGATTATCACATATATATATATATATGTATGTATGTATGTATACAGCAGCATCAACAGGGTGTAGCATAGAGGCAGCTTGCCTCACGGCACGGCTTAATAAGGATGCTAGTTCAGCCATATTGCGATAGGTGGTGTCGCTACGTTAACAATTCCTGTTAGCGTATCAAGTGCAGAAAGAAGTTTTTCCAAGCCTAAACTGATTAAAAATTATTTGCAAACAGCAATGACCCAAGAAAGATTGGTCGTTTAGCAACTATATCGATAGAGGCAGACATAGCTTTATAATTTAAATTTATAATAGCTGATAAACAGTTTTATTGTGCTATTCCTCATAGAGAAAACATTTAATTAATATTATTATGTAATCGTTTTGCATTAATGTTTCTCTTGTAATAAAAACAAAATAGCAATTGGAGATTTTCTTTTATTTTTGTCTTATAATCCATCAGATGCAATATTTAATTGTTTGCCTCAGGGTGCGATCTAATCTGGCGACAGCCCTGTGTGTATATATTAAAATTATTATTTAATGACTGAAAACTGAGGTTTTGAGTTAAACTGTATTAATAAAGTTTAACTCAAACTTGCCAATATATCTTGCCTCCTCTCTGAAATGCTTCACAGTTAAATCTTTTTCTTTCATTAAAAACTCGTCTGACTTTATTTCCAAGATTAAAGACTTCAAATTGTCCAACTCAGATATTATGGCCAGCTTTGACATCGTGTCCCTCTTTACATATGTTCCCACTGAAGAGGTTCTTACTCTTCTAAAAAACAAGGTTTCTAAAAAGATCTTTGCACTACTGACGCACTGCGTCAAATCAGGATATTTTAAATTCGAAAATAGTATTTACAAACAGAAGTCTGGATTAGCAATGGGAAGTCCATTATCTCCGGTCCTTGCAAACATCTATCTTGAAGACTTCGAAGAAAAGGCAATTTCTTCCTTTCCATTAAAACCGAAGATATGGCTCTGCTACATTCATGACGTATTCCTGATAACCTCAAAATATTTCAAAATCACTTGAATGATATACATCCAAATATTAAATTTACATATGAGTTAGAAGTGGACGGCTCCCTTTCTTTTTTGGATATTCTAGTAACCAAGTCAGCTGAACATATCAAATTCTCCATTTTTAGAAAACCGACGCACACCAACAGGTACCTTCATGCAGACTTGCACCATCATCCACTGCAAAAGTTCGGCATCATCTCAACTCTGGGTCATTGAGCAAGATCTTTATTGTCAGACGAACAAGAACTTCACAATGAACTCGAACGCCTTCAAAATACCTTTAAAAACAATGGATACTCTAGGAGAACTATAAATATAATATTGTTTAACCATCACCATCAACACCACAACGAGGATACAACTAATTCCAAAGGCTGCATTTCCTTAACTTATATTAGCTCTGTATCAAGTTTTAGCAAAAAATTTAAAGAAATACTATATCAAGACTTTTTTCACTACTTTATCCAAACTTCGCTCAATCTTAAGCCGTCCAAAGGATAGACATAATAATCTTCAATATCCTGATGTCTGTTCTCTGTGATTGTGATAAGCTGTACTACAGTCAAACTGAAAAATCCATCGAACTCTGCCTAGAAGAGCATCAAAGCGACATCTCCTACAACAGAACTCGAGCCAGTGCCTTGTCCAGCCATGCATTATTTTTGGCAAACTCTGGTGAAGAAAGCCTCCCACATCAAATACACTGGATTTAACTAACAACGTTCATAGATGTTATGATGAATTATATGAATTATAGAGACAGATTCTAGAATCTAAGGAAATCGTTCTTGACCCCGTTCACATTAATGGCAACCTAAGATCTGCTTATTCAGTATTGGAGATTGTGAGACCTTACACACATGCATGCCCATGATGCTACAGCCAGAGTTCTTTCTTCCATTTAAAATTTTAACTTCTGTTGTTTTATACATTCTGAGATGTAGAAATCCAGTACTTGTACGGTTCTCTCTGATATTTTTTATGTCCTTTTCGCTTACACCTGACGAAGTCTGTTCTGAGATGAAACTAGTTGTGTGTATTAATAAAGTTTAACTCAAAACCTCAGTTTTCAGTCATTAAATAATAATTTTAATATGTTATCAAACTTAGTAAACCTTCAATTTAATAGTGTGTGTGTGTGTGTGTGTGTGTGTGTGTGTGTGTGTGTGTGTGTGTGTGTGTGTGTGTGTGTGTGTGTGTACACACACATACTGCATCTAAAAGCTGTTTAACTTTTATTTTTATCTATAGCTAGATTGAGTCATCAAATTTATGTTTTTGTTTCTAAGTCAGCATTGGCTTTGTAAAAGGGAGGTTTTTTTTTTTTTTTTTTTTTTCCCAGCTTACTAACAAATTTAATGGATAAGAGAGGTTCATATGCAGCGATCAACATTTGAACTCTTTGATAGATATATTTAGATATATATTTATACTCTTTGATAAATAGATTTGATGAGTCTTCTAGCATCAGAGATGCCATGGAGATTCCTGCATGATAATAATAATAAAATTGTAGCAACACACACACACACACACAAAATGAAGTGAAACTTTATTTAAATTAAGGGGATATTAAATCCCATCATCATCATCATCATCATCAAATTCCTGCCATGTACCCTCAAGGGGTGTACAGGATATGACAGTACTACATGGAAAAATTACATCATTACTAACTTCCTATCAACAATTTTCCTCCAAATCAGTCTGTTACTTGTCAAGACTCCAACATTATCAGATCTTACATTTCTATCGTCTAAGGCACTTTGTACCGTATCAATCCACCTATATCTTGGTCTTCCTCTGGGTCGTTTTCCTGCCAACCTGGCAGAGAACACTTGTTTTGCTAATCTTTCCTCTCCCATTCTATTTAAGTGACCATACCATCTGAGATTAGCTCTGCTAACGCATTCCTGGATGCTGACAATGTCAAGTTCTTTCCTAATATCCTCATTTTTAATATGATATTGCCATTGATGCCATCTGTTCACGCCTCTAATCTTTCTCAGGACTCTCATATCTGCGGTCTCTAGTCTTTGGTCAAGTGTTTTACTTCTGACCCAGCTCTCAGATCCATAAGTTAAAATTGGTTTGAACACTGTCTTGTATACAGCTAATTTAGTGTTCCGACTAATTTCTTTCTTATTCCATATGAATTTATTCAATTGACTTCCCACCATACCAGCTTTGCTGATTCTGTTGTCTATTTCTATATTTAGTTTACCATCTTCAGTAAAAATTGTGCCTAAGTAGCTGAAATGTTTTACTTGTTCCACAGGTTCTTCATTCACAACACAGTTGACATTTTCAATGATTCTGCCTATTTTCATTGTCTTTGTCTTTTTATTGCTGACCTTCATACCATATCTATTACAACAGCTATTCAATTTAGTCAGAGAATCTTGCAGACTTGTAGCGGATTTATTTAGAAGTATAACATCATCCGCATAAAGCAAAGAGCTGACATTAACATCTCCAATTTTGATATCAGGTTTAATACCACATTCCTTCATAATGTGATCCATATAGATAATGAATAACAGAGGGGATAATGTACATCCTTGTCTCACACCAGATTTAACATTAAACCATCTTCCTGTACTTCCTTCAATTCTAACTGCTGACTCACAACTCAAATAAAGACTAAGTATTGCTTGATATAATGCCCCATTGACACCATATAACTGCAGCGTATTGAATAGCTTCTCTCTTGGCACCTTGTCATATGCCTTTTCCAAATCGACAAAACTTAAATACAGATCTTTGTTATATTCCCATGCTTTCTCGACTATTTGTCGTAAAGTGAAGATCTGATCCTGACAGCCTCTATTTGGCCTGAATCCAGCTTGTTCTTCACCAAGCTTTTCTTCCACAATTCTTCTCAACCGTTTCTCAAGTATACTTGCATAGATCTTACCAGGAACACTCAGTAGGGAAATACCTCTGTAATTCTCACATTCAGTTTTATTTCCCTTTTTATATATGGGTACTATGAGAGCTCTACTCCAATCATCGGGAATTCGTCCCTCTGTCCAGGCTTTCTGAACTATGCAGTGCAGCCACTGTAAGACTCTTATACCACCATACTTCAGCATTTCTGGTCGAATATCATCTACTCCTGCTGCCTTTCCACATTTCAAGCCTTTGATGGCTTTTTCTACTTCAAGTATGGATATGTATTCCTGACTGCATGCCTGGTCAGTGTTTTTTATCACTGTGCTGTCATCACTGCTTGTTTCATTTAGCAGTTTTTCAAAGTAATTACTCCATACTTCAAGGATATCTTTTTCTCCTGTTTTCATTTCACCTTTATCATCTCTAATTCCTTTTACAGCACTCTTTCCTCCATTCCTAAGCTTCTTCAACAACCTCCAGAATATTTTGCCATCTTCTTGATATTTATTTTCTATATTCTTGCCAAAGTCCTCCCATGACTTTTGTTTAGCTAGTTTTACACACTGTTTAGCTTTCTTACATTTGTCTCTGTATTCTGTAAGAGTAAAAGCTGACTTATTTGCCAGGAACTTTTGATATGCTTTCTTCTTTTCCTTCACTGCCTCTTTAACTTCCTGTGTCCACCAGGGAGTTCTGATTTTTTTTTATCCTTGCACACAACCTCACCACATGCCTCTCTGGCAGAATCAATCAATGTTTCCTTCAGAGTTTGCCACTGAATCTCCAAGGTTTGATTCCTGTTCTCAAACTCTTTCATTTTCTTTTCAATAATATTTCTGTATTTTAGTCTACAGTTCACATCTGAGAGCTGCTCAACTTTTATTCGCTTTAAAACTTTCTTACATGTTATTCTTTTCAATATGAAATTCAATTTTATCCTGCTCAGGACTAAATAGTGATCACTTCCAATTTCAAATCCTCTGTACACTCTGGTGTCCTGCACCAGGGAGAAAACATCACTATCAACAATAACATAGTCAATGAGACTTTTCTTATTCCTAGCCTCTTCTCTCCATGTGAATTTGTGCACATTTTTATGTTGGAACATGGTGTTAGTAATAACCAGTCCATGTCCTGAGCAGAAATCCAACAGATATTTGCCATTATTATTAGCTTTGCTCTTTTCTCCAAATTTTCCAAAATATTTTTGTATGTCTCACAATCATTTCCTACTCTACTATTTAGATCCCCAACAAGGACCAACTTTTCCTTTTTCATTGTGTCAGTTGCTTTTTCTAAAGCCTCAAAAAATTTCTCCACTTCTACCTTAGTAGAACCTTCTGTGGGACCATAGGCACAAATAAGTCTCATTGTCCAGTTCCCCATTCTCATATTTGCCCACATTACTCTACTTGAGACTGACTGCCATTCAAGAAGATTAGCCTCGTATTTTGTGTTGAATACTATGGCTACTCCTTCTTTTCCTTGATTGTCATTGCCTGAATATAACATTTTGTATTTATTGCTCAGAAAGATCTCACAAAGATCTAATTCCTCAGCTAGCTCCATTTCTTTGCCATTCAGGCTTCTTACGTTGATAGTACCGATCTTTAACTCTGGTGATGTTGAGTTGGGGTTTGTTTTCAGATTTGTTCCAGTAGCTGACTTTTCGCTGTTCGCCCTGGTTCCCTGGCGAAAACAACGGGGGCCTTGTTTAACCGGGCGACGCCCCAGCCGGCATGAAATTTTGTCATGTTGTACCATCATTTTTTATTTTGGTTTAACCAATAAGAATACAATTTGGTCGGCTAAATCCCACATTGTTTTAAAACTGAATAAGAAACTCAAGGAGTTTCATGCTGAATATAATAACTATAAACGTAGCCACCGATACGTTTATAGTTACTATATTCGGCATGAAACTCTTTGATTCCGATCTTTGAGTTTCTTATTCTGTTTTAAAACAATGTGGGATTTAATATCCCCTTAATTTAAATAATGTTTTACATCATCGAAATGAAGCCTATTGGCTCTTTATTTTAAATAATTTATGGATGCACCTTTTTGACAACTCGTATAGCAGAGTATATAAGTTCTTTTCGCTATACCGTTAGTATTATACTTTGGTCTAGCTACTCACTGATGAGATTTCAATAAAGATCGAAACCAGCTGGGTAGTGACCTCCCACCATAATGTATAACATCATACATCTCCTAGGAGTTTCTTATTCGGTTTTAAAACTATGTGGGATTTAATATCCCCTTAATTTAAATAATGTTTTACATCGCCGAAATGAAGCCTATTGGCTCTTTATTTTAAATAATGAAGTGAAACTGTTTTTCCTCCTGATATCACAGATCTCTTCTCTCTTACCATCCATCCTGGTTACTTCTTTCTGAAGAACAAAATTTGCAAACACACAGGGAGTAGTGCTATGGGCAACTATTTCTCTCATTTGCCCATGCCGCTTTTTTTTCATGGAAAATTTTGAAAAAAACATGCTCTTGACTCATTCCCTTTAAAGCCTTCTGTCTGGTTAAGATAAGTAGATGATGTTCAGTATTTGTCTTAATGGCCTAGAAGCATTACTCATCACCTCACTAGTCAATAGCTTTGTCCACAGAATTCTTCACTGACAATTCATTGGAGAAAAGTTGAAAAATTCATCATGGGAAAATACTTCACCAGAAAATTCATCAAGGGAAAATTGAACATCATCATTAATTACCTGATATGTACCTTCAAGCAGTGTTCAATCTACTATACTAGAACTGCATAATTAAATTTACATTATTATTAATCGTCTATCAACAGTTTTCTTCCAAATTAGTTTACTACTTTTTGAGCACTCTAATATTGTCGTATCTAACATTTCATGCTTCTAAAGCACTTCTGATTGGATCAATCTACCTAGACTTTGGTCTTCCCCCCCCCTTGGTCTCTTTCCTGCCATCTTGGCATCAAACACCTGTTTTGCTAACCTTTTCTCGCCATTCCATTTAAGTGGCCATACCACCTTAGATTAGCTCTGCTCACCTATTATTGAATGCTAACAATGTCTAATCTTTGATCAAGAGCTTTATTTCTAACCCAAACTCTTAGATCAATAATTTAAAATTAATTTGAGAGTCAAAAATACCAGAAGCTGGTACTTTGGCTCATTCTTTTTTATTTTGTTATCTATTTCCAGATCTAACCTATTATACTTACTAAAAACTGTGCCTAAATAGCTGAAATATTTTACTTGTTTTATACACTCTCCATTCAGAATGCAGTTGACGTGTTCAAAGTTTCTGTTTGTTTTCATAGTTTTAATCTTTTCCTTTAAAAATTATGGAAACAAATACCGTGTTAGAGTAAAACTTCAGTTTAATATAAACCAAAATAATCATTTGATGTTTCAACCTTCACATGAAGGTTGCATCATCTGGAGTATACACATACATATATATACAAAGAAACAAGCTGCACTACACTCTACATGGTATGCTAAAGTTACATTGATTTGGTCAGTCTTTAAAACTATTGGCCTGACCTCTGGTGGAAAAAAAAACCCTTACTACATTAACACCAGAGTCCTGTTATGATTATTATTTATTTGGTTACAAAAATAAATTAAGCTAGAGAGTTGGTCTCTAGCTTAACATATTATATGTGTTACAAAATACATATAATATAGATTACAGTAAAGCCATACATTAAAGGGTTATCAGAAAAAATAAATAGAATTCTACATCATTATAATCTTAATATTACTTTTAAACCACCTATAAAATTTTAAAAAAACATATTCAACTCCTCTAAGGATCCTCTCATCCCATTGGCTCACCCTGGAGTTTATTGTATCTATTGTGCCAATAACTTACCTTATATTGGTGAAACTGGACGTACAATATTGATGCTAGCTGATGAGTTGCAGCCAAAGAAAGTAGTATATCAAGATGATAGACATGTGAATGATAGTACATTTGAGGCTGTCTGGTGTAAAATAGTGACCAATGCAACCAAATATACAGTTGGTTGCTGCTATAGGCCAGGGGATATAGGGGGTGATATTGAATTCATGCATCAGCAAATTAGTGCAATGAGTGCAGGGTTAGTGATTATTATGGGGGATTTTAATTATGGTGATATCAATTGGAAGGAGGAAATATCACCTGGCAAAAAAGAAATTGAATTCATAAATCTTCTACGAGATAATTACTTGAAACAGCACATAACTGAAGGGACACGTGGTGTGAGAGTGTTGGACCTGGTCATTAGTTCAGAGGATATATGCATAAGTAAGGTATCCTCGTTACCTCCAATTGGCGATCATGTGGTATTGACTTGGGAGGTTGCAAAATTTGTGGATTTCTCTCTTAAGGAGTATATACGGAACTACAGGTTAGGCAATTATAATAAGCTTCGGAGTGAGCTTGCAGCAGTTCCATAGCAGAACATATTGCAGGGGAAAGATGTTAGCAGTGCATGCGATAAAATCAGCAGGTATCTGAGGAAGGCAATATCAGAATGTATCCCCATCGTCAGGAAGACAAATAAGGTAGGCGTTAGATGGATGAGTAGTAGTATCAAGCTTGATCTGCAATAAAAGAAAATGTTGATCAGTGCACCCATGAGCAGTACAAGGCTCAAGCTAGGAAGGTTACCAGCATAGTAAGAAAAGCTAAATCAGATTATGAGAAGACTTTAGCCAAGGAAATCAAGGGTAATCCCAAAGAGTTCTTCCGCTATGTGGCAAGTAAAAGGAAGAATGACTTCAGAAGGATAACCTTTGTGGGTGCTGATGGTATCGAGGTGACCAATTCAGATGTAATAGTAGAGTTACAGAGTGATCACTTTTCAAAAGTCTATCACCCAAGTGAGAATATCTCTGTACCTGTAAAAATAACTAATGTGCAAATTGAAGTTAAGAAATCAGAGGTACTTAGTATATTGCAAAATTTAAATGCGAACCCTGCTGTAGGTTTAGATGGAATATCAGCTCGGGTGTTGCATGAATGTGCAAAGGAATTGTCAACGCTTCTTACTTGGTTATTTAACTTAAGTTTGAATTCTGGTATAGTCCTTAGGGAGTGGAAGTATGGCAAAATACAATAGTTCCTTTGCATAAAGGTGGCTCTAAAACTGCGGTAGTTAATTACAGACCAATCACCATCTCGGAAGTGGTGGTAAAAGTATTGGAAAAGTTGATTAAAGACAAAATTCAAGAATGGGTGGATCAGGATATGATACTCTATAGGGGCCAACATGGTTTTGTTAAAGGTCGATCCTGCCTTAGCAATTTATTAGCTTTTTATAATAGAATGACATCTGAGTTGGACAAAGGAAATGGCTACACAGTGGTACTTCTGGATTTTGCTAAGGCTTTTGACAGGATACCCAATGGAATACTGTTGCGCAAATTGGAGCAGATGGACGGATTCTAAACTGGTGATGTGGATAGGAGAATGGTTCAGGGAGAGATACCAGAAGGTGGTGTATGGAGGAGCAGAGTCAGTAACGAGTCACCATACAACACTCTTTCCTTCATTTCAGAAACTCTCTCATTCTTACGATGAGGTTATTCTCTCTCATTCTTATTACAAAGAGACATTCATCGCTAGAGAGTCGGACCAGAAGGTTCCCAACAAGTACTGTGCTGGGGCAGGGTGTTGCATTAATGGAGCACACTTCCTCCTCTTCGGATCTAATGATGGTCACTAGATGCCAAATTCCCTACAATAATTTTTTTTAAATAAGCATTAAAAGTTTTGTTAGATGTAAGATAAATATTTAGAAATTGAAAAAAAAAAAAAAAAATGAAAGGAAGATGAAACTGATGTAAAAATAATCATAATTTATGAATTATGATTATTTTATGTAATTTAAGTAAATTATGAATCTTTTTACAATTATTTCTCTATTAGTATATTTTTAGTTTTGATTTCATAACACATATATTGACACTTGCGATGTGCCCATTATTGATATTATATTTGTCAAAATTAATGTAAACCATTTGAAATTGATGTACCTACTAAATTTCTGATAATTATGTTACTTTCAATCCTTTTTATTGTAGTTTAAAATTATTAAGTGTTGTGTTTTATAAAGACATTCTTGTTACCATAACGGAAACAACATGTCAGCCATCATACATAACTTCTTGCTTATCACTTACATGGAGTGCACATGCTTTCTGAGGAGTGTGATGGGTGATTGACAGCTGACAGAAAGAGCATTTTGTATCGGAATAATGAGGTTTTATTTATTTGTGTGGGGTTACCTCCATTTCTCGATTGTCCCTTAGGACTGGTTGAGCCATCCTAGTGAGGGATTAGGTATGTATTTTATAATGTAGATCCATGTGTGTGTGTGTTCACAGGCTGCCGTGCCTGTTCTGAGGGACGAAAAACCCGAGTTTCCGGGTGGAAAAAATCCTCTACCTCTGTATGAAACTGGCTAACTCACCTTTAGTCGAAAGAGACCAGATAAAGATTCCTCATGTCATGGACTGGAATTGAACTCAGGTCTTTCTGACCAAAGGGCTTCGTCTATACCGACTGAGCTACGGAGACTCTGGAGTAACAAGGTAAACAGGAGAGAGCTAATGGAAGTTTAAGAACACAGACCACAGAAATTTTGTTGTTAGAAAGTTTTTAAGTTTTTACATGACAGTCATAAGAATATTAATAGAAGATTCCTCATGTCATGGACTGGAATTGAACCCAGGTCTTTCTGACCAAAGGACTTCGTCTATACTGACTGAGCTACGGAGGCTCTGGAGTAACAAGGTAAACAGGAGAGAGCTAATGGAAGTTTAAGAACACAGACCACAGAAATTTTGTTGTTAGAAAGTTTTTAAGTTTATACATGACAGTCGTAAGAATATTAATAGAAGATTCTGAAAAGGAATCATAGAACTGTGAGTCTTTAAACTGTTGTAGTTGAGTCTGTCATCAAGTGTTTAGTAAATAAAAGAAGATATTGCAGTCGATGTTCTAATTGAATGTTTGAGGAAACGCTGATTGGAAAGTTTCATCTGTCTTAAGGACTCCAGATCTGTTTGTTATTTCTATTGGAAAAGGCGATAGAATTAGCTCAACTAAGATATGTTGTTTTTGAAGTAGTAGAAGAAACTTTTTTCCTCTGGTACAGTAAATTGTGCATCAAATAGAACTGCAAAAGGTAAGAAATATTTATACTTCAGTGAGACAGGAGGAAGGGAGATATATTTTCACAAAAAGGCTCTAACAAAGAAACTGACTATGAACATTTTGTTTGTGTGAAAACAAGGTGTTTAGTCTAGTAGATGTATTAAGTATATGTTATACAATTCAGTAATAGAATGAGTCAGAGAATGGGTGATTTTGATATTTTTGGATAAGAAAATCTCTAAAGTGTAGATTTATTTAAGAAGGCCTTGGATCCAGTTATTTTTGTAGTTATGTAATTTTATTTAAAGTGCGTATATATTGTTTTAGTTTTATGAAATGTATATATTGTTTGTATTTGGTCTTGAGTCGGTGATTTTTCGGATTCTAAAAGAAACAGTTAAAAGTCATTGCACCAGTTGGAGTTAAATCCTTGTGTAAATACTAAACACGCTGAGTATAAAAATAATCTTTATAGAGACAATCTCAAAACACATAGGCACAAATAAGTCTCATTTTGATGTTTGCCCACATCAGTCTTCTCAATGTTGCCTGACGTTCAATTCAAGAACATTATCATTGTATTTGGTATTGAAGGCTATTGCTGCTCCTTCCTTTACCTGATTCATTACCTGAATAGGAAATCTTGTCTTTATTAGAAGAATCTCTCATTTTTTCTTCTTTCTTCAATAACACCAATTATGTTCTTTTGAGTTCTGCTGATGTCAAGTTTGGATTTGTTCCGATAGCTGACTTTCTGCTGTTTGGTTCTCTGATGAAAATTGGGAGCCTTTTTTACTTAGACAATGCCCCAGTCAGTATGACTTTTCATCTTGTTGTATCATCGTTGTGTTTTGGTTTTAGTCAATAATGAATAGCATTTTGGTTGGCTAAGCCCCAAATTTGACTTATCCTTGTTCTTACATTATCCAAGTGGTACCTACTAATGGGGCAAATCACAAAAAGGTGAGAATTGGACCTTATATTAAAAAAAAAAAATTAAAAAAAAAAAAAGTGGTCATTCTCCACATTCCTTAAAACATGAGGGCTCCTCTAAGTTATCTAGCTTTGATCCTTAAGCAGCCTCTTGAACAGATAATCAGGATTAGTGTTGATAAGTTTCCTTTTTTCATCCCTCTGACTTTTCAAAATCACTAGCTTTTCGTGTTTCAAATAATTTAATTTTTTAAAAAAATTGCCCAATGTTTTAGAAAAAATAATCCATCCAGAAACACTCAAGAACTTAATAGTTTTTAATGTGAGAGTGTGTTTACTTTGCTTATTCTAAGTATACTATGTGTGCTTATCTCATAAGTATAGCCTTGCACTTTTGCTAGTTATACTTTTCATCTTTTTATGTGTTTTTAACTGATGTTAAATAGCATTGTGAGATTAAAAAAAAAAAAAATTGATGTTTTCGGTTTTTTTCAGGATAGATGCATATCTGAAGTGAATCTTTTATTTTCCAAAGTTGATGAAAGGAGAAGAGTAAGTAAAATTAATTCATCTGCAAAATTTTAAATTTACTTAATAGATAAATTGTGAATGATGATTTTCAGTAATATGCCCATTATCAGGCCTCAGATTGGGATTTGTTGTTATTTAATTAAAAATAATAACAATGTCTAAATAATAGAAGCTAATGCTAAAAACATTAATATTCTCTAGTTTTCTACTCATGTGAAATATAAATCTGCTTAATTATATATGCATAAATTTCACACTGTTTTTGAATAAAATATCATTGAAACTTTAAAAAATTTTCTAATTATTTTCTTTCTTCTACTTAGAAGAGGAGTTTTTTCCTAAGGCATTGGTGTGCTGAGCTGACTACTATCATTCCTCTACCTTTCTCTCCCTTAAACCTTAAAACCTAAGCAGGTGCTTGTCAACGTCTAATCACAACTCAGACTTGCTGGACTAGTGGCTCATCCTCCTACTTTCATGCCAGCCACTTCTGTTTTTTGAAACAGCTTTCTTCACATTGATTTCTTCAGAGACCACAGTTGTTCAAAATCACATCAACAGGTTCCTTTATTCAGCTATTGCTTCAACTTTGGTATCTCTTCTGGGTCTGGCTCCCACTGATGAGACCTCAATAAAGGTCGAAACCAATCTGGGTAGTGGCCCTTCCCATAATGAGCAGTGCATTATACACATCTGAAAGGATGTGCTTTGCAATGTGGGATACTAAAACAACTGAAATGAAGTCATTAGCTGCTACATAGAAGTAGCCCAGTTGTCAAGATACTTCACATGCAAATATTGTTTACTTACATTTGGATCAAAGATTAAACCAAGAATATAATTTCTTGGCATCTTTAATTCATAGTATAAAAAAGTAAAAAAAAAAATTTCAACAAAAATTGATTTCCTTTGGTTTGAAAGATCTGGGTGTGAAGTTTGTGTAGGATGTAAAGAATTTTATAAGTGGGGTTAACCAGTATCTTACAGAGGTGATAGGAATAATAAAAAACCTGAGTTTCCTTCCAAGTTTCTGGGATGAAACTCAGGGTTTCGTTATCTCACACAGGCTAGAACTCATGCACAGACATAATATAAATGGTTTCATAGCCTTTGTTTCTTCATCAGTAATTCAAAACAACCACAACTTTCACCTGAAAAGTCACAATCCTTAAACCTTAATGGAAAACTTATCCTGTTTATATTGCAAATGAAAGAAAATCAGTTCTCTTTTCCTTTTATCTTAATGTTCTTCCTTGTTGTCTTGCTGGGTCTGGAGAAGCAAGCACACTGAAAGAAGTTATGTTGAGCAAATTGGAGAGGTTGACCTACTCTGTTAATCCCCCCCTTTTTTGGGGGGGGGGGTATTCAGATGATGTAATAGCTATATAATTTCATATTCAAAAAATGAATGCTCTTTTTTAAACTTGTAATTATTGTGTGAAACACTGAAAAAACATTATCCAAAGGTTTTTTTTTTTTCATTTCATTTCCTGAGATGCTTCAAGCATCTCAGGATTTTTTACATAGTTTATAATTTCGCCTCAGTATTTTTATTGATTTCAACTCGTAGAGATCATTATGACTTCAGTGTTGCATTAAAGTTGCCAAGGTTGTATTCTTTAGAAAGTTGAGTTTCTGTTATCTTTGATTCTTTGGGTAAAAATTGAAGCTCTCAAACAATCATCTTAATGATGGAGCTTTCCTGTCTCTATTTCCTTCAAGAACCATAATCTTTGTCTTGTTAGGATTTTGCTGAAGATCTCTGTTCTTACTGACATTAACTTTGTCAAGGATTTGTCCTAGTTCTTCCTTGTCATTACAAAGGAATGTATTGTATCATCAGCATACCTCAAATTACTGATCAATCTGTTGCCTACCCTTATTCCTATCTTTAGCTCATGCAATACTACTTGCATGATTTCCTCCACATAGACAATAAGCAGATGAGGAGAAAGTAGGCATCCATGCCTAACTCTCATGCCTACCTGAGGCAATCAGCTAATCCAACACCTGTTCTTAATCTGGCTTCTTGCTCACTGTACAAGCTAGCTATCAACTTGATGATGTCTTCAGGAAAACCTATTATTTTCATTACTTCCCATAGTTTCGCTTGCTGAACACAGTCAAAAGCTTTACAGTAGTCTATGAAACACATTATCATAGGGAGTCTAAATTCTTATACTTTTCAGTGATCTGTCTAATACAAAGGATTTGATCTCTGGTACCCTTACTTTTTAAAACCTGCTTGTTCCTCAGGCATATCTGTCTCAACTTTGGCCTCAATCCTATTTAGAATGATCTTTAATTATAAAATCTTGCTTGTATGAGGGATTAAGCTAAATAGTTCTGTAGTTCTTTCAATCCCTAATATATTGTGCCCTTCTTATGTAACAAGATAAAACCAACTTCCAGTGTCTAATCCTGGAATCCCATATTCTTGTAATCAACCTATGAAACATTCTTATATCTCCATCCCCTGTGTGGCCTTAATTAACTCTTTTATTTCAACCACATCCTAAGTGGAGGAGATTAGATTCCAGATTGAAATTTTCCTGATGAGAGGACTTATCCTCTCTGCTGAACAGTTCCTAGCCACACTCTTTTCCACCTATTTTTGTTAGTACTGCTCCATTCCTGTCTTTGATAACATTCAATTTGTGTTCATTTTTGAAATTATGGATTCTACAACCGTGTTAAAATAACTCTTTTTATTATCCCGACGTTTTGATCTTCATATTAAGATCATTATCTGGAGCATACATAAATATACAAGACAAGCTGCGTTACATTTCAAACTGAAAGCTAGAGAAACAATGATTTGATCACATGCTACTCACTGGCATGACCTCTAGTGAAAAAAAAAAAAAAAAAAAAAAAATTACATCAAGCTAGATTTAATTTATGATTACATGAATAAACATTCTTGCTTACAGATAGTTTTCCTTCCAGTAATAGTGATGTCCTATTTCTATTATTACAATTATTATTTTTGATTTAAAAAATTATTTATAAATTACAACATGAATAAACATTCTTTCTTACAGATTTTTTCTTTAATAGTGATGTCCTATTTTTTTATTTATTTTTTTGAGTTATTTTATATTTAGGATCCTGGATTTTTCTACAGTCCTATTTATAGTCGTTCTTAGAGGAAGGATTCATGGGACGAATATATGCCTTCCATATGTATGGAATTTTTAGACCATCATTATTGTTTAGATTGGGGTGGTTGATAATGATCTCACTGGCTTCCTTAAATTTGCATTCATACCATGTTTTGGTGTTATGTAGACAACTAAGAAAATATTCAATTTGTGCTTAAACTTGTGTTTTAGGTCATGAATTAAATGTGAAGCATCCTTTTATAACTGTGTTTCGTCATCTTGAACTCTGTCTCTTCACATTTATTAGCACAAAATTTTTCTTTGTCCTGCCTGATGGCTCTTCTGACTTCTCTATGTAATCTCCTATATACTTCAGTTCCTGTGTCTCTTTGTTTCTCCAACTGCCTTCTTTCGATTAGATTCCATATTGAATCTGATATCCATGGGTCTCTTTCTCTTCCACTTCAGCCTAGATCCTTCTTGGCTGTATTTAAGGAAACCTTGACTCCTTCTTAGAGCATTTCAGGTGAGTTCTCCTCACTAGTATGCAAAAGATATCCAATCAAGTTGATGTTTCTTCTGTGAACCCACTAGTGATTACTCTGACATCCACTCTAGTGAGATGGACCTGACTTGGAAAATTTTGGAGTCTCAGTCTTTGGCTCTTACTAGCTGATGATCTGTACCACAGTCTGCTCCAGGACAAGTATGCACATCAAGAGATGCTTATCTTCCACGTTTGGAAAGTCATGATATAATCAATCTAGTGCCTTGACCTATCAATGTTAATGTCCAAGTTAAATTAGTTGTGGGTGTTTCTAGAAACAGGTATTGGTAATAACTAATCTATTAGCATGGGCAATTATAACACTCTTTCACCACAGGTGTTATGTTACATTCACCTAGACGAAAAATGCCACACTCAGGCTTAGCTCTCATACTATTTCCCAAAGTACATCCCTCTTTGGTAGGCAAGCAGTCTCAAACATTCTATAGGTTTTCATAGAATTCCTTACTCTCTTCATCAGGCCTATCTATGTGGAGTGTATAAACTACCACAATTGACACTTTGGTAGGATAAACCTTAAGTCTAGTACAAAGTTTGTTGTCGTTAATGGGATTATAACCAAGAAGGGCTCCTGCCTGAACTGTCTTCAGTACCACAGCCACCCCATGATGCTTTGAGTCACCTCCTGAATAAATAATTAGCTTAGCATCCTGTCTTTTGAAATGACCTTTTTCATTCCATCTGGTCTCTGTAATTCTCAGGATGTCAATTTTATACCTCTCCATCTCTATAGACAATATCAAGAGTACCCATCTGTAGATACCATGCTTTCCATGTGCATATGTAAAGTTCACCTCATCCCATACCTTCCATATTCCTTGTTCACAATATCACTGACTTATTTTATCGATTTCAACTCGTAGAGACTGTAATATACTTCTTGAACAGTACCCTCTGCCTGAGCCCTTAATGTGGCTCTGATTATTCTGCTTGACAACTGATGCAGCATGAGAGGTATTATAAGACACAACCATATTAGCATTTTGGAATGAAGTCACTGTAAGAAAAAAAAAAAAGTCATTGTTTGCAAAGGCCCTTTCTGCATATCTGGGAGTTTTTGTTTCCAATTCATCCCACGTTGGCTGGGTGGGTTGGGACTTCAGACTACTAGGTGAGGCAAATACCTAGGAAAGAAGGCAAGACTCGCACTACATAAGATGAAAAGAAATAGCAAATTAGGAAAGATTCACCCCTAGCCCTCGAATACTCGAACAGCATTGGAGGAAGGAGCAAGAAGAAAAGAAAGAAAGAAGGGTAGGGACAAGTCTACAGATAAAATAACAGATATATATTACATGAAGTAAGTCATGGTCCAGCATCAGGTACCTTGGGTTTGTCATTCCCATACTCATTTTAATTAATCTTTCCTATAGAAAAAAAAATCCTGCTTCCTTCCAATGAGATTGGCTGACTCATCTTCAATTGAAAAAGCATATGAAGATTCATCTCATCACTCACCTTCTCAAATCAAGGTGAATTAGCCAGTCTCCTATGGAGCTATCAGGTTTTTTCCTCCAGGGAACTCGTATATTTTTTTTTATCCTGCATACAAGCAAATTGGCCAGAGAACACACACACATACACACAGTTAACAACTCAAAATATCAGATAATGGACAGTTAATGATACAGTGAGAGTGAGGATGATTTGGCTGATAATAATTCATGTATTGTGGAGTGACGCCCTTGAACTTCAAGAGGTGGCAGGTAATAATAAAGAGATGAGAGAGTTATATCTGATTTTGATAACAGGTTTTATGCCATTTACCTCACAATGTGATTTGCATAGATCAGTGGTTGCCAAAGGGGTCGATATTGACCCCTTTGTTAAGGATCGATTCGGGATCAGGGGTCTATTGGGGGTTGACAGAAAAATATAAGACATCATTGTATGGGTAATATTTACTTCTGTTAACTTGGATTACCTCTGTCTTACAGGTCCATGAATAGACCTGTAAGATGGAGTAAGGTCATGAAAATAGTTACTGAGGCCAATCAAGTGGGCTAAAATGATGTATTTACCAATAAACGGAAGTTGGTGGTTCCTGCCAGCCGGCGCAGTGGGAATGAGATTGCAACACGTGCGTGGTTCTTATTTACTGATACTTACAAGCATTCGATCCCAGTCTCATTTTTGTGCATCGACATATAAGTGAGCATTAATGTTCTAAAATTCATCAACATACATATTATAATTCAATTGTTATTCATTCATGAACTAAACTTCTCTATGTTGAAGAGTTGAGCAGCGCTGGTAGTAATACCAGTGATATTACTAGTGATAGTAATAGTAGTAGTAATAGTAATATAATAATATATACTATATTATACATACAATAAACACTGTAACTATAAAATAAACAATCTAAAAACTCACATAAGCGTGTTTTTTTGCTTGTCCTATTATAATTACGTAATAGTAAAATATAGGGGGTCGATAAAAAATCAAGAAACGCTTGAAGGGGTCGATGGGCAAATGACTTTGGCGACCCCTGGTATAGATGAATAACAATTAAGATAGCAATCATTTTTGTTTTGTGATGAGATTTTTAGGTGAGATTTATATAAATCCCACCTATAAAAAATTAAAAACTTATCATACATTTTTAATGCTGTGGATGGACTAGATAATCCATGAACCCTGTTCTAGAGACCAAACTTTTTCATGCCACTTCAGACCTCCAATAAGCAAGATGGTGGTCTCATGGTAAAAAAAAAATTGTCTACCACCTAATGAACATAGAGAGATTCTATGCTTATTAACACCAGCCAGTCTGTTTCCATTAATCTCATAGTCTGAACAGTCTCAGTAACACTCTCTTCTCTTCTTGTTTCTATTTGATTTTTACTTGTAACATTATAATTATCATTATGCATAATTGTATGCCTGGGGGAGATTGTATCCCCTGGTGGCAGATTGGGGAAACCCAAATGGGTTGCTCTGAATAAAGAATAAAGAGCCATGGACCGAAGGATGTAGCAGAGGCATGGCAAGCTGGCTACATTATTATGCCAGTAACTTTCATGAGCTGGAGAAAGTCTACAAACCGAGATAGTGCTATTGCATATGGGACAGCCGACGTGCCTACTCGGAGACCACATAGAGTAGATGAGAAATCAGCAATGTGGTCAGCCAAGGACGTGAAACACATAGCCACCCTCAACATAAAATCACTATACCGGCCTGGAAAATTGCAATTAGTCCAGGAAAATTTAAAAAGACTGAAATGGAGTATATTTTAGGTTTATCAGAGACACATTGGTGCGGAGATGGATTCATAGATTTACCAGAAGGAAGACTATACTTCTCAGTAAGAAAAGATAACATACACAGAGAAGGAGTTGTGTTATTAATTGAGAAGAAACTTACATACTCAGTAATTGAAATAAAACCGGTGTCTCCTAGAATAATCACAGCCAAACTTAAGCAAAAGAAAAAGGTCAAACAATTAAAATAATCCAGATATATGCACCAGACAATAACCATTCAGAGGAAGAAATAGAAAATTTCTATGAAGAACTACAACAGGAAATAGATAATTCCAAAAATAGAGAACTCATGATAGTGATGAGAGACTTTAATGCTAAAATAGGACAGTTCACAACAGACAAAAAAGATGTGATGGGGAAATTTGGATATGGAGAGCTTAACGACAGAGGAGAACAATTACTCCACTTCTGTAAAGCAAACAATCTAATGATTACAAACACATTGTTCTATCAATGTCCTAATAATAAATATACATGGACATCCCCAGATGGTAATATAAAGAACTGCATAGACTATATTATCATAAACAAACAATGGATAAGATCAGTAAATAATGTATGAACATTAAGTAGCTTTGATTTCGACACTGACCACGATTAACTGCCAAAGTGAAGATAAAATTCAATAGGAAAAACAATATCAGAAAAGATGAAAACATCAACCTATCAAAAATAAAAGATAACTCGAGCAGAATTTGATTTGTAGAACAGATGTGCTTGAAATTGAAACCCTCCATCTTCCAGAACAGCAGAAAATACTGGGAAGAAGGAAAAGAAACAGTGTTATCAATTGCAAAAGCCACTCTAGGTACCGAACCCAAAATAAACAAACAGTGGATAACCCAAAAAATCGTAGCTACAATAGAAGAAAAGAGAGGTCAAGATATTTGTAAACCAACAAAACAATAAAGAGAATAGAAAAAATACAAAGCACTAAAAAATAAAGTTGATAACCTATGCAAAAAGGCCAAAGAAAAATGGTTAGAAGAAAAAGCTAAGAAATGCCAAGAAGCATACCCACGAAACAACCTAAAAGTCTTCCATGATACTGTAAGAGAAATTACAAAGGAATTCTCAGCAAAAGCAGTAACAATGATAAACAACAAGATGACTGAAACTGGGAATATTGAAGATATAAGAAAAATCTAGTCAAACCATTTTAAGACTATCTTTCACCAAGGAAACAAAGCTACAATGCCAACAATAGAAGAAAATAACGACTACCCAAAAATTTTACAAGAAGAAGTTAGATATGCAATAAAACAGATGAAAAACAATAAAGCACCAGGCTTTGATACTATCCCTACTGAACTGTGGTCATATGGAGGCAGCACATCAATAGAATATTTAACAACCCTATTTGATAAAATGCTACAAACAGGAGAGATCCCAGATGACCTGAGAACTGGAAAGATCATCCCAATATACAAGAAAGGAGACAAAAGAGACCGCAGAAATTACAGAGCAATTGTTGTGTCATCCTCTTATGTTTTAAGGCCCTTTCTATCTCTTGTAAGCTTAAATCACACTAATGTATCTTTTTTTCAATAATTCCTACTTATTACTTTCAAATCACCCTTTTAATATCATTTATCTTTTAACTTCTATCTCAATATACTTATTACTTAGGCCAAAATCTCTGACAAGAGTGAGGCTATTGTTTTGTGAGACAAAGAAATGCAAATGGCGGAGGCCTATTTCTTTGTCTTAGCACTGGTTCCATCTCCTTAATTAAACTCAGAGAAAATTTATTTATTTACGCTACGCCACCCTAAATCTTAGATTATACAAAGCATGTATGATCAAGAAGTCAGAACACAGTCAGCATTCGCTCTTCTCAGCTATAATTTTCCAAACTTGCAGTCATGACCTGATAATGTCTAATTTTCCTGCCTTTTGAGGTTCGCTATATTTTATGAGCAAGTGCAGTAGGATATAAGTACAGGCAAGACAACATTTATAGTTAAACAAAACATTTTTATTGCAAGTAGAATACGTATAATACGGTTTGAAATACTGAGTTAATCATTCAATAAAATTTAGGTACAGCATTAGTACTCTTACATACAGTTACTTATCCCTTCCATAAATTTCTATCTGAGAAACCTAATTAATAACATTTATCACTTAGTCTCATTGTATCACTCTACTCAATCAAATCTCATTCTTAACATATATCAAATTCCAATCACAATCTTCTCTGACAAATCTTATTCAATTTACATATATCTCAGGCCTAATTAAGAACTCTTGTATATCACTCTCTCTTAAGGTATGCATGAGACAATATCCTATTTCTTTCTTAAATCTATCACTTAACAGTTCAAAGAGTCTCTAGTAGCACATACAATAAATCTTCTTATTCAATTCCATTAGTTAAAAGACATAAAGTTTTCACCTTACCAATTTGCTGGTATGCTACTTTAACCACTTCAGTATCTCGTCAGATATCTACCTACATTGACCGCTTCACTTCACGCTTTACTGGATACCCTTTACGAATTTTCTTCATACTTCATATTGGAAGATTTCTGTAGTTTTCCTGGGCTTTTGTTTCTGACTGGTAAGTTCCCTTTGGGATTAACTAGATTTTTCTCTTTCTTAATCTCACTCTTTGGATCTGACACCTATGTAATGTTGTGTATCTGGCTGGCACTAGATGTGGGATGCAGATCACCTAGCCTTTCCTCTTTTTCTTTAATTGCCTGATAGCATTCTTCCAAAGTGTTTAACTTCCTTTTGTATGCCGTCTCTTTATACTCCTCTTTTACTCCTAACCTGAATTGGTTGAAGACAGCCCAATCAAAGTGACTCTTTTTCTCACTAGACATGCTCAAGCTATTAGCCAAAGTGAGCAATCTATTATAATAATCTGTGATGGATTCTTTCTTCTCTTGTTTACATTTTTGCAGCCTCCACAGGTTTGGACCCACGCTTTTAACTTTGGGAAACTGAGATATTAGGATGTCTTTGAATTTATTGTATTCCAGAGTGTCTCTCAAGATGGGAGAGGAATACAAAAAATTCTTCGCCCTTCCAATCAGTTTATTTCCTAAGTATTATTAGAAGCTGAAAGGCCGACCAGTTTCCAACATTCCTTAGCTCTTCTACAAACTTGAAGAAAGACAACACATCATCGTAGTCCTCTCCAGAGAATTGGGGGATTATGAGGTGAGGATTTACAGTTCTAAAAAATTCTACATTCCCCTATCTCGTTAGAACTAGTGGCTTCCAAATTACCACTGTTGACATTCATGGTTCAAAAATATTTTCTTACACTAAATATATATACAACTTCTATTTATTTGCCTGTTCTTTATTTACAAAACTGTTCCAATCCACTATTTCTATTTTAATTACTGTGGATTTTATCCTGTCGCTGCTGTGCCATTGTAATAATATGCTGTTTGTTGCTATTATTTAAAATGTTTTTTCTCTATACTTTATATACCGTTTTTCTAATTATCAGTGCGCACTTTCTCTCTTGTAACCTTTTTCACTTACTCTACTATATATTATGTTTATCCACCTTCCATATTTATTTGTTGTATGCCTATGAATACTGAAAAATTTATTTGTCAGACTGCGCCATCAGTATATCAAATATTCGGCATAAGACTCAATAAAACTTCCAGTAGATCTCTCTCTCTCTCTCACTAGCTTCCTTTAACTTCCTAATAACTTCCTTTAACAAAGTAACTTCCTTTAACAAAGTTTACATAAACAGTTGTGGTTCTTAAGTAATAAAGCTGCGCTTTTCATGCCTTTTTTGTTTCCCGTTCACAAGTGTGATTTATTTAGGAACAGTGCAGTTGTAAAATAAAGGATCAGGCAGCACTCTTAGCAAATAATTAAAACACGTTTATTTACATTAATATGAAATATACATGAATCAAACGACAGGGAGATTGCTTTCTCTACTCATCTAAAAAATCTTTAGCATAAGATTAGAACCCTTTCACTTCAACACTAAATAATCTCTTTAACTCTAAAACTTATTTACTCTCTGCTTACAAATTCAACTTATTAAACTTCTAGTTTACTCGCAAAGAGGTTATTTTTACAAATTAGAAGATATCAACTTCTAACATGCCAGTTGACACTCTTATGGACACTTCTTATTACTATTAAACTAATTCTTAACAGTCCATATACAACATATCTCCTAAATTATAAGAGAAAATGTACATATACAAAGGGAAGTAACTTACAGAGGCTCTGTATTGCACATTCAGTCAAGAGTCTTTTACTAAATTCTTTATGGCTTTTCTTTCATCTTAAGTTTTAGGCTTCCTTCAGGAGTATCTTGCTACAGCGGTATCACTTTGGGATATTAGCGAGCTTTTTGACTGCAATCTGCAGTACTCGAATAGCACATATACAAGAGGTTTCAGCATACGGGCAAATTCTCCTCTGGATCCTTACTTCGAGAACTTCTGCTTCTAATTGCCACCACTTCTGCTACTAATCGCCGATGACTGATCTGGCTCTCTTTGGTAACAGTGCTTTGCCTTTTGCTCTCTCAGCACCTGGATCTCGGCTCTCCTGCTTTAGTAACTGGGATCTTATCTTTCCTCATTCTCTGCTCCCATTGCTCTGGTTTGGACTCCGCTTATGGTCTGCAGCTCGCTTCTGCCCTGGTTCCGACAGCCTCTAGTTCCGACTTCTGATGACTCTCTCTTGATGATTGGAAGCCCCTCATGCTCAGCTCAGTTTCCTTTTATTCTCTGATCTTGGGACCTTGCACTAAAGGTAGTAAACCCCGAAGAATTCGGCATGACTCTTTCATCTTCCTTTAAGTTTGACCCACTCTTTGTTCTCCTCTGTGCATTCGTTTGATCGTATTTTGCTGGGCACGGAACTTGTCTAAAACTAGCGGACCTCTTTGATACTTCTCTTGTCCTTTCGGGGCGCAGAAACTTCTCTAAACCTAGCGGAACTCTTAGATACTAACTTTAAAGGTGTTAGTGTAGAGCTTGTAAGCAATTCTCTCATACACAAACCAGTAATCAACTTTCTTGTGCTCTTACACATAATTATATACAAAGTTCCGATGGCAAAGCATTGCCTATGTTTTTAACGTTAAAACAGTAAATACATTCACTTCCCACAGGGTTAACTACATTAATATTTAGCAAAATATACATAGAAACAAACAAGGTTATTTACAGTTCTCATGGGACTTGACCTATGTAAAAAATCGATGTAAAGCACTTTGGTATTTTTAAGCTACATTGAGATTTTACAGAATGCTATCGGATAGGTATCAGCAAGTTGTGTGTGTAGGGACACTATCTCGAAAGAGGAAAATCACTAGTGGCATGCTGCAAGGCTCAGTTTTGGGACCATTGTTATTTAATCTGTATATTAATGATGTTAGGATAGGTTTAACTAGGTATACAGCCATTTGCAGATGATGCAAAACTGGGGAGAGAGTGATGAGGAATTGAACAGACTTTTGTGGCCTTACAGGAGGACAGAATAGATTGTATGAATAGGCAACAGTATGGAAATGTCATTTCAATATTGCCAAGTGTAAGGTTTTGAAATTTGGTAGGCAACAATGGGAAGCAAAGTATACACGTGGCACGAAAATTTGGGAGGAAGTTGAGGAGATAAGAGACTTGGAGTGGTAGTGGATAAGGATCTGAAATTCAGAGGTCACATTGCACAAGTTGTGAAGACATCACATCAGATTATGGCAATGATGCAGAGGACCTTAACTTTTAGAAATAAAAAGGTTCTGTTGTATAAGGCCTTGTCTGGATTATTGTGCACAGATTTGGTCTCCTTGTTTTCATGATGATGAAGATATATTGGAAAGGGTTCAGAAGAGGCTGACTAAGGTCATAACAAATCTTTCGGGTGTGGGATATGAGGAAAGATTGAGGGAATGCAGTTTCCAAAGCCTTGTGAATAGCAGCAAGAGAGGAGATATGATTGAGATATTTGAAGTAAAGGGTTGTTACCAGGGTAATGTGGAAGAAATTTTTTGTAGAATGGGTGGGAGAGAGTAGAACAAGGGGACATACCTGAAAGTTGTATGAGGAGAGTGTGAACAAGGACATAAGGAGTGGAATCTTTGCATGGAGAGTGGTTGGTGAGTGGAATGCTTTGCCTGGCATTGTGGTGAATGCAGATACATTGAATGAGTTTAAAGCACAGTCAGTTTCATGGACTTTGTGTGTAACAGTGAATCTAAAGACTCACTGAGTCTTTAGATTCCAGGAGATCTGTGTTACTAATAAAAATAATAATTTAGAAATTTAATTTGATGATTTAAACAATTTTCTTCAAAGGTTTGCACAGGAATTTATTTTGTTTGTCTTATTTCAGAAGAGAGATGTACCAGACTATTTATGTGGAAAAATAAGTTTTGAGATAATGCGTGAACCTGTAATAACACCAAGTGGTATAACATATGACAGGAAAGATATAGAAGAACATTTACAGGTATATAGCAGTTATTTAAATATTTTCAAACAAGCAAAGTATGTCTTAAATTTTTGGTATTGTACCAGAAATACTTGGATTGTGTTTTAATTATAATGCTTATGTTTTCATTAAAATAAAGGACTGAAATAAAAAGAATGTTTTATTATAGAATATACATTAATAAAACTAATTAAATGAAAACTGCTTTATTCTGTTTCTATGACATCAAGGTTTTTGGTTTTCTTTATCATGCATATTATTATTATTATTCTAAGACCCTATGGAGTCAAAGACTCATCTAGAAGGGCCCTTTGTTATAAACACAGCTCATCATACTTTACCTTAAACACATTCAAATTACTTGCAGACACCAAACTCTCAGGCAAGGCATTCCGATCGTTCAAACAATCTGCATGCAAAAAACCTGCTTCTCACTCCCTTGTTCACACCCTCCTTATACAGCTACCAGGGATGACCTCTTGTTCTCCCCTAATCTCCCACCATTTTATGAAAAACCTATTCAACACTGATCCTATAACAACCCCTTACCAACTTGTACATCTCTATCATATCACTTCTCTTCCTCCTGTCCACTAAACTCTGTAAATTGCATCTTATCAACCTTTCCTCATATTCAACATTCCAGAGATAAGAAACTACCTTAGTCAGTCACCTCTAGACCCTTTCAACACATCTTTGTCCTTTTGAAAACCAGGTGACTAAATCTGTGCACAGCAATCCATGTGTGACCTAATCAGAACCTTACACAATGGAACAAGAATCTCCTTACATCTACAAGTCAGTGTCCTCTACATCATTACCAGAATTCGTTGTGTTGTCCTCACAATTTTAGCAAAGTGTCCTCTAAATTTTAGATCCCTTTCCACCATCACCCTAAGATCTCTTATTTCCTCCATCTCCAACATATATCACCACCAAACATAAATTCTACATCCCACCTTTGTTTCCCAAATTTTAAAACCTTACATTTTGCAACATTGAACTGACATCCCCTCCATTCCCATGTCCATTCACTCAATCTATTCAAGTCTTATTGTAAAGTCACAACATCTGCTCTAATTCTCATAGTTCATCCCAACTTTACATCATCTCCAAACAACTGAATATTCTCATCCAAATCTTTCCCAATGTCATTTAACATACAGGTTAAACAGCAATGACCCTAAACAGACCACTGAGGCACACAGATCGTGACTTTCTTCTTCCGGGATATTGCTCTCCCCACACACAACTTGCTGATACCTATCAGATCGCCACCCTCCAATCCAAATTACTACTATAATATCCAACTTCATCCACTCTAGTTTGAATTATCAACTTATCATGTGGTAATCTATCATAGACCTTTGCAAAATCTAAGTATACTACTGTGTATCCATCTCTTTTGTGCAATGAAGCTGTCACCTTATTGTGATAAGTAAGTAGATTACTAAAACATGCCCTCTCTTTAGCAAATTCATACTGTCCATCAAAGATAATACCATTGTCAACCCAATTCTAGATCCTGGTTGTCAGCAGCCTCTCCAACACTTTAACCACAATAACTGACACACAGATTGGCCTATAATTTGATGCTTGAGTTCTATCACCTTCCTTATGAAGCAGCACAATCTTGCCTCCTTTACTCCTTTGGAACTTGACCCAGTGCAACACATATTAAACAAATATGTCAAGGCAGATGCAAACTCCTTGACACTTTCTTTCAAAATGTCTGGTGATATATTATCAAGTCCCACAGCCTTATTAACATCAAGTTTACTCAATTCCCCGTATACCTCTTGCTCACTTACAGTCAGATCAGTCTCTCCTCCTCATTCACTGCTCTTAAACTCTCCATGATGTCACATTCACAAGAATGAAAGACCTTTATGAACTGCTCATTAAATATCTCAACTCTGGAGTAGTTGTTCTTATACCATTTTCTCCAATCAGTGTCATCCTTTCATAATCTTTTTTTTTTTTTTTGCTGGCTACATATCAAAGGATTGTTTTTAGCATCATTAGCTAACTACCACTCATAATTCACTTTTGTTACTCTTGCCAACCAAGTTACCCTCCTTGTCTGTTTTTTTTTTATTCTCATGGAATTGAGAATATTAGCACTCTTATGCTGCCTCCATAATGCCTTTTTTCTCTGTATTGCATGCTTAATCTCTTCAGTCATTCATTTCACATTTACTTATTTAATCTTCTGACTCTTGGAATATATTTAGACATTGCTTTCGGCAGTTCCTGAATATCACCTGAGCTGCATTGATCTCCTTTTCCAGCCAACTCCTCATTTCATGCAACACCTGCAAGCTGTTCCCTGAGCTTCTCATAATCACCAGCCTTTGTAGTTCCACATATATCCTTTCCTCACAGAATTTCTCACACTGTTGGCAACCACCCAGGTAATCACTTCATCATCACTCTCACCAACTGGAGGGTGATTTGATACATAATTTTTAATGATGTGCCAAATCACCCTCCAGTATTTGACACATCCTTAGATTTGATCATGAGATGATCAAATCCAAGACCCTCAATCCTTGTGTGCCCTCTGTTACATACTGTCTGAGGTAGTTGTCCCTCAAAAACTAAAGAAACTCATTTTCTTTACTTTCAGTTGTTATCTCATCATCTCAATCTATATTGCCATAATTAAAATCATCCATAGTGATTTTAATTATGGATGATTTTATTATATCTCCCACAGTCACTACCATCCACATTACCAGGTCTATAACACATTTGACTATGTATTTCATTCTGTTCACCTCTATTTCATACCATACTGCCTCTTTCTTTATCATCAGTAGCACCTCCCCTTCCTTTTTTACCCTTTCTATCTTCACGAAACACATCATACCTTCCATTGTTATTATTGTTATTCCTATTCTCTATAATATTGCTCCTCTGTTTCATGTCCAAAGTAATGAAAATATGCAGCTCTTATATTAGTTTCTAGTTTTTAAATGTGACTTAATTCCATTAAGGTTTGCTAATTAAGTATTATGGCATGTGGGTGCAAGTATGAGAACTCTAAAAAGTGTATTTTTTAATAAGAGAAAATTTCAGATATGTTCACTATGTACCACTATAAATAATCATAACAGCTATAAAAGGGACAAATGACAATAATTTAAAAATTTCATATTATTACACTAATATAATATAAAATATTCTAAAAATTTATGAAATGCAACATATCTGTTAAAATCCTTATACAAGGATTGTTTGAAATGTTTGGTAAATTTCCAATAGATGGCAACACAATTCATTCATTCATACTAGTGTCAGCACATATCATCTTTTTCATGACCCCTGGCAAAATTTTAGCCACGTGCGATGCATAGTTCTTGTTTGGCAAACATTTAAAATGACCTTGTTTGCATTTTTCATAAAAATGGAGAAGAAAGAGTTTTGTCCAGTGAAAAACACTTATTTGAAGAAGTGGATGGCCGCACAGATCAAGCCGAGTTAGATGCAGTTCATGGGGACTCTTTATTTAAAGAGTCCCCATGAAAAGATTATTTATTTTGGGATAAATGAGTTTAAACGTGGTTTATCGAAGATGAAGTGCACTCTGGATGCCCGACTGAAGTCACTGCGAAGGAAATGATTGACAAAATCCATGGTATCTTTATGGAAGATTGCTGAGTGAAAGTGCGTGAGATTGCTGAGATTGTAGACATCTCAACTGAATGGGTGTATAATATCCTGTACAAAAAATTACACATGAAAAAGCTGTGTGCGCACAATGGGTGCCGTGATTGTTGACTGTTGATCAAAAACACATGTAAAAAGACATTTCAGCTCAGTGTTTGCCGATGTCTAATCGCAATTCGCAGGATTTTTTGCATCAATTCGTGACTGTAGACAAAACTTGGATCCACCACTACACACCTCAGTCCAAGTGGCAGTCAAAACAGTGGACAATACCTTGTGAAAGAGCAAAGACTGCTTTTTCAGCTGGGAGGGTGATGGCCACTGTTTTTTGGGATTCCCAAGTAATTATCATGATAGATTATTTGGAAAAGGGTAAGACAAAAACAGGAGTCTATTATGCATCATTGTTTGACCATTTAAAAGAAGAACTGAAGAAAAAACAGCCAAGATTGGCACACAAAGTGTTCTTTCATCAAGACATTGCACCGTCTCACACATCGGCCATTGCAATGGCATAATTGCACAAATTGAGGTTCGAATTGGTTCCACATCCACCATATTCTCCAGACTTGGCCCCGTGTGACTTCTTCCTGTTCCCGAACTTAAAAATTTGGCTAGGTAGGAAAAAAATTTTCTTCTAATGAGGATGTCATGAAGGCTGTCAATGACCATTTTGCACAATTTGGCAAATCCTACTTTTTAGATGGGATTGGAAAAATTGGAAACTCGCTGGACCAAATGTGTAGACCTCGATGGAGACTATGTTGAGAAATAAAGGTGATTTTTTCCAAAAAAATGTGTTAAACTTATTTTTTTTACCAAACTTTTCAAACAACCCTCGTAAGATGAACCTTTTTGTATTCAGCACCTTAGAATACATTAGCGTGACTTCAATTTTAATTCCAGTTATGATAAATAATGTTAGAATTTAGCAGTTTACTTGTTTTAGACTGTGGCAAATAATAGCGAAGTTTAAGTTTCAAAAATCAGTTGTATTTGGCAATGAGAAGGTTAACGACAGATTCAGTCATGATAGAATATGTTTTTGAGGCCATGAGTTGAAGAGGATTTTGATCTATGCCTGAAAGAAACAGGTTGGTTAAACTGTCCTTAAACTTCTGTCTGCCATCAGCTGGTAAATTTGGTTGTTGAAAGCAAAGCAGTTAGCTAGCCTTTGTGACTATTATAAGTAGTTGTAAGCAGTATGTTACTTGAGATTAATGTGGTATGTTGTGTTGAGCTTATGTCATGGTTTATGAGGTTAAGTGTAAGAAGGGAGAGACTGCATTGAGATATACGGATATAGTGGTTCATATGACATTGTCAGGTTTTATTGTTATTATTCTAGAATTTGAAGGTTCAAATATTTTTGAACAGAGAATTTGGAATAGTAGTCTACTTTGGGGCAGTTGAGATCCCACCGAAGCGCAGGGTTTTGCTTAACAGAAGTTACTTTTTCTCATTTTGACTTATGCAGCAGAGACTAAAAATCTGAAAAGCATCAGTCATTATACCCTTATTAAAACCTAACAAAAACTTTAGTGACTGCAAAAGCTACAGACCAATAGCTTTGAATAGTACTCTCTGTAAACTAAACGAAAGAATAATACATACTACACTTATGAATTGGCTCTTAGAAAATAACAAGATCAACTTCTACCAAACTGCGTACAGGTCTCAACACAGTAGTGAAGATCAGTTATTTTATCTTTGCTAATCAGTCATAGATGGCTTCTTTCAAGAAAAGCCACCAAAGAAGACAATAGCAATCTTCTTGGATCTTACAGCTGCCTTCGATCATGTTTGGAGACAAAAGTTAATAAAAATTATATATGATCTGAATAAGGGGGAATGCATTAGTTTGGATTTCAGATTTCATGAAAGGAAGAAAAATGAAAGTAAAGTTAATGGAATTTATTCCAACATGCATCGAACTTGGGCTGGAGTCCCACAAGGTTCTGTTTTAAACTTACTCCTATTTTTCATTTATATGAACAATATTCATCCTTACATAATAACTGACACAAAAATAGCATGCAATCTGGTACATAAGCAGTAATCCTTGACAATCTGAAAAAGTCCTAAATAATTCAATAAAAGGCTTAAATTTACAATACGATAATGAAATTAGAAAACAGATTGACTTAGAGCACTTGTCCATTGAAATAAGCAAGGAGCCATTCTTTTCCACTACCAAAAAAAATGATTAACTTAAATCTCTCAACTTAAAACAGGATTCACAGCATGAAAATAAAAGAAAAGGACTTGACACTATTCATCACTTAAATAATCTAAACCATGTCATTGCCTACACTGATGGATCATCTGATGAAGCACTCGACCAAGGAGGATCAGGGTTTTTTTTAATTCTACCTGGTGGCAAGGAAATACAAATCAAAACCACAGCTGGCAAAATACCTTCAAATTTCATTTGTGAATTAACAGCCATACAAACAGCTCTCAAATTCTATCTCTCAAATCCAGTAATAAACATTACAGAAGGAATAACCATCTACAGTGACTCAAAATCTGTACTTGAGGCATTAAAAAATGGAAAAACAAAACTTGCACAAGAAATTCATGAACAACTAACAACTTTAAATTTGAAAAAATAAGAACTGTACACTTCAATGGATACCAGCCCATGTAAATATTGAAGGCAATGAGAGAGCAGACAGACTAGCCAAAGAAGCAAGATACTTACCTCAAAAATTACACGCACTATCACTAACTGATGCTAACTCTGTCGCCAAAATAAGTTTGGTAAAACAAACTATCAAGAAGAAGAATGAAATCAGCAAAATTAATGAAAATAGAGAAATAATCACAATTACCAGACTAAGGATGGAACATTTTAAAGGCATGAAAATTCAGCCAGATGGTAGTAGGAGCTATGAAACATGCAAAAATTGTCCAGGAGTTGAACTAACACCTGCCCATATCTATTCTTGTCCAGCAATTTTCGCTGCTCTACAGAAAATTGACAATAAATCTATAGAAAAGCTCTACTTCATCATCAAAGTTCAACAGATTGCCAAAGCAGTTCTAAAGGCCCACGGTTATATCTAGAAGCTCTTCAATGGACTCAACAACAACATGAGACTAACAGAAAGAGGCCCGAATAACACAGAAAAGATAGAGATAAAAGAAGATCTAGAGAAAAGAAACCAGAACTAGTACAGTATACATGAAGAGAGGATAGAAGGAAAAAGAGAGATTTGATCTGCATGAACCAACAGTTTCTGTTGGAACAGTTGTTGCTAAAGAATAAGAAGAATAGCAGAGCAGAGTCAGGAGTACCCTGACAGAAAAGTAACATAAGAGAGAATTGATGATTCCATTGTAAGAAATGATGAGACATATAGGTTTGTCCGATATGTGAAGCTTAACATGCCTAAAGAGTTCAAAAAATTTCAGGATGCATTTAGAAAAACATAGCTCCATGTATCACATGATTTTCCCTCTCTCTCTCTCTCTCTCTCTCTCTACACCATCTTATAGCTCCCCATCCCATCATATCAAATTGAACCTGGCATGAACCCAATAAAATGCATGCTATGAAAAATCTCATTCATGTTAATGTATTAATAACCCTTATGAACATTTTTCTCACAATCTTGTCCCCCCTTCCCCTTTCTTCTTCTTCTATCCACTAGACTGTGAAATTTTCCTTTCCCTCAATCTTTCTTCATATAATTAACATTTCAGAGGCTAGAAACTACCTTTGTCAATAATCTCTGAACCCTTTCCAACATATCTTCATACCTTTGAAAACGAGGTGATCGATTCTCTGAAGATATTTCATATTTAGTTTAATCAGAGCTTTATATAATGTAATCAAGAGAGATGTAAAAGGTATATAGTATTATCTAGATCAGTAGTTCCCAGAGTTATCTGGCTTACTGCCCCCTTTTCTAAAAATAATTTATTCAGCACCCCACCCCTGAAAACTACTTTCTAAGACCTGACCAGCTCTACCTGATACATACAAAAGAAAATCGTATGAAAATAGGATCAGTAGTTCTCAAGTTTTAAGCGAACATAACAGATAGATACAGAAACAAATTTGCGTTTTATTATGCATCTAGTAGAGATTTTTTAAAGTTTGGAAATAAGACACTTTGGAACTGAAATTTTAAACTATTTATTGAAATCAACAAAAGACACATAAATTGCACGTAAACTTAGGTAAATAATGATCAGTAATATTAAAAACAATCCCAATGAAAAGGATGAGCCTGGTGTACTGCTACCATTCTTAAATCACCCTGATCAGCTAAAAGCAGTCTGTTTCTTTTTTTAGTTAAAAGATTTGTGACCTTCGCAGAGCCCGTGTTCCACTAAATATGATGATGGAAATGCGATTAAAAACTTTTTTACTATAGCCCACCATCCAGGATAAAGTACGGGCATCTGCTTTTGCAACCAGAACTGTTGGTGCCCATTTTTGAATTTTAATTTTAATTCCTCATTTGTTGTTACTTCTATCAGTTCTTCTTATAATTGTAAAGATTTTTCTGTGTCTGAACTTGAAAATGGGTCCAAAACCCAATTGAGTATTTTCATTTCAAGAATATCTTTAAATCGTTGGTTGAAATCACAGTGGAGAGCCTCCAAGTGTTGACAACTGAACAAGTCTTCATCACATTTTTCACTGTTGATAGATTTTGAAAGTAGCTGAATTCTCTTCTACAGGACAAGTTTGACACAAATGCAGAAATAACAGCTTTTGTTTTATTAAATTCAGCTCATCTCCTTGGAGCTGTAGATTTGTTTCATTAAATTTGTTAAACAAGTTGGTCAAACAAGCTATGTCACTTTTTAAAATTAATCAAGTTAGCTCGTAAAGAATCATCTCTGTTTTCTAAAAAATATAGCACTGAGTCAAAGAGTTTATAAAATTGATTCAAACAGGCACCTTTTGATAGCCAACGAACTTCTGTATGGAGCAGTAAGTGATTGAATTTATCATTGTTTTCAATACAAAGTTGTCCAAACAATCTGTCATTCAATGAATGACTTTTGATTGTGTTGACTGCTGTAATTACATAATGTAATGACCTGTGGAGGCAGTCACTGAGGTATTTGGCAACTAAATGTTGACGCTGAATCACACAGTGTACAGTGAATACATTTATCACAGTCTCTTTGAAATATGCAATAAAACTGTGCTAGCATCCTACCACTGCTGGAGCGCCATTGATAGCAACTGACAAGATATTATTCAGAGGGATTTCTTTTTTAAAAAAACTCTTCCAATGCATGAAATGTCAATTCTCTTTAATATCAGTTGGCAATTTTTTTTTCTTTTATGTATTGTATATATGCTAAAAGTAAGGCTTCATTTACTGGTAAAGTAGACTCATGAAGTTGTATAGAGAGCTGGGTTGTTTTTAAATACTCACAGAATGAATCTTCAAACATCCTGGGCCATTTCATCAATTCTTCGTTGCACTGTATTATTGCTCAAAGGAATTTTCTTGATAATATCAGAGACTGGCTTGTGCAGTACAGTGCATATGACCTCACTAACAGCTGGTAGGATTAGTTCTTCATGAAAACATTATGCAGTTTTCCCGATTTAGCAATTAGTAAAGAAATGTTGTAAGAGGTACGCAACCCATCATCATTTAGTTTGGATGCTGCTGAAACCATACCTGCCAATGTTGGTTGCTTCAAAAATGTTTCTTTAAGTGCTTGAAAATACAATAAATCCTTACAGTTTTTATCAGCATGAACTTTTGTCAAATGTTCTTCTAGTCTTGAAGGCTTCATAGATTCATTTGAAAGAAACTTTTTGGCAAATCAAGCACATTGGTAATGTTTTGTTTGTAGGCAACTGAATAAAGCCGTATTTCAAATATTCGATATTATATTGTCTACACATCTTCTTGGGTTCAATCATGATGTTATCTGTAAAAAAAAAAAAAAAATTAAAAAATTGCTAGAATTCAATGTCTCATGTACCTATACCAAATTATTTTTACAAGAAAAGATATAAAAATACTCATGTGAAACCTGCTGTTTTATTGGAACAATAATAACTTGCTTTCTGTGTAATCCACATAAGTAAGGTACCGATTATGTATCGAATATGCACTAAAATTTTTACACACTACATCAAATTGCTAACTGCTTGTTATGCAATTCAGAAACAATCTAAAAACTGATTTCATACATATTGCATATTTATAGTATTATACAGTGAATAAGTCATAACGTGCACATGTTCCTGCCAAGCATACTGGACTTGTAAAAGCCCTATCACTTGAAAGTGCACTCCTGCCGACACTTTGCTTGTTGGACTTCAACACCGATTGGCTGTAACTTGCATTTTATATATTTCCTTGGAAAATAAAGCAACCATTATGACCTTTACTTACGTTATACAACAGTTATATCATCAAAGTTTTTTATGCTAAATTTTTTCAGTACCTAATTTTTGTCCTTTACTTTTTGCTTTCACCATTCCCTCACTTCAATTCAGTGCCCCCTTTTGCTGATGAGACCACAACCCACCCCACCCCTGGATTGTTCCAACACCCCCAAGGGGAAGGTACTGCCCACTATGGGAACCACTGATCTAGATGGTAAATAGTTATATGCTAATATATATATATATGTATATGACATAACTGACACATTTTGATGCATTTTATTTTATTCAGAATATGTGGTTCTTTCAAAATAAAAGTGTACATTTTTGTTACTTATATAATCCAAGAAAGAAGCATTTATTGAGTTATTAATTAATATAAAAAAGATGATTTTTTTAAATTTTTTTACAGCGTGTTGGCCATTTTGACCCAGTAACAAGGACACCTCTTGTGCAGGACCAATTAATACCTAATCTTGCAATGAAGGAAGTCGTTGATGTATTTCTAACGGAAAATGAATGGGCAGTTGATTATTGATTTGTGGCATTTATATATTTGTTTTGTTTTGTTTTGTTTTGCCACTGTATTACAAAGCATGGAAAATAGCAAAAGATTTCTGCTTAAGATGACAAAAATGTGCCATCCAAGTTTTTTAAAATAATTTGCCATAAATTGGTGCTCACAGATATATTCCAATCATTGTTACCAGTATGTAGTAATGATGTTTACTTAGAACTGCAAAATGGACTTGGCCTTGAGAGGCAGAGCTTAAGTTGAGGCATGATGTGTATGTATTGTATAGATACCGAGCATGTAATTTATTGGCACTCTTATGCCTTGATTAAGGCACACTTTATGCAAAGTAGCAATATATTCTTCTACCCTGACTGCTCACCATAAAAACAGGTTAATAACTAGCATTTCCTTACATCTCTTTATAGTAGAAATAGTTGAAAAAAAAATTAGTAAGGTTAAATATTTTATATTTTTCTTCTAAAAACATCATATTTTGTCTACATAGAACTTTTTCCAATATCCTTTAGACTCTGCTAGCTTACTGAATTATTCTTAAAGATATATATATATTTTTTGTAATAAGCTTCTTTTTGCTTACTCTTTTACAAGATGAATATAATATTAACCATTTGAGAAAATTCTCATTTCTTTCATTTTCCAACATAATATCTTTTGCCTTTGTGATCAGGATAATTTTATGAAGGATAATGTTGTCTTTCATTTTTAACACATGGTTGTTGCATTTTTCTGTGTATCAAAAAAGAAAAAAAGTGCAATGTTTTTTTTTTTTTAATACCACACTTGTGGCACAAAGATTATTTATATTATAATGTTTAAGAATGTAACTGTATAAAATAATACAGGATATTTATATATGCAAAACTTACGTTTATATGAGTTCGAAATTCATTTGTACATTGTTTTATGCAGTTATGTTCTGAACTTTTAAATAAAGTAAATGATATACTCATAATCAGAAGTCTAGGGTTCTTCTTTCTTAGTGTTTTTAAAATTTTATATTGATAAAAATATATCTTCAATTTTGATATTTTTATTTAAAAAAAGTTGTGTGTGTATATTGAACTGTACATATAAGTTAGTGCTCAATTTATTTCCATTAATTACTTTTAAAAAAAAAAGCAAGAATAAATAGTTTTCAGTATTGTAATTTCACTGCTCTGGTAAATACAAATGTATAAATAATTACATTTTTATAGTTATTTCAATAAAGTATAGATTGGGTAATGTGACATTTATTCTTATAGCCTCTTTGTTTTCCGAATTATTGTAAATGATTTTTCATGCTTTTTTTAATGTTAACCCTGTCCATGTAAGATTGAATACCTGTTTCTAATATTGCAGGTTTTCAACATTAAAATGTGTGAGGGGTTTCCAAAAAGTAAGGCAACACATTTTTTTTTCTTGAGGATGTTTAATAATAGGAAATTGAAATTATACACCAAGAAATAAGTAACATGCACTACTTCTCCACAAAGTCTCCAAATTTATTGATGCACTTGTCCCACTATCAGTAGTGAAGAAGTCCGTGTCCACACCCAGTAACCAACATCGCACTGCCTGATGAACTTCCTCATCTGTCATAAAATGCTTTCCGTAAAGGTGTTTCTTGAGGAGGCCAAACAAATGGAAGTCTGAAGGCACTAAGTCTGTACTAGGAGGGATGTGACAGTTTCCCAACAATTATGGTATGCACTGTGTGGAGTAGCATTGTGATGCACCAAAATCAGGGTGCTTGTCAGGAGTCCTGGTTTATTTGGTGAAAGCCAACACCAAATGTTGGCTTTCAGTTTGTCCAACATTGCACAGTACAGCTCTGAATTGATTGTTCCTTCCTTCAGCAAGAAGTCCACCAGCAGAATGCCTTGGCGATTCCATAACACTGTGGCCATGACTTTTCAGACAGTGGGAACAGTTTTGAAATCTTTGTGCACACGAGATTATGGATGTGTTCCAGGTCATGGAGTCTTGTTTGTTCTCCAGGGTAAACTGATAAACCCATGTTTTGTCTCCTGTTACTATGAGTGAGAAAATCCTTGCCTTTGTCACTGTATCGCAACAGATTCTCCAGACACATCCCCATGCATGTTGCCTTGTGCTCCTCTGACAATTGCCAGAGAACTCAGTGGGAGCACACCTTTGGAAAGCCAAGGACTTCAAGAACGATGTCCTGAATGCATGAAAAGTTCTCTTCTTCCTTGTTCGATGAAGGCCTGCCCACTCGATGTTGATCTTTAATGGTATCATGGCCTGCTTTAAATTGATTGTACCAAAAACACACCTGCTTCTTTGATATCACCTTTTCACTATACACAGCAATCAGTTCACAGTGAATGTCACTTGGTGAAACTCCTTTACTTGCAAAAGACAAATAACTTCGCAGAGTTTTGGATCACACTGCACGATAGCTGCCATCTTGTAACTGGAATTAGCTGTGAGGCAACGGTAGTGTGTCTGCAATGGCAGTCTTTTTGGACATTATTAATGGGTCTATCTGTCCACTGTGTTTTATCTCATTCCCTTACACCACTATTAAGAAAAAAAATGTGTTACCTTACTTTTTGGACATTTATTCTTGGACATTAAAGGCCGAGGTATAAGATGATTCTGCATTTTGCTCTTGAAACCAGACATGATTTTATGACATTTCAGGCTTAGGCTGACAGTAAGGTATTCATGAAAATTATACATTTTTTTTTTTTTTTAAAGGAAGGATCCTAAAAGAATTCTTGTTGACAAAATAACAGTTCCTGGTTGATAATTGTAATATTTATTATTAAATGTAACTATAGAAATTTCTCAGTTATCCAGTGCTTCATTAACCTAGCTAACTTGCTATCTTCACAGAAATAATCCAGCATGCCTTGGAATATGCAACTGACTTAGTTCACCAGCTACATGGCACAGTTGTGGATGTTAAAAAATACTTATATATATTTAATCACAATATGATTTTTTTTTTTGAGGAACAATGTCTCTTTTCCAGAATAAAATAAAATAATACATATAACATGTTGTTTATTTCTTAATGGTATATATTAGAACACAGAAAAATACGTAAATAATTAATTTATTAACTTATTGCTGATATTTCGCTGGTGAACCAGCATCTTCAGAGCACAAAACACAGTTTGTCACAATACGCAAGACTATAACAACATTATTGGTGTAATCAACGGACTAGTTAAACAAAATTGTAGCAGCAACACAAAGACTAGAGTCCTGATTTTTGGCGCCCTCTATCTGAAAAAAAAAAAAAATGCAGCTATCACATAAGACTAGAGTCCTAAACAGAGAAAAAACCGGTACTAGTTTTTCTTAAGATGACTGTCTCCCAGATTTTAGGCAAATTTATACAGCCATATTTGTTGAGATTTGGAGTGTGTTTCAGGGCTTCTGTTGCCTCTAAGAACCTGAAGATGCTGGTTATATCACCAGCGAAATATCAGCAATAAGTTAATAAATTAATTATTTACTTATTTTTCTGTGTTCTAATATATACCGTTAAGAAATAAACAACGTGTACGACGAACACATAAGTCTGTCCACTCGTAAAACATATAACAATAAAATTGTATTGTCTTAAATATGTTAATATGTATGAATTTTGTAAAATTACAGTTTTACAAATTTTGAGGCTCTTCATATCAAGATCATTTAATAAAGAAGAGAATTTAGAATCTCCTTATAGCTAAATGTTATAGATTTTATCAAAGCTATTGAAAGTATTGACAGAAACATTATGGACAATTATTAGAAGCTGTGGAATACCTGACAAATATGTGAGAATGATAAAAGAACTTTATTATTATTATTATTACTACCACCAGGCTGCCATGGAGTCAAAGACTCATCATGGGAAGTATACACTGTTACACACAAAGCCCATTGAACTGTACATTAAACTCATTAAATGCATATGCATTCATCACAGCATCAGGAAATTCATGCCACTTGCCAACTACTCTTATTGGAAAGCACAGCTCATTATTCCCTGGCTCACACCCTCCTTATGTGGTTTCCAGAGATGTCTCCTTGTTCTACCCCCCTTTCCCCATTCTGTGAAAAATTTTTTCCGCATTAATTCTGTAACAACCCTTTACACCTTAAATATCTCAGTCATATCCCATCTCTTCCTCCTATGCACAAAGTTTTGCAAACTGCACTTCTTTCCTCAATTTGCCTTCTTCATAAATTTCATAAATTTGCCTTCATCATAAAGACTAGTTAATGTCTTTGGGATATGGGATATCATCTTAGCCTTCTCTGGACCCCTCTGTAATATATCCTCATCACCATGAAAACCAGGGGGACCAGATCTGTGTACAATAATTCATTTGAGGCCTTCTCAATTGAACCAGAATCTCTCTCTTTATTTCTGCATGTTAAGGTCCTTTGCATCATTGCCATAATCTGATGTGATGACTTCACAACGCGATCTCTGAACTTCAGATCCTTGTCCACCACCACAACAAGGTCTCTTGTCTTCTCAACTTCCTCCAAATTTTCCCTGCCAAGTGTACACTTTGCATACCATTGTTGCCTACCAAATTTCAGGATCTTACACTTTGCAACATTGAACTAACAGTTCCATACTTTTGCCCATTCATACAATCTATTCAAATCCTCCTAGGTTACTACATCTGCTTGATTTCTGGTCACTCTTCCCAGTTTTGCATCATCTGCAAACAGTTGTATATCACCAGATAAACCTAATCCAGTATCATAATATACAAATTAAATAACAATGGTCCCAAAACAGACCATTGTGACACATCAGTAGTGACTTTTCTCTTCTGGGCACTGTACCCCCATACACAACTTGCTAATGCCTATCTGAGAGCCAGTTGCCTATCTAAATAAATAATCTGTCATCCATTCAGATTTTCTTCAGTTTTGTGACCAACTTGTGGTTTGGCAATATGTCAAAAGACTGTAAAATCTAAGTATACCACTGTACATATATGCATCTCCCCTTGTCCAATATATTCTTCACCCTGTTATAGTACATAAGCAAGTTTGTAAAACACAACCTCCCATTATTATTATTAAGAGAGACCCTCCAGGAAGTCAGGGACTCATCGAAAAAAGTTACATACTACACCACGCACCAGCTATCATACTTATTAAATTTATTCACACTGCTTGCACTCGCAACATCCAATGGCAATCCATTCCAATCGCGCACCACCCTATTAGAGAAAAATCTAGCCCTCACCCCCCTTCTTAGCAGCATCCAGTCTCAGCTTCCAAGGATGCCTTTCCCTACCCTCCATAATTTGAAAAATTCCATCAATTGAAATCCTGTATTTCTCAGAAGTTTGTAAATCTCAATCAGATCAACCCTTTTTTTCCTGTATGCTAGTGTCTGCAGTCTACAAATTCTCAGTCTGTCTTCATAATCAGTATTCCATAATCCTGATAACATTTTAATACCTTTCTTTGCACTCTCTTCAATATATCAGAATCACAACAGAAACCAGGAGACCAGCTCTGTGCACAATGGTCCAAGTGAGATCTTATTAAGGCCTTGTAAAGAGGAAAAATGACATTTTTATCTTTACATGTGAATGTTCATTTCAGCATTGCAATTATCTTTTAAGTTGTATTTGCAATCTTTGCTACATGGCCCCTGAATTTGAACCTCCTATCTACTAATGCTTAAAGATCCCTAGCCTCATCAGTTTCTTCTAGCATGATCCCAACAATATAATATGAAAATGGATATCTTATATCACACCAAAGTGAATGACTTTACATTTACCGACATTGAACTGACATCCATTTTCCCATCTCCACAATTCCAGCCTATTCAAATCACTCTGCAAGTACTGCATATCAGCAAATAGTTGTATGTCACTTGTCAAATCCTTTTGAATATCATTAATGTATAGATTGAATAACAGTGGACCAAGCACTGATCCGTGTGGTACACCACTGGTTACCTTAAATCTTGCAGACTCGCATCCCCCATATACCACTTTTTGATATCTGTCCATCAACCATCCTCTTATCCACGCTAATATTCTATAATCCAAACCCATATTCTCCAATTTATGTAACAGTCTACCATGCTGTATTCTGTCAACAGCCGTACAAAATCCAACAGTATCATGGTATATCCATTCCCCTTGTCTAGTTTAATGGCAAAGTTAAGGTCAAGTTGCTAAAACATGACCTTAACTTTGTAAACCCATGTTGTTCATTGCATAGTAGAGATCCATTGCCAACCCATTTCTGAATGTGATCCCTAACCAATTTTTCCAAAATCTTCACCACCAGTCCTGAGATACTAATTGGTCGATAGTTGGATACATTGGTCTTTGCACCACCCTTGTGCAATGGGATTAACATACATTCTTTCCATTCCTGCAGAATCTTCCCTGTTTTGAGACTCAAGGGGGACTGGAAAGTAATCAATTATTTTTAATAGGTCATTTTTAGCCGATTGTTTTTTCTTAAATAACACATAAATTATTAAATTTGATTTTTATTTAAATGTTAGCATTACTTTTCTATTTAAAAAATCTGTTTTTTTTTTTAATATGGCAGACTTTAAAGTTGAAGAGCCAGTTACGTCATTGTATGCTGTTTTTGTTTCACCAAGGAAAGAATGCTACCAAGGCTACCAAAATCATTTGCTCAACTTATGGAGATGTATTGAAGGTTAACAAATGTCAACAATGGTTTAGGAGATTTGCAGAAAAAAATTTTGATCTGGAAGACCTCTTACTCTAGATGACAATATTCTTAAGACTCTCGTTGAATCAGATCCAAAACAAACCTTACAAGAATTAGCAGAGAAACTTAATTAACCAAGAGCACTTAAATAAGAGTGGCAAGGTTCTTAAACAGGGTGTATGGGTACCGCATGAACTGCAGAAAACAATAAAGCACAGAGATGGGCGATTTGCAATTCATTGTTGACCAAACAACAAAAGGACCCCTTTTTGGAAAGAGTCTTAACTGGTGATGAAAAATGGGTGCTGTATAAGAATAATAAATGCAAAAAACAGTGGCTTTCTCCAAATCAAACTCCAATTCCAACACCTAAAGATGGACTTCATCCACAAAAGGTTCTGTTGTGTGTTTGGTGGGATATTCATGGAATTATTAATTACAAACTCATGGAACAAGGTAAGACTATCACAGCAGCCATCTACTGTGAACAATTAGAGCAACTATATCAAGCATTGTTAATCAAACATCCTGCTCTTGTCAATCAAAAAGGGGTAATTTTGCAGCAAGATAATGCAAAACCACATTCTGCAAGAATGACTCAAGAAAAAATTAGGCAGTTAGGATGGGAACTTCTACCACATCCTCCATATTCGCTGGATATTGCCCCTAGTGACTATCACTTATTCAGGTCCTTAGAACACAGCATAAGAAATAAAACCTTCCTTTTGCAAGATGATGTCCAAAGGAATTTGATATCATTTTTTGCCTCCAAAGAAAAAACTTTTTTCAAAAAAAAAGGAATTCTAAACTTAGTAGATCTTTGGAATAAGGTTATAATTAGCGATGGCAATTATAGAATTGAATAATGTTAATTTGTTCTTTAATAAAATTTATAAATATGTAGTTCAAAAAATTGATTACTTTCCGGTCCCCCTTCTATTAAACAGCCTGGTCAAAGGAATGGCCAGTTCAGCTGAACAGTCTTTTAGTGCACGTGCTGATATCCCATAAGTCCTTATTGCTGAATTCTTATTCAGTATGTGCAACAGTTCCAATACCACCTCCTCACATACCTGAAGCTATCAACCTGGTGTATGCAGCATCGAAGATGTTGCATGCACCAGGTTGATAGCTTTTAACAAAATGGGCACTCATTAGTTGAACAATCTCTTCTGCATCTGTAACCCACATGCCATCTGCATTTAGAAGAGTTATTCTTTCATATTCATTCTTTCTTTTACTTGCAGCATATCAATAGAATTCTTGTGGGTTGTCTTTAACATGCAGAGCCAGTTTCTTTTCATACTCACTTTGCTTTCTGTACACCAGCTTATAATTGTCATCCTTATGCACACAGTATTCCTTCCACATCATCCTTTTCTTATGAATCTCTTGCTTAATAAGATTACACAGCCATTTGATTCCTACCCTATTTATTCTTTGAACTCTTGGGACACACTGATATCGCATCATTTAAGTATTGTTTAAATGCTTCCCATGCACGGTCAATATTCTTCCCATCCATCAACTGATCCCATTCCGCTGAACTTAATATACTCAGTTGGTCATAATTTCCTGCTTTGTAGTTCAGCATGTAACCTTTTCTGAAAAGAACATTCATAAACATAGTCACTTCCCAAGTGAGTACCACATGATCACTGTCACCAACCAGAGACAGAATAGGTACATCTTTAACAGAAATAACCTCTGACACTATAATCAAATCTAACATTCTTTGACCTCAAGTTCCTCTCTCACATGCTGCTGGAGAAAGTTATCCTGCAACAGCTGAATAAATGCAGTTTTATTTATTTCATTTGTCATGAGATGCTCAATAAATGTATCTCATGAAATTCTACTGCTACTCAATCAATATTTGGATTATTAAAGTCTACCATTATGATTACTCTTTTTGTGCTAATGTTTTTTTATTTGGTGATGCATTTCTTCATCACTAGCAACTGATCTACCAGGTCTGTAACAACACCCAACTATGTAATTGATCTTGTTAAATCCACCTCATACCAGATGTCTTGAAATTCACTGCCACATGAAATACTGTTAGTAGTAGTAGTACTACAATCATAGGTCTCAAGTGTAACTGGATTGAAGCCATCTGATATCATTTGCAGCATGCTCCTTCCTCTATATCCTTCTTAAAAATAGTGTACCCTTTACGCTTGATACTAGTTAGTATGTCTGATTCTGATAGCCAGGTCTCACTAATGCCTACAATCTGAGGTCCCAACATATTGACTAAGGCAACGAACTTTACCCCTTTGTTTCTGATACTCCTAGCATTCGTGTACAGACACAATACTCTACCTGCATGTTTTTTTGTATACTCTTGTCTGTAGTCTGCATGACAGTTGGACAACTTGCAGATCTCTGTTCTTCTCTAATGCCTCATACATGTAGACATCTTGTCACATGTTTGATGGGTCCAAACTGAATGAACCAAAAGTCAAAATCGTTCTCTCCTCGTCAACATTTCCACGACAAAGCCCATTCCCGTCATTAACACAGTTATATAACATTGTCGTTCTTATACTAACATTCTCACCCTCCCTTTATAACTTAGTTTCCCTAACTCTGTGTTAGATCTTATACCAGTTATTAGTTTTTCTAGACTCCTGATACCAAACATGTTCAGGTGTAGATCGTCCCTCTTATACAAATCTAATCTTCCCTCAAACTCACTCCACAGATCCAAAAACTCTCATCCATTCCTTCTACACAGCCTACATGGTGAATCGTTTGCCATCATAGCCCTTCTTAATTCATTTTTATCATATCGAGGTAAAATATTGACGATTTTCACTTTTTTACTCTTCACTCTCGCCTCTTCCAATAACCCTTTCATGTCCTCTCTCTTACTGAACTTATTGCTAGTCAAGTCGTTAGTACCTACTACAATTACAATTTTGTTTACTTTTCTTTTCTGTTTTTGAATTGCTTTCTTTATATAACAAACTCATTCTGACAAGCACAAAAGAATACCACTGTTATCAACCCACTTTTGTATCCTAACTCACCAACCTCTCCAGTACCTTAACTACAACCCTAGACATATAGATAAGCCTATAATTTGTAACCTTATCACTATCTTTGTGAAGCAGAACAGTTTTATCTTCCTTCCACTCCTTTGGTACTTGGGCTGTTCCAAGACTGTTGTTAAACAGATAGGCTAATGCTGGCTCCTTAGAACATTCCCTTAAGATGCATGATGATATGTCATCAAGTCCTATTACCATCTAGCTTACTTAACCCCTTATATACCTCTTGCTTGCTCACTTTTAAGTCTTCTCTCATTACATTCCCTACACTTCAGCTTCTGATTTCACACTGAATGTATAAAGAATTCTAGTAAAAGTTGTTATTGCAAAATCAACATCAGAATGGTTTGAGATAAGGACCAATATGAGACAGGATTGCATCATGCCGGTACTACTTTTGAACATATTCGTTTGATTCAATTATGAAAAAAAGTTACAAGTAAAAGGAGCAGAATAAAAATGAATCTTGTATCACAGATGGAATATCTAGAGTATGCAAATGACATAATTTTAATATCATCAAAAAAACTGATATATAAGCCAAATTTAAGGCATAAGACTGCTGAAAAAATTTTAGACTTAAATTAATTACATATAAGTCTAAAATTTTTTCAGCAGTCTTACTGAAAGAAAATAAAATTGGCCAACATACAATAGAGGCTAAGATTTTGAATATTTAGGATCTAATGCTCAATGCTGTTGGTGGAATGGACATGGATATAACAGAGCTTGATGTAAGACAATATTTCTTTTAGAAGATTGAATAATATTGATATAAGAAAATATTGCATAATCAAGCCAAAATAAAACTTTTCAGTAGCATTGTGAAGGTGTATGTGGATAAAAAAAAAAAAAAAAAAAAAATAGGAAGCCAAATTTAATAGTTTTTAAACAATATTTAAATGTTAGAAAAGTATTTTTCCACTATTTATAACTAATAATGAGTTTTATAAACAAAGCAAAAAATAGTGTTGCCAGTGAAATTAAAAGTAGCAGAGGGGAAAATGGATTGGCCATTGTACTGAGAATAGACAGAGGAGAAAATGCACCAGTAGCTTGATATGTATTTCAGAATAGAAGAAGAAAAGGTAAACTAAGTTGTCAAAGAATGGTAATGGTAGAAAATGAAAGGAGACTGATTGGGAGAACTGACGAGAAGCAGAATTACTTGCAAAAGACAGGAATAACTGGATAAGATGGAGGTCAGTCTTATAAACCATTCAAAGAGGATATATCAGTAGGTAATGTTTTCAGTTAAGTAACATGCTGATCTTATAAATCAAATGCTTCCCCTCATAATTTATCAATATATTTCAGTTTTAAGAAAAGATGGAGCTATTTTGTACTGTGATACCTCTACCACAGTTGGAGTAGATACATCATTACTGACAACTAGTAACAATGAAAAAAAAGATATTCGTCATCAGTGTGATATGTGCTCTTAAAGGGTATACAGCAGCATAATATTACTATATGATAAGTTTACATTATTAAATTTTTTTAAAAGTTAATAATGTAAACTTATCATGTATGTTGCAAGTTTTTTGCTTAATTATACTATAAATTAAAGATGCCAAGAAATTATATTCTTGATTTAATCCCATGTCCGAGTGTAAGCAAACAAAGTTTGCGAGTGAAGTAACTTCATGACTGGGCAACTCGTATATATATATAGAGAGAGAGCGGTGTGTGTGTGTGGGGGGGGGCTAATGACTTCACATCACTTGCCTTGGTATCCCATAATGCAAAATACATATCCTTACAGACATTTATAATACTATGCATTATGGGAAGGGTCACTATCCAGATGGGTTTTGATCTTTATTGAGGTTTCATGTGTGTGAACCAGAAGTCATATTTCTATATGCAAGAAGCCAAAAGGTGTCACACTTTATTACTAAAATACTCTGGATTAGAGATAGATGACAGTTTTTTCACTTGGTTATACTATAAATTAAAGATGCCAAGAAATTATATTCTTGATTTAATCCTTTGTCCAAGTGTAAGCAAACAAAGTTTTATGGTCCTGTGGGTAGTGGCCCCTTCCCATAATACATAGCACTATAAATGCATGTAAGGATATGTGCTTTGCATTATGGGATACTAAGGTAAGTGATGTGAAGTCATTAGCCTCTATATATGAGTTGCCCAGTCTTGAAGTTACTTAACTCGTAAACTTTGTTCATGCATTGATGGTGAAGACATTCTACCACTCAAGACATCCTTGACTCCTTTCAAAAACACTACAAAAATCTGTTTGAAAACAATAGTACTGTGGGAAATAATAACCCTTGGAACATTAATGGCTTTCCCAGTGGTGTAGCTAGAGCTTTTGCCGCCCCGCTCAATACACCCCAAAAATACTACAAAAAGTCAAAACGACGTAGAGGGAAATAAATTAAAACACTATGTTTATTTTTGAAGTAAAACTTATAATTTGAAAAAAAAACAAGAAAAATAAAATGTTATTTTTCTTGTTTTCTGTTAGCAAAATCGTCGATGACATTGGCAAAGTCTATTTCACAGTAATGTTGGTAATTCTTAATCAATTTTATTTAGAAAAACTCCTCTCACAACAGTTGTGAGGAAAATTCGCAGTAGTATTACAATACAGTATTTGGAATGGAGTTCTCGAGACTGTATTTTAGAATTAACTGCAAAAGTGCAAAAAGGTTCAAAGTGCCGCTCGGGGTGGACTTCATATCCAAGATGGGCTTCACAGATCCCTTACAGCATCCGAAGTTATCACAGCCTATAAAGAATGCCATACAAGAAAATCCCCAGGACCTGATGGTCTAACGATAGACCATCAGGTCGTTACCGCGAGTCCCAGAATTTTATTCTTCCCATTCTAGTTATACTGTTTAATTCTTTTCTCTTGTCAGGACACATACCAAGTGAATTTGTATCAAGCGATACCATCTCATTACAAAACTTAATAGAAATCACACCTTAATCAACAGTTGGAGACCTATTTCTCCATTTAATACTGACTACAAGATATTTTTTCTGCATTATCAATAACGGGCCCAAAGTGGGAATGAGATACATAATTAAAAGCATGCAGGTGTATGGATTTCCAGGCCAACCAGTAGAATTTAATCTGTTTCTGTTACGTGATCTACTCTGCTTAGTTAATACGAAAAAGCAGCCAGTGGCAGTGCTATCAGTAGACCTTATTCAAGCATTTGATAATGTCTGGTATTTCTTTCTGTTCTATATCCTCCAGAAAATTGGTGTAAGTAAGAAGTTGCTATACATTATCAAAGGAGCCTATGCCAATTCAACTATCCAGCTCCTAGTTAATGGTTTCCTGTGAGACCTGATCAAAATTCAAAAAGGAGTCAAGCAAAGGTGCACTCTTAGTCCATTGCTCTTTGCATAGGTTCTTGAATCTTTCTTGCAGGAAGTCGACATTACATGTGCTCTGCAAAGAATAACTTCCATCAACTATGAAGAAAAATAAGTAAGCATATGCTGATGACGTAGTGGGCACTTTGAAGGATAATGATTCCATATACATCTTTTTAAGTATTTTGGAAAAATTCAGCAAGATCAGTGGATTAACTACTAATGCAGACAAGATAAAATTAAAAGTACTGTAATTACTAAAATAAAGAGTGAAAAGACTTCAGCTTGGCAATGCAAAATTATATAAGCAAAGTGCATATTAGACTTATAGTCCAAGTCTAGTTACCGACTGGAGGAACTTTTTCTAAGCCTTTCTTCAACTGGTTCCGGAGTTAGTCTCGAGCATGGGCATGCGGCTTTTTTCTCCTGGAAACTCAGGTTTTTAATCCTGTAAAATCAAGAAAATCGACAGTAGAACCCACATTATTTCAGACAGTAACATATTTTATTTAACATATCCTGTTAGGGTTAGGTACCAAGAGATGGCAACACTTGTTTGCCAGTCTCTTCATTGGTGGCCCCCTATAATTAGTGATAAACATTGGCCAGCTATCTCTGCTTAGCTACTGGTGGAGATTGATCTGCCCATGCAGTCTCCAAAAGCTAGATAGGTTTAAAGGCCTTGCCTTATAAGGGAATAAAAGGAGTTAGCTTATTATTTTAAACCATTCATTTATGACTGCTAAACTAAGTAAAAACAAGTTATTGGTGTTGTAATCTTTAATTGGTGCATTGTCAATTCTATGACAATGCATCAAACAAGAAGGCAGTGCATGTGCCATGTGTAACCATTTGCATAATCTTGTTAGTTAAAAATCAGTTTGGGTAGCACCTGAAGTTGTTGACTACATCATTATTTTTCAACGGTTGTGTGTTTTTCTTTTTTTGGACTTCCCTCTTGGAATTTTCAATATGCATGCCAATATGATTTTTCTATGAAACATTTAGGTACAATGAGATGGTATGAAACTTATGATGCTTTGTGAATTGTTAAGAATAAGTATGACAGCATTTTATAAAGGCTAAAATTCTGAGCTTGTGTGGCTTAATGAAAGTGGGGTTTGCACTCCACAGCAATAGGTTGCCCGAAGAAATACCTAGGTTCCAGTTTAGTCGGCGATTAAGAAATTTTTTCTAAGCCTTTCTTCGGCTGGTTCACAAGTTAGTCGATCTAGGGCATGGGCAAGCGAATTTTATCTTCAGAAAACTTGGGTTTTTCGTCCCTGAAACTTCCGAAAATCGTGTCTAGCACCAATATTTGTTTCCAGACAATAATATGTGTCATCATTGGGTACAAAGAAATGTCAGCACTTATTAGCCAGTATCTTTCCTGGATGCCACTTAAAATTAGTGATATTCTTCAGCCAACTATCTCTGATGGGCTGCTGTTGGAGATTGAACTTCCCACTCATTCCCCAAAGTTTATGGCTAAAATGGCCTCCCCTATTCACCATCGATTACAGAACATCGCTAGAATCATGAAGACAACATATGTGCATTCAATCTAGATTATTTAAGATGGTTCTGGTTTGGATTGTTGAGTGTGAAGACAGATTGAGGAAATATAAATTGCAGAGACTAGTGGATAGGAGGAGGGGGGATATGATTGAGACACATAAGTTAAGGGATTGTCACCAGATTAATGCGAATAATGTTTTACATAGAATGAGGAAGAACAAAGGGAAAACCAGAGGTTAGCCTCTCTAGCCAAAAGGCTGCGGGTTCGAATCTCACCGTGGACATGGATGTTTGTGATTGTCTGTGAAAGTACTAGCGGTGGTAGTTGGCGGTAGATAGCGTTGGTGTTAGATGATGAAGGTTGGTGGAGTAGTGAGACGAAGAATTGTAGAGTAGATGCCCTCCCTTGATGAGTCTTTGGACTCCCTGGAGGTGTGATGTAATAATAATAATAATAATAATATATCAAACAAGAAAACAACCCGCTTTGTTCATTTCCTTCTTTATTTCTCAATAAAATCACGTCTTCATTTCTGGTTTCATTCAAGCTATTTTATGTGAATATTTTTTCCAAAGTTATTCAAAGTAATAAACTCATCTGGAGAGATAGAATTTAATATTTTGTCATTGAGGACTGCGAATAAATTTTCCGAAAACCAATGTTTTGACCGTTTAACAAATCTTTCCAAACATGAAATTTCAATCTTCTTCTTTCACTGTGCGTTATTCCTGCTTCCTATGCAGGGTCCGCGTGTTACTTAGATGCGACTTCTTGTTAGTACTACTCCCAGCCGACCCATCGCCTGGTCTGCTGCTGGGGGGATATATTTTTGACTGTAGAGGCATATGTTCACAGGGCCAGTTTGCCTGCTTGCGGGATGAAAAACACCAGATAAACTGGTGGAAGAAACCCTACTGCCCATGTCCAAGACCAACTAACTTGGCTATGTCTGAGGAAGATCCTCAAATTCCTCACGTCTACGACGGGAATCGAACCTGGGACACTCTTTCCCCAGGCATATGGTTGCAAAGCGCAAAGCCACTAGGCTAACCACATGGAGTAAACATGAAATTTCAATCAAGTTCACTTATTCAACAATTCGGAGCTATCATTTAATTGTGAATCGATGTGGCAAGGGCAATTAATAGATGGTTACCCAGTTTTCGAAACCCACCCAAAATAACGAAAGAATAAAATTTAAAAAAAAAAAAAAAAACGGGCAGGAGGAGGAAAAAATTAGCCATAGGAATGAAGTGAAGGATTATTTCAGTTGTATTGATGAACACAATACTGTTATTTAGACCTGCTCCACCATTTCCTTGTGTAGCAAAACAGTGCATAAAGAACAATATCGTTTTGCAAGATCTAGATTCGAATCCTGTCACTCAAAAATGGATGGTTTATAAGTTACTTTCAACAGAAGATGAATCAGCCGTTTTCATGTAAAGTCAGCAGGATTATTCTTTCCTGCATCTGGGATATTTCTTTCCATATAACAAGCTAGCCAGCTAGAGGATACACGTTTTTAATAAAATAACTGTACTAGCTGTTATTTTATCTTCTATGTTTTTCGTTTAATATAATCTCGATCTTTAAATGCCAAGACTTTGGTTTTCTTTTGTGAAATTTTTAAGTAACATTTTTTGAACTGATTTTTGAATGTCACGTTAATTGTCCTAGAGCCTGTGTAGCCCAAGCAGCCCGAGCACACACAAAAACCTATCATGCCTATGCGGCAACATTCTTACAAAAGTGTTTGCCGCATAGGTTTATAAGCTCACTTCCAGATATAAAAAAACCAAGCCCGAGAATGTTCAAAGAAATAGCCGAAGGGTACACATATATAATGAAACACTCAGATACCGAAACCTTACTGACAATTAAACCAAGAAAACTATATAAAACATTAAGTCAAGTGACATTCCCACCTCCCCAACACAGGGAAATAAGAAAAGGAGAAATTAGGCTAAGTCCAGTAGCAAAAAAAATCCCACTACAAGGCCCAGCGAAGTGTCATTTCTGTCCCGATCCAGAAACAATATATCATATTATGATGTTCTGTAGCAAAACGTCCACAGTATGGAACACCATACAGAAATTCCTACATAAGACACAACCATTCTCTGAAAACACATTATTTTGGTTGGAAGACCAAAAAATGAAAAAAACAGAACTAATAATCATAATAATAACAATGTATGCAATATGGTCCCACAGATGCGACAAAATACACGGAAGAGACACCAGACCAGACATACTAGCAAAACTTAACAATTATTTAAAGGAAATTATCATAAACACTACACAAACCAAAAGCATAACAACACAGCAATGGAGGAAACTCGGCCTAATTGAAGAAGGAGAAGAAGAAGGAAAAATAAAACTTATACCGATAATGGAACCCCCATAGTTAGTGGTAGACAATAATGATAACCCACTATCTGAACAAAAAGCATAATCCCAGACAAAGGTGCTGTTAACGTAGGCTCATTCGCCACAACGAGAGGAATAATGACAACAAGATATCAAATCTAATAAAAAAAATAAAATAAAAATAAAAAAATTAAAAAAAATGTATATATGTATATAAAATAATTAAAATAAATAAATAAGTAAAAGTTTAAAAAAAAATAACATTATTAATAATAATATATAGGTACGCCTATATATAAGGGATAAGAATGTTATATATATATATATATATATGCCTTTAATACAAAACATCATACATCCCCTTCTTGGAGATGTGTTTTGGCATTAAGGGTAAATATTAAGATTAGTGATCAGAGCTTGCTCCACGTCTACCACGAGTTGCCTTGGTCTTGCACTACCTGTGGGATCAGCTAGTCTTGCATCAATTGCAGGCGCAAACTTGACATTTTGTCTGTTTGCTTACTTGGTAAAAATGGAGTAAAACCAGGTTTAAAATTGCTTGGTATCTTTAACATAACTATACCCAAGTTAAAAATACTTTCTATATATATATATATATACAGGGTGTTCGGGATAAATTTGACAGTTTCGTAAGGAAAAAGAAAATCTTCTTTGTATCTATTAAATTTAATGAATTGACAAAAAAACATTACAGGCAGAGTTAATTACAATACTATCAACAAGATTTACTCAAAATAACCACCATTAGCATCGATCACAGCTTCAATTCTGCTTCGGAACCTCGAACAAGCTGATGCTACAGTCTCCCTGGGAAGGGCCGCAAAAACTGTTTTAATTTTATCCATTAACTGGGCTTTTGTATTACTGGAAGTGCGATTGGTGTCTTTTTCAACTGCGCCCCATACAAAAATAATCCATGGGGTTAAGGTCTGGGGAGTTTGGAGGCCAAACATTTGGACTGGTGAAGTCGTAGAAATTTTCAGACAACCATTTTTGACTTTTCCCAGAGGTGTGGCAAGGGGCCGAATCCTGCTGCCATACATACGGCCTACCATTGCCTACCCTTGTTATCCAGGGCTTGACTACAGTTAGCAACTCCACGAACAAAGCCCGAATTCCAATGCCAGGGTTCTTCAACACCTGTTCCTGCAGATTTGCGAGGAATTCTGCTGTACGAACGCAATCAGATCGTCTGCTAGGGATCTTTCTTCTTGCTACATCCTCGTAGTCACCATTGCAAGTCTCTAGTTCATGCCTGATTGTTTTTACTGTATTCAGGGAGCATTGGGCAGCAGTCGTAATATCCTTATTTTGATGGCGGGCACGAATCATCATGATACAAGTTATTCTCTTCCATGATTCAGGTGGGTTCCAGCTATCCATCCTTTCTGACATATTGTATATGAATGAAGAAGGGTCCAAACTTTTAAATGAAGAGAAGTGTGTGTTAATACATGTAACTTACGGAAAAATATAATTAATTATAAATATGTCAAATTTATCCCGAACACCCTGTATATATGTGTGGCGATCAGCTTTTACTCGGTTGTTATACATTTCAAAAAATAGATTTAATGACTCCAAGACCGAGATAACATATAAAGATTTTAATGATAAATACTACTAGTTTCGGCATATAGCAGCCTTCTTCAGGTATTTATAAAGGAAAGGAATACTAATAAACATTGAATTATTTAAACAAACTGAAATTACAGGTACAAATTGCCTCACATAATCGATACATAAAAACGTTGTATTTTTCAAGTTGTTCCAACTGGCGTGCCATTGTTTGTTGCAATTGTGCGTGCAAGTTCACGTGAACGCCAATATTGAATAACTGCAGCATGGCTATCTGGGATGTTATAACTTAAATTATTATTTAAGTGGGCCGGGTTCAGTAGGATTTCCCTTGATTCTACGATTTTCCTTTCAAACTCATCTTCACAGCGAAAAATATTTTCTGATCTATTCCAGCATACAGAGCGGCTTTGTTGGTCATCATTAGGATTATTTGAAAAAAGAACATGACTGGATAACGCAGTTGCATGAGATCTTTTGTATGAGATGTCTCTCTTATGCTCTTCTATGCGTTGTTCAATAGATTTGTTAGTTTGACCAAAGTATGGGATATTGCAATATCCCATAGTGATGGGATATTGCAATATACTGGTCATAGTGATGCCCGTATTAATCCTGAAAAGGTTGTAGTGAACAAATCTTCTCATATGTTAACGGATGCAGAAACGAATATTCTTAGCAAAGGTCTCAATTTTATTCCCTCACCAATATTTATCCCTAAAGAATCTCTTCTTACAAAAATAGAAAAAGCAAGTTCACTCATTCCTAATCATTTGGCGAAACTTCTTCGTATTGAATCGATTTTTATTATAAATAATGCCAAACCTCCAACAGATAATATTTCAGTGGCTGAAAGAAAAGCCCTAAAAAATCTAAAACAGAACAGTAACATTATTATTTTACCTGCAGATAAAGGCAACTCTACGGTCATCCTCAACTCTGAAGATTACCACAACAAAATGCTTCAATTACTTGAAGATAGTTCAATATATTCAATTCTTCAGGAAGATCCTACAAGAGAATTACAAAACCGTACAAACAACTTGTTAAAGACTGCGAGTGAACTTCCTCATAATATTCGCCTCTCATTACGCTCTCTACATCCTCTTATCCCACGCATCTATGGAGTTCCAAAAATTCATAAAGAAAGCATCCCTCTTCGCCCAATTGTGGAAGGAATTGATTCACCTACATATAAACTTTCAAAATATTTAGCAAAGTACCTCAAGTGTTTCTCCAATAAAAATTCATCTTTCATCAAAAACACCACAGATTTTGTTTCTCATATTAAAGATATTCCCATCGATGATAATGATATTCTAGCTAGTTTGGACATTATATCTTTATTTACTAACGTTCCTACGGACGAGGTACTTACATTACTACAGGATAAATTATCCAAAAAAATGTTCACTTTATTAAAGCATTGCATTCATTCTGGTTACTTCAGATATAAGGACTCCATTTACCAACAAAAACAAGGCCTGGCAATGGGCAACCCTTTGTCCCCAGTACTAGCTAACATCTTCCTTGAAGACTTTGAAAAGAAAGTCATATCTTCCTTCTCATTTAAACCAAAAGTTTGGAAAAGATATGTTGATGATATATTCATTATTTGGAATCACGGGCACACAGCTCTCACAGATTTTCTTCGTCATCTAAACATCCAACATCCTAATATAAAATTTACTGCTGATATAGAAAATAATAACTCTTTACCTTTTTTGGATGTTATGCTTACACGATGCTCTGAAAGATTAAAAATCTCTATGTACCGAAAACCTACGCATACCAATAGATATCTGCATAATCTTTCTCATTATTTTCCACCACAAAAACTTGGAATTATATCTACCTTAGGACACAGAGCACGTTCTCTCTTAAATGAACAAGATGAACTATAAAAAGAAATGAATCACCTCACTCTTATTTTTAAACAAAATGGATACTCTGAAAAAACAATTAAGAAATTTCTTCTGAACCCTCCTAAGCAGTGCACAACAGAGACTTAATTTTAAAGGTAGCATCTCCATTCCATACATTAGCACAGTCTCTAAGAAAATAGCTAAAGTCCTTTAAAAATATAATATCAGGACCTTCTTCACCACACTTCCAAAAATCCGCTCTCTAATCAGCCATCCAAAACCTACTCATCACAACCTTAAGTACCCTGGAGTATATAAATTGTGGTGTGATTGCAATATCCCATACTTTGGTCAAACTAACAAATCTATTGAGCAACGCATAGAAGAGCATAAGAGAGACATCTCATACAAAAGATCTCATGCAACTGCGTTATCCAGTCATGTTCTTTTTTCAAATAATCCTAATGATGACCAACAAAGCCACTCTGTATGCTGGAATAGATCAGAAAATATTTTTCGCTGTGAAGATGAGTTTGAAAGGAAAATCGTAGAATCAAGGGAAATCCTACTAAACCCGGCCCACTTAAATAATAATTTAAGTTATAACATCCCAGATAGCCATGCTGCAGTTATTCAATATTGGCGTTCACGTGAACTTGCACGCACAATTGCAACAAACAATGGCACGCCAGTTGGAACAACTTGAAAAATACAACGTTTTTATATATCGATTATATATATATATATATATATATATATATATATATATATATATATATATATATATATATATATATATATATATATATATATATATATATATATATATATTATATATATATATATATATTATAATTATATATATATATATATATATATATATATATATAAAAAAGTAAATAGCAAATTACTCCTTAAGATAAGTCAGTACTACTCTAGTAATAAATATGTAGATTAAGATATACTACCAGACATATGTATATGTTCTTGTATATACAGACACCAGGACGGTAGAAATGTCAATTGTAAGAAATGCAGATAACATAAGTTCATAACATGATAATAACTCAAAATGTTAATAAAAATACAGGTCTATAAAAATCCATTTATAGACCTGTAACTAATTCTGCAATTCAGAAAACTTTGTATATAAGAAACTACAGATCTACCTCTTAAGTTAAGCAAACAATATAATGTTAAAGCAAGATGGAATTCTTTTGTAAAAATAAGAGTGCCTACAAAAAAATAAAATCTGCATGAGATATAGAGATACTACCAAAATATATGCATATATAAATGTAAATAAAAACATAAGCAATGTATGTATTTTAAGAATAAGATGTGCATTTAAATTAAGTTAATAAAATAGTCTTCCAAAATATGTGAACAAAGATATTATTATTATTATTATTATTATTATTCCTGATACCTCCAAGGAGTCCGAAGACTCATCGCGGGAGGACATCTTCAACTGTCTCTACACCTTACCTCTACTACGAATCAACGCCATCTACCGCCCACCTCCAACACCACCACAACTAGTAATTTTTGTCTGTAAATTGCGTGTGTTCTGAAGGGCCGATTTGTATGTATGCGGGATGAAAAACCCGAGTTTCCGGGAGAAAAAACCCTGCTACCTCCGTATGAGATCGGCTAACTCACCATCGATTGAAATCGACCAGATAAAGATTCCTCCCGTCGCGACGAGAATCGAACTTAGGCCTATTCCAATCGAAGGGCGCAATGTACCGTCGTTCTTCCAATTGCGCTACGGAGGCGCTAAAATATAAAATGAAGATATATGTAAAACGAAGTGTACATATGGAAAATGTCAATGCTAACATATATATGTATGTATATGTGTGTGTGGGTGTATATGTATGTATATATGTATTATGTGTGTATGTATGTATATATATATATATAAACGAGAATAGACTGATCTGATAATGGAACTTATAGACTGAAATCACTATGTAACATATACCAACAAAAATAACAGCTCAAGCAATTCAATAGGACAATAAGGAAAATAGAAATTGAGCATGTGATGTTGTATCTTATTTCAACAGTGATTGTAATACAGGTGTCATAAGTATATTGTAACGAGTAAATGAAAATGCCTAATAGAATTAGCAGCCTATGTACAAATTGTAAATAGCTGTATATATATTTATTTTTAAATGTACACAGCTGCTGTTGTTGATACAAATAACCTCAGTAGAAGTAGCCTCAAGAAATGTAAATCAAAATGTCAATTAGAATAAGCATTCTATGTACAAATGTATATATTGTAAATAGTTGTATATATATTTATTTTGATTGTACATAGATGCTTTAGTGTTAATAAAATATACCCAGTGCAAGTGATATTTGCACTTCTCAGTGGTAGGCTGCCTGAAGAAAGAACACTGTCAGTTCCATTCTAATCGCCGACTACAGAAACTTTTTCTATGCCGTTTATCGACCGTTTCCGAGTTAGTCGATCTCGAGCATGGGCAAGTATTTTTTTTTTTTTTTTTTTGCCCATAAACTCAAGAAAATCGGCCGTAGAAGAGCACTATTCCAGACAATAAATACATAGTGTAAGGATTAGGAACCAAGTGGCGACACTTGGTAGCCGTCTCTTCACTGGATGCCGTTTTTAATTTGTGATAGCCTTGTGCCAGCTATCTCTGATTGACTACTGGTGGAGGCTGAACAGCCTAAGTCTCCAAAAGTTAGATAAGTCTAAAATGGCCTCTCCTGCTGTCTATAAAAGAATAAAAGGCGTTAGCCGATTTTTTGTTATCTTATAATACAGAGTGGCCTATAAGTCAGAAAGGGGTCTAAAATAAGTAGCTTTCATAAATTATAACAGATTCTTCCATTCTGTATTTCATTATAAGAAAAAAATAAAATAAAATAAAATCAGCTAACGCCTTTTATTCCCGTATAGGGAGTAGGCGAGGCCGTTTCAGTCCTATCTAGCTTTTGGAGACTAAGTAGGCAGCTCAATCTCCACTGCCAGCCGATCAGAGATAGCTAGCCCAAAGCTAAGTTAATTGCCACACAGTGAAGAGACGGCTAATAAGTGCCGCCATCTCGTGGACTCTAACCCTAACACAATATTTTTAATGTGTGAAAATAGTGTGGGTTCGACGGTCGATTTTCTTGAGTTCACGGGACGAAAAGTCCCTAGTTTTCAGGAGAAAAAAACCTGCTTGCCCATGCCAGAGAATGACTAACTCCGGAACCGGGCGAAAAAAGGTTTAAAAAATGATCCTCTAGCCGGCGACTAGAGGAACATTTTACAAAGACTAAGTGCATTTTTCGTCCTGTGAACTCAAGAAAATCGACAGTCGAATCCACACTAAAAATTACAAAAATAATCAAAAAAAAAAAAATCAGCTAATGTCGTTTAAACAGCATAATCAAAGGAAGCGCCAATTTTACTGGAAAATCACTTAAAACGCGAACCGAGACCCCATTCAATCCGACAACTGTATTTGCGTTCAGATTTTGAAATATCTTATTATCTCTAATTCATCAACCTCTGTTCTCATATAAGTACTGTCATGTCTGACATAACAATATCTTCATTTCGATAATATACCCTTGTAAAATGATCAGTTAGTAGTTCAAGAACGTTGTTTGTCTGTTACCTCTCCACCATCTGCACTCATTAAAGTTATCCTTCCATAGTTATCTTCTTCCTACTTGCCACATAACGAAAAACTCTTTGAGATTTCCTTTCGCCTGCTCGGCGAACTTCTCTTAATCAGGAATTGTCATCCATGTATGCTGGTCATCTTTGTTGCCTGTTCCTTGTATTGTTCATGAGTTAGCTGATGACCTTTTTTTTTTCTTAAACACCATCCACAATCTTTTATTTTATTCAACTTTTGCTTAACGATATTACTGAATGATCTAACTCTCCGATCCGATTTAGCTTCCTAATGTTGGTTATACGATGTGATATTGCTTCCTCAAGATATCCCTTGAATATTCCTCATGCACTGTGAACATTCTTCCCTTGGAGATCTTTATGTCATGGTACTGCTCAAGTTTCCTCCTAAGTGCATTATAATCACCTGACATGTAGTTCCACAACCCTTTTTAACTGGAATTTCCACAATTTACTACCTCAGCAATGAAGAGCAAATAATCACTTTCCCCAATTGCAGACAATGCAGCTAACTGAGTTATGGACAGATCTACCGATCCTATAACAAGATCCAATAGTCTCCAGTCTCCTCTGTCATATCCTGCTCCAAGTAAATATCTCTGAGTAAGTGCATAAATTCCATTTCATTTCTGCCATATGATCCTTCCTCCTCCCAATCTATGTCTCCGAAGTTGAATCTCCATAATAATCATCCAAACTTGAATCCATTGTACTAATATGCTGCTGCTGGTTATTATTATTATTATTATTAACAGAGACCTCCAGGAAGTCAGAGACTCATCGAGGGAAGCCGCATACTACACACTAATATGCTGCTGCTGCTGATTATTATTATTACGATTATTATTATTATTATTATTATTATTATTATTATTATTATTATTACTATTATTATTATTATTATTATTATTAAGAGAGACATCAGGGAGTCAGAGACTCATCGAGGGAGACCACATTACTACACACCCCAGCCATCATACTTATTCTTGAATTCATTCACACTGCTTGCACTCCAGTGGTATTCCATTCCAGTCATGCACCACCCTCTGAGAGAAAAATCTAGCCCTCACCCGATCTTAGCGGCCTTCATTCTCAGCTTCCAAGGATGCACTCTCGTTCTTTCTGCACCCTCCATAAACGGAAAAATTCCATCAATGGAAATCCTGTATGACCCTTTCAGAAGTTTGTAAATCTCAATCATATCACTCCTCTTTCTCCAGTTTGCTGGTATCTGCAGTCTACAAATCATCAATCTGTCTTCATAATCAGTATTCCACAATCCTGATAACATTTTAATACTCTTATTTGTACTTTCTCCAATAAATCAGAATCACAACGGAAACCAGGAGACCAGATCTGCGCACAATAGTTACAAGTGAGGTCTTATCGATGCCTTGTAAAGAGGCCAAATAACATCCTCATCTTTACATGTGAACGTTCGTTTCAGCATTGTAATTATCTTTTGAGTTCTATTTGCAATATTTGCCACATGGACCCTAAACATGAACTTCCTATCTATTAACACTCCAAGATCTCTAGCCTCATGATTTTTTTCTAGCCTAATCCCACTATTGTAATACGACATTGGATATTTAATCACGTCGAAGTGAATGACTTTACATTTTCTGATATCGAACTGATTTCCCGTGCCTACAATTCCAGCCTATTCAAGTTATTATTATTATTATTATTATTATTATTATTACCCAAGACCTCATGGAGTCTCTTACAAACATGGAGGTCTCTATCATATCTCCCCTCTTTCTCCTGTCCACCAGACTGCAAATTGCAACTCCTCAATCTTTCCTCATACTCGACATTCCAGAGGTCAGAAACTACCTTAGTCAGCTGCCTTTGGACCCATTCCAAAATCTCTATGTCCTTCTGAAAACCAGGTGACCAAATCTGGGCACAATAGTCCACATGCAGCCTAATCAATGCTTTATACAATGGAACAAGAATCTCCCTACTTCTACACGTCAGTGTCCTCTGCATGATTCCCAGAAGCCTTTGTGTTGTCTTCACAATTTTGGTGATGTGTCCCCTAAACTTCAGATCCTTATCCGCTATCACCCCCAGATCTACAACAATATATTCTCACCAAGCATAAATTCTACATCCCATCTTTGTTTCCCAAATTTTAAAACCTTACATTATGCAACATTGAACTCACATCCCCATTTCCGTGCCCAATCACTCAATCTATTGAAGTCTTCCTGCAAGGTCACAACATCCTCACTACTCTTCATGGTTCGTCCCAACTTTGCATCATCTGCGAACAACTGAATATCTCCATCCAAATCTTCACCAATATCATTAATGTACAAGTTAAACAGTAATGGCCCTAAAACAGACCCCTGAGGCACTCTGCTAGTGACTTTCCTTTTCCTCGACATCACTCCCCCATACACAACTTGTTGATACCTATCAGATAGCCAGTCTCCAATTTAATGCACTAATCTAATATCCAACCCCATCTGCTCCAGTTTGACTATCAATTTATCATGAGTATTTTATCAAAAGCCTTTGCGAAATCCAAGTATATCACTGTGTATCCTTCTCCTCTGTCCAAAGAAGCAGTCACTTTATTGTAATAAGTAAGTAGATTACTAAAACATGACCTCCCGTTAGCAAATCCATGCTGTCCATCAAAGATGATACCATTGTTTCAACCCAACTCTGGATCCTAGTTCTCACAAGCTTCTCCAATAACTTAACCACAACACCTGACACACAGAAAGGCCTATAGTTTAATGCTTGAGTTCGATCACCTGCTTTATGAAGTGGCACAATCTTGCCCTGCTTCCACTCCTTAGGGACTTCACCAGGTGCAAGACTCGTATTAAAAAATATGTCAAGACAGGTGTCAACTCCCTGGCACATTCCTTCAGAATACGTTGCGATATATGATCAAGTCCCACAGCTTTATTAACATCTAGTTTACTCAACTCCCCATACACCTCTTGCTCATTTACAGTCAGTCTCTCCTCCCCCATCATCTACTGCTCTCAATTTCTCCATGAAGTCACATTAACAAGATTGAAAGACCTGTATGGACTGCTCATTAAGTATCTCCACCACACATCTCACAACAGCTGTCTTTATACCATTTTCTCCAATCAATGTCATCCTTCCATAATCATTCTTTCTTTTGCTGGCTACATATCGAAAGAACTTCTTAGGATTATTTTTGGCTTCATTAGTTAACTGTTGTTCATACCTCTCTTTAGCAAACCTGCAAGTACTATTCTACAAGTTTTATTCTGCAAGTACTGCATATCAGCAGCATTCCTGATTATTCTACCTATCTTTGCATCATCAGCAAATAGCTGTATGTCGCTTGTCAAATCCTTCCCAATATCATTAATGTACAGATGGAATAACAGTGGACCAAGCACTGATCCTTGTGGTACACCACTTGTTACCTTAAATCTTGCAGCCTTACATTCCCTGTATACTACTCTTTGATATCTGTCAGTCAGCCATTCTCTTATTCACGCTAATATTGTATAACCTAAAACCACTTTCTCCAATTTATGTAACAGTCTTCCATGCTGTATTCTGTCAAAATCCTTAGCAAAATTCAAAAGTATCATGGTGTATCCATTCCCTTTGTTTGGTTCAATGGTAACATTGTTATAGAATGTAAGCAATTCACTAAAATATGACCTACCCTTAGTAAACCCATGTTGCTCATTGCAAAGTAGAGATTCACTCTCAACCCATTTCTGAATGTAAGTCCGAACTAATTTTTCCAAAATCTTCACCCAAACTCCTGAGATACTAATTGGTCGATAGTTGGATACATTGGTCTTTGCACCACCCTTGTGCAATGGGATTACCATACATTCTTTCCATTCCTACAGAATCTTCCCTGTTCTGAGACTCATATTAAACATCCTGGTCGAAGAAATGGCCAGTTGGGCTGAACACTCTTTTAGCATCCCTGCTGAAATCCCCTCACTCCCTATTGATGAATTCTTATTTAATTTATATATTGAATTCTTATTCAATATATGGAACAACTCTAATACCTCGTCCTCATATACCTGCGTTTCTCAATCTAGTGAAAAGGTAATAGTGAGCTGAATGTTGTGTAACCAGGTTCATAGCTTTTAACAAAATGGGCACTCATTAACTGAACAACCTTTTTTGCATCTGTAATCCTCACGCTATCAGGTTTAGAAGAGTTATTCTTTCATATTCATTCTTTCTTTTACTTGCAGCATATCGACAGAATTCTTGTAGGTTGTGTTTAGCACGTAGAGCCAATTTCTTTTCATACTGAGACTTTGCTTTCCGTACAACAGCTTATAATTTTCATCCTTATGCACACGATATTCCTTCCACATCGTCTTTTTCTTACGAATCTCTTGGTTAATAAAATTATACATCCGTTTGACACTTCTACTCTATTTATTCTTCGAACTCTCGGGACACATTCTGATATCATATCATTTAAGTATTGTTTAAATGTTTCCCATACACTGTCGGTATTTTTTCCATTGAGCAACCAGTCCCATTCCACTGAACTCAGTATACTCCTTGGTTGGTCATCATTTCCTGCTCTGTAGTTAAGCATGTAATCTTAGGACTGATGCAGGGGATTTGTTTCAGCACTTGGCAACAGGAGCCAATTGAATAAAAATGTGGTCAGTAGAGGTGTAAGGACTAGAATGTTTGCATGGTGAGTTGTGAATGAATGGAATGGGTGCCAGAATCACCTGTAAGGGCATGGTCTGTTATTTGATTCAAGGAGATATAATAGATTGTGTGGATAGTTTGGTCTCTCACGATGAGTCTTGAGACTTCATGGAGGTGCCCATGCAATAATAATAATAATAATAATTTTTTTTTTTTTAGTTTATTATGTCTCAAATAATTACATGAATATACTAATATTTAGGCAACAATGCATCTTTATCTTGCAAAATGGTTCAGTAAGAATTATAATTACTCTTAATATCATTATCATTTGCAGAATTTCTCATTGACACAAGAGTAAAAAGTGTGTATTATTACCATTAATAATAATCATAGTAATCGAGTTTATTATTAATGACTCACAAGTTAAACAATATTACTTATGTTGCAGTTTACATAATAATAATTTTTAAATTTAAATTGTAAATTAAATATATAATTTTAAACTTAAATATATAACTGAAGTATTACTATCACATTTTCTGTTTACTACTAGAATTCATTACAGAATGTTAAGTGAATAATGTTAAATAAATACTACTACTGGGATGTAACTCAACTGCACCCTCGAAGCTTTGTAATTAGCTTATCTGAGGGTGATACTGATTATATATACATATATTTGTTATTGATTTGGTTGCTGTGTTGGAAGTAGGCAGATCTTTGGGAGGTCAAACGAATGATCTGAAAGGTCGGATCAAAGTGAAATTGCCGATATATCCTGTGTTATTGCATCTGTCTTGATGGTTCACGTTCTTTTTTTATTGTGGGCTTCTTTTTGAACTATTTAGGAGGCTTTTTTCTTCACAGTGGCAGCCTTTCTATGTCTTCGGCTTTCTATGTATGAATATCTTATATGAATATCTTGGCATCTCTGGTCCACAAAAATTGGTAATTTTTTTCCATTTTTGCTTTTCTTGTTTGGTACAACAGATTCTGATTGAATGGTGTTAAATATTCGGATAGGAAGATTAGTGTATTGTCTTGCTGTGCGTTCAAGTCCTTGGCAACTGGTTTTTTCTGCCTTCTGGCTTTTATGAGATTGTCTCTTGTGGACTTGCTCGTAAGACAAATTATGACTGGTGCAGGTCGTGGCAAGCCTTGGTTTTTGCTCTTCCTAGTAATCCGATTTATGGTCTGAATGTCGTTAAGCTGTAGGGGGATATCAATTACATGGCCTAATTTTTAACCACGCCTCTGAGATTGAGGTTTTCTGTAGGTGCAGTTTCAGGAAGACCGTTTATGACAAGATCTTTTTTATGTTGTTGCTGATTTAAACATTCGTATTGTAGTTTTAGAGAATGAAGTTCTTGACGGAGTTCGGATGTCTCTTTCATCAAATTGTGTTGCCTGTCTTTTAGTGCGTTAATGCTCATTTTAATGTCTTTTACCGTTTGCAACACTTCTATAACTGCTAAATTATTATGTTTTACCAAATCTTCATATTCGCTAGTTTTTTGTTATTTGTTCGTTCTGTTTCTTAAAGAGGTCTTGCACAAGATCTACTAAGCTGGCTTTTATAGTCACTAGACCGTTTTCTATTAGTATACTTAAAGAGTTTAAATTATAGGACTCACCTGCGTTTTTTTGTCTGTTCAATTCGTCATCTGATTTTGCTCCGGTATAATCGGCTGTATCGTAGGTGGATGCCTTACGTGCGTTTCTTTGTTCCTCATGCAGATTACACACTTCCATTCTTCACGTGTTACAACGGGTTCATACTTATGTTGCCCGGTTGTTTCTGAAAAGCCGGCACATTTTAAGTGTAGAATCCTACTGCATTTCGTACAAGTTATATTATTTCCGTTGGACGATAACTCCTCCAGGCATTTGATACACTTCATGACTCACCTTTCTTCCCTTAGGCAGTGAGGCGTGATTATAAAGATGGCGGCGTCCTTTGTTCTTCGCTGGTTGTTGACCACGGTCCTCTCTATTCCCTTTTCAACACTTCAAAATTTGGTTTCTTCTTAGCCGATCTCGTTGAATTTTATATCACTATCTTCGGCGTGATAAGTAGGGTTACTTGGGAGCACTTTCAACTTAAAACAGGAGTTGGAACCACTTTAAAACTATAAAAAACTCTAGCAGCGATATCACCGTGCGACCGTTCGTATGTCTACACAGCGCCCTTATAATAATAATAATAATAATAATAATAATAATAATAATAGGATACTTCTCAACATCTCAGGTCATGGGGTTCCAGTCAAAGTAATCGTTCACTTTCCCTTTCTGCATTCTAACGTTAATTTTCACACCTGGAAAACAAGATTTTACAAGAATCATCGTAAAAATTATCCGTTTACGCCCTTTCTCTCATCTATTCTTACAATTTTCATTTGGCTTCGGATCTCTTGCTTTTTCTGTTCTCAGTTTGACTGATCTCTTGTTCTTTCTCTTTACAGATGAGGAAGTTGTGATTCCTTTTTATAAGGTTTGGTACATCCACATCTGGATTACTGTGTTCAGGTCTTTCTCTACAATCAAGTGCACTATTTCTTTATTCAGGTCTTCTACGTTCTTCTGAAGTTACACCATGCACTTTCAGTATTATCACTATTATTATCTTTTTTTTTTTTTTCGGTCCAATATAAAGACTCTACTCTATTATCACGCAATTTGTTCTCTTTGCATTCACTCTCAAAACATTTATTACATGTATTATCAGGTTTGGGAATATTCCCATGTGCTAGGTGAAAGGCAATGTTAATAACACTAACTGGTATTTGTATGTACACTCGTTTCCATAAATAAGGGAAAAAAGAAAATTCCAATAACTCAAAAATTTTACGAAGTTTTACGCAATTCGATGAAAAGCATCCACAAAAATTTAAATAAAATAAAAAAAATCAGCTAACGCCTTTTTATTCCCGTATAGGGAGTAGGTGAGGCCTAGCTAACTTCCAAAAGTTAGATAGGCCGTTTATCCCTATCTAACTTTTGGAAACTGAGTAGGCAGTTCAATCTCCACTGTTTAATTGTGAGTACACAATGAGTACACAAGAAACAATTCTAAAAACAAGGGGTCAAAATGAGATTGTCAAACTGCTTCGATAAAGAATGTGATCATCCTGCACAGAAACACAGCACTCACAACAATGTTTCATACTATTTATAATGGTGTCCCGGTTCAGTAATAACAACAACCATCGGGCCTGCAAAGCTCCCCCCCCCAGGTCTTTCAAGCTTTTGTGGGGAAGTACATTGAGAGTGGCATCATGTCTACTTAGAGCACTCCAGACGTGTTCAATAGGTTAAGATCAAGAGAGCTCACCGGACAGTCCATACGTGTGATAGTCTCTTCTGGAAGTTATTGGTTCACAAGCTTTGTCTAAGCATTATTCTTTTGTTGGACAAATATCTCCCTTATTGCACTCGCATATGGACAAACATAGGGACACAGGAATACGCTCTATAAGTTGCAGCATTCATTGTTCTGCTAGGAAGCACATACAGGTCAGTACATCCACCTGAGATAGCACTGCAAACCATCACACTACAGCCACCGTAAATGTTTTTTCCCACACATTACAGGAATGATGTCTCCTGGGTTCTCTTCAGATCACAGCTAACCTGGTATTGCTTTGAAGAGCAAATCAGAACTCATCTGTCCCTATTTGACTGTCCGCATACTGGTTTTAGGTGTAGTTAAAGTAGAGTCTGGCTCGATTCAAACGTTCTCTTCGGTGGATAGGGGCAGAAGACTACAAGCCCCCCTCCCCTTATACAAACCACCTTCATGAGGCCTTCTGCACAGAATGGAAGCATCCCTTCTGACATTGGCCGAATCTGGACTTTTATAGATCACTACCTGAATTCCTTGATGAAATGATGTCTTGCAGTCATTCACAAGAATTTTATCATGAAATCAGTGGCGGCTCGTGGCTTGAAATCGTGGGGGGAGGTACAGTTTTCGAAATATACATACACACTGTAAGTACAGTGTATATGTGTTTGGATAAAATACCAAATTATGGTAAAAAATTTAAAAAAAATAATAAAACATGAAACATATTGTTTATTATCGATAAAATTATACAGTTTGGTATAATTCAAAATTACTTAAAAATAAAATCCATTCCTTCAATTGTAATTAAAAGAATGGATTTAGAATTTTTGGAACATTACAATCTTCTTCTTCTTCCTTTCCAGGCCTATAGACCAAGTGGCCTGTTCCGGACTCAATTCCATCTTTTTAAGGGTCTTCCTTTGCATCAAGTACCTTTTGGGTGGTAATTAAGAATTATTTAAATTAAGGGGATGTTAAATCCCACATTGTTTTAAGACAGAATAAGAAACTCAAAGATTGGAATCAGAGAGTTTCATGCCGAATATAGCATAATAAACCATAAAAGTATCGGCGATTACTAGCGTGAGCTAATGCAAATAGTCCTAGTACGTAGTACAATCTCGGGCAACTGGCAGCAAAGGTGGTAAAGTTCTGATCGCTATTCTTGGTATTTTCTATAATGTAAAAACACATTTACTAGGAAATGTATGCTGTTATTACATTATGGTGGGAGGTCACTACCCAGACCGGTTTCAGCCTTATGAATAAGCAAAGCCATCTCTAAAAACTCGGACGATCCCTAGGCCACTCAATTGTGGGCGAAGACCGTTCATCTCAGCGTTGGCCTTCACACCCACACACCGAGCAGAACCGCTCATATTCCGAAGAAAAGCATTCACCGACAAAGCCCCTCACCTGGCCCTGCCGGCAAACACTTTCCTTGGAGACTCAAATTGCTCCCTTAAGGCAAAAACCTTAAGAGAGCAAACTCATAATAGCCCCCCACCGGTTTCAGCCCTTTTTGAGGCTTCACCAGTGAGTAGCTAGACCAAATTAATACCAAAGGGTATAGCGAAAAAAACTTCTATACTCTGCTATAGGAGTTGTCAAAAAAGGTGCCCCATTAAGTTACTTAAATATAAAGAGCCAACAGGCTTCATTTCGGCGATATAAACATTATTTAAATTAAGGGGATATTAAATCCCACATTGTTTTAAAACCGAATAAGAAACTCAAAGATTGGAACCAGAGAGTTTCATGCCGAATTTAGTATAAAAAACCATAAAAGTATCGGCGATTACTAGCGTGAGCTAATGCAAGTAGCCCTTGTACGTAGTACAATCTCGGGCAACTAGCAGCAATGGGGCACCTTTTTGACAACTCGTATAGCAGAGTATATAAATTCTTTTCGCTATACCCTTTGGTATTAATTTGATGTAGATACTCACTGATGAAGCCTCAATAAAGGCTGAAACCGGTCTGGGTAGTGACCTTCCACCATAATGCAATAACAGCATACATTTCCTAGGAAATGTGTTTATACATTATGGAAAATACCAAGCGTAGAGATCAGAACTTTACCACCTTTGCTGGGAGTTGCCCGAGATTGTACTACGTACTAGGACTACTTGCATTAGCTCACGCTAGTAATCGCCGATACTTTTATGGTTTATTATACTATATTCGGCATGAAACTCTCTGATTCCAAACTTTGAGTTTCTTATTCGGTTTTAAAACAATATGAGATTTAATATCCCCTAAATTTAAATAATGTTTATATCGCCGAAATGAAGCCTATTGGCTCTTTATATTTAAGTAACTTAATGGGGCACCTTTTTGACAACTCGTATAGCAGAGTATATAAGTTCTTTTCGCTATATCCTTTGGTATTAACATTTTTATCTCAGACGTCCCAAGCATGACATCAACCACCATGGCATTTTAGGCGGATGACATGGCGATACTGACCAGATTGCTCAGACCATACCTGGCCACACAAAGACTACAAAATACAGCAATGAATCTTGAAAAATGGTTTCGGTTATGGAGAATTGATGTTAATGCAGATAAAAGCACGACCATATTATTTACAAGGAAGAAAGCAGACCATCATGGAAATCACGATGTTCAATACTGATATCCCATGGCAAAAAGAAGTAAAATACCTGGGAATCAAACTAGATAACCATCTCAGCTTCAACTCCCACATCTCTCATGCTTGCAACAAAGCAAACTCAGCAATAGCTCAGCTCTACCCTCTACTCAACCATAGAAGCAAAGTCAGTCCAGAAAACAAATTAAGAATATACAAAGCAATCATCAGACCCATACTGACTTATGGTTCGCCAGAGTGGAGCCACACCTCTCCTAGCAACATCAAACGATTACAATTAATCCAAACCAAATGCTTCCGAATGATCTTCGCTGCCCCGTTGTTTCTAAGGAACACTATCCTCCATCAAGATGGAAACCTGCCAAACATACGTACATTTCTCTTCCAGATACCAACCAAGTACTTTGCTCAGGCATCACTCCATCCCAACCTACTCATTCGTGAGTCATCAGATTATGATGAAAAAGAGAGATGGAAACATAAACGCCGAAAGGCGGCACTGATCACAGATTAAAATCTTTCAACACAGCCCTAATTAGGGCGAGCCAAGTGCTCAAAAATTTCTTCCTTTAAACCGGGAATCATTCATAGCAATGAAGGGATCAGAGTCCACGGGACTGATATCCATCAAGCCACAGAAGTTATCAATTATACTGTGGTATTAACTAGGTGTACCTACTCACTGATGAGAGCCAAATGAGGGTGGAAACCGGTGCGGGGCGGATCTGGCTTTGAGAGGCTCCACTTGGAGGTGGAAGTAGGTTTTTGCCTGTCTCTGAGTGGGGCCATCATGGGGATTATGGCTCTGCTTGGTGGTGGGGTGAGCCTGCCACTGGGTAGAGCCAATACTGAGAAGTTCTTCTCGGTGACGGAGTGTGCCTGTCATTGAGTGGAACAACGCAGAGTTGGGCGATCTTTCGTGATCGTCTTATTTTTAGAGCCTGCTTCACCTATACAAAAGGCTGAAACCGGTGGGGATTATTATGAGTTCGCTTTCTTAAGGTTTTTGCCTTAAGGGAGCAATTTGAGTCTCCAGGGAAAGTGTTTTCCGGCACAGTCCGGTGAGGGGCTTTGTCGGTGAATGCTTTTCTTCGGAATATGAGCGGTTCTGCTCGGTGGTAGTGGTGGTGGGTGGAAGGCCATCACTGAGTGGAGCCAACGCTGAGATGGACGTTCTTTCGCCCACTATTGAGTGTTATAGGGATCGTCCGAATTTTTAGAGTCGGCTTTACTTACACATAAGGCTGAAACAGGTGGGGGCTATTATGAGTTCGCTCTCTTAAGGTTTTTGCCTTAAGGGAGCAATTTGAATCTCCAGGGAAAGTGTTTTCCGGCACAGTCCGGTGAGGGGTTTTGTCGTTGAATGCTTTTCTTCGGAATATGAGCGGTTCTGCTTGGTGGAAGGCCATCACTGAGTGGATTCAACGCTGAGATGGACGGTCTTTCGCCCACAATTGAGTGGCCTCGGGATCGTCCGAATTTTTAGAGACGGCTTTACTTATTCAAAAGGCTGAAACCGGTCTGGGTAGTGACCTCCCACCATAATGTAATAGCAGCGTGCATTTCCTAGGAAATGTGTTTACATTATGGAAAATACCAAGAATAGCGATCAGAACTTTACCACCTTTGCTGCGAGTTGCCCGAGATTGCACTACGTATAGTTCGCAGACCGTTTGTAGATATCTCCTTGGCAATTTGCCAAGAATAGTCGATTCATGCTGAAAGGGAGAAAGAAATCAAGGATGTACGAATTGGTCGCCAACATGCGAAATCACGTGCTTTCTTGACTGTCGCTGTACTAGTACTAGCTTGATTTTTGTTCTCACTTTTTTTTTGCATTTTTTTTATTAATTTGTATGATGGATCCACTACAGTCAACAAGTTCTGTTGTCAAACGTTTTAGTAGCTCTTGCAAAAGAATATTGAATAATATGCTGACATTCTGCGAAAAAAGAATCGTCTCCTTGTTCCCCCACTTCTCAAGTCATAAAACGTGCAAGTGCAATTGCGGGCATATCGGGGTCAACTGTTTAAAGAATTCGTAGGGAATCAAAAGGTGAAGGTAAGCCAAAATTTAAATCTCCTAAAAAAAAAAAAAAGCGCCAGAGTAAAGAAAACCATCGAAACCGTAGCTTTGAATGATTTTGATATAGATGTTATAAGAAAAACTATTCACGAATTTTACGTGCTCGAGAAAAGAGTGCCAACTGTTCCGAAATCGATTCCTGTGCTTAAAGAAAAAATTAATTTTCCTTGGAAAAGAGAAACTTTAAAGAAAATACTTCATGAAATCGGATTTTGTTTTAAAAAGTCCCAGAATAAAAGGAAACTTATCATCGAGTGACATTGTTTTATCTAGAACGCAGTATTTGAGAGCAATAAGACGTTTCAGGGAGGAGAAAAGACCTAGATGAAACTTGGATTGATAGTAATTTAACTTATGGAAAATGTTGGCAGTCTAAAGAAGAATATGGAGTGCTACAAACCGGAAATGCCTCGCGGCGCATAATAATTTTGTGTGCGGGTGGAGGAAATGTTTTTTTTTTTTTTTTACCGAATTCAAACTTACTATACAAAGCCAATTACCGTAGGCAAATGAATTCTACGATCTTCGAAAAGTGGGCAGAAGAAAAACTGATTCCAGACCTTCCTAAAAATGCTGTTGTTATAATTGATAACGCCTCATATCACTCTATTCGATTAAACAAAGTTCCAAATTGGTCTTATTTTATTGGTCAAATTGGTCTTATTGGTCAAATTGGTCTTATGGATTGGCTCTCTGCAAATAACATTTCTCATTCCCCAGATATGCGAAAAATTTAATTGATTATTTTGGTCAAAAGAAGCTCGCCCACAACTAAACTATTTAAATTCGACACGATGCTCAAAGAGCATGGCTTTCTAGCTTTGAGGCTACCACCTTGACTACCCAAACATACTCAATAGTATTAATATCACCATTGTGATATTAATACTATTGAGTATGTTTGGGCAGAAGTGAAAAGTTTCATTCGCCATCGCAACGTAACTGGAGATGTTGAGATGTCGAAACTTTTTAAGCTTTCAGAACAGGCGATTGAAAGTATTACAGTTCAAAACTGGGGAAAATATTGCTCTCATGTCACCTCATTGGAAAATATGTATTGGGACAGACACGGAATTATCGAAGAATTATGCGAACCTTTGGTGATCAGTTTAAGTGAAAGTGATGGCAATTCGGAGACCGATTCAGATGACTATGAAGATTCAAATGATTTGATAATGGTAATTTTTTCCAACCCTTTTTTGCATGGGTTTGTTAAAAGAGTCACAACAAGTCATAAATAACTAATCGGTTTAGGACGTTAAAGTGTCTGAGTTCTCTCAACTGTAAGTTTAGAATATCTAAGTTCATGGGCGAGCCTGTGTAGCTCAGTGGATGTGGCGTTTGTACACCGTCGCACTTGGCCGCACGAAGGAAGACTTGGTTTCGAGTCTAGTCGGCGCCTAGAGGAATTTTTCTAAGACTTTTTTCTACCGGTTCCCGAGTTAGTCGATCTCTGGCACGGGTAAGCAGATTTTTCGTCCTGTAAACTCAAGAAAATCGACCGTAGAACCCACATTATTTCAGACATTAAATATATTGTGTTAGGGTTAGGGACCACGAGATGGCGGCACATTTGGGCCGTCTCTCTTCACTGCGTACCGCTTAATTAGTGATAGCCTTGGGCCATCTCTCTCTCTCTGATTGGGTACCAGTGGAGATTGAACTGCCCACTCAGTCTCCAAAAGTTAGATAGGGCTAAATGGCCTCGCCTACTCCCGTATACGGGAATAAAAAGGCGTTAGCTGAAGTTTTTTTTTTTTTAAGTTCATTTGAAAAAATTTCTGTTTTTCTGTATAATTATTTTTATTTTATAGAAAACTTTCTTAAAAATAAACTTAGTTAAATTTTTGTTTAATGCTATCCCTTTTTTAATTTTGTTAATACTCTACGTACATTTTCCCAACTGTTATACAAGCAAAATAGTTACACTTTAAAAACTACAATGTTCGTAAAAGAAAAGCTAAATTTTCCGACCTGTAATAATAAACAAACACATCCGAGAAGACAGATTGATTACCCTATTATCGGAATGGATTCTTCCTTTTCTGACATGCGCAGAAGTGTCGAGGGACCTCTAATCGGTGGGCGAACTATACTAGGACTACTTGCATTAGCTCACGCTAGTAATCGCCGATACTTTTATGGTTTATTATGCTATATTCGGCATGAAACTCCGATTCCAATCTTTGAGTTTCTTATTCGGTTTTAAAACAATGTGGGATTTAATATCCCCTTAATTTAAATAATGTTTATATCGCCGAAATGAAGCCTATTGGCTCTTTATATTTAGGTAATTTAGAATTTGTTTAGGTATTCTGCTTCTGGACATTACAATTAAATCCTTTAATTGTAATGTCCAAATATATAAAAATACGGAGTAAACACGATAAGTACTACGAACACTCTACTACTGGCGCAAACCATATAAACAACAGTGCAACTGCTCGACGACAGTGCCAATAGCTCGCATCTCACTATGACACTGGTAAACACAGTGCTGCTAGCGTCCTTTGCCCTCCTAAGTGCTACAAGATAGATTTTTATTATCTTCTATACAAAATAGTATAGGATTGTTGATGATAAAATTAAATATTACAAGCAAATATAAATAAATCAATAAATATATTTATATATTGAGAAAAATTGGGGGTGTTGCAGTGCCCATGCACGAGCCCCCGTGCATGAAATATCATGTTCTCACTAGACACAAAATGGCAGATCACCTCAAAATGCCTGTTTTTATTCTGTGGCTCATTTGCATATACCGCTGATAGTGCCACTCATTTGTATATGATATACATATGATACATTCAATATACATTCATATATATAAGTGTACACAGCAGTGGTGTAGCTAGGGCTATTGTTGCCTGGGGTGGTCCCTGAGTTTGTCGTCCCTCTCAATACACACCAAAAATACTACAAAAAGTCAAAACGAATATATTAATTAAATCAAATAAATTAAAACACTTATGTTTATTTTTGAAGTAAAACTTTAATTTCAACATGCTAAAATGTTATTTTTCTTGCTTTTCTGTTAGCAAAATCGTCGATGACGTTGGCGAAGTCTATTTCATGGTAATGTAGGTAATTCTTAATGAAATTTTATTTAGAAAAACTCCTCTCACAACTAGCAACACTTACAGCAATTGTGAGGAAAATTGGTAGTAGTATTACAATATTTGGAACTCTCGAGACTGTATTTTAGAATTAACTGCAAAAGTTCAAAAAGGTTCAAAGTGCCGTCCGGGCAGACCGCCACTGGTATACAGGCATGTATATAGAACTTGGAAATTGGTTGAAGCTTAGAAAAAGTTTTAAGTTCGATTCTACTTGCTGTCAGAGGAACTGTTTCTAAGCTTCAACCAGTTTCCAAGTTAGGTCAATCTCTGACATGGGGAAGGGGGATTTTTGCTCTTGGAAACTCGGATTTTTTGTCCCATAAAATCAAGAAAATCGACAGTAGAACCTACACTATTTCAGGCATTTATATACTGCATTACAGTTAGAAACCACAGGATTGAATAAACAGCTCCCTATAGAGAATAAAAGGCATTATATGTATATATTCTACCATAATAATGATAAATAAGCTAACACCTTTTATTCCCTTATAAGAAGAGGCAAGGCCTTTAAACTCTATCTAGCTTTTGGAGACTGAGTGGGCAGTTCAATCTCCACCAGTAGCCAATCAGAGATAGCTGTGGCCCATGTCTATCACTAATTATAGGCACACCAATGAAGAGATGAGCAAAAATATTGCTGTCATCTCTTGGTACCTAGCCCTAACAGGATATGTTACTGTCTGAAATAATGTGGGTTCTATGGTCAATTTTCTTGAGTTTACGGGATGAAAAACCCAAGTTTTCAGGAGAAAAAAACTGCTTGCCCATGCCAGAGATTGACTAACTCGGGAACAAGTTGAAGAAAGGTTTAGAAAAAGTTCGTCCAGTCAGCGGCTAGACTCAAACTTATGTCTATCTTCGTGTGGCCAAGTGCAGAAGATGCAAGCACCACTTCCACTGAGCTACACAGGCCTAATTCTACCTCGTATATATAGCAAATAAAACTCTGCTTACATAAGCAAACTTTTAATACCAGGTATTTCAACCCGAAAATAACACGTCAGTGGCAGGAAGGATAATATATACATGGTTCTTACGAAACAATGAGCAGAGAGAGAGAGAGAGAGAGAGAGAGAGAAGATCAATATTGCAATGTGATATGGATGAGATGTAGTAATTAATAAATAGATGAAAAAAAACCTTGATGCATGATGAAATTGATACTTTTCCAGAATTTGGCAAGGAGGATGCAGTCATTCCTTTTTAAATAATGATTGGTGGAGTTGGAACATTCTAAACTGCAAGTCTGCAGTCAGTGTCAACCTGATGCTGCGGTAGATGAGATTTCTCAGATTTATTATTAATAATGTAAGATTTTTGTTCTGGTTTGTCTGAAATAGGAGAGGTAGCAATCACAGATAACATGTAGACCATTCAGCTGATAACAGAAAGAAAGAAGTGCACGATAAGAGAAATTAGGACTTCAGCAAGAGAATTGCCATATAAAATATTGCCATATTTTATATGGCAATTCAATCGTAAGAGGTGTGATTGACCAAAGCATGCTTTCCGGGTCCAAAAATTAATGTTGTTAGTGAGGCTATTAGAGCACAGAAGGTTAGGATGAAAGAGATGATCGTATTGGCTGGAACAAATTATTTGAAAGGAGAAAAGAATGGCATGAGAATGACATGAAAAAGAATGACATGAAAGAATTACTGGAAGTAGCAAAAGACAAGAGTGAGAGAGAGTTAAAATGAGACGGTGTCTTTTCATCGTGACTGTTGATGTGTAGAGTGAGTGTGACGAACAAAAGTACTTATACAAGAAGGATGGTTTGTATCTGAATAGATTTGGTGTTTGGAGACAGGAATAAGTGTTGTAGAATGAAGTGGATGTGCAAAATCTGGGGAACTAGTGTAGAGCTTTTTTTTGGGGGGGGGATGTTGAGTGGATATGCAGACATCAGTGAGGCAGGTAATGCAAGAATGTGTATAATATGCCTAAGTTAGTACCACTGGTAACAAACTAGAATCAGATAGTTAGTACAGTATAAAGCATCAGGATAGCAGTGGGCATAAGGGGCTTTTGCACTTTATGTACATTACTGGCAGGAGCATTTGGAACAAGCAGGAGGAATTTTTGGCATTGTTTAGCTCATCCTGGCCAAAGATTGCTGGCATTAGTGAGACATGGCTAACAGAAGATGATATGGTTAGCAGGATAGAACGTGAGGGGTATAGTATGTTCAGGGACGATAGAGAGAAAAAAATGGGGGGAGGAGTATTATTGATGATAGCTGATGAACTGCAACCAGAGAGCAGAAGTTCAATTGAAGGCCAGTGAAAATAGCACATTTGGGACTATGAGATAGAGGCCAGCAGAACAAAATATACAGTTGGATGCTGCTATAGAGCAGGGATGGAAAAGATGATGGAGATAGTATGCATTGGCAAATAGACTCAATGAGTGGAGGTCAGGTAATTATTATAGGGGGATTTCAACTATGGGAATAGACTGGAGGAGAGGACATATTATTATTTTGGGCAACTCCAAGGAGCCGACAGACTCATCGAGGGAGGCGATAACATCATGTCAAGAACAAAATATTCGACATTCACACAGTATCTATCATACCTCGTCTTGAACTCATTCACAGTCATAGCACCCACAACAGACTCTGACAGCCTATTCCACTCATTCACCACTCTCCAAGTAAAAAACCTAGCTCTAACACCCCTGCTAACCACATTCTTGCTCACCTTCCATGTATGGCCCCTAGTCCTCCCACCACCAGTCCTATTCTCAAAAATAGCTAGATTAATCTTGTAGAAACCCTTCAGTAATTTGAATGTCTCAATCATATCACCCCTTTTCCGCCTATCAACCCCACAAATCTTCAACCTGTTCTCATAAGGTTCATTCCATAGACCTGCTATCATCTAGGTCACTCGTCTCTGGATCCTGTCCACCTCCTTCCCATCAAGAAGAAACCCTGGCGTCCATATCTGGGCACAGTAGTCTAGATGGGGTCTTATCAGGGCTCGATACAGAGGAACAATAACTTGTTTGTTTCTGCTTGTTAAAGTATTTTTCAGCAACCAAGTGATTTGATGAGCTGATTTAGCCACTTTTGCGATGTGCCTCCCCTAAACGTCAACTCCCTATCCACCAACACTCCTAAATCCCGGGCCTCATCAATCTCCTGGAATACGTTCCACCAATGTGATATACTGCTGCTAATTTTTTCACCCCCAAAATGCATAACTTACACTTTCCCACATTAAATTGACATCCATCATTTTTCTTAGCCCAGTCCTCCAAACTATCCAAATCATCTTGCAACATTTTGACATCCTGTGCACTCACTTTTGCTCTACCCAACTTTGCATCATCAGCAAACAAGTGAACACTTCCTCTCAGATCCTTTCCTATATCGTTAATGAACAAATTGAAAAATAGTGGTCCAAGAACAGAACCCTGCGGCACACCACTAGTCACAACTCGTTTTTCAGACTTAACTCCTGAATAAACCACTCTCTGATATCTCTCCATCAGCCACCCTCTTATCCATCTCACCAACCCTATATCCACCCCATATGCTGCAGTTTACTGATTAGAGTTCCATGTGGTGTCCTGTTAAAGGCCTTAGCAAGGTCCAACAGAATCACTGTAAACCCATTACCCTTATCCAGTTCAGCTGTCACTGTGTTATAAAACGTGAGCAAGTTACTGAGGCATGATCTACCCTTCACAAAACCATGTTGTCCCCCATACAGTATCCCATTTTCATCTATCCAATCCTGTATTCTTCTCTTGACTAATTTCTCCAAGACCTTGACATCGGGAGGAAAGAAATGGAATTAATGCAGTTACTAGGGGATAATTATCTGAGACAGCATGTAATGGAATATACTAAAGGATCGAGGGTGCTCGATCTAGTAACTGCATCTGAGAATTTGTCTATAATGAATATGACCACGTTGTCACCAATTAGTGAGAGTGAACATGTGGTCTTGGCCTTGGAGGTGGCTAAATGTGTAGAATATTCAGTTAAGATGGGATATATATGGAATTACAGGGCTGCAAGTATGACAAGCTTAGGATCAGTGCCATTGCATGTAAAACTGCAAGGAGTGGATGTTGATAGTGCATGAGAAGTGGTAGGAATGCTTGAGGTAATGGCAGACTGCATACCTAGAGTCAGGAGAGTAAATCAAGTGGGAGTTAAATGGATGAATATCATCATTAAGCTGGAACTGCAAAAAAAGAAACAACTGTGGAAGGAATTTAAGGAGAAAGATGACCAGCAGGCACACGAACAGTACAAGGCATAAGCCAGAAATTGGTGTGGTAAAAGTAACTAGTGTGGTAAGAAATGCAAAAGTATGAAAGGAAGTTAGCAATGCAGACAAAAGATAATCCCAAACAGTTCTTTCGATATGCTGCAAGTAAAAGAAAGAATGTATATGGCAGAACGATTTTAATGAATGTCGATAGTAGAGAGGTAACTGAATCAGTCGAAATAGTAGAATTACTCAGGGAACACTTTGCAAGAGTATATCATTTTAGTGGTGATATTGCAGGAATGAGAGAGGCAAAGACTTATATGGGAAATGAGGTAAACGAAATGGAGTGCCTAGCATATTGCAGAACTTTAATGTGAATACATCTGTGGGATTGGAAGTCATACCAGCTCGAGTTTTATGTGAAGTTGCGAGGGAATTGTCAATGCCCTTCATCATATTGTTTAATCCAAGTTTCAGATCTGGGTTAATTTCAAGAGGATGGAAAGAGGGGAAAATAGTTCCATTGCATAAAGGAGGTTCCAAGATTAATGTAGCAAATTACCGAGTGATCATCATATCATGAGTGTTGTCAAAGTATTGGAGAAGTTGGTCAAGTGCAAAATACAGGAATGGAAAAAATGGAAATGGGATACAGTTATTGGGGCAGCATGCTTTTGTGAAGGGTAGGTCATGTCTTAGTAACTTGCTCACGTTTTATAATACAGTGACAGCTGAGTTGGATAAAGGTAATGGATTACTTGTTAGCCTTTGACAAGATACTACATGGAATTCTAATCAGTGAACTGCAGCAAATGAAAATAGATATAAGGTTGGTGAGATGGATAGGAGGGTGGCTGATGGAGAGATATCAGATTAGTTTATTCAGGAGTAGAATCCAAAAGAAGGCCTGTGACTTCCTGCAGGGTTCTGTTCTTGGACCACTACTGTTTAATTTGTACATTAATGATATAGGAAAGGATCTGAGAGGAACAGTTCGGTTATTTCCTGATGATTCAAAGTTGGATAATACAGCAGTAGTTAATATAGATGATGTCAAAATTTTGCAGGATGATTTGGATAGATTAGCAGACAGGGCAAAGGAAATGGATGTCAGTTTAATGTGGGAAAGTGTAAGGTTATGCATTTTGGGGTGAAAAGATTACCAGCATCTATACGACATTGGTGGAACCATACTCTAGGAAATTGATGAAGCCAGAAACTTGGGAGTGTTAGTGGATAGGAAGTTAAAGTTTAGGGGGTACATAGCAAAAGTGGCTAAATCAGTTCATCAGATCACTTGTTTACTGAAGAATACTTTGACAAGCAGAGACAAGGAGGTTATTATTCCCCTTTATTGAGCCTTGATAAGACCTCATCTTGACTGTGTGCAGATTTGAGTGCTAGAATTTCTTGGTAATGGGGAGGAGGTAGAGAGGATACAGAGGCGAGTGACCAAGATAGTAGCAGGTCTATGGAATGAACCTTACGAGAACACGTTGAAGATTTGTGGGTAACAGAAATTGGTTGATAGGCAGAAAAGGGTTGATATGATTGAGACATATGAATTACTGAGGGATTTTTACAAGATTATTTCTGAGGAAATTTTTCAGAACAGATCTGATGGTGGCGGTGAAGAATTAGAGGCCATCCATGGAAACGGAGTGAGAGCATAGTTAGCAAGGGTATTAGAACTAGGTTTTCTAATACCCTTGGAATTGGAGAGTAGTGAATGAGTGAAATAGGGTATCAGAGTCTGTTGTGGGTGCCATGACAGTGAATGAGTTCAAGGACTCCTTGAAGTAGCCCATAATAATAATAATAATAATAATAATAAGTAGGGAGAGACGAGATCGTTTACCTTCAGAAGAAGATAGCCACAGGGAAAGTTTGTTATCAGAAAAAAATGGAAACACTAGGTTGTGTTTCTTGGGTATTTTTGAAATTGGTATGAAAATACTGGAAATATATGGAATCAGAATGCTTCATATTGGTGCAGGGTTGTGTGTAGGAATCCAAGACATGCTGAATAATCCGCTAAAAGAAGCTTGGTTGCATAAGGACATTATCTGGTTGGAGTATAGAATAAGAGCTCAATCTTTAGTAATACTAAATCTTTTTTTCTCGGAATTCATCTCCCTATGCCTTCGAAAGTCTCAATATAAAATGTGGTCTCATTCCGTGTATTACTTTTAGCTACAGATATCTCCAAAGAAGGAAAGTTAATTTATGGCCACTTTGTGGATATTACATTTCTTTTAGATCTGCTCTGTGTTCAATATACTAAACATGGTAGGGGGCAGGGTTTCATCTGTCCCTTGTGTTATGTTTATCCTCAGCATATTGTTCTTCAGAAAAAATGATGTAATTGATGTTATTTTGAGTTATGTTATTGTTAAGTGATGTTATTTTGAGCAAAAACCAACAGCACGATACACATGGGAAAGTCCGGATGGTAGATACAAAAATCAATTAGACTATATTGTAGTCAGTAAATGTTACTTCAATGGAATAGGGAACTTGCAAATGGTACAAAATCCGATAGTAAAATCAAAATTTAATGAAAATATTTCAGAACTGCTGTCTGCACAGTCGCAAAATGAAAATGAACCCTCTCAATGGAATAGACTACAAGCAGCTATCATAACATATGCTAAAAACCACATCAATATACAAGAAGAAAGAAAGAAAAAACCATGGATAACTCAAGAGGTAATCAATCTTATTGATGAAAGAAGAACATGGAAAAGAGGAGCAAATGAAGAAGAAAGGCTAAGATATAAAACTGTGGATAAAAGAATCAAACAGTTATGTAAAAGTTGTTGAAAATTTATTTTTCACTTGGTTAGACTATAATAAATTTAGTTTAATCCTTTATCCAAGTGTGAGCAAACAAAATTTGCAGCTGAAAATATTTTCAGGACTGGGGTAAGGTAGTACAACACCAGGAAACTCGTAGCAAAGGTGGACCAAGCTAACATCACTCCTATCTCAGTATCTACCATAATGCAAAACACATCTCCTTGCGGATATGTATAATGTTATGCATTAAGCGAAGGGCCACTACACAGACTAGTTTCGACCTTTATTGTGGTCTCTTCAGTCGGAGCCAGGCCCAGAATTGGAGATACCGGGCAGAAGCAATGGCGAGGTCATCTTTACCTATAGCAGTTGCCAAAAGGTGTGCTACCTTTTTATTAAATTACTCTGGATTTAGAGAAAGCTGTTGAAAGTTTATTTTTCACTTGGTTAGATTATAATAAATTTAGTTTAATCCTTTATCAAAGTGTGAGCAAACAAAGCTTGCACCTGAAAATATTTTCAGGGCTGGGGTAAGGTAGTACAACACCAGGCAACTCATAGCATAGTCTAACCAAGTGAAGAATAAACTTTCAACAGCTTTCTCTAAATCCAGAGTAATTTAATAAAAAGGTGGCACACCTTTTGGCAACTGCTATAGGTAAAGATGTCCTCGCCATTGCTTCTGCCTGGTATCTCCAATTCTGGGCCTGGCTCCGACTGAAGAGACCACAATAAAGGTCGAAACTAGTCTGGTAGTGGCTCTTCCCTTAATGCATAACATTATACATATCCGCAAGGAGATGTGTTTTGCATTATGGGAGATACTGAGATAGGAGTGATGTTAGCTTAGTCCACCTTTGCTACGAGCTGCCTGGTGTTGTACTACTTTACCCCAGTCCTGAAAATATTTTCAGGCGCAAACTTTGTTTGCTGAGCACTTAGATAAAGGATTAAACTAAATTTATTATAGTTATGTAAAAGACTGAAAGAAAACTGGATAAATAGGCAGTGCACTCAGATAGAAGAATTACAAAATAGGAACAAAACCAGAGAAGCATTCCTGAAATTGAAGAAGGTAAAGAATTTGGATTAGATATAAATGCAAAAAAGACCAAATTTATGAAAATCTCAAAAGATAGCAGATCTGAGTCAGAAATATTCATAAACAATATGAAAATTGAACATACAACAGAATACAAATATTTAGGCACCTACTTTACTGCAGATCGAAAGCAAGATAAAGAAATAAAAATAAGAACAGCCATAGCTAACGATGCATTCTGGATAAATAAAGATCTGCTCAGAAGTTCTGTGAGTATCGAGACAAAGAAAAGAATGATAAGAACATTAGTGTGGCCAATTTTCACATATGGAAGCGAGACCTCGATATTCAAGAAAAGAGTAAGGCAACAGATAATGGCCTTTGAAATGTGGTGCTATAGGAGAGCTCTGAAAATCTCATGGACGGAACATGTGACAAGTATAGATGTCCTACAGAGAATGAGAACACAGAGATCTTTATTATAGGAAATGTTCCAGAGAAAGATGAGATTGGCAGGGCATATACTGAGAGGTTCAGCAGGACAGAGGATACTAACATAACTAACAGAGGATACTTTTCCCATAATTTTAGAAGGAAAAATTATGGGAAAAGGATCAAGAGGCAAAAAAACGAAGGACATGGCTTGAAGACATAAGATCATGGACAGAATCACATGGTTATGCAGAAACAAAAAGGAAAGCCATCAACAGAGAGAACTGAAAGGACATGGTGCTGCACCCTCTCACTGAGGAAGTTACATGAAGAAGATGTAATTGAGATGTTACTATACCAAAGTTCAAAATACCTTTCTCTAATTTACTGCAATTAGAATATAAAAATCAAGAATTCTGTATTTATGAATATCTATAATTGTAGCATCATGCAAAACTGCTGACTGTGTGTGTGTGTGTGTGTGTGTGTGTGTGTGCGTGTGTGTGTGTGTGTGTGGTTCCTATCCATGAAAGGTTATTATTAAACCTATAATGCATTTGTACTGCAGGTGTGAGCTAAGGATTTTTTTCCATTTTTAGCAATTTTGACTGAGTGGTTAGCGTATCCACCTTCAAACCAACAGGTCGCAGATTTGAATCCCACAATGGATATGGATGTTTGTGACTGTCCTTAGGTAGTTGAATTTCATTGTGCAGTGTGAGATCACCTCCTTTCTTATTGGAGGCCTGAAGTGGCTTGAAAAAATTCGATGTGTAAGCAAGATTTCTGATCTATGTAAAAATTAATAAAAAATACAAAAAAATAAAAATTAATAAACAAGTTATATTAGCCCATTCATAGTACCAATGTACTATAAGCTTAGCTTTCATGGGTGGGAACCAGATAAAAAGTCATAAGCTCTGACATAATTAATCATGCTATGTTCTTCAGTGTACAAAGAATTCTAGATCCTTATGGTGCTTCAGAATGCGTCGTTTCTATCTTTCTTTCTTTTTTATATTCAAAACGTCAGGGCTAAAAGAGTTCCACCTACTCCCTTTGGGAATAAAAGGTGTTAGTGGATTTATTTAGTTCCATAACAATATTCACACTCATTAATAAAATTAAATGACTGTCAAAAATAAGCTATCACTCTAACCCTTAATGTTAGGGACCATGAAATGACGGCACTTGTCTGTCTCTCTTCACTGATACCATTTATAATTAGTGTTAGCAATACCTTGGACAAGCTATCTCTTTGAATGGCTACAGGTGGAGTTTGAACTCCCCCCCCCCCCTTAGTCACCAAACCGAGATATGGCTAATTTGGCGTACCTATACCCTATAAGGAATAAAAGAGTCAGTGGATTCAAACATATTCAAACACACATGGATCTACAGCCATGAATACTTACAATAATGTGCAGAAGAGATAGGGTCCTCACCACATTATCCTTACGTCCGTAATCAACCATAAGTCAGATCATGGTAGTCAACCTACTAGATGGAGACGACACATGATGATGATGATGATAGGGGGAACAATAATGTCTCTATCCTTGCCGACTCACCCAGTTAACCTTTTCAACTTACATTCTTGTTCTCACATTCTCATTGGTCTCACCTCATCCACTCTTCTAAATAATCCCTGATTTCTATTAATACCTTGTTCACATAATTGATTACACTTCCTTCCAGCAGCAGTCTTTCCAAGACCCTGCAGATGCAGTTTAATTTGTCCCTCAAACTCATCCTACATGTTCACACACTTCACTCCTTTGTCTTCACACATTTCTGCTAACATTCCATTGAAGATAACGACAACAGTGTGGTGGGAAGAGTAATTCGTGTTTTGCCCAGATATGACAACGATTAGTTGGAGCAGAGAACAAATCGTTGTCATATCTGGGCAAAACACGAATTACTCTTCCTACCACACTGTTGTCTTGCACTCTCTTCAATAATCTGATATTCATCCTCACATTCTCTCTATGCCCAACCAAATCATTCCAACTACAACTATTAACTCCTTCACAAGCTTCTCATATTCAGCACCTCAATTACCCTGTTCATCCTCTCTCCTGGAAAGCAGACCTTGTGCACCCCTCTTGCCATCAGAACTTCCTATGTATATGTTCTCTTCAACACCCATAAACAGTGGAAGAATGGCAGGGGAACAGATGGTAAGGTCTATCAGAGAATATGAATGGTAGGTATATGGAAGAAGGTATTGCATTCATTATTCAGGAAGGAGAGGTCATTATTTTCAAGCATATTATTATCACGGGCAACTCCAAGGATCCATAGACTCATTGAGGGAGGCCCTAAACATCATGTCAAGAACAACTATTCAACATCCACACAGTATCTATCATACTTTGCCTTGAACTCATTCACAGTCATGGCACCCACAACAGACGTTGGCAACTTATTCCACTCATTCACCATTCTCCAAGTAAAAAACCTAGTTCTAACACCCTTACTAACTACACTCTTGCCCAGTTTCCATGGCCCACCACCAGTCCTGTTCTGAAAATTATCCTCTGAATTAATCTTATAGAAACCCTTCGGTAATTTGAATGTCTCAATCATATCACCCCTTTTCTGCCTATCAACCAATTTCTGCAACCCACAAATCTTCAACCTGTTCTCATAAGGTTCATTCCATAGACCTGCTATCATCTTGAGTCACTCGCCTCTGGATTCTCTCCACCTCCTCCCCATCAAGAAGAAACCCCGGCACCCAGATCTGGGCATAGTAATCAAGACGGGATCTTATCAAGGCTCGATACAGAGGAACAATAACTTACTTGTCAAAGTATTCTTCAGTAACCAAATAATTTGCTGAGCTGATTTAGCCACTTTTGCAATATGCCCCCTAAACTCCCTATCCACCAACACTCCCAAATCCCTGACCTTGTCAATCTCCTGGAGTACAGTTCCACCAATGTGGTATACTGCTGCTAATTTTTTCACCCCAAAATGCATAACCTTAATAAATAAATTAATAAATCAAACATATTGTAATAAGAAATCCATCATGCATGTCAAAGATGGAAGGATGAAAAAGAAATATAAAAGATAAATACAGAACAAAAAATATATATCTGGATGTAAAGAGGAAACTAGCTGCCTGTCTATCAACTGTATGATTTTGAGCACTTCTCTATGGAGCACAATTAGGTATGTGTACATTTTTTCTGTATACACATACAGAAAAAAAATGGATACTTTCAGTGGATACAGAAGTATCCATTTTTTTCTGTATGTGTATACAGAAAAAATGTACACATACCTAATTGTGCTCCATAGAGAAGTGCTCAAAATCATACAGTTGATAGACAGGCAGCTAGTTTCCTCTTTCCATCCAGATATATATTTTTTGTTCTGTATTTATCTTTTATATTTCTTTTTCATCCTTCCATCTTTGACATGCATGAGTAGGCTGGATGGTCTTCCTCATAGTTCCACATTATCTTTGCAGAACAGATTCATTATCATGCTCTTTGCTGCCACATTGGATACATGGGGTAGAACTATGACAGGCAGTTTGGAGATGCTCATATTTTTGACATTTAAAGCATCTCAGTGGATTAGGGTTGTAGGCCTAGCTGATGGTTGAGATATCCTGCTTTAACTGATATTGGAGGTTTGGGCATATCAAAATATGATGTTCTTGATCAGAACCAGGTGCCATTCCTGTGTATCAAGATTCGTTATCATACTTTTTACTGCTACACTGGACACATGTGGTAGAGCTATGACAGGCAGTTTGGAAATGCTCATATTTTTGACATTTAAAGCATCTCAGTGGATTAGGGTTGTAGGCCTAGCTGAACGGTTGAGATATCCTGCTTTTACTAATGTTGGAGGTTTGAGTTTATCAAAAGTAAGGATGATGTTCCTGGTCAGAACCAGATGCCATTCTTATGTATCAAGATTCATATCATACTTGTCACTCTTTGATTTTTAAGTTCACCTGGAACATCAAGGATATCCCATTATAATATCACACCTCTAGATCAGTTGAGTGTTTTATGATGTGTTACCATAATTGGTAGATTGCTCAATAGTTTTTCTGAGTGCTGATGGTGTGACGTTTTGACAAGTATATCACTGGGATATAGTTTTTTTTTAAAACTGTCCTGGGAGATCCTGCCAATCCTTTTAAACTCTTCTAAATAAAGAAAGGTGACATTTTCCCTATTTTCACCTGTGGCATGGATGATGAGAAACATCGATTGGCCGACGAGCTGACTGATCCTAGCCAGGAAATTCAGGGCCAGCTGTCATGCCAAAGTAGGGACCAAGGTAATGCAAGAGTACCAGGATCACTCTTTCTAGATGTTCACAGATCTCACACTGCACAGCAGCAGGGTGTTGGATCTCAGGGTTGGAGATCTGGAAGACAAGATCATTAAAAAAAAAAACCTCAGGAGAAGTAGACTAAAGAATATGGAAAGAAAAGCTGAGAAATAGAGGAAGAATGAAAAGGGCTAGGGAGGTCCCTCTACCATGAACAGGTGCCCAACATGGAGGGGAGGGGATGTGCAAATGAGCTTATTATTATTACGTGACACTTCCAAGGAGTCCAAAGACTCATCGAGGGAGGGCACCTACTCTACAACTCTCTGTCTCCACAACTCAATCCACCTACAACGAACTGCAACTACACCAATGTCATCTATCATCCACTACCACCACCACCATTAGTATTTTCACAAGCAATCATAAACATTCAAGCCCACAGCTTTTTGGCTGGAGAGCAGATTTGCTAACCACTTGGCCAACCATGACTGTTAGATATGTTGCTAGTTGAGTGAAACCTTTTGTAATGTATCGACTGATTAATTCCATGGAGGTTTTATATTATTTGTTTCAGTAAGGAAATACCGTTATTAGACATATTACTTAAAATTATAAGAACGGAATTAACTCACGTAAAAATAATATTTTATGTGTTAATTCCATTATTATCATTTTAAGTACATTATGAAAATTATGGATACAACTATCATGTTAGAGTAAATCTTAGTTTAACATAAACAAAAATATACATTCGACGTTTCGACTTTCACATTCTACATGGCATGCTAAAATTACTGATCAACCATTTAAAACTATTTGCCTGACCTTTGGTACTTTAAAAAAAAAAAAAACTTCACTACATCAAAGCTAGAATCCTATAATAGCAGATAATTATTATTATCTATTAGGTTACAAAGTTAAATTAAGCTGGAGAGTAACATGTTCATACAGAAAATAATAGATAAATAAATAAAGAGAAAATAAAATTACTTATATAAGTATACATATAAATTGCAACTTGTATGGATAGTGGCCAATAAAAAATGAAAAATTGCTTAGAGTCCTAAAGTCAGGGTTTGCTGAAAACTAAGTGGGCTGAATGTGTGCCATCTAAATTCTGGGGATTTTTAAGCCCCCATTATTATTAAGATTAGGGTTTATTTTCTGTTTATTTATTTATCTATTATTTTCTGTATGAACATGTTACTCTCCAGCTTAATTTAACTCTCTAACCTAAGATAATAATAACAGGACTCTAGCTTTGATGCAGTAAGTTTTTTTTTTTTTTAAGCACTAGAGGTCAGGCAAATAGTTTTAAAGATTGATCAGTAACTTTAGCATGCCATGTAGATTGTAGTGCAGCTTGTTTCTCTCTCTATATATATATATATATACATATACTCCAGAAGATGACCTTAATGTGAAGGTCGAAATGTCGAGTGTATATTTTGGTTTATATTAAACTAAGGTTTACTCTACCACAGTAGTTGTATCCATAATTTTCATAATGTATTCTGATCACCGTAAAATGGTGTATCACCATATTGTTCAAATACTCTAGATCAAAGAAAGTTCTAAGAAGTTTTTTTTTTCTTACTTGGTTATAGAGTATATTATACTGGACAAGAAATTATATTCTTGTTTTAATCCTTACACATGTGTAAGTTTTAAAGTAACAATTCAATTTATTATTAAATATAATACACTTTATAAACAAGTGAAAACACTTCCTACAAACTTAAGATGCCAAGAAATTATATTCTTGGTTTCATCCTTTATTGAAGCGTAAGTAAACGAAGTTTGCATATGAAGTATCATAAATTATTTACACGTAAACATGAGAAGTAATATTTATTAAATATACTGCCAAATATTTCAGTTTGAAACTAAGAAACTATCATCAGTGGCCTGAACGACATTTTTTACAAGGTATAATGCAAATAATTGAATTATTCAAAACACTATGAGCTGCCTGATGTTAAATTGTTAATGGTGTTATGCTTCACTGAAGAAAAGGTTAATCATAAAAGTGATTATAAAATAATTATATAATTTATATTATCATAAAAAAATCAATTTATAATATCGCATTATTATTATTATTATTACCACCCCAAGACCTCATGGAGTCAAAGACTCATCTGGGAGGTCCTTTTATCACACACACACACACACAGCTCATCATACCGTGTTTTGAATACATTCAAACTCTTTGCAGACACCACATTCTCAGGCAAGGCATTTCAATCATTCACAACTCTGCAAGAAAAAAACCTGTCTCTCACTCCCTCTTTATACAGTTTCCAGGGATGACCTCTAGTTCTCCCCTGATCTACCACTATTTTCTGTAAAACTTCTCCAGCATTGATCCTATAACAACCTTTTACTAAGATGAAAAGCCAAATGGCTATTTCTTTTATTTTATTTTATTTTTTTTTGTGGCACTACCAAGTGGTCACTTATGCTTGGATCCGCCGACAGTTTGTCGGCATGAAACATTTAGATCGTAGTTTTCGATCTTAGAGTTTTGCATACTGGCTGAAAAACAATAAGGGATTTTTATCCCCTTTACTTAGCCTTTTACCAACTTGTAGGTCTCTATTATATCCCCCTCCCCTCTTCCTCCTGTCCACCAGACTTTGCAAATTATATCTTCTCAATCTTTCCTCATACTCGACATTCCAGAGTCTCCTTAGGACCCTTTCAAACATCTCTTCATCCTTCTGAAAACCCGGTGACCAAATCTGGGCACAATAGTCCATCTGTGGCCTAATCAAAGCCTTATACAACGGAACAAGAATCTCCCTACTTCTACACATCAGTGTCCTCTACATCATTCCTAGAAGCCTTTGTGTTGTCTTCACAATTTTGGTGATGTGTCCCCTAAATTTTAGATCCTTATCCACTATCACCTCCAGATCTCTTATTTCCTCTACCTCCAACAATATATTCTCACCAAGCATAAATTCTGCATCCCATCTTTGTTTTCCAAATTTTAAAACCTTACATTTTGCAACATTGAACTCACATCCCCATATCTGTGCCCAATCACTCAATCTATTCAAGTCTTCCTGTAAGGCCACAACATACTAAACAGATCATTAATATTTAGAGCATTTAGAAGAGATCCTTTTTTCATCTATAAAACGTCAACTTTCATTTTGGGTTAGAAATATAGATGACATTTTTGCTGTTTGGACTCACAATTTAGATTCCTTATCTACTATTTTAGCTAAAATCAATACGTTACACACTTGTATCAAATGCACTATGGAAATTGAAAAAGACAAATTATGCTTTTTAGACATTATTCTCAATCATGCACTATCAGGTAATTTAACAACATTGAAAGTTTATTTTTCACTTGGTTAGACTATAATAAATTTAGTTTAATCCTTTATCTAAGTGTGATCAAACACAGTTTGCACCTGAAAATATCTTCAGGACTGGGGTAAGGTAGTACAACACCAGGCAACTCGTAGCAAAGGTGGACCAAGCTAACATCACTCCTATCTCAGTATCTCCCATAATGCAAAACACATCTCCTTGGAGATATGTATAATGTTATGCATTAAGGGAAGGGCCACTACCCAGACTAGTTTTGACCTTTATTGAGGTCTCTTCAGTGGGAGCCAGGCCCAGAAGTGGAGATACCAGCGCAAGACGTTGCTGACTATAAGGGTGAAGCAAAATGCTTTTATAATCCCTGCTATCTGATAAGGTTGCTGTGTGAGGAAAAGTTTATGAGCTAAGTGCTCTGCCTGAGTGGGTGCGATTTAAAGATCTTCATTTGGAAATAGGATGGCTTTGGGTCTCCTATATTTTGAGAAGTCTGTTTTATCATAATTAGCTGCTTGTTGCACTAATTCATTTGGATGTGAAGAGGATGCTGAGAAGAACTTTACTGCTGAAGACTGCAGGAAAGAGTAGATGTAGGGGATATTTGTATCCCAGTGGAGTTGTACATTTCTGATATACCATGGTGCGTTTAAGATCATGCAGAGACATTTGTTTTGCACTCTCTGTAGTTTGAGGATATTTGTACTTGAGGTGTGGCTCCAGGCTGGGGATGTATAAGTAATAATAGGTCGAATCATCAACTGATAAAGGAGCAGTTTTATTTTGGTATCCAGCTTGCCGTTCTATTGATAAGAGGGTAAAGCTGTGCAATGACTCTTGATGCTTTTGTACATGAGGCTTTTATATGTGAACTGAAGGTTAGTTTTCTGTCCAGCAGTACACCCAGATATTTGGCTTCTGCTTTCCAGGAAATATTGGTATTAAATAGGAAGATGTCATCTTTGGGAGATATTGAGTTTTTAGTGAAGAGCATGGCGATACTCTTCTGAGGGTTTACTTGCAATCTCCATTCCGAGAACCAGTGTTCTAATCTCTGCAGGTTTTCTTGCAGTTTCTTGGTGACAAGGTGCAGTTTAATAGATCTGGTTAGTATAGCTGTGTCATCTGCGTATAGGGCAATGATGGATGAAAACATTGGATTGTGCGGAATGTCCGCCATGTAAATTGTGAAAAGTATCGGCGCCAGTAGGGACCCTTGAGGAACTCCTGTCAAGATGCGTCGCTCGGTAGATAATATATCATTTAGTTTGACTTGCATTTGTCTGTCACTAAGAAATGACTTTATAATTTGGACTAGATCTAATGGAATGCAAGCTAAAATCAACTTGTATAGTAGTCCAAAGTGCCATAATTTGTCGAATGCCTTTTCTAAGTCAAGAAAAACTGCTCCGGTGTATTGGTGCCAATTGTAACCTGTGATAATGAATTCGATTAGTCTATGAATTTGTTGGGTGGTACTGTGAAATTGGTGAAAACCAAACTGTTCTGAAGGAAGGATGTTTAATTTTTTTACTGAAAGTTGAATTCTGGAAAGGATAGCTTTTTCTGCTATTTTGCCCAAATTGGAAATCAGACTTATGGGACGATAACTTTGAGGCTGCTGAGGATCCTTGCCAGGCTTGTATATAGGAACTACATCTGCCAACTTCCATGCAGAGGGAAAGTACTTAAACCTGAACATAGCATTTATTATTGTTGTAAGATATACAATGGCCTTTCGGGGTAGCAGTTAAATAACTTTGTTGGATATGCTGTCAGGCCCTGGAGCTTTTTTATTCTTTAAGTTCTTTCTAATGTCATAAATTTCAGCTGGGGAAGTAGGTGTGAGTTGGCTGGTACAGGTATCAGGCCGTTTTAACACGTGTCTGACGTGGCAGTGGACTTTGTAAATATGATTGAAATTTAGATTATTGTATGAAGGGCTACACTGTTTTTCTAAATTTTTAGCTATAGTTTCGGCTTTTTCTGCATCTGTTCAGGTCAGATTTGAGAGGAGGAAGAGATTTGTTTTTGATGTTTCTCAGGAACTTCCAAACGGTTTGATCATCAGGTGATATGGAGGCTAATTTGTCTTCCCATAGTTTGTTTCTGTGGACTTTAAGTGCATCTCTCACTGCACTGTAGTATCTTTTTCTTGCTTTATGTTTTTCCCTGATTAAGTTCATTATGTCATCTGGTAGTTGTTTAGGCTTGAAAGCAATTGAATTTGAGGTGATAGATGCTATGGCTGTGTTGATTTGATCAGTAAGTTAATTGACTACAGAATCAACTTCTTCCTTGGAATTAATATGAGGGATGGAATCAATGTAGTTTGGAAGCATTTTGGATAGTTTTTCCCAGGGAATGAAGGTGTGAGGCGAAGGGGGAAGTCCCCTCTGATAACCCAGTTGGAGCAGAATAGGATTGTGGTCTGATGATGATTCATTCACTGATTCCAGGGTGTATGTAGGTTAACATTCTGAAGGATAGCTATATCTAAGATGTCGGATGAGCCAGTGGACTGGACTGTGGTGAGTTGGCACTGAGGGGGCCAGCCACAGTTGCACAATTTGAGCTTGTGTAGTTAAAGAGGATGTGGCCATTCCTATTTATAGACTTACTGCTCCAGGCATGATGTTTTGCGTTTAAATCTCCGGCAATAATAACCGGTAGTTTAATGCCGAGGATAGCATCCAGATCTGTTGTCAGCAATGTTGTTGATGGTGGATTATAAGCAGCATAGATTTTTACTAGGCAGAAGCAATGGCGAGATCATCTTTACCTATAGGAGTTTCCAAAAGGTGTGCTACCTTTTTATTAAATTACTCTGGATTTAGAGAAAGATGTTGAAAGTTTATTTTTCACTTGGTTAGACTATAATAAATTTAGTTTAATCCTTTATCCAAGTGTGAGCAAACACAGTTTGTGCCTGAAAATATCTTCACGACTGGGGTAAGGTAGTACAATACTGGGCAACTCGTAGCAAAGGTGGACCAAGCTAACATCACTCTTATCTCAGTATCTCCCATAATGCAAAACACATCTCCTTGCGGATATGTATAGGTACAGATGATCTCGCCATTGCTTCTGCCTGGTATCTCCACTTCTGGGCCTGGCTCCCACTGAAGAGACCTCAATAAAGGTCAAAACTAGTCTGAGTAGTGGCCCTTCCCTTAATGCATAACATTATACATATCCGCAAGGAGATGTGTTTTGCATTATGGGAGATACTGAGATAGGAGCGATGTTAGCTTGGTCCACCTTTGCTACGAATTGCTCGGTGTTGTACTACCTTACCCCAGTCCTGAAGATATTTTCAGGTGCAAATTGTGTTTGCTCACACTTGGATAAAGGATTAAACTAAATTTATTATTTTAACAACATCAGTTTATAGAAAACCCACTTTTACTGGACGATACATTCTCCAAAAATCTGCACGTTATGTTTCTCAAAAGACAGGAATCATAAAATGTTTAATTCGACGAGCTAGAACTAATTGTTAGAACTCTCCCCATCAGTTATAGGAAGAACTCTTTACTATCAAACAGTACATGAAACTAAATGGCTTCTCCGAAAGAACTACACAACATCTTCTTGACTCCTACAAATCCAACCAAAATAACAAAGAATCAATATGTAGAGTTCCAATTCCCATACATCTCCGGCATATCAGAGCCTATTTCAAGAATTCTGAGGAAATATGATTTAGTAGCTACTTATATTCCCACGTATTTCCCATTGTCAAAAGATAAACCCTCATTATCAAAAGATAAACTGTCTCTTCCTGGTGTATATCAAGTTCCATGTGACTGCCAGCTTTCCTACTTTGGACAAACTGGACATTCAATAGAAAAAAGAATACACGAACATCAATCTTATATTCTTCACAAAAAATCCAATAAGTCTGGATTGGCACAACACGGAATAGAGGCAGACCACAACATTCTTTGGTTTTAAAGTCGCCTTCTACACAGATGGCGGTATAAATTCAAACGGCTATTCAAAGAGAGTGCTGAGGCCTTACTTCACCACCCTAACTTGAATCGGAATGACTGCTTATCCTTGTCAAAAATATGGGAAAGTTTGATCTGAATAACACATTAATTTTTTTTTAAATAAGGCTAATAGTGATATTTACAAAGATAGATCATAAGAAACCACTGGATACTACATCTATCTAATGATCTGTTTAGTATGATATTATAAATTGATTTTTTTTGGATTATAACATAAATTATATAATTATTTTATAATCACTTTTATGATTAACCTTTTCTTCAATGAAGCGTAATGTTATTAGCAATTTAACATCATGTGGCTCATACTATTTTGAATAATTCGATTGTTTGCATTCTACCTTGTAAAAAATGTTGTTCAGGCCACTGATGATAGTTTTTTAGTTTCAAACTGAAATATCTGGCAGTATATTTGATAAGTATTACTGCTTGTATTTACATGTAAATAATTTATGATAAAACTATGGCAAGTTTCCCTCAAAACTAGAATGCATATGAAGTAACTTCATGACATAGCAACTCATATATACAGGCTAATGACTTCACATCAATTGCCTTAGTATCCCAAAATGCAATGCAGATATCTTTACAGATATGTATAATGCTACATTATACATGTTAGAAACTTTTTTTTGTGGATGTGTTTGAGAAATTATTATTACCAGACCTCCATGGAGTTGAAAGACTCATTGTGGGAGATCCCACTGTCACACACTCAGATTATCATACAGTGCCTTAAATACATTCACTGTCTCTGCATTCACACCTCATATTACCCCCCCCTCCAACACACACTGAAATCCTAATATGACTTTCAAGGACATCCCCCCCCCCTCATACACATTCTAAGAAAAACCTCATCTACATTAATCTGGTAATAACTCCTTATCAATTTATGTCTCAATCATATCTCCCTCCTCCTATCCACTAGACTCTAGTGCAGGGGTTCCCAACCCTATGCCCGCGGGCACCATGGCGCCCATCGACCAATTTGTGTGTGCCCGCCACTGTTCAACCGTGTGCCGTATAGGGTGAAATAATCACGCAACAATTCATGGCATGCTATATGATGCATGCATTAATGACACATGACGAGTATTAAACGCATACAATGTAAAGTAGACGTGCATTCGAAGTTGTTCATTCCGGTTTAAGAACTGGAATATCATCATATTCTCCTAATTATGAAGCACTGGCCAATGAAATGCAATGCCAAAGATCACACTAACTTACATATATATATTTAAATTTTTATATAATGTAAACTTTTAAGTAATAAAACATTTGATTTTAATGTAAACTTTGTATGTATTCATTTAACAAAAGAATTCAAAAAATTTACTTGAAAAAATAGATGGCACTCGTTGCTATACCGGTATTTTAGAATGTGCTCTAGGAAACAAAAAGGTTGGGAATCCCTGCTCTAGTGAATAGGAGGAAGGGAAATATGCAGTTGAGTATGAAGAAAGTTGTAGAAATACAAATTGCATTTCTAGTCTTTCTTTATACACAACATTCCAAAGACAACAGACAATCACCTTAGTCAATTGTCTTTGAACCCTAGCCAATATTTCATCCTTTTTGAAAACAAGGTGACCAAATCTGTGCATAGTAATGAACTTGCAGCCTCATCAAAGCCTTATTACAATGAAACCATAATGTCTTTACTTCTACATGTCATCTCCATAATCTGCTATGCTATTCTTGCAATTTTAGGTCTTTATCCACAATCACTGCCAGATTCCTTATTTCTTCTACCCTCTCTAAGAAATCCTTACCACTTGTATACTCTACATCCCATCTTTGCTTCTTGAATTTTTAAATCTTACACTCTGCACCACTGAACTGGCAATCCACTCACTTCCCTTTACCACCTCTATAGGTCTTGGTATTTACCAGTATGCAAAACAGCCTGTTGCTGTTAATGCTGAAATTTGTACTGAACATGGAAAGGCACGATGGACTGTTTGAAGAGGAATATCATCTTGCATTCCGTGAAGCCTCTTAAGCTACAGAAGACATAGCTCATACCAATGATGTTTCGCAGAGGTTCTGACTAGTGATGCAACTGTGGACATCTATGTTAAAAGATCCCACAAGAGCAGGAAATACCCCATACCTCCTGCTCCATTGCTATCATCTTCAGAGAGGAGCAGAGCCAGCACAATTCCTTTTTCAAGTATGCCTTACAAAATCTTGGGATCTGCCTCCTTCCCATCATTATAGTCACAGAGTTTTGAAGAATATTATTAGCCTGTCACTCAACAAAGTATCTATTACTTTCCACCTTCGAATAACGAACTCAACCTCCTTCCCAGTTAATTGAGTAGCATCTGTTCAATCCAAGTGGAAAAAGAGAAAGCATCTTTATGCCCAAATGCAGGCCTTATATAAGAAGAACAGAAGTGTTTATGCTAAAACAATACTAGATGGAGAATCTCCTCCTCCTCAAGTGAGATGCATGAGGCTGCTTTAGGAGATGTATTTTCCACTCTGCAACAGTATCTATATGATTTAGGCCTTCCTTCTATTTCAAGGTCCATTCCAGAAGCAGAACTTTTCCACCTGTCTTCTTTTTGATGAAATAAAGCCTTCACTTCCAACTAGTTCATCAGCTGTGAGAACAGATGTGTTTCCTGATGTAGAACTTTGACAGGTAACTCTGAATAATTTGCAAGATTTAACAGATCTATTTCTATTTATGAAATCTCTACCATCATATCTTTGTCAGTTAAGAATAGTGTTCATTCCAAAGAAGGAAGATGCATCTGTATCTTTTGACTACCATCCAATTACAGTTGCTCCCGTTCTCTTACATCTCTTTCATAAGTGCTAACTAAACATTATTATTATTATTATGTGACACCTCCAGGGAGTCCAAAGACTCATCGAGTGTTTGATGTTCCGAAATGTGTTTACTAATGGATCTACCCATCTGTCCATAGTAGGACAATTTATAGGAGTATGGGTCCTCGTACATGCCAGGTAGCATCAGAGGTAAGAGTTTGTCTTTAGGAGAAGGTAACCAATTGTAGATTTGGTTGGTTGGTTTGTAGGTAGCAGCCAATTTATATTTCTTCATAATTTTTGATTTACTTACTTGTTAAAGACTTACTTATTATTAGATTTACTTATTACAAAATCTTATTACTGTGGTTATGTGTGTATGTTTAGTCATGAATGCTCCACAGGTTTCATTATACAACACGGCCTGATCATAATTATGGCAGCAGATGTATTTCTTGTGTTCTTCTAGGCAGATATTGGAGATCTCCCAGCCTCATCATAAGATAATTTTCAAGAACAAGGAACCTTATAAACACTTGGAACGGAGAAGGGAGGTAGTGGATCCTTAGGAGAGTCAATAAGTGCAGGGAGCTTCAAATGAAGTTTGAAAGCAGTACAAAGAATATATTTTTTTTTAGAGTTCGGGCTATTTTTTCTGACCTGCCCTGGATATATGGAATAGTAATAGCATTACTGTAGTATGCTTAAAAGAAAGTGAAGAGAAAGGAAGAAAAACCACTTTGTTAATCTTCTTAGCATTATAACCACTGGCTAGGAAGGTCTGGTGAATAAAGGAGAGTTCAACTGACAGGAAAGCCTAGGCGGAACAGAGGTTGAGGCTCTATTGAGAAGGGTGTGGATAACACCATACTGGTGTGAGATGGAGAAGTGATGATGGGAAAGTTTATGTATTACCTGTGGGGTTGGTTTTCTGTAAACTGAAAAAGAAAGGGAGTCATTAGGAAGATGTGCGATTAGAGTACCTAAAAATAGCAGGCTATTATTATTTTATTTTTTCTATGGTGAACTGGATTCTGGGGTTCTGGAAATTGAGGCAGAGAAGGATTAGAGTGTTAGCTTCAATATACAAGTGGCCTGTATCTAAGCAATGTGATCAAATAGAGAAAACATCAATATATCTTAGCCAAATAGAAAGTTTGAGAATGGCAGTATCAAGGGAAAGTTTTTCAAAATGTTCCATAAAGAAATTGGATGCTCCTGGCTCCCTCTCTTTTAAGTTAGCCAAACAATTAGCTAAATCTTCACCCCACTTAATAGTCATACTTCATCTCATATTAAAAATTCCACTCATCTCAAATCTTTAATTTAAAATTTAGACTTAAATAATAACGATATCATGGGCTGACATCAAGGGTCAGCTGACCCTTGATGTTAGCTCTGTAATTACCGATATTCCCCTTTCTGACACTTTAGCTTTCTGAAAAATGTTTTCCCTCCTGATATAACTGATCTTTTTAATTTTGCCATCCATGCTGGCTATTACTTCTTTTGCATGATACTATATATAAACAGATAGAGTACATCTATGGGCTCTTCCCCTCTAGCCAACTCCTTTATGGAACTTTTTTATTAAGTTTTCTTTCATACACAACAAGGCTACTTGTATATTGAAGCTAACACTTTTCACTACTTGTATAAGGGATATATTTGATTTTTGCATTACTTTAACCTTGGTATCTCTTCTGGGTCTGGTTTCTACTAACGCCACCTCAATAAAGGTCAAAACCAGTCTGGGTAGCTGCCCATTCCATAATGCATAGCATTATACACACCCAAAAGGATGTGTGGTTTGCATTATGGGATACTAAAGGCAATTAATGTGGTCATTAACTTCCATATACAAGTAGCCTCCTCGTGAAGAAACTTCAGCCACAAATTTTGTTTGCCTATGCATGGATAAAGGATTTATAATAAAGGAATATAATTTCTTATCATTTTTAATTTAATTTGCCTATCTTGCCTTACATCATTAATTTCATGGAAGTTTTTTATTAATAATAATATAATAAAAGTGCATACATCCTTTGGCAAGTTTGCATATCTTGTCGAAATCATCATCATCGGTATAGAAGTTTATACCTTTTATCAAAGGTATGCTGTTTTCCCCATTCCATAAAGATTCATGTTCAAATTAAGTATCTCTGTGTGATAATATCCAGATGATCAAAGTTTTCTAATGAAAACTGTATTATGAAGACAAATTGTGGAGAAAGCAATTAGATCATTTGTAAAAGTTTATATTTAGAATCACAAAATTATTTTAAAACTAAATGATGTAGTTTCATATATTATATATACTTCTACAAATACCTTAAAATCAAGTCGCTAAAGAATATGATAAATAAAATTGGTTCATTTTATTAATACTAGTCGTCTTATTTTATTTATTTTTCGTCACGTTAACAAAATCACTGGTTAGGTGTTGGATCGCAATTACCACTTGGTCAGTAGGTATCTAGAAATAGGTTAGGTAACTGGGGTTGAATAATTATGACTAGCCCTAATATCCATGAACTTCAGATTCATGAGCACAGGATGTCACTGTTAGCTTTGTATCCATTGATTTATTCATCGATCTGCGTTTTAGTGGTAGCCTACTTTAAACACTAAACTTGACAAGTAGTCTGGCGATATTTGTATATAATATTCCCAAAATCAAAAAACAATTTTATAGTAAGATTTGGAATGTTTTGACATTCCAAATCTTTGCAACTAATCTGGAATGTTAACAGATTAGTTGCATTTAATTATTTAAGCAGCACAGATTCAAATTATAATTTCAAAAAACTTTTAACAGCTTAGATTCAGCTTTACATTTTTCTCTCTGACATTTTTTTTTTCCCTCGCAAAATTAGCCACGAGAAATTACTATTATTTTAGACAATACCGCTAATGAAACGCAACGCGATAAGCGACCGGCGTTGTGCAACCCAAGGCCAATGTCTAGCCTGCACTGGACGTTTGGTTTACTAGTCTATAAGTGCTACTGCATTCACGTGCAGTGACACCGTTAGCAGCAGTCACTACATACATCTGCTTATCCTTATGATTAAAAACTGACAAGAAGGTAAGTGTCAACGCCTGTTAAGAAAATTAGAATCAAATGGCGTTTTAAAAGAAATGGCATAGGAGATATTGAAATCAGCAATATCCCACTTACCATGTGCAACATAACTCACTTGTAATTATAAAATATTGACAAAAAAAAGAAGAAAAATGTGATAATTATAACAGATTTGTGGAACATTGAAAGAATTTATTTCGGATAATATTGCAATACTTTTTTTTTTCATTATTTCCAAAGATGTATATAAATCGATGTCGAAATTGTTGTTTTAAGATAACTATATACAACGGTTGAAGAGGTTTGTTGACACTTGTGAACATTGTACCGGTTAATTTGATATTAGTTATTTTTCTTTCGCCTTGTCTTTATTGTGTAATTATCACAAGTTATTGACAATAAGTGCACGTTGAAAATACATTTATCTTGCCATTGATATTTTCATAGATCACTTTGTAATAACATTCAGCGGGTTTATTCCTAAGTGAATTAAATACATTTCTCTACCAGAATGTCGTTGATTGTTTCACAGTCAATAAAATTATTGATTGTTTCACAATAAATAAAAGAACGACCCAAAGGAAACATTTCATTAAGAAAAATAACGAATTAAACGCTAGTCAAGAGGAAAAATAAGAAGGGGGGGGGAAATAATATAGAAATTTTATCCAGAACTGTGATTCGCAATAAAATTTCTGTATTGTTGAATCGCTTAGAACGTTTGGTGTTTATTATGGTTAGAATTTCTTTGCTATTTGAAATATGAAAATTCAAGTCTTGTCTTCCTGACTACTCTGCCCTTTCTTTAATTAGACGTGGGGAGGGTTAATAATCACAACATCCCACTATGTAGCAACTCAACCACAAGTCGGATAAGAGGAAGTCTCATATATTCTATTTCATAAGTTGATTGAGTACTTTCATAATATAATACACGACACAAAAACATGTAACAAATTATATATATAAAAGAAATATATTTATCATATGTTTGTATTATCTTTCTGCTTTGAAAATTATTATTGCACCTTCCATGGAGTGACAGACTCATCATGGGAGGTTCATTCAACTGACAGCACATTTATCATACTGAATCTTAAAATCTTTAACACTCCTTGCATTAACAACACATTCTGGTAATGCGTTCCATTCATTGACAATTCTCCATGTAAAAAATCTACTCCTGATACCCCTCTTCACCACATTCTTACATAACTTTCAGGGATGGCATCTGATTTTTCCTCTCTTGCCTTCTACTCATTTTATAATCCCATCTGGATTAATCCAATAAAATCCTCTGACTAACTTAAATGTCTCCATCATATCACCCCTTATCCACCAAACTCTGCAATTCACATTTCTTTAACCTCACTCCATAGCCACTTCCAAAGTCCTGATATTGTCTTAGTCACTCATCTCTGGACCTTCTCCAATGTTTCCACATCACACGGAAAACCAAGTGACCAAATTTCAGCACAGTAGTCCAAGTGTGGTCTGACCAATGTTTTATACAGTGGCACAACCACTTCCTTATCCGTACATGTTGGAGTAATTAATTTTCGTTATTTAAAAAAAAAAAACATGTTGGAGTACTTCTTATCATAGCATCACTACCATGTGCAGTCTTTGCAACACTTGCAATATTCCCTCTAAACTTAGTCTACTGTCAACCATCAGTACCAAATCTCAAATCTCATCCATTTCCTGCAGTACGGCACTGTTAATATAGTACACAGCCTTGTTATTTCTGCATTCCAAAATGCAACACCTTGCACTTATTAATATTAAAACTACAACCCCACTCCTTTGTCCAAGTCAAAAGTCTGTTCAATTCTTTTTGAAGGGAATTAACATCAGCAGTGCTACTTATAATTCTTCCCAACTTTGCATCATCAGCAAACAACTAAAGATCCCCAGTCAGTCCACATGACATGATATATCATTCACGTTCATGTCAGTCCGCATGATATTTCTTTCTTTTTTCTTTCTTTTCAGCCATTTTCTGTCCACTGCTGGATGAAGGCCTCCTCCAGTTCTTTCCACCTTTCTCTGTTCTTGGCAATGGTTGACCAATTTTCTCCAACAAAATTTGATATTTCATCACTTCACCTTCTTTTAGGATGTCCTTAGCCTCGTTTCCCTTCTTTTGGAATCTAGTTCGTTAGTATGGTGGTCCACTGCTCATCTTCTCTTCTGGATAGATGTCCGGCCCATTTCCATTTTAGTTGCTTGTGGTGAAGAATGATGTCAGTGATGCGAGTTTGGCTTCTTATCAAGGTGTTTTTCTTCTTATCTTTTAATGTGATGCTTAGCATCAACCTCTCCATTTTTCTTTGAGTTGTTAATTTATTTGTCAGTGCTTTTGTTAGCGACCAAGTTTCACAACCATATCAGATGACTGGAAGTATTCACTGGTTAAATGTCTTTAACTTTCTTTTAACACTGGTTAAAGGAAATACAAGAGTATATTTCCTTAATGTTCTAGCCATTTTTTTCAGAGGTGCCCTGGATACAGGAATAGTAATTGCATTCAGTACTGTCGACAGGGTGTAGCATAGAGGCAGTCTGCCTCACGGCAGGTCACCTCAGAAAAAATGGTCAGAACATTAAGGAAATGTATTCGTGTGATTTCTGACCTCATGGGCTGTGAGAAATTTGGAATATTCTGCATGAATAAAGGTTTATACACTGAAAATCTAAGTGTATTCAAGATTAGATTCTGTCTGGATTCCCTCATAAATATGTACACTCCATGGGGATAATATGGTCATAATAATAATATTGTCTCCGCAACAAAAACACACCTAAGATATGCAGATGATATCATAATTTTTGCAAACACTCCAGAAGACCTTAATATAATGATAGAAGACCTATGTCATGAAAGCAGAAAAGTCGGTCTAAAAATAAACAGAGAAAAAACTAAAATAATGTTTAATCATTTTGTAACACCAAAAAACATGATAATAGAAAACAATTTCTTGGAAATAGTCTCTTCATATACATACTTAGGTCATCTCATTGATCTAAACTGTGGACTCCAAAAGGAAATAAATAGGAGAGTTCAACTTGCCTGGAGTGCATTCAGAAAATTGAAAAGCATTTTTCAAAACAATGATGTCCCACTATGTTTAAAAAGGAAGATATTTAACCAGTGTATACTTCCAGTCATATCATATGGTTGTGAAACTTGGTCGCTAACAGGAGATTTCTTATATTTTTGTCTTATAATCCATCAGGGGTGATATTTAATTGTTTGTCTCAGGGTGCGATCTAATCTGGCGATCGTCCTGATTGCATTACTATAGTCTGTATTTCGAGAGGGATGTGAGAAGATGGGAAGAACAGCTAAAAGGAGAGGTCTACTTTAAAGAGAAGAGTGCCCATAAGCTTTTATGAACTTCGAATGAATTTCTTTTGGCTTTAAACCTTCTTTTACAAATAATTTTATAACTGCACGATATACTCAATTTTATCCATTTCAAGGGATACAGATAATACTTTTGCTTCAGACAGCTGTATAAAAGAAACTACTCGATAGAATGACTTTCAACTTCACATGGATGCTTATGACAGATGCTTATGAAGTGTTCTCTGTTTGGTCACATGGCTTGGGCCAATGACACACTTTCTTTCTCAATTTGCAGTAAATCTACCCACACATCTAGATACATATATAAACTTTCCCATTATTTCCCTCTGAACAATATAGTGTCAGCCAAATCTCCAACCTCTGTTCTACCTAGGCTTCCCTTACAGTTGCTTTTTTCTCTAGACCTTCCTATCCAATGGGTACAGTGCCAAAAAAAGATCAATAAATTAGCTGTTCCTCCCTACAGTAGACCAGGGCACATCAGAAAAAATAGCCAGAACATTCTTTTTCATCAGCCATTTTCTGTGTGCTTCTAGACATAGTTCTCCCCTAAGGTCTGCCATTCAGTCCTATCTTGAGATTTTCTATGCCACTGAGCAGCAATCTCTTTAATAAGAGGAATGCTAGAATGTTAAAGAAAAGTATCTGCACTGCTTTCAAATCTCATTTGAAGCTGGCTTTCCTTCTCTGTCCTCCTAAGGATCCACTTCGTCCCGTCTCTGTTCCAGGTGTTTATGAGGCTCCTTGTTCTTGCAACTTTTTATATTATGGTCAGATTGGGAGATCTGCCTTTGTGAATACATGTGACACCACAACTAATGGGCAGTCAGGTCTAGCTGACCATGCCTTGGATAACCTTTCAAAGAATCAGATAGGGAAAAACTATTATGTTTCATCACAGCAAATACAAACTTGAAATATTTTCTTAAAATCAGTAACACATTAAAAAAATAATAGAAATAACCTAATCTAAATAAAAATAAATGATTGCATTATAAACTTCTCAGGAGTTGGGAAACTTTAATTCTTAGGCTTCCTGCCTAGCAGCTAAGACTAGACAACAGCACCCACAGAGGATGATCCTTATATGACTTTAGGCTTAAAATAGTCTAATTTCTTCCACTAATTGTAGTGCGTGTTTTTGTGTGATTACAATTTTAATATTGTATTCCTAAAGATGTCTCTGTGACAGAGTTGAAATATCACAATGATTAAACCTGTTGTTTAATTATTTCTCTGTGCTGTATTTATTTCATTAAATTTAGTTATGAGTATAAACTAGCACCGAAGCCTTACTACCTGTTTACTATGTGTTTAATGGGAGTCGATTTAATCAGATGCACCTACCCAAAGACCACATAGAGTAGGTGAGAAATCAGCGATGTGGTTATCAAAAGATGTGAAGTATGTAGCCACCCTCAACATAAGATCACTATACCAGCCTGGAAAATTGCAATTAGTCCAGGAAAATTTAAAAAGACTGAAATGGAATATTTTAGGTTTATCAGAGACACATTGGTGTGGAGATGAATTCATGGATTTACCAGAAGGAAGACTATACTTCTCAGTAAGAAAAGATAATATACACAGAGAAGGAGTTGCATTATTAATTGAGAAAAAAACTTATACACTCAGTAATTGAAATAAAACCAATGTCTCCCAGAATAATCACAGCCAAATTTCAAGCAAAAGAAAGAGGTCAAATAATCCAAATATATGACACCAGACAGTAACCACCTAGAGGAAGAAATAGAAAATTTCTATGAAGAACTACAACATGAAATAGATAGATTAAAAAACAGAGAACTCATGATAGTGATGGGAGATTTTAATGCTAAAATAGGACAGTTTGTAGTAGACAAAAAAGATGTAATGGGACATTTTGGATACGGAGAGCTTAACAACAGAGGAGAACAATTAATACATTTCTGTAAAGCAAATGACCTAATGATTGCAAACACATTGTTTTATCAATGTCCTAATAATAAATATACATGGACATCCCCAGATGGTAATATAAAGATCCTGCATAGATTATATCATCATAAACAAACAATGGAAAAGATCAGTAAATAATGTTTGAACATTAAGACGTTTTGATTTTGACACTGACCATGAAATATTAACTGCCAAAGTGAAAATAAAATTTAACAGAAAAAATAATATCAGTAAAGAAGAAAGATTCAATCTATCAAAACTAAAAGACAGTTCAATCATAAGTCAATTTTTAGAACAGATGTGCCTGAGATTAAAACCCTCCATTTCTCAGAACAGTGGAAAATACTGGAAAGAAGGAAAAGAAACAGTGTTATCAATTGCAAAAGATATTCTAGGTAACAAACCCAAAATAAACAATCAGTGGATAATCCATGAAATTCTAACCACAATAGAAGAAAAAAGAGAGGCCAAGATACTTGTAAAGCAACAAAACAACGAAGAGAATAGAGAAAAATACAGAGGCATTAAAAAATAAAGTTGATATCCTGTGCAAAAAAACCAAAGAAAATGGCTAGAAGAAAAAGCTAAAAAATGCCAAGAAGCATACCAACAAAACAGCCTAAAAGTTTTCCACGACACTAAATTATAAAGAAATCCTCAGCAAAAGCAGTAACAATGATAAACAACAAGATGACTGAAACCGGAGATATTGAAGAGATAAGGAAAATCTGGTCGAACAATTTTAAGCACATCAATAGAATATTTAACAATCCTCTTCAACAAAATACTAGAAACAGGAGAGATACCAAATGACTGGAAAGATCATCCCAATATACAAGAAAGGAGACAAAAGAGATTGCAGAAACTACAGACCAATCAATTTACTCTCCCACATCTATAAAATATTCTTAAGAATTATACAAAATAGATTAAAAAGCACCTATGAAGAACTGATAGGCACTAAACAAGCTGGATTTTCGAGGAAATTATTCAACAATAGACCAGGTTTTCACATTGCACCAACTAGCAGAACTCAGCTGGGAAGACCATAAAGACCTAAATTGTTGTTTGTGGACTTGAAACAAGCTTTTGATAGCATCAATAGAAAAATTCTTCTTAAAGTTCTACTAGAAAAATCAAAAACTTTATCAGAAACTGTATTATAGATAAATATATAATAGTTTCTGATAAAATATTACTCTAAGACAAATGCAGTAATTAAAAAGGACACACTCACAACAGAATCCATAAAGATCCAAAAAGGAGTAATGTAAGGATGTCCACTATCTCCATGCCTCTTCAACATATATGTAGAAGTTGTAAAGAATGCAATAGATAATGAGCCTGAAATCAATATCAAAGGTTTAAATATAAATAATATCAAATATGCAGATGATCTTGTTCTTATTGCAAGCATCCCAAATGAACTACAAAGATTGAAAAACAAACTAAATGAAACCTGTAAAATATATGGCATAGTAATAAATATACAAATGACAAAAGTGATGAAAATAGAGAGGAACAAAACTGACATCTCAGCCACCCTAAATGGAGAACAAATAGAAAAAGTAGATAACTTCATATATCTTAGATCAAAACTAACAGAAACAATAGATGCACTCGAAACAATCAGACACAGAATAGCGATAGGATGGACCACCATGGGAAAATTACAGAAAATCTGGAAAACAAATAAGATATCTAAACAAGCCAAAATCAAAGTATATGAATCAATAATTATACTAACAGCTATCTATGGAGCAGAAGTATGGACAATTAAGAAAAGCGAGGAGAAAAAACTGTTGGCATTTATTATTATTATTATTACTACCCAAGACCTCACGGAGTCAAAGACTCATCTAGGAGATCCTTTTAATCCACTGCACTTTAAATACACTCAAATTATCTGCAGACACCACACTCTCAGGCAAGGCATTCAATCATTCACAGCTCTGCATGCAAAAAAACCTGCTTCTCACACCCTCTTTATACAGTGTCCAGGGATGACCTCTGGTTCTCCCCTGATCTCCTACTATTTTCTGTAGAAACTCTCCAATATTGATCCTATAACAGCCTTGTAGGTCTCTGTCATATCTCCCCCTCTTCCTCCCATCCACCAGACTCTGTAAATTGCATCTTCTCAATCTTTCCTCATATTCAACATTCCACAGGTCAGAAACTACTTTAGTCAGTTGCCTCTGGACCCTTTCCAACATCTCTGTTCTTTTGAAGACCATTTGAAATGAAATGCTTAAGAAAAATAAATAAAACAAGTTGGATAGAAAAGAAAACAAATAGCACAGTTAGACAAGACTTCTTATCTTATCATATAAGAAGACAATATTAGAAAAAATTAGAAAACAATAACTGAGATGGTTCAGCCACTCTGGATGCATTGACACAGACAGACTACCTAATATCCTAATAAATACTTTTACAACTGAAAAAAGAAGACCCGGGAGACCAAGAATCACCTGGCTGAAATCAATAAAGAACATTTCAGGATGTAGAACTTATAATGAACTTTTTCGAAAAGCAAGGAATAGAGAGGACTGGAAGATCCTGCTCAATGGAAGACTCAACCTGTCTTAGACAGAAGAGAAGAAGAAGACTAGCTTATGTGTGTCAATCATCTCCTCCCACCATCTTCCTATTCACTTTGCAATTTACATTTTCCCAATCTGTCTTTATACTCCACATTCCAAAGACTACTAATCACCTTTGAGAATCTTCTCTGAACTCATTCTAACATATCCTCGTCACCTTGAAATATCGGTGACTAAATCTGTGCACAATAATCCATGAGGTCTGTTTAAGGCCTTATACAATGGCATCATAACTTCTTTATTTCTTTCCTTTAGTGTTACACGGTGATCAGCATTCATTTCAGTCAAATTATGGAGACTACAACCTTGTTAGAAATAATTACTTTAATTTCCCAATGTTTTGACCTTCATATTAAGGTCATCATGTGGAGTATACACATATATGTACAGAAACAAGCTTATTACATTTCAAACAGTATGTCAAAGAGACAATGATTTGATCAACTGTTATTCTATTGGCCTGACCTCTACAAAAAAAAAAAAAAAAAAAACCTACATCAAAGCTGCATTCTATTTATAGCATCATTAGAGAACAAATTCATATAGATTGTTTTATTACAGATTAGGGTGTACTAATTTAACGTGAGAGTTGTTATATTAGAGATCCTATGGATTACTTACAGTCCTATTTATTATTATTATTATTACGGGTATCTCCATGGAGTCAGTAGACTCATCGCGGGAGACCCAATCTATCATATCTCTTCTTGAATTCATTCACAGACGAAGAACTCACAACTGAGACAGGAAATGCACTCCATTCATTCACCACCCTCCAGGTGAAAAACCCTTGTTCTCACACCCCTTGTTAACCACACTTTTCCTTAATTTCCAGGGATGACCTCTTGTTCTTCCATCACTATCACACAGCTGAAACATTTCCCCTGCATCAATCTTATAAAAACCTTCTAGTAATTTAAACGTTTCTATCATATCATCTCTTCTCTGTCTATCAACCAACCTCTGCAATCCACAAGCTCTCAATCTATCAATGTAGGGAGCATCTGCTCTGAACCCTTTCCACAACCTCCTCATCTCCAAAGAATCCAGGTGACCAGACCTGAGCACAGTAATCCAAATGTGGAAGTATCAACGCTTTATAAAGGGGAATAATAACCTCTTTATCTCTGGATGTTAGTGTGTTTCTCAATAACCAAGTAATCCTATGTGCAATCTTGGACACCTTAGTAATGTGTCCCCTGAACTTCATCTCCCTATCTACCAACACCCTTAAGTCCCTAGCCTCATCAATTTCTTGGGGTACCGTCACATCAATGTAGTACACTGCTGATAATCTTTTAATTCCAAAATGCATAACTTTACACTTTTCCACATTGAACTGACATCCCTTTCCTTTTGCCCATTTTACCAGCTTATTTAAATCATCCTGCAAACTCTCAACACAGCTTGATTTTTTATTGCGCTATCCAACTTTGCATTATCAGCAAACAACTGAATATCTCCCTTTAAGCCATTTCCTATATCATTTATGTACAAATTAAACAACAGTGGCCGAAGCACAGAGCCCTGAGTCATATCACTGGTCACCTGCCTCATCCTGGACTCGGCTCCTCCATACACCACCTTCTGGTATCTCTCCCTGAGCCATTCTCCTATCCATATCACCAGTTTAGAATCCGTTCCCATCTGCTCCAATTTGCACAACAGTATTCCATTGGGTATCCTGTCAAAAGCCTTAGCAAAATCCAGCGGTACCACTGTTTAGCCATTTCCTTTGTCCAACTCAGATGTCATTCTATTATAAAAAGTTAATGAATTGCTAAGGCAATTTATTAACTTTAATTTATAATTTATAATTAACTCTTAGACTAAAAGCTTATGTGGGTACAATATGTTCCATCTATGTTCTTGGAATTTTTAGGCCATCATTATTGTTGAGATTAGGGTAGTTGATAAGAATTTCACAGGCCTCCTTAAATTTACGTTCATTTAATAACTATAAATCTGGCCTTTCCGATCATGCCCTGAAGACTCTACATAGAATTGATTGGAAAGGCACCTGTTGTTTACATCACATCAATCCGAACATGGTATGAATGTAAATTTAAGGAGGCCTGTGAAATTCTTCTGCATCAGTCATTCTACTACTATTTTCATCTCACAGTTTCATCATTCTTTTACAATCATTTCTCATCCTGGCCACATAATGAAAGAATTCTTTTAGATTTTCCTTTGGATCTCAGGATTAATATCTTCTCATATTCAGGTTTTGCTTTTCTTACCATGCTAGTCACTTTTCTTGCTCGAGTCTTCTATTTGTTGTGTAACTTCTCTCCAAAAATTCTTTTTCATCTGCAGTTTTGTTTGATATCATTAGTATCTCGTTTTACACCAAATCGTGTTCTGTTGAGGTATACAACTTTCCATTGCTGCTAATATGGTGATATCTTGCCCTTCTAATTCTTCCATCCATGGAACTGCCCTTGTCTGATCTCTAAGATTATTATAATCACTAGCCTTAGAATTCCACATAAATTCCTTTCTCCTTGATACTTCTTTCTGTCTATTCATTCCCCAAGTCATGGTCACTTTCTTCATCTAGGGACAGGAATGACCCCAGCTGCATTCAGATCTCCTGATGCTATGACTAATATTCCCTCTAATTTTGCTGGCCCATGTGCACATTAAAAACAATTTGTGCACTAATTTCCAATATCAGACTCAATATGTGCAATAGTCTGTGCTCACAGTAGCAAAAGTCACAATCCACAGTCTCTTAATTAGATGGCAATATTCATGTAGTTTCAACACATTTGTCCAGCTTTGCGGTACTTTTCTGTTTTAACTTAGACAGTGACATTTTGAGGGTTGCTTTAACACACTAAAACCACTAATGTAATATTTCTCATATTAATAATACTTTTTTTTCATCTGACTGTGCTTGTAAAATTGCAAGCACTAAATTTATTTACTTAAATCAGCACAGCCACAAAAATGACACTAGCTGCTTTTGTGCTACTTGTATATGGCAATAAGATGTCTGCATTACTTCCACCTTGTATATTCTGGGTCTGGCTCCCACTGTTGAGACCCTAATAACACTGTCATTTTTTTGATTTTTCTACGGCTTTGACAACTGATTTTTAAATTGCATCACATGGATTTGGATATTGAGTTAGTGGATTGGATTGGCGATTGGTCAAAACCAGTCTGGGTAATGACCCTTCCCATAATACATAGCATTATACATGTCCGTAAGAATATGTACTTTGCATTATGGGATACTAAGGCAAGTAATGTGAAGTCATTAGCCTCTATATACGAGTTGCCCAGTCGTGAAGTTATTTCATGTGCAAACTCTGTTTGCTTACTGGATAAAAGATTAAACCAAGAATATAATTTCTTGGCATCTTTAATTTATAATCCATCACCATTTCCATAAAATCAAGTGGGACTGTACTGTCTAGACAGTAGACACACTAAATAATATGCCTTTTCAACTTGCTAACATCGGCATCAGTTTGCCTATACAGGCTAAGAGTAGCTAACTAGTTTATTAAGTTGAAATGGATTTAAGGAATATGAAATGGATTAATATAATACTGGAGTAGAGACATTTGAGAAATTACTAAATATAATAAGTGACAAGTAGAATTTCTCATATAATTAGTTTTTATAGGGTTTTATAGTTTTTCAGGGGTCTGTTTTAGGGCCATTAGTGTTTAACTTGTATATTAATGAATATTAATGAATTGGTGAAGATTTGGATGGAGATATTCAGTTGTTTGCAGATGATGCAAAATTGGCTACTCTTAGCCTATACAGGCTAAGAGTAGCTAACTAGTTTATTAAGTTGAAATGGATTTAAGGAATATGAAATGGATTAATATAATACTGGAGTAGAGACATTTGAGAAATTACTAAATATAATAAGTGACAAGTAGAATTTCTCATATAATTAGTTTTTATAGGGTTTTATAGTTTTTCAGGGGTCTGTTTTAGGGCCATTAGTGTTTAACTTGTATATTAATGAATTGGTGAAGATTTGGATGGAGATATTCAGTTGTTTGCAGATGATGCAAAATTGGGATGAACCATGAAGAGTAGAGAAGAAGTTGTGGCCTTACAAGAAGACTTGAATAAATTGAGTGATTGGGTATGGGGATGTAAGTTCAATGTTGCAAAATGTTAGGTTTTAAAATTTGGGAAACAAAGATGGGATGCAGAATTTATGCTTGGTTGTTGGATCCTACTTCTTGTCAATCTATACTTTGGATCTGATATTTAATTATTACGATGTTCTTAACTAGTTGACAGGTTGCAAGTTGATTTCTAATTCAAATATAGAGAAAATTTATATTTATAGACTGCGCCACTCTATATCTGAATTAGTTCAAGAACTGAAGAAAAACCAACTCACAACTATCTCTTCTTTTAGATGTTAATATTATATATAATGGCCGAGTATATTTAACTTACTTAATTTGCCTGCCTTGGTTCGAATATTTTATGAATGGTGCAGTAAAAGAGATTCGGGCAAAATACAGCTTTTGATTAACAAAAACAAACATTTAATTTTAGAATCACAAATTTTACACTTAACTTCAAATCACTAATTAAGTTATTAGAAGCACTTCAGCCTTCCTGATAATAAAGTCATGCAAACTCAGACAATGGTAATTCTGTTATCTGTAATACAGTCTTCTCACAGTTCCTTTTAGCTATTTAATAAAGTTCCTTAATGATCATTCACATCAATATCTCATAGTTCTTTAAGTTTTAAATACAATAAAAATTGCAGTAATACCTCTTCACAAGCAAACACTTATAAATTTACACTTTAGCTAATTTCCGCAATAGTTACTGTTAGTATAAGGAAATTCTAGGATGAAACTCTCACACTTCTCTGTATAGGAATATTAACGGTTGGAATAATCTTACCGATAATCTTTTTTCTTTACCTACTTATACGTAAACACTTTTTATAACTGTAAACGCTTAAACAGTATACGGCACTCATTAAAAAAATTCTCCTAAACAATAACTGAATTAATCATCAGTCACAATACACATAAACAAACGTTGTTGCATAAAGTACTACTGATCACTCATGAAATAAGGCAACACACAATAATTCTTAACTTGAGGTTTTATATGCACAGTTGTTCATTCCTCCTGCATTCAAATAATTCTTTAGGCACTATAATTCTAAACACAGCTAACGGTAAACTTCAACTTTACAGCCTCTACTACTCTAGTAACTCCATGCTTTATTTCAAGATTCTGTGTGTCCTTGACAGGTCGGTCCTGAAATTAAATCTCAAGTATTGCTAGTCTATTTAGTAGTCACTCAGCTGTCTTCCGTAGCTATAATTGTTATTCTACAACTTATTAGCTAACCGCCTCTCGACTAGCAGACTTTATTTAGCTGCTTGAGTGACTTGCCGACTCGTTATTATCGCACTGGGATTCCCGAATGACGAATGCTCCGATTCCAACCTAATGCCAATCCTCTCCTTTCTCTCTCTCCTAGTCTATCTAATCTCCTTAATTAATTCATAATTTCAGTGTTCATCGCTTATATATCTGTTCTTCCCGCCTAAATTATTCTCATGATTTCTTTCTAAAACTCTTTTCAATAAACCTCCTCACGTGGTGTTCCAAAACGTGCTCACTCACTTACATACATCTCCATGACAACCAAACAAAATATAATAAAATTGAGGTATTGCATAATGCTAAACTTCTACAAATAGGAATAAATAAAGAATATTTACATTTCAATTAATGCACAGTTAAATTATCAAATACAAGTTCTTATAATATTAACATAATAATAATTAAAATTGCTTAATAATATTTAATACAGTCTTTTCATTATTAATACATATATCTTTGATTAAATAATTAAATATTAGACAAAATTAAGATAGTTATATGAATATTAAATTGTAAAATAAGTTGTTTACATTAAATAATATTTACAAGTCTAGCCTTTGTGATGGAAGATCATGTTGGATTCTGAACCAAATAATAATTACTCTAATCTCTACATAATCAGAATCCAACAAAGGCTTACTCTTCCTTTGAAATATTTTTCTTTAAAGAAAAATTTTTCACACTAGACTCACAAGTGGAGAAAACTGACTTCTTATCTCCCTTCCAAGATCTTAAATAACGCTTAGTTTGAATATAATTTGACTTCTTATCACAGTTTACAGTTCTATTTCTCTCTGCATCTCCTTTTGGGTTCTGTCTAATTTTAGTACAAGGAAAGACTTGTTTCCTATTCCTATAGTGAGATAGCGTTCTTTCAGAGCAGAAATCATGTTCTCTATCACTAGAATTGAGTCTTAGTTGTCTCACAACTTGGTGATTTATTCCATGATGTAGTTTGATTACTTTGGCAAAATTAACTTCAACTGTTAATTTATTTTTAGTGGCAACTTCTGATTTAGGTTTGGGTACTACTTGTTGTGATGGTTCATCAGTGATAAGTTGTGTTTCAGGCTGATTGTGCACATCAGAATTAGTATCACTATGCTTCACAGTTGGTTCAGTCATAGACAGCTCTACCTTATCTGGAGCAATTTTTTTATTAGGTATACAAAACCTTTCCCTTTGTGTCCGTGTTCTATCATACATATAATTGCCAGCTCTTCTGATACTTCTTTTTCTGTTCATTAGGGATATTTCTTTTCTAAAAAAATCACAGGAGAACTGATACTTTTCCAAGAAATTTGTCCCTAGTATAATGTGGGAGCTTGTGTTAGAGGTTGAGGGTATAACAAGCAAATCTTGCCAGACACTTAGTTTAAATTCGGGTAGGTAGATTCTAGCACGAATCCTTTCATATGCTATGAAGATTTTGTCTGAAAGAGTAGTAATTCTTACAGGTTCTCTTTGTTTGACAATGCTATTTCATAATTTGTGTTTTATACTTTGGAGATAGTCCTTTCTAATAGTTGAAGCATTACATCCTGTATGTAATAAAATATTACACTTAGAACCTAGGATTTCTCCTCTAATTCTCATTAATTGTTCATTAGATCCTTGGTGTTTCTGCATTCTATTATATCCTCTGTGGGGTATGTGTCCGTACTTTGAATCCCAGCTTTTATTAGAGTAATTTCTTTTGTTAAGAAAACAATTTCTAGCAAGGTGTCCAACTTTATTGCAACTATAGCATTTGGGAGGATCTCTATGTTTTCTCTCCATCTGAGGTTGAGATACAAATGATATCTGTTGTTTAATATTTTGTAGTCCTAGTAACAACTCACTTATATTTGCCAAAATAGGTTGATTTTGCCTTTCTACTTCCAATTTAATTCTTTCATCAACCTTATCTGTTGTGGGGTTTTGGTTTTCTTTAGACTGTAGAGTGAATGATGCCAATTGCCTCATCACTTTATTAAGACTATCCATAATAGGTTGATTCAATTTCTCAACTTCCTGGTGAATTAAGCTCTGTACATCTGCCATCAACTTCTTGTTGGTTTGATCTTCATTCACAGTCATGTGACTAACACTAATAGGACTTGCTCCAGTATCTTTTCTTTTCTCCTCTTCCTTATTATTCTTCCCTCCAACTTTAGGCTGGCCTAAGGGATAATTAATTTTATCCACAACATTGACAAAAATTGCATTGGATGAGGGACAAATGTCACCAATCATCTGCTCTTTTTCTTTGACAGCTTTCAGGCATTCTTCTAGTGGTGATCATCTTTTTATAAGCTGTTTCTCTCAGTTCTGGCCTAACACCTTGACGAAATTGCTGATAAACTGCCCAATCAAAATGTGGTTTATCTGAATTGGATACATTCAGACTGTTAGAAAGAGTTATCAGGCGTTTGTAGAAATCAGTAACACTCTCTTTATCTTTCTGTGTGATCCTTTGTAACTTCCATAGATTAGGTCCTACACTTCGCAGTTTACAGAATTGAGATAATAAAGTTTCCTTAAATTTTGAATATTGAAATGTTTCTCTAAGTATTGGAGATGAATATAAGAATGTCTTTGCTTTACCTATTAGTTTATTTCTGAGTAATATTAATAATTGAAAGTCAGTCCAATTTGCTTTTTCTCTGAGCTTCTCAGTATAGGTAAAATATTACAATATATCATCTGATTTCTCTCTTGAAAATTGAGGAAATAGCTGTTGGGGGTTCACCATTCTGAAGAATTCATGATCTTCCATTTTTGAGCTAGATGCAACAGCCATACTAATCTATTAACAACAACAACTCTAAAAAAAAATCAGGATTCTAAAATAATTTCTATGTTTGCCTGATTCTAATTTACAACCAATTCACTTAATTTATCTTTAAATTCTCTTTACTATTACAAATTTTGATACTTAATATTACAATCTTTTTTAGTGAATTCAAATCCTGTCGACTGCGCCATTTTGTTGGATCCTACTTCTTGGGAAACAAAGATGGGATGCAGAATTTATGCTTGGTGAGGATATACTGTTGGAGGTGGAAGAAATAAGAGATCTTGGGGTGATAGTGGATAAGGATCTGAAATTTAGGAGACACATTGCCAAAATTGTGAAGACAACACAAAGATTTCTGGAAATGATGCAGAGACACTGACTTGTAGAAGTAGGGAGATTCTTGTTCCATTGTATAAGGTTTTGATTAGGCCACACATGGACTACTGTATCTAAATTTGATCACCTGGTTTTCAGAAGGACGAAGAGATGTTGGAAAGGGTCCAGAGGCGACTAACTAAGGTAGTTTCTGACCTCTGGAATATCGAATATGAGGAAAGATTGAGAAGATGCAATTTACAAAGTCTGGTGGATAGGAGGAAGAGGGCAGATATGATAGAGATCTTTAAGTTAGTAAGGGGTTGTTATAGGATCAATTGGAGAGGTTCTACAGAAAACAGTGGGAGATCAGAAGAGAATCCAAGGTCATCCCTGGAAACTGTATAAAGAGGGTGTGAGCAGGGGAGTGAGAAGCAGGTTTTTTGCATGGAGAGTTGTGAATTATTGGAATGCCTTGCCTGAGAGTGTGGTGTCTGCAGAGAATTTGAGTGTGTTTAAAGCACGGTATGATGAGCTGTGTGTATGATAATAGGACCTCCTAGATGAGTCTTTGACTCCATGGGGTCTTGGGTGATAATAATAATAATATAGTACATTCACAAATTATTGACTGTAAATGGGGAATTTTGGCAGAATAGGGAAGGTAAACGTGGTGGTGGAGTGCTACTCATGATAAGAGATGAATTGTGTGCTCTCAGGGTAGGAGAATCTCAGTAGAAATAACACTGATTACTTTAAGAGTAAATGGTGTGAAATGGATGTTTATATGGTTTTTGTTACAGACCAGGGAATATGACAGAACATCACAGACCAGATGGTGATGAGCAGGAAATGTTTAGGCAAATTTGTTTGGCAAGTGCAAAGCAGGCTATCATTATGGGGGACTTCAACTATAGTGATATAAACTGGGCAGGGGAGACAGCATGCAGTAATAAGGGAACAGATTTTTTTTATTTCTTGAGGAATAACTGTCTTAGCAGCATCTAGTAGAAGGAACCTAAGAATTGAGTCTTCTGGATTTGGTCATATCATCATAGGATCTGATTATGACTGAGATAGCATACTAGCATCCCATTGGTGAGAGAGACTTTGTAGTCCTAATTTGGAGAATGAATAGGCATGGGGAGGTATCAAAACAGAAGGAACTTATGTGGAATTACAAGGTATGTGACTATCATAGACTTAGAAACCAGCTTGCAGCAGTGCAATGGATGAAAGAATTTAAAACAAGAGGGATCCGTTAGTGCATAGGAAATACTTAAAAAACCTCGGGCAAAGAAGATAAAGCAATTTGTGGTCAAATAGATGACAAAAGGAATAAAAGGGGAATTGTAGAAGAAAAAGCGACTATTGAAGGCACATTAAAGAAAGTTGGAGAGCAGTTGCATGAGGAATATAAGGCTCAGGCTAAGAAAATGATTAGTATTGTAAGGAGAGAAAAATTAGAATATGAGAGGAGACCTGCACTGCAATACTAGGTGAGTCCCAAGGAGGTTTTCTCACTATGTGGCGAGCAGGTGGAAAAATGATAGTAGACAGATTATCTTGCAGGATGAAAATGGGAATCAGGTGACCAAAGCAGATGACATAGTTAAGCCATTTAATGATCACTTTACTAGTGTTCCTTCTTTATTCCTAGAAGGATAATGAGCAGTAAACTGAAAGAAGAGGACATATTCTGAATATACTGAGTACACTAAATGTCAATAATGCAGGGCGGGGGACTAGATGGAATTTCACCACCTGTTTAAAGGGAATGTGCTATGGAACTGACTGTACCGTTAACTTCACTGTTTAAATTAAAGTCTTGCAATGGGGAAGGCTCCTGGAGAGTGGAAGAAGAGTAAGATAGCACCATTACATAAGAGTGGTAGTAGAATGGAGGTATCAAACTATAGGCCTGATATTTTCTATTTCTTCTGTAGTTTTTGTTAATATTTTGGAGAAATTGGCAAGAACTGATATACAGAATTGGGCAGATGAGGATATATTATTTATGCAGGCCAGCATGGATTTGTTAAAGGGCACTCTTGTTTTGTAATTTGGTAACCTTTTACAATAGAGTAATAACAAGAGCAGTGGATGAGGGTAAGGCATATATTGTCATTTTTTTTGGTTTTTCTAAGGCTTTTGACAACTGATTTTTAAATTGCATCACATGGGTTTGGATATCAAGTTATTGGATTGGTGATTGGCTCTCTGATAGATAGATATCAGAGAATTGTATATGAGGGCACAGTATCAGGGTGTAAGAAGGTTACAAGTGGAGTTCCACAAGGTTCTTTTCTGGAACCATTGCTGTTCAATCTTTATGTCAATGATATTGTCACAGGACTATGGAGAGATGTGCAGATGATGTAAAGCTTGGGAGGGTTATTAGTAATTGTGCTGATGTTTTTGATCTTCAAGAGGATTTGAATAAGCTGGAAGGGAAAATGCATAGGGATGTCAGTTTAATGCAACTAAATGTAAGGTTTTAAATTTGGGATCCACAGAAAGGATGCTTCATATCTTATAGTGGAAGAAGTGGAGAAACAAGATATCTTGGTGTGATTGTGGGGAGAAATTTAAAGTTCTGGACATAATGCCAAGGTTGTGAAGACATCTCAGAGAATCCACAGCAATGTTGAGGAGAACATTGACCATGAGAGATAAAAATGTGCTGGTCCCATTGTATAAAGCTTTGATCAGACCATATATGGAATTCTGTGCTCAGATATCGTCAGGATTTGAAGGAGATGAAGTAACCTTGGAGAGGGTGCAGAGACAGATAACAAAAATGATGTCAGGACTGTACAACATTGATTATGAGGATAGACTGAGGACATGCAGGCTACAGAGTTTGATGAATAGAAGGCAAAGGATGGAAATGATCAAGACATTTAGACTGTTGAAGGGTTATTATTGTATTAACACTGAGAAGATTTTTCATATGGTAGAATGAGGGAAAGGAACAAGGACAAGAGGCCATCCCTGGAAATTGCAAAGGAGGTGGTGAGTAAAAGGGGAAGAAATAAGTTTTTTGCATGGAGTGTAATAGCATGGAATGCATTATCTGAGAGAGTGGTGAATGTGAAGACTGTGGATGATTTTAAGGAGTAGTATCTTAGACTTTTGTGTTTACTAGTGTTGACCTCTTGAAATGAATCTTGTGACTTCATGGGGGTCATGAAAATAATAATAACGGATTAGAAATGCTAAAAGCAAAAATTTTGTGAACACAGTTACTAGGTATGTGCACTCCTTTCCTTTCCTGAATGCAGTGGGTGATGAGCAGATGTTTATGTAGTTGACATTGGCAAGTGCAAAAGAAGTGACTATTACAGGAGATTTTAACTACATTAATATGTGTGATTGTGTAAAAAGCAAATAAGATTGGCTAATACCAAATCCAAAACTCTTATGAGGGAGAGGGGGTGTTCTCTATGGGTGCTGTTGGCTAGTGTTAAAAGTTGGACAGGTGGCCTAGGAATTAAAGTTTCCCAAATTTTGGGAAGTTTGATGCAACCATATTTATTAAGATTAGGCTGGTTTTTTAAGTCTGCTGCAGATTCTAAAAAGAGTCTTTCAAGTTTGTGTTTGCTGCAATGGAGCATGGTGGTTTTCTTCCATCTGATTCTGTGTAAAGCATCCAAGCCATGGTCTGCAAGACCTGATTGACAAGAGTTGTGGTGGTGGATGTATTTTTTGGATTCTTCTAGGTGGATGTTAGCAGATCTCCCAGTCTGACCATAATATGATAATTTTCAAGAACAAGAAACCTTGGAAACACCTGGAATAGAAAAGGAAGGGAGCAGATCCTTAGGAGAGCAGAGAAGCGAAGCCAGTTTCAAATGAGGTTTGAAAGCAGTGCAGAGATTATATTTCTTCAAAGTTGCCAACAATAACTTCAGGCTCAACGTAGCTAATATCTTATCACAAACGTTGCCACCAAAAGAAATATTTCCAACAGCCAGCTCCATGCTCAACTGCAAAGGCAACAACATAATTATTACGAGTGCTGACAAAGGTGATGCCATAGTTGTCCTCAATCCCAGTAATTATTATTATTATTATTATTATTACGTGACACCTCCAAGGAGTCCAAAGACTCATTGAGGGAGGGCACCCACTCTACAGCTCTCCGTCTCCACCACTCAATTCACCAACTATAATGAACCGCATCATCTACACCAGTGCCATCCACTACTATCACCACTAGTATTTTCACACACTATCACAAACATCCATGCCCACAGTGGGATTCGAACTCGCAACCTTTTGGCTGGAGAGTGGATAATCTAACCACTTGGCCATGTTCTACTCAGAGACCATACCCTTCAGTGGCAGCCGGTGAAATTTTAATGGGAGTGCTGCCTATACAAAATTTAAAAAAAAATAATAATTCTTTCTTTCCTAATAAGTAACCAATTTATTAATAAATAAATAAATAAATCTATAGATTTATAAGGGTATGTAAACTGCTGGATTATGATCCCACTATGTCTCAGAAAAAAATGTTAAAAAGGCTTCTAAAAAATGTTATATTTTGGCTCCTGAAGTTGTTAAAACACTTTAAACCTTATTACTAAAAATTGATAAACCCAACTAACCTCTCCATCTCATAGTAGATGCTACTGATTCTCCTTCCTTTAAATTAGCCAAACAGTTACTAAAATCTTTAGTTTCACTTACTGGCCACACTTCTTATATAAAAAAATTCCACTCATTTCAAATCTTTACTCCAGAATTTAGTTTTAAACAATAATGATATCATGGTGAGCATTGATGTTGCCTCCATATTCACTAATATCCCTCTTTCTGACAGACACTTTTAATTTACTTAAAAAAAATGCTGACATTATTGATCTTTTTAATTTTGCTATTTATGCTGTTTATTTTTCCTGGAAGGGTACTTTATATAAACAGACAGAAGTTATTTCTATGGGCTCTCCCCTTCCCCCTCCTCTTGCTCTCTCTCTCTCTCTCTCTGGCCAGTTTCTATATGGAGCATTTTGAAAAAAATGCTCTTGATACTACCAGTCTCAAACCTTCTATTTGGTTAAGATATATCGATCATATGTTATCTATTTGGCAGCATGGCTCAGACACATTGGACCCCTACTTCACCTCAACACCCCAGAATTCAGTTCACTGTTGAAAAAGAAAAAACAACAGCTTGCCATTTTTAGATACTCTAATCACATTTGCCCAATGATACCCTTTCTCTGTTTACAGAAAACCCACCCTACACAGGTAGATACATACGTAAACTTCCCCCTCCCCCTTCTCAACAATATGGTGTCATCAAACCATTTGTCAACAGAGCCTCCAACCTCTGTTCCACTCAAGCTTCCCTTACAACAGAACTCTCCTTTATTCACCAAACCTTCCTGTTCAATGGTTATAATACCAAAAAAATTTACAAATTATCTATCCCTTCCACCCCCTCTTCACATCCCTCTCAACATAAAGACTACAGTAATGCTATTACTGTTCCCATTATCTGGAGCACTTCAGAAAAAAAAATAGCCAAAACATTGGAGAAATATGATCTATGCACTGCTTTTAAACCTCATTTGAATTTGACTTTCCTTCACTTTCTTAAGGATCTACTTCCTCCCGTCTCTATTCCAAATGTTTACAAGGTTCCTTGTTCTTGCAGATTATTATATTATGGTCAGACTGGGAGATCTATTAACCTCTAGCCAACGTAGAGGGGCTCTTCTCATAGGATTTTACTCTTTATTTATTCTACCTCATTTCTTCCATTTATTGTTTCCTGTGTGTTTTTGTGTGTGTTATTACAATTTTAACATTTTAATCTGATGATGTCTCTTTTACTGAGATAAAATATTGAAATTGATTAAACTTGTTGTTTAATTATTTCTCTTTGTGCTGTAAATTATTCCATTGAAGTTCAATATGAATATAAAACCAGCACCTACTCCTAAATACTCATTTACTAATCCTGTGTTTCCCACCTCCACATCACACTACATACTCTCAAAACCATTAGTGCCATTTCCCTCTATTATGAGAGGACATAATGCATCACTTATAAGTAATACCCCCACTGCTGCATTTGCCCTTCCTATTAATGATATATATGCCACGCCCTTCTACTTTTGTTTCTATCAGTAGGTCATCTTCTGGTATGTACCTGCAAACGGTGTACTGACCACTATGACAGTACCACATGATTAAGTTTACATCATTACTAATCTCCTATCGATAATTTTCCTCTGAAGTAATGTATTATTTGCCAGCAGTCCGATGTTGTCAAATCTAATATTTCAGTCTTCTAAATCTTGTGGATCTTTTTTCCTGTCTTAGCTTCAAATACCTGTTTTGCTAACTTTTCTCTCCTATTCTGTTTAAGTGCCTATACTGCTTTAGATTAACTCTACATTCTTGAATGTTAATAATGTCAAGTTCCCTCCTAATATATCTTCATTTTTAATATGATCCTGCTGTTGATACCATCTGTTTATTCCCCTAATTTTCTCAGAACTCTTATTTATATTTGTGATCTCTAGTAGTCTTTGATCAAGTGATTTATTTCCAACCACACTCTTAGATTCATAACTTAAAATTGGTTTGAACACTGTCTTCTATACTGCTTATTTAATCTTTTAGCTAATTTCTTTCTTATTCCTTATACATTTATTCAACTCGCTTCACACCATACCAGCTTTGCTTATTTTGTTGGCTATTTCCATATTTAATTTGTCTTCTTCACAATATTTAGGCACAAAACACTGTGCCTAAATAACTGAAACATGTTACTTGTTCTGTAGGTTCTCTGTTCAAGATTCAGCTGATGCTTCAATGCTTCTCCCTGTTTTTATTGTTTGTCTTTTTATTGGTAATTTTCATACCAAATTTATGACAGCAATTATTGAATTTAGTCAGGGGACCCTGCAGATTTGTTCTGGATTTATTTAGGTGTATAACATCATCTGTATAAAGCAAAGAACTGAAATTTAACATCACCAATTTTGATATCAAGTTTAATGTCACTTTCTTTCATAATGTGATCCATACAGATGAAAAATAATTGTAGAGATAATGTGCATTCTTGTCTTACATCTGATTTTGCATCAAACCATCTTCCTCTATGTCCTTTAATTTTAACTCTGACTTACAACTTAAGTACAGACTTTGTACTTCTCTGTCTAATGTTCTATTTATCCTATATAATTGTTTTGAAAAGAAGCTTTTCTCTAGGCACCTTGTCATATGCCTTTTCCAGATCTACAAAACTTCAGTACTACAGATCCTTGTTTTATTCCCATGATTTCTATATATATCAGTCTGTTCTATCATCATCATCATCAAATTCTTAATATGTACTCTCGGGGGGGGGGGTGTACATGATATTATGATAGCATTACATGAAAAAAAAGTTACACATTACACCTATTTCTTGTAAAGTAAAAATCTGATCTTAAAAGCCTCTATTTGTCCTGAACTCAGCTCATTTTTCTCCAGGTTTCTCTTCCATAATTTTTTTAGCATTTTATCACGTATGCTTCCATAGATCTTACATGGAACATTTAATAGAGAAATTCCTCTGAAATTCTTGCATTCAGTTTTATTCCTCTTATACAGTGATTTATCTGGATTTTCAATAGAGTACCATGTGATAAACTATTGTTGAGAAGGATGCAGAGTCAGTTGGTAGCTTAGATACAGGGTTGGTTGACTGATAGATACTAGTGAGTTGTGTATAGTGGCATAGTATCTAAAAAAAGAATGGTGACAAATGAGGTACCACAGGGTTCTGTTCTTGGTCACCATTTTTTAATTTATATATCAGTAATATAGTTCAGGGTATGAGACGAAATATTCATTTGTTTGCTAATGGTACTAAATTAGGAAGAGCAATGTCAGAAAGTTGCCATGTGATGTTGTTTCAGGTTGATTTGAATAGATTAGTACTTTGGGCTGAAGAATGGGGATGTGAATTTAATGTTGCTAAGTGTAAAGTTATGTAGTTTGGTCAAAAAAGATGCAGCAGGCTTTACCATATCGGAGGAACTCTTCTTCAGGAGGTGAGGAATGTGGAGATCTTGGTGGATATGAAACTGAGACTCATGGGACAAATCGCAAAAGTTGTAAGGTTTATCTAGGAAATTGATGCTATAATGCAAAGAATCCTGACTAGTGTGGATAAGGAGATGATTCCACTGTGTAAGATGATAATCAGTTCCCATTTGGATTTTTTCTATACCATTGGAGATGAGGAAACATTAGAGATAAATGGATATTAGAGACAAATGAGTATAAGGATAGATGAATGGAATGTGGTGTGCAGAATGATAGATAAGAGAAGGGGGAGATGATATGATTGAAATGTATTTGCTGAGAGAAGTCTATCAGATAGATACAGGAGATTTATTGCAGCAAGAATGAGTGGTTTTGCTTGCACACTGTACAAAGGTCATGAGTGAGGAAGTTAAAAAAAGAGATTTTTGGCTTGGCAGGTGGTGAGTGCTCCAACATTGAATGTATTCAAGGCAAAGTATGATAGTTATTGTGGTCTGTGATTGTTCAAATTCCCTTGATGAGTCTTTAGATTCCACTTAGGCTTGGAAGTAATACATTGGCTTTTTCAATTGGACATAAGTAATACTTTACATGGGCTTTTTCATTGGAGACAAGTAATACTTTACATGGGCTTTTTCAATTGGAGACAAGTTATCCAGTGATTCTGCTATTGATACCATCTTTATTGTTGTTGTTCTCGAGTCCATTGAAGAGCTTCTAGATATGACCGTGGCTCTGTAGAACTGCTTTGCAATCTGTTGAACTTTGATGGAGTAGAGCTTTTTTCTAGGGTTATTGTCAATTTTCTGTAGAGCAGCAGCAATAGCATGGACAGAATAAATATGGACAGGTGTTAGTTCAACTCCTGGACAGTTGTTTTTGCATGTTTCATAGTTCCTACTACCATCTGGCTGAATTTTCATGCCTTTAAAATGTTCCATCCTTAGTCTGGTGACGATTGTGGTTATTTCTCTATTTTCATTAATTTCACTGATTTCATTCTTCTTCTTGATAGTTTGTTTTACCAATCTTATTTTGGCAAAAGAGTTAGCATCAGTTAGTGATACTGGGTGTAATTTTTGAGGTAAATATCTTGCTTCTTTGGCTAGTCTGTCTGCTCGTTCATTGCCTTCAATATTTACATGGGCTGGTATCCAATGTGGTGTGCAGTTCTTATTTTTCAAATTTAAAGTTGTTAGTAGTTCATGAATTTCATGAAAATCTGCACTTTCATGAAAATAGTTCACGAAAGTGCAGATTTTGAGTCGCTGTAGGTAGTTATTCCTTCTGTAATGTTTATTACTGAATTTGAGAGATAGAATTTGAGAGCTGTTTGTATGGCTGTTAATTCACAAGTGAAGTTTGAAGCTATTTTGCCAGCTGTGGTTTTGATTTGCATTCCTCCAGGTAGAGTTAGAAAAACTCCTGAACCTCCTTGGTTGAGTGCTTCATCAGATGATCCATTAGTGTAGGCAATGACATGGTTTGGATTATTTAAGTGATGTATAGTGTTAAGTCCTTTTCTTTTATTTTCTTGCTGTGAATCCTTTTTTGAACAAGGTTCAAGGAGATTTAAGTTTAGCATTGTGTTTCTTGGTAGAATAGTGGCTCTTTGCTTATTTCAATGGATAGGTGCTCTAAGTCAATCTGTTTTTTTTTCTAATTTCTTGATCATATTGTAACGTAGATGATCTCTTTAGTCTAGATTTTCTTGTCCAGGCATCGAAAGTCCTGCATGAGATGTAATCCTGTTGGTGGCTCCTGATTCTGTTAGTGAATTTAACTGTGGAGAGTTTTCTTCTGTCTTCTAGTATGTGAAGCTCACACTCTTGTTGAGCTTTGCATTATTTGTGGATGAGACTGCACCTATGATAATTTTTGCTGCTATTTATTGTACTCTGTCAAGTTTTTCTTTTGAGCTAGTAGAAGCTGGAGCCCAGATTGATGAGGCATATTCCATAGTGGGTCGTATGAGTGCTGTATATGTAGTTTTGAGTGTCTTCGGTTTTACACCCCACTTTGTTCCACAAAACCTTTTGATGATATTAAGCTTTTTAAGAGCTTTATTTGTAATATGAGTTGGAAATTACTGAATCACTTAAGGAAATGACAACGTATATAAGAATATAAATTAAATAACACTTTAAATATTTCCGATATTTCGGCAACGTCAAGCTGCCATCTTCAAATGGAACTTACAAAAAAAGGCACGTGCACATAGGCACTACAACACAGTAACTGAGAATGAAGTGAGGAAGCTATTGTTCTTCTAAAAGTCCTGATGGTGCCCCCTTGTGGGCTATGTAGGTGTTATTAGCCGTTGGGCTGAAGGTCTGCTGATGTAAGCCTCCCAAATTTGGCGTAGTCTCATGCAACCAAATTTGTTGAGGTTTGGATAGTTTCTTAGGGCTGTGACAGATTCCATGAATAGTCTTTCGAATTTGAACTTGCTATGGTGTATTATTGTAGCTTTCTTCCACTGTATTCTGTGGCGTAAAAGGGGCACCATCAGGACTTTTAGGAGAACAATAGCTTCCTCACTTCATTCTCAGTTACTGTGTTGTGGTGACTACGTGCACTTGCCTTTTTTGTAAGTTCCTTTTGAAGATGGCAACGTGACGTTGCTGAATTATCGGAAATATTTATTAAAGTGTTATTTAATTTATATTCTTATATACGTTGTCAACTCCTTAAGTGATTTAGTAATGCATAATCAACGTATAAGCTTGTCTATGAGAATGAGTTGAAAATCTCAGTTCAGTGTCTAGGGTTAGGCCCAAGTATTTTGGAGACTGTTTTTTCTATTTTGGTATTATATATTTATTTGAGGGTTGTAATTGTGTCTATTTTTTCTATCAGTGGAGAAGATGCTCAGTTTTGTTTTTTCTGGGTTTATCTGTAGTTTAAGTTCCTTTGCCCATCTGTTACAGTGTAAATAAGAAGTAGAAATTTTTATTTTATTTGTTTATTGTTTGTGTTTTGCATCCTACAAAAAAAAAAACAAGAGAACATGCTATTAGTAGAAGTGCTGTATATAATGTTATACTGCACAGTGGATAATAAGAATAATATTGTGTGTGTGGTGAAAGGCTGAAATAATAATAATAATGCCTTTTTTTAGCTTTTTCAGAACTTTTTGTTTTATAAAATAATCTTTATAATTATGAATTTTAGAACACCATATTTTCTAATATGAAATATGACTATGATGTAAAATTAGCCAATTAACTTTCTAAAAGTATTCTGTTTATTATTATTATTATTATTATTATTTTTTTTTTTAAAGTCTTGATAGAAGGTGGTAACTCTAGGAGGGAGTGTATGACACAGATAATGGAGAATACCACAAAATGCTTCTCCAAATTGGTAAGTATGGATTTTAATAAACTTATTTATGAAATTATTTGTGTTTTTTGTGTAGTTATTTTTCTGTATCATATGAGGAGACAAACTACAGTTTATATATGTTCTTTGGTTAATTTTGTAGAAGGTGATTATATTATTGAGATTTATGGCATTGTGAATTATGCTTGATATTGTGGCATTCAAATCTACTAGGCACAAAAAAAGAAAAAAAAAAAGTAACATCTCCTGATAAGTTGTTATTGAAACATATATAAAACTGTAGTTTTATATATGTTGTGAGTGATTTATGATCCAAAAATCCCAGGAAGTGAGATTTTTGGATCATAAAATACTATGTAGAAAAATAGTTGCCTATTGATATATATATATATATATTATTATTATTATTATTATTAGATATATGAAGAGCCAAAGGCTTCATTATTATTATCATCATTATTATTATTCATTATTATTATTATTTTGGTAACCTCAATGGAATCAATAGACTCATCATGGGAGTCCCACTTAACCAGCATCATGTCTATCATAATAAGCTTTGAAGTTATTTACATTACCTATATGCACAATGCATTCCACCCACTAACAACTCGCTGGATTCTGATTATGTAGATATTAGAGTAATTATTATTTGCTTCAGAATCCAACATGATATTCCATCACAAAGGCTACATTTGTAAATATTATTTAATGTAAATAACTTAAATTATAATTTGATATCATGTAATTACCTTAATTATATCTAATATTTAATTGTTTAATCAAAGATATGTGTTAATAGTAATAAGATTCTGTATTAAATATTATTAAGTATTTTATTTATTGTTATGTCAATATTATAAGAACTTGTATTTGTAATTTAACTATGCATTTATTGAAATGCAAATATTCTATTTATTCTTGTTTGTGAAAGTTTAACGTTATGTAATAACTGAATATAGTGGTATAACCTTATGTAACATTAGCGAAAATGTTTACGTTTATTTGTTGTCATGGAAACGCGTGAAATAAACGAGCGCGAGTAGAACAGAGCGAGGGCTGGAAAAAGAATAATAAAAAAATATAAGAGGTAACAAGAGAGAGTTGGGACGGAAACTTGGAAGTGAAAGGAAGCAAGGGCATAAACTAGAGAAGTAGAAGTAAATGAAAGGTTCTTAAGGGCAGGAGTTAAGAGGATAATTTTTATAAGTGAGCAAGGACAAAGTGAATTTTATAGTTAGCTGAAAGTGAAGCCAGCAGTAATAATAAAAGGGAAATTGATGCTGTAATCGGATAATATAAAAAGCTGGACGTTTAAGGAAGAATTCTGAATACACCCAGTTGGTCTAGAATTGCAGCTTATTTCTGATTTGCCCTAAGGAGAACCGCACAGTGTTTTAATTAGTTTATGAGTGGTAACAAGGATAGTTGAAGTACCCTGCAGTCGATGTCTGGATTTCTGAAGCGCGATTGATAGTGTTTTAATTATAACTGTGGATAAGTCTTGTAGATGTGTTCTTAAGTGAAATAAAAATAATTTAAAAGTTTGCTCACAACGTATTTGATGTACTAGGAACTATTTCCGGTAAGGACTATCTTAGTGTATTATTTGAATGCTTGAAGAATTGAGTGTTAATTACGCTACGCTTAACCTAACCTCAACTGTGGAAACTCTTCGTGATTGAGAGTTGAAGTTAAGAATTGTTAGAGAGATATTTTCAACTATTAGTGCCTGCGATATTTTGAACTTATAGCATGACTGAGAAGTGTGTGAAAACTGATTAGATAGGAAGTTCTATTATATTTATATATGTGTAGGAACTTTGTAACTCAGAAGCTGAGAAAGTGTATGTGAAGGCTTGGAAGGTTGAACTAATGTGATTGACTTGGCTTAATGTTTGACTTGCTTCTATTGTTTTAAATTAGAAGTAAAATTTATGTATGTGTTATATAGCTTATATTAAATGTTTGTTTTTGTTAATCAAAAGTTGTATTTTGCCTGAATCTCTTTTACTGCACCATTCATAAAATATTCGAACCAAAGCGGATAAATTAAGTAAGTCAAATATACTCGGCCAGTATATATATTAAGGAGAAATAGTTGAGGGTTGATTTTTCTTCAATTCTTGAACTAATTCAGATATAGAGTGGCGCAGTCTTTTAATATAAATTTTCTCTATATTTGAATTAGAAACCAACTAGCAACTATTTTTAGGTTAAGAAAATCATAGTAAATAACATGTCGGATCCAAGGTACAGATTAAGACGAAGTAGGATCCAACAACCAGCATCATATCTATCATAATAAGCTTTGAAGTTATTTACATTACCTATATGCACAATGCATTCCACCCACTAACAACTCGCCACATAAAAAATCTACTCCTTGCATCCTTCACATCTTTATACAACTTCCAGGGATGGCCTCTTGTTCTTCCCATCTTGACATTCACTCTTTTTATAATTCCTTCTGTATTAATTTGATAGAATCAAATTTATTAATATTAAAACTTTAACCCCACTCATTTATCCAAGCTAAAAGTCTATTCAAATCTTTTTGTAAAGAATTAACAATTCTTTACAAAAAATTAACTATTACTGATAATTCTACCTAACTTTGCATCATTAGTCAATCCACATGAAATATCATTAACAAATAAGTTGAACAGCAGGGGCCCAAGAACAGAACACTGAGGCATGCCACTGGTCACCTTCCTTTTCGAGACACTGCTCTATCATACATAACTTGCTGGTATCTTTTCAGAAAGCCAGTCTTCCAGCCATCTAACCATCTGCTGCTTATACATCAATCTGACAAGTGGTAATCTATCAAAAGCCTTTGCAAGGTCCAAAAAAATCACTGTATGTGAATCTCCCTTATCCAACACATTCATCACCTTATCATAAAATATAAGCAGATTGCTAAAAGAGGACATGTCCTTCACAAACCCATGCTGACCATCATAGAGAATCTTATGTCCATTAACCCAATCCTGGATTCTATTTCTAACTAATTTTTCCAACACTTTGATCACAACTACAGCTATACAGACTGGTCTGTAATTGGAAACTTCTGTTCTCAAACCGTTCTTGTGGAGAGGTATTATTTTGCCTTCTTTCCACAGCTTAGAAACCTTCTCCACTGCAAGACTTTCATTAAATAACCAGGTCAAGGGCATGGCTAACTCTTTTGCACATTCTTTAAAAACACCTGGTGATATGTCACCAGGTGTTTTTAAAGAATGATATGTCTTATTAGCATCTAATCCAAGCAACACTTGATACATTTCTGATTCTTTCACACCTGTAATTCTTCTCTTTTTTCCCTTCTACATGTTGCACAACAGGGTTTCCCAAACTGTGTTCCATGAAACACCAGTGTTCCGCGGAAGATGAATAAGTGTTCCTTGAGAAGTTCTCCTGGAATTTGTCATTTTAGTTTTCTAAGCATTTTTCATGAATAAATATTTTATAGTGGAAATATTCTGAGGAGAATAATATTTGTGAATATGTCAAAAAGCTCAAACCCAGAATGCCTATTAACATCTGTGTAGCAAATGTTAGTAACCAAGCCGTGTATTTTTAAACATGGAAGTATTCATGAATTATCGTGAATTTTCACGATAATTCATGAATGCCCTTTCCCAAATGTTTGAAACCTTTCAAGGGAATACCGCTGTTTATGACCAGTCTCAAATGAAAGCCTACAAAGCGATCTCCAGGATGTACAAAAGGAGGAGAAAACTACTAGCACACAGGAGAAAAAGTCTGCATTCACTCGTAAGTACTTATAATAATATTATAAATTTTTGGTGATCAGAATGGGATATGAAAATCAGCACAAATTAATTTAATGATGTTTATGTTTAATTGATGTTTAATTAATTATTAATTAATAATAAAAATAAGCTAAATTAACAATTTATTATTAATTAATACATTGCATTGCTAAATAACCAAGGTGTTCCGTGAAAATTTCAGGATTTGTGAAGTGTTCCGTCGTAGGAAAAGTTTGGGAAACGTTGCACAGCATCATTTCACACCACTATGATATACACTGATGAAGTGTTCATTAAATAATTCCACTATATCATTTACTATGGTTACTCTGACACCATAACTAGCCACCAGTGTCAACCTTACATAATTATTTTTACTCTTGCTTGCCACATAACAGAAAAATTCCGTGGATTAGGAATTTTTGCATTATGGGAGATACTGAGATAGAATTAATGGTAGCTTGGTCCACCTTTGCAATGAGTTTCCCAGTGTTGTACTACCTTACCTCAGTCCTGAAGATACTTTCAGGAGCTAACTTTGTTTGCTCACACTTGGATAAAGGATTAAACTAAATTTATTATAATCTAACCAAGTGAAAAATAAACTTTCAACATCTTTCTCTAAATCCAGAGTAATTTAATAAAAAGGTGGCTCACCTTTTGGCAACTCCTATAGGTAAAGATGACCTCGCTATTGCTTCTGCCTGGTATCTCCACGTCTGGGTTTGGCTCCCACTGAAGAGACCTCAATAAAGATCGAAACTAGTCTGGGTAGTGGCCTTTCCCTTAATGCATAACATTATACATATCCGCAAGGAGATGTGTTTTGCATTATGGGAGATACTGAGATTGGAGTGATGTTAGCTTGGTCCACCTTTGCAATGAGTTGCCCGGTGTTTTACTACCTTACCCCAGTCCTGAAGATACTTTCAGGTGCAAACGTTGTTTGCTCACACTTGGATAAAGGATTAAACTAAATTTATTATAGTCTAACCAAGTGAAAAATAAACTTTGAACATAAGAAGTCCAAACTGGAAGTCTTGACGTCAGCCAACCTGCATCTTCTATAGCCTCTGAGACTTCTACTATTGAGAATGCTGAATCCTGTGATGAATACTCTGGTGCATGCCTTATTCTTATGTATAATAAAATTTTGATACACTGTTTTTGAAAAATGGGTATAAAATGTTACTTATTATTGTGAAATAAAAATTAAAATCTTTTAAACATATAAAAACATGGGGTTATTTGCAAGAATGCAAATTTTTACAAGAAGTATAGGGTTAAAAGGCTTTGCCTGCTCCCTATAAGGAAATAAAAGGTGATAGCTGAGTTGTGTTGATACTTAAACCCTGCAAATATGGAGACTCGAGTGTATTAAGAATACTCTGAATTTAATACTCTGAATTGTATTAAAGGTAGGCACAGAAAGTTTTTTTTTTTTTTTTTTTTGAGTGGGGAGATGACTTCTACATTTCCTGCAATCGCACCCCATCAATACAATATATTGAAAATAATCTTTTCAGTCCAAAGTGCATAACTTAACATGATTTCAATGCTTTAAACTCAGAGTAAGAAAGATTAGGACGAGGAGGCTTGGCACTAACAGACTGTGAACATTTTGTTTTATCAAAAGGACATGATTTCGCTGTTACACCGAATAAGGTGCCAATTATGGATTTTTTTCATAACATAGACAGGGGTATTCGATCCTTATCCCAAAAAATAGCCAACAGATTACGTTTTGAATGTGCACAAATTCTTTTTCATGCCAAGCCTCCTCGTCCTAATCTTTCTTATTCTGAGTTTAAAGCATTGAAATCACTGAAGAATAACAATAATTTAATTATTACGAAAGCTGATAAGGGGAAGGCTGTAGTGATTCAAGATAGGAAGGAATATGAGAGAAAAATGTCTCTTTTACTTCGCAACTATTCAACTTATAGGCCTCTTACATCGGATCCTACCCGGAGTCAATTGAAGAGACTTAATTCTCTTATAGATAATGTATCTACATGGAATAAAGATCAAAAGAAAAAACTTAAAACCTTCTTCAGTCATCCACCTAGATTGTATGGTCTTCCAAAAGTTCATAAACCAGGCATTCCGTTAAGACCAGTCGTAGATTGTATAGGTTGCCCCCACTTACAAAATCTCAAAATTTTTATCAAATTTACTCTCTTCTTCAACTAGAAGAACTGATACTTATATAAAAAATACTTTGGATTTCAAAAATAAAATTTCAGATCTTCATTTGGACGTTTCTGATATCATGATCAGTTTAGATGTTGTTTCTTTATTTACAAATGTGCCTCTTTCGGAAAGTATTGAATTACTACAACAGGAATTTCCTTCATCAGACATTGTAAACGTATTTGATTTTGTAATAAATTCTGGTTATTTTTCCTTTAAAAATAAGTTGTATCAACAAATTGAAGGAACAGCAATGGGTAATCCTCTTTCTCCTGCTATCTCCAATTTCTTTATGGAACATTTTGAACAACGTATCTTTGACAACATTTCTCACAGACCTACTCATTGGTTCAGATATGTCGATAACATTTTTGCTGTATGGAATGGCTCTTCTGATGAACTTCAACAATTTCTCACTAAGTTAAACGCATTTCATCCGAGGATCAAGTTTACCCTAGAAGTAGAATCAAATAAACAGTTAGCCTTTTTAGATCTTCTAATTCTTCACCAACCAGATGGTAACCTACATTTCTCAGTTTATAGAAAGAAGACTCATACAGGCCATTATATCCATGCGGAATCTCATCACCATCCCAATCAAAAGGCAGGAACTATTAAAACACTGGTTCATCCGGGCCCACTCCTTTTGTTCTTCAGACGATCTTTTACAGAAAAAACTACAATATAACTTCTTCCTTTCTATCTAATGGTTATAAGAATTGCTTCATTAAAAGAACTTTGAGTAGTTTTAATATGTCTTCCTCTTCAAACACAGAAGTAGAATCAAATAAACAATTAGCCTTTTTAGATCTTCTAATTCTTTGCCAACCAGATGGTAACCTACATTTCTCAGTTTATAGAAAGAAGACTCATACAGGCCATTATATCCATGCGGAATCTCATCACTATCCCAGTCAAAAGGCAGGAACTATTAAAACACTGGTTCATCAGGCCCACTCCTTTTGTTCTTCAGACGATCTTGTACAGAAAGAACTACAATATATAACTTCTTCTTTTCTATCTAATGGTTATAAGAATTGCTTCATTAAATGAACTTTGAGTAGTTTTAATATGTCTTCCTCTTCAAACACAGAAGAAATAACGCGCATTACTATCCCTTATGTACAAGGCATCAGTGAACGTATAACAAAAGTTTTAAAACCACTGAATATTTTTGTTGCCTTTCGACCGTTTAGAAAAATCTCCACCTTTCTCACTTCTCCTAAGGACAAGCTTCCACATCTTAATCATCCAGGTGTCTACCAGATTCCGTGCTCTTGTGGATTATCTTATTTCAGACAAACGGGAAGATCTGCCTTTATTCGGCTAGAAGAACACCAATCTTATATTGAATACTTTAAACCTGAAAAGTCTGGACTTGCAGAACATGCCATCTTCACCAGACACAGAGTTCATTGGAGAAAGACAAAAGTTCTTCACAAAAGTCAGTTTCTCATGGAACGCCTTTATAAAGAAACATGTGAGACTCTACTTCATTCTCCTAACGTAAATAGATCCGACGGCTTACGTCTATCCCCTTTATGGGAGATAGTACTTTACAGATTAGCTCATCTTTCCTAACTTTTTATTGTATTGATTTTTTTTTTTTTTTTTTAAAGGAAAGTTATTGACCTTTTTAGTTATCTTACACCAGCTACTTAGGTGGCGCTTTTTGGAATTGTCAGTTATTGTTTAATTTGAGCTTAATGTACTGAAGATGCCTGTGACACACAGGTGAAAATTATACTATTAAATAATCTTTGTACGTGAGTTTTTTCGATTATTAATTTTGTATCGATGTGTCATATCCTTTTAAATTCCTCAGCAAAGTCTAATCCAACAGTATCATAATATAGTCTTTCCCTTCATCAACTTAGTTGTCACTTTATTAAATTATTTAATACTAATTGAGTAAATTACAAAGGCAAGATCTCTTCTTAACAAAGCAAAGCTATGTTATTACTCAGTGCTAATTCCTATGTACTCGTTCTTAAATTCTGAAAAAGTAGGGTTATGAAAAAAGGTTGGCCTTAACCAACTTTTTTTTTTCATAACCCAGACTATCACTCCTAAAATAATGATAGGTATCTAATTGCTGCTTCTCTTGCCCTTCTGCTTTCCCCTGCAATGCACTCAATGTGGAGACTGTGTTGAGCCCATACACAAGAGGTTAGTTGATCACTCTATAATACATTAGTACATGTATGGGTAATGGGTTGGGAAAGGAGAAACTTGTTTACATTTGATTTGGAAGACTGCATTCCTTGGGAAACACAACAGGGGGAAGACTGTTCCACAATACAGCAGTTGCAGGAATGAAGGAGGAGGAAAGAAAAAAAACTTGTTCTGTTTGTTTCAAGGTGCACTGTGATGGGATGATGAGCAGCAGCTGCACGTGTTCCAGTGAGCTTAGTATTAAGTGGGGAAATTATTGATGTTATTTCAGAACATTTATCATGAAAATATTTGTAGAATATACATACTGCAGAAACCAAACATCTGTGCCAAAGTGGGGGGAGAGAGAGAGAGTTGGTAAGAGATGGGTCAATAATAAGTCTAATTGCTCTCCTCTGTATTGAGTCAAGCATTTTGAGGTAGCTTTTAGGGTTCCCACCCCATATGTGAGTGCATTATTCAATAGCTGGGCAGATTTGTATAATGTTAACAGCTGTTCAGGGGTGAAGTAACATCTTGAGCGAAAGAGAAATCCTAGTTTTTTTGAAGCTGAGGATGCAATGGTTGTGATGTGTTTATGCCAGGAGAGGTTTGATGTCAGGGTAATTCCAAGAAGAGAAATCTCAAATTGTCTGGAAATTTGGGTATCGTCAAAAAGAATACTGGGAAAAAATGGTTATTTTTATGAGAAGTAGGACAGAACTGGGTTTTATTAGCATTGAAATTGACTAGGCTATCCGAACTCCATTGGAGGATGGCTGGAAGATCAGAATTGAGGGTGGTGGTGGTTGATGTTCTGTAGGTTAAAGCGAGTTGTGTAGAGTAAGGTTTATCAAATGGAAGGGAGGAGTGCAGTGTGCTGTCATCTGCAAAAATGTATTGGGTTCAAGGTCAACTGAAGTAGGCCATTGATATATAGCAGGAAGAGGATTGGTCAGAGGACAGAACCTTGTGGAACCCTGGCATTACTTGAATAGTGACAGGATAAGGAACCATCCACCATCACACACAGTGTGCGTCCAGACAGAAAGCTGGCAATCCAACTACAGAAGTCCTGTAGTTGGATTGCCAGACTCAAACTACCAAATGATGGTAGTTTGCTTAGTAAGCCTTTGTGCCAGACCCGGTCAAAAGCTTTGGAGATATCAAGTGCAACCACTTGAGATTTGCCAGACTTCTCCTTGGCATTTGTCCAGAGATGTCCTGTTGCAGATCTCGTGTTGTTTGACAGTGACAGAATCCATACTGGCAGTCGTTTATTAGCTGGGTGCCTTCAAGGTAGTGTAGAAGTTAGGAATTGATGATTTTTTCCATTACTTTAGACAGGACTGAGGTAATCAAGATAGGTCGGTAGTTGGATGGCAGTGACTTTTGCCCTTCTTAGGAATGGGTTGAATATAGGCCAATTTCCAAGTTGTGGGATAGATACCAGTGTAGTAAGAGCGTATATATAGAGGTGACATAGGATAGGAATCAGTTCTGGTGCACAAACTTTCAGAACAATTGGAGAAATGCCATCAGGGCGAGGAGACTTTTTTGTGTCTAATTTGGACAGTATTTTTCTGATCTCTTCCGGCAAAAGGATATGGAGGGCATTGTATGTTGGGTATCTGGAATGGTTGGGAGGCATTTACCATTGTCAGTTATGCATGCATTGGAAGTAAAGTGTGAAGCCAGAAGATTGGCTTTTTCTGTGGGTGATAATGCAATAGAGCCATCAGGGTATGATAAGGGTGGGAATAGTGTTGGGCAGAAGTTACAGCCAATTGCTTTGGCGAGAGACCAAAAGGCTCAGCTGCCGTTTGGACAGGCTGCTAGTTTCCTGCTTTTTGGTCTTTCAAACTCTATTTTGGAAGCATTGATTGTTTTTTTGCATCTATTTTGGGCTTCAGTATAAGCTCTAAAGGAGGATGGGGGGGGTGGGGTTCTTGATTTAAGCCAGTTACGGTATGTTTGGTTTTTCATTTGAACAGCCTTGATGCATCTTTTGGAAAACCAGAGTTTAGTTAGGGAATGGCAGATCAGTGTACCGTGGGGAATGTATGTTTCCATGCTGGTGAGGATTACATTGGTGATTAGTTTGGTGCATATGTTTGGGTTGGAAGGCCGTTAGCAATAGTCTCCAACCATGGGAATGTGGCATAGAAGTTGTGGAGGCTGTCCCACTTGGCACTGTTACAATGCCAAACTACTCTTGTATGGGAGTGGCTGTGTAAGAGTTGTTGCATTTGCGAGGAGATGAGCACTAGATTGTTGTCAGAATTACCTAGCGGCCCACTACTTTCACTATGTATTTGGAAGGGTCATTGGTGAGGAAGAGATCTAGGGTGTTTGGGGAGTGGTTCAGGTTGTCTGGTATTCTGGTTGGCATCTGAACAAGTTGTGTAAGGTCATTAGTGATGGCAAATGTTTCAGCATCTCTGCCTGCAAGATTTGTACAACTGGAGGAAAGCCAGCTGGTATTGTGGACACTAAAAATCTCCTAGGAGGATAATTTTGCTGTTGAGAAAGTGGGAATGGAGAAAATCAATTTTTCATCATCATCATCATCATCAAATTCCTGCCATGTACCCTCAAGGGGTGTACAGGATATGACAGTACTACATGAAAAAATTACATCATTACTAACTTCCTATCTACAATTTTCCTCCAAATCAGTCTGTTACTTGTCAAGACTCCAACATTATCAGATCTTATATTTCTATCGTCTAAGGCACTTTGTACCGTATCAATCCACCTATATCTTGGTCTTCCTCTGGGTCGTTTTCCTGCCAACCTGGCAGAGAACACTTGTTTTGCTAATCTTTCCTCTCCCATTCTATTTAAGTGACCATACCATCTGAGATTAGCTCTGCTAACGCATTCCTGGATGCTGACAATGTCAAGTTCTTTCCTAATATCCTCATTTTTAATATGATATTGCCATTGATGCCATCTGTTCACGCCTCTAATCTTTCTCAGGACTCTCATATCTGTGGTCTCTAGTCTTTGGTCAAGTGTTTTACTTTTGACCCAGCTCTCAGATCCATAAGTTAAAATTGGTTTGAACACAGTCTTGTATACAGCTAATTTAGTGTTCCGACTAATTTCTTTCTTATTCCATATGAATTTATTCAATTGACTTCCCACGATACCAGCTTTGCTGATTCTGTTGTCTATTTCTATATTTAGTTTACCATCTTCAGTAAAAATTGTGCCTAAGTAGCTGAAATGTTTTACTTGTTCCACAGGTTCTCCATTCACAACACAGTTGACATTTTCAATGATTCTGCCTATTTTCATTGTCTTTGTCTTTTTATTGCTGACCTTCATACCATATCTATTACAACAGCTATTCAATTTAGTCAGAGAATGTTGCAGACTTGTAGCGGATTTATTTAGAAGTATAACATCATCCGCATAAAGCAAAGAGCTGACATTAACATCTCCAATTTTGATATCAGGTTTAATACCACATTCCTTCATAATGTGATCCATATAGATAATGAATAACAGAGGGGATAATGTACATCCTTGTCTCACACCAGATTTAACATTAAACCATCTTCCTGTACTTCCTTCAATTCTAACTGCTGACTCACAACTCAAATAAAGACTAAGTATTGCTTGATATAATGCCCCATTGACACCATATAACTGCAGCGTATTGAATAGCTTCTCTCTTGGCACCTTGTCATATGCCTTTTCCAAATCGACAAAACTTAAATACAGATCTTTGTTATATTCCCATGCTTTCTCGACTATTTGTCGTAAAGTGAAGATCTGATCCTGACAGCCTCTATTTGGCCTGAATCCAGCTTGTTCTTCACCAAGCTTTTCTTCCACAATTCTTCTCAACCGTTTCTCAAGTATACTTGCATAGATCTTGCCAGGAACACTCAGTAGGGAAATACCTCTGTAATTCTCACATTCAGTTTTATTTCCCTTTTTATATATGGGTACTATGAGAGCTCTACTCCAATCATCGGGAATTCGTCCCTCTGTCCAGACTTTCTGAACTATGCAGTGCAGCCACTGTAAGACTCTTATACCACCATACTTCAGCATTTCTGGTCGAATATCATCTACTCCTGCTGCCTTTCCACATTTCAAGCCTTTGATGGCTTTTTCTACTTCAAGTATGGATATGTATTCCTGACTGCATGCCTGGTCAGTGTTTTTTATCACTGTGCTGTCATCACTGCTTGTTTCATTTAGCAGTTTTTCAAAGTAATTACTCCATACTTCAAGGATATCTTTTTCTCCTGTTTTCATTTCACCTTTATCATCGCTAATTCCTTTTACAGCACTCTTTCCTCCATTCCTAAGCTTCTTCAACAACCTGCAGAATATTTTGCCAGCTTCTTGATATTTATTTTCTATATTCTTGCCAAAGTCCTCCCATGACTTTTGTTTAGCTAGTTTTACACACTGTTTAGCTTTCTTACATTTGTCTCTGTATTCTGTAAGAGTAAAAGCTGACTTATTTGCCAGGAACTTTTGATATGCTTTCTTCTTTTCCTTCACTGCCTCTTTAACTTCCTGTGTCCACCAGGGAGTTCTGATTTTTTTATCCTTGCACACAACCTCACCACATGCCTCTCTAGCAGAATCAATCAATGTTTCCTTCAGAGTTTGCCACTGAATCTCCAAGGTTTGATTCCTGTTCTCAAACTCTTTCATTTTCTTTTCAATAATATTTCTGTATTTTAGTCTACAGTTCACATCTGAGAGCTGCTCAACTTTTATTCGCTTTAAAACTTTCTTACATGTTATTCTTTTCAATATGAAATTCAATTTTATCCTGCTCAAGACTAAATAGTGATCACTTCCAATTTCAAATCCTCTGTACACTCTGGTGTCCTGCACCAGGGAGAAAACATCACTATCAACAATAACATAGTCAATTAGACTTTTCTTATTCCTAGCCTCTTCTCTCCATGTGAATTTGTGCACATTTTTATGTTGGAACATGGTGTTAGTAATAACCAGTCCATGTCCTGAGCAGAGATCCAACAGATATTTGCCATTATTATTAGCTTTGCTCTTTTCTCCAAATTTTCCCAAAATATTTTTGTATGTCTCACAATCATTTCCTACTCTACTATTTAGATCCCCAACAAGGACCAACTTTTCCTTTTTCATTGTGTCAGTTGCTTTTTCTAAAGCCTCAAAAAATTCCTCCACTTCTACCTTAATAGAACCTTCTGTGGGACCATAGGCACAAATAAGTCTCATTGTCCAGTTCCCCATTCTCATATTTGCCCACATTACTCTACTTGAGACTGACTGCCATTCAAGAAGATTAGCCTCATATTTTGTGTTGAAAACTATGGCTACTCCTTCTTTTCCTTGATTGTCATTGCCTGAATATAACATTTTGTATTTATTGCTCAGAAAGATCTCACCAGTTTTGGTCTTTTTTGTTTCAGTCACCCCTATTATGTCGATCTGGTACTTATCTAATTCCTCAGCTAGCTCCATTTCTTTGCCATTCAGGCTTCTTACGTTGATAGTACCGATCTTTAACTCTGGTGATGTTGAGTTGGGGTTTGTTTTCAGATTTGTTCCAGTAGCTGACTTTTCGCCGTTCGCCCTGGTTCCCTGGCGAAAACAACGGGGGCCTTGTTTAACCGGGCGACGCCCCAGCCGGCATGAAATTTTGTCATGTTGTACCATCATTTTTTATTTTGGTTTAACCAATAAGAATACAATTTGGTCGGCTAAATCCCAAATTGCCAGCCCATCCTCGTTCGTTCAGTATCAAAGTAGATACCCAACAGGGTGCACCACGAGAAGGTGAGGATTGGACATTGGGTCAGAAGCCCTGGTCGGTTCTCTGCATTCCTTTAAAGGCTATGTGGAGGTCTCCTCTCAGTTATACAGCTTTGACCCTTAAGCACCCCGAAAATCAATTTTTAAGGAGAGGAAATTAAAGAGCTCAGAGTGGTTGATTTTATTGGGAAAGCGTAGAGACAGCAAATGAATTTGACTGAATGGGGAAGGGATATTTTCAACCAAAGAAGGCCAAAGTTGGGTGCTCTCTTTCAAGGTACGCCTGTGCATACATCAGAGTGGATGTATGCACAGATGCCACCCTTGGGTTGAAAGGAGTTAGAGCGTGTAGTTTGGAAGGTTGAGATAAATAGTGCTGGGAGGGGGTGAGATTTGAGTTTCTTCCAGAAAGAGTAGATGGGGTTTGGTGGACTGAAGGTGGTCGTGGACATTATTAAGGTTGGAGTTTAGGCCACAGATGTTGGTGAAGTGGATATGCAAGGTTCTGTGAGGCATATATTTGATTACAAGGGTCTTGCACATTTCCTATGCAGTGCCTGCATTCTGGTTTCCATGGTGGCTACTAGTGGCATCACTTGATTTTTGTACCAATTTAACTTGCTTGTATTCAATGATCAAACTGGTGTCTCCATTTTAATGTTTTTCTTCAGTTCTCTTTGAAGATACTGTTGTTCCTTCTCTGCAAATGTTGGGTATGGCCGAGCACGTATGCGCAATTGGAGGCAAAGACTTAGATTAAACGTAATGTTCAGATTCACTACCAATTCTACATTTTCTCATTGTGTATATATATATATATCATTGGCATTGCATGCCCATTTAGGCTGGGTGTGGTGTGTTGTGGCTTATGCAACCCAGACCTGGTTTGCAGAGTAGTTAGAGTATCTGCTCTCCAGCCAAAAGGCTGCGGGTTCAAATCCTGCCGGGGCATGGATGTTTTTGATTGTCTGTGAAAATACTGGTGGTGGATGGTGGTGGTAGATGATGATGATGGTAGTTGGAGTTCATTGTAGTTGGTGGATTTGCATGGTGGAGACTGAGTTGTAGAGTAGGTGCCCCCCCTCAATGAGTCTTTGAACTCCTTGGAGGGGTTATGTAATAATAATAATAATAATATGATTGCCTTTTTATTGGTGTATGAAAGTTTTAAGAATGCATAATGCATCAGTACTTGTCTTAATTAGTCCAATGTAATTAATTGCAGGATAACTTTGAATACTTTAATTTATCAATTAATGTAATTTTAAGTACGAAAGCATAAATGTCAAATGAACAATAGCTATGCTTCATGCCACCATGTATGTGGGTTTACACTCAATGGTGAGATTAGATTATCATCGACAAATACTAGAGTGAGACATGGATAATTTGAATTTTAATATGATTTTTAAATACGGCCATATAATATGCACAGAAATCAGAAAAAGTAATTACTTAGGAAATTATTATTTTTCTGGATTGAACCAAAGAAATGCTGAAATAACTCATTTTACTTAATTATTTATATATAAGTTCCAACCTCCTACAACTATAATCAATCATATAATCCATGAATGTTCTGGAAGAAAATGGGACTAGTGAAACATAATATTCTGCATTTCTTTCTTTGAAGTCAATCAAGAGAATCCTGCCAATCCCAAAAGATTGTTGCCATGATCTGCGTGTTGGACTGAGTGACCTTGGCTTTTCTCGACAATGCTTCACTTGGTTTGCGCCACTCCATGGATTCCTTTTTATTATTATTATTATTACGGGCGACTCCAAGAAGTCCTTAGACTCATCGAGGGAGGCCCTAAACATCATGTCCATCACAACTATTCGACATTCACACAGTATCTATCATACTTTGCCTCGAACTCATTCACTGTCATAGCACCCACAACAGACTCTGGCAACTTATTCCACTCATTCACCACTCTAAAAGTAAAAAATCCAGCTCTAACACCCTTACTAACCACACTCTTGTCCAGCTTCCATGGATGTCCCCTAGTCCTCCCACCACCAGTACCATTCTCAAAAATATCTTCTGAATTAATCTTATAGAAACCCTTCAGCAATTTGAATGTCTCAATTATATCTCCCCTTTTCAGCCTATCAACCAATTTCTGCAACCCACAAATCTTCAACCTGTTTTCATAAGGTTCATTCCATAGACCTGCTATCATCTTGGTCACTCTCCTCTGGATCCTCTCCATCTCCTCCCCATCAAGAAGAAACCTAGGTGACCATATCTGGGCACAGTAATCAAGATGGGGTCTTATCAAGGCTCGATGTAGAGGAACAATAACTTGCTTATCTTTGCTCGTCAAAGTATTCTTCAGCATCCAAGTGATTTGATGAGCTGATTTAGCCACTTTTGCGATGTGCCCCCTAAACTTCAACTCCCTATCCACCAACACTCCCAAGTCCCTGGCCTCATCAATCTCCTGGAGTACAGTTCCACCAATGTGATATACTGCTGCTAATCTTTTCACCCCAAAATGCATAACCTTACATTTTGCCACATTAAATTGACATCCATTCTCCTTAGCCCATACCTCCAGTCTATCCAAATCATTCTGCAAAATTTTGACATCTGCATTCACTATTGCCCTACCCAACTTATCATCATCAGTGAACAAATGAACCATTCCTCTCAGATCCTTCCCTATATCGTTAATGAACAAATTAAACAGCAGTGGTCCAAGAACAGAACCCTGCGGCACACCATTGTCACAGGCTGTCTTTTGGACTCTGCTCCTGAGTAAACTACTCTCTGGTATCTCTCCATCAACCACCCTCCTATCCATCTCACCAATCCTATATCCATTCCCATATGTTGCAGTTTACAGATTAGACTTCCATGTGGTATCCTGTCAAAGGTCTTAGCCAAGTCCAGCAGTATCACTGCAAACCCATTACCCTTATCCAGTTCAGCCATTACTGTGTTATAAAACCTGAGTAAGTTACTGAGGCATGATCCACCCTTCACAAAACCATGCTGTCCCCCATACAGTATCTCATTTTCATTAATCCATTCCTGTATTTTACCCTTGACTACTTTCTCCAAGACCTTGACAACGACTTCTGATATGCTGATTAGTCGGTAATTTGCAACAGTAGTCTTGGAGCCTCCTTTATGCAGTGGAACTATTTTCCCCTCTTTCCACCCCTTCAGGACTAAACCAGACCCGAGACTCAGATTAAACAATAAGGTCACGGGCACTGACAATTCTTTAGCTGCTTCATGTAAGACTCGTGCTGATATACCATCCAATCCCACAGATGTATTCACATTAAGGTTTTGTAATAGACTACTCACTTCCACTTCATTCACCACAATTCCCGTATAAGCTATGATTGATTCATTCCTGCAATGTCACCACCTGGATGATATACTCTTGCAAAGTGCTCACTCAGTAATTCCACTATATCGACTGATTCAGTGACCTCCCTACCATCAGCGTTCCTTAAAATCATTCTGCCATGTACAGTTTTTCTTTTACTAGCAGCATATTGAAAGAACTGTTTGGGATTCTCTTTAGCTTGCATGGCTAATTTCCTTTCATGATCCGTTTTCGCCTTTCTCACCACACTCGTTACCTTTCTGGCTTGTGCTTTATACCGTTCATGTGCCTGTAGGTCGCCTTTCTCCTTAAATTCCTTCCACAGTTGTTTCTTTTTTTGCAACTCAAGTTTAATGGTGTTATTCATCCATTTAACCCCTGCTTGATTTACTCAAATACTCCTTGACCACTTCCCATGCCCTATCAACATCCAGCCCTTGCAGTTTTACATGCCATGGCACTGAACCAATCAATCTCCTAAGCTTGTCATACTTGCCAGCACGGTAATTCCACATGTACCCTGTCTTAACCGAAAATTTCACACATATAGCCACCTCCCAGGTCAAGATCCTATGATCACTCTCACCAATAGGTGGCAACATGGTAATATTCATTACAGTCAGATTCTCAGATGCTATTACTAGGTTAAGCACCCTCGAACCCCTAGTATTTTCCATTACATGCTGTCTTAGATAGTTATCTATCAGAAACTGAATAAAATCCAGTTCCTTCCTCACATGTGTTCTCTCCTCCTTCCAATCAATGTTACTATAGTTGAAATCCCCCATAATAATTACCCTCCTTCCACTCATTTCATCAATTTGTCTATGCATACTATCTCCACCATCTATTCCATCACATGGTCTATAGCAGCACCCAACTGTAAATTTGTTCCATTAGTCTCAATCTCACACCAAATAGCCTTAAATGAGCTCCTTTCACTATCCTGCAATACAACTTCTGTTCTTCTTGGTTGCAGTTCTAACCTAACCTAACCTAAGCTATCATCAATAACACTCCTTCCCCCCCATTTTATTCTCTCTGTCCCTCCTGAACACACTATACCCTACACATTCTATCTCACTAACTATATCATCTTTTGTCAGCCATGTTTCACTAATGCCAATAACCTGTGGCCAGGAAGAGCCAACCAAGGCCAAAAATTCTTCCTTCTTGTTCCTAATACTCCTGGCATTAGCATACATGAAATGCAGAGGTCCATTTGTCCCACCCCTATCTTGATGCGTTATACTAACTATTCCATTCTGATTTCTTGTCCTTCGTACAGGCTCGGGCACATTATAAACATTCTTACACTCAACTGCCTCATCTGCATATCCATTTCCTCCCCTCCTTAATAATTCTAGTTTCCCTGATTTTGCACATCCACTCTCACTTCACTCAGCAACACTTTTTCCAGTCTTCAAAAGAAGATCATAATAAAGTACTATGGTTTCATCCCTGGTGACAATGGATTTTAGCACTTCTCTCTGATTTCCTTGACAAAACTCTAATTAAAGAGAAGTTGGAGCACCCACCTTGCATTGACTTTCGTCATGTGAAGCTTTTCTTGAATGATGCAAAAGACAGTTGTTATAGAAAGCCTCAACCTTGCTAAGATTTCTTTGAGTTTGAACCATCTGTCATTGAGCAGTTCTTCCTCAACAAGAGAGACATTTTCCTTAGTCATCACTTTCATAGGTCTGCCATCATGAGGATTATCTTCGTTGATCTCTCTTCCTAGACGAAACTGTTTAGCCCATTTCTTCACAATGGAATATGAAGGAGAAGCTTCCTCATAAACACCATCCAATTGCTGTTTGATAGTACTTGGAGAAAGCCCTTCTTTGGTGAAAAACATTATCATAGCACGGTACTCAATTTTTAACATTACAGCACTTAGCATGTCACATGTTAGTCAAATGAGTGCCTCCAACTGAATAGTGTAGGTAAAAAGTTGAAACTGGTACACTAGGCTCCGCATAGATGGTGCTATCTATCATTCACAGCATTTTAAAATTGGCAAGAATTTTATATGTTAGGCCGAAAACTTTTGGAACCTATCTCGCATGCACGCATGCATGCGCGCGCGCGTGTGCACACACACACATACACACACAATCATCATCAATAGCTTTCTTCAGTCTGCTACTGGACAAATGTCTTCTTGCTGCTGCTGCTGCTTATATCATATTTTAATATAATTTTAATACCATTTAATGTATTTTCATATATACATAGTATACAGGCTTGAACCTGTTAGTAGCAACAAATCAGAAGTTTCCTGGTCAGCTGGTACGTATTCTCAATGCCACATGCTCTGGCAGGTCGTACATGGAGAACAAGACCAAGTGGTGGAAAATGGGAGGCACTGTTGAGGACATGTTATGGCATGTATGAGTGTCATGTTCAAGAGACTTATCTCTTCTCATTGCATGACCTCATTATTTCCTTTCATTCAGCAATAAACCAAAAATGAAACAGTGATATTATAATCAAAATAAATCCCACTCAAAAACGAATTCATTCAAACAAATCAAACCATACACAATATTCCAAACATAACAGAATCTATATAAAAAAAATAAAAAAAAACCACCGTTCACATCCACTTTAAAACATTTGTGACATAAATTTAAACATAAATGATATTCATCACCACTTACAGACATTTAGATCAGACGTTATCTTGACAGAAACCCAAATTGCAGCTACCACAGTCCATCTTCAATGTTCAAATTACAATCATCACAAGGGTGGCACCTGTGCCTTTGTGGGATCTAATATTGCCTGCTACAGAATGCCAAATTTAGAGTTTACTGCTTCTGACCTCCTCCTCTGTCTGATTAAATTAGACAAGGTTTCCTTGCCTCATTTAGAGCATTCATTTGCTGCATTTACTTCCCAAATTCCCCAAACCACTCTGATCTCCTCATTTTCTTCTCTGTGAATTTCGACTATCTACAATCTATATATCCAAATAATGAAGTCATCTTTGGAGACCTTCGTGTTCACAACTCCAACAGGCTCCCCTTTTCAAACCCTATCCATCAAGCTGGACATTATACAGAAATTTTTGCTATAAGCAGTGATCTAATACAAATTTTACATCTACATGAATTTCTGATAACCCTCTCCACTTTCCCAATAGCCTTGATCTTTTTTTTAACCAGTTCTTCTTCCAGATACACCATAGAGGTCACCTCTCCTCTCGGCAGCTCAGATCACAGTCTTTTGCTAGCTTCCTCTTTCACAGAACACTTCCCTCTCTTTCTCTCCCCTCTCTGAACATACCAAACATTATAGCCTATGGCACTAGAACCAAGTGAGATGCTCTCTGAAGTACTATTCTTCATTTCTGTGATCTGTTGCTTCTGCTCATAATTAGGTTTAATGGAATGATTACACCACAGAGAAATAATTAAGCACAAGTTTAATAGACTCTATATTTTGTCTCTGTCACAGAGACATCATCAGGGATACAGTCTTAAAATTGTAAAAGCATTCACAGAACAATAAGGGGAAAAAGTTAGACTGGAAGCCTGAGATCCTGTGAGAAGTGCCCTCTATGGGTGCTGTTGGCTAGCCATAACTGATGGGTGGGAGGCCTGAGAATTAAAGTTTTCCATATCTATAAAACAATTGTATTAATTTAGATTAGGTTTGGTTTTTTAAATCTGCTACTGATTCTAAAAAAAAGTCTTTCAAGTTTGTTTTGTTGCAGTGAACCGTAGTATTTATTTATTTATTTTTTCATTTCATTCTGTGCAAGGTATCATGTAGCATGGGCCACTAGATCTGACTGCCATGATCAATTTAAATCACCAGCAGATTTAAAAACCAGCCTAGTCTAAATTTCAATATTACTTCTCTAAAGTGATTGCTGCCTGCATATCATTTCCATTTAAAGAAACAATTTTTAAATTTATTAGATTCATTCCAGAGTTCTTATTTGTCTATTCTTGCATATAAATTTTCCAAATGGTCTGTGCATGTTTTCTTCAGATTTTGTGATTCATTCCGCTTGTTGGAGGGAAGAGGGAAGGTTGCAAATACAACTGTGAGGATAATTGCAGTGCTGAAACAAACCTTAACATGTAAAGATAAGGAAGTCATTTTGTCTCTTTACAAGGCCTCAATAAGATCTCACTAGGACTAGTGTATGCAGGTTTGGTTTTCTGGTTTCCATGGTAATTCTGGTAAGTGGAGAGAGTGCAAAAGATGACATTGGGATTGTGGAATAATACAGATTATGAAGGCAGATTGAGAATTTTTGTGGACTGCAGAGAATGATTCCTTTCATTCTTGATTGAAAACTTTCTCCAGTAACATTTGATCTACTTAACCACTGAATAAAATTTTAATTCACTCTCCTCTGAAGCTGTTCATCATCATCATCAAATTCCTGATATATACCCTCAAGGGAGGGGGGGGGTACAGGATATGATAGTACTACATGAAAAATTGTTTTAGGACTTGTTCCAGTAGCTGACTATTTGCTGTTTGCCTGGTTCCCTGGTGAAAACAACAGGTTGTGTGTGTGTGTGGGGGGGGGGGGCTTGTTTAACTGGGCAATGCCCCAGCCATCATGAAATTTTGTCATGTTGTACCATCATTTTTTATTTTGGTTTAAGCCAATAAGAATGCAATTTGGTCGGCAAAATCCCAAATTGCCAGCCCATTCTCGTTCGTTCAGTATCCAGGTAGATACCTAACAGGGTGCACCATGAGAGAGTGAAGATTGGACATTAGGCCAGAAGCCTGATCGGTTCTCTGCATTCCTTTAAAGGTTATGTGGAGGTCTCCTCTCAATTATATAGCTTTGACCCTTAAGCATCCCCTGTTCATTATTGATTACTTTTTTTTATTATTCCCAAATTTTAGTGTGTTAATGATTTTATACTATAAACTTTTGTATATTTGACTAATACGAAAGAATTGGAGAAATATCTCACCACATGAATTTATGTTGAGACAGAGTAAGTACAATATTACTGCTTACAGATATCCAGAAGGTTTCCCCCAATATTATTAATATTTTTCCAAACACATTTCTCTAGTTTTTGTGATTCATTTCCTTTTTTTGTAGTTGGAGTCTCCATCAGAATCATTTTTATTTATTTATTTTTTTTCTATCTTAATTGCACTTTTGAACTGTCAGTGCCAAGACTGATTATGAACTATTGGCCTGTCAGTATCTCTGGATTGGTAATGAAGATTTTAGAAAAGTTTGTGTGTGGACAGAGAATCTATATTTTGCAATGAACGGTTTGGATTTACTAAGGATCATGTTTGAGCAACTTACTAACATTCTATGATAATGTTATTGTTGTAACTCAACAGTAACATTATTATAGATTGTTAGTTAGACAAGGGAATGGATACACCATGATACTTTTAGATTTTGTTTTACCTTTTGTTTAGCCAGTATGTAAGATTGTTGAATAAATTGGAGAATGTGGGATTGAATTATAAAATATTGGTGTGGATAAGAGGTTAGCTGACTGACAGATATTAAAAAATTGGTATATATTGGATCCGAGTCTGCAAAATTTAAGGTAACCATTGGTGTACCAGAAGTATCAGTCATTGTCCATTGTTATTCAGCCTGTACGTTGATGACATTGAGAAGGATTTGACAAGAGACATACAGCTATTTGTTGATGATGCAAAGATAGCTGGATAATCAGGAATTGGTTGCAGAATGATTTCAATAGGCTGGAATTGTGGGCATATGAGAATAGCTGTCAGTTCAGTGTTAGTAAATGTAAAGTTATGCACTTTGGTGTGATTAGATATCCAATGTCATATTATATTGGTGAGATTATGCTAGAGGAAACTGATCAAAGTTGAAGTCAAGGGCCATAGAGGGAAGGTTGCAAATACAACTCTGAGGATAATTGCATTGCTGAAACAAACCTTAACATGTAAAGATAAGGAAGTCATTTTGTCTCTTTACAAGGCCTCAATAAGATCTCATTAGGACTATTGTATGCAGGTTTGGTTTTCTGGTTTCCATGGTAATTCTGGTAAGTGGAGAGAGAGAGAGAGAGAGCGAGAGAGAGAGAGAGTGTGCAGAGGAGAGTGTTAAAGATGACATTGGGATTGTGGAATCCTAGATGAGTCTTTGACTCCTAGATGAGTCTTTGACTCCATGAGGTCTTGTTTAATAATAATAAAAATACAGATTATGAAGGCAGATTGAGAATTTTTGTGGACTGTAGAGAATGATCACCATCAGGAAGGGGATGAAGCTCAATTTTTCTTTCACCGAGTGGTGCGTGATTGGAATGGATTACCATTGGAGGTGGTTAGTGCAGGTAGTGTGAATGAGTTCAAGAATAGGTATAACAGCTGGTGCAGTTAATATGTGGCCTTCCTTGATGAGTGCTTGGCTCTCTGGAGAATAATAATAATAGGCAGAAAATTGAAACTGTCTCACATTGAAGAAATTACCATCATGTTTAATGTTGAATATTCTAACATCTCCTTCCTTATTCACTGTTTAACAGTTAATAAACAGATGAATAGACCATCATCTGTTTATTATTTAGCAGAATCTCAGCTGTTTTAATAATATGTTTATTAAAATTGTAATTCTTCTTAATAGTAAAAATGTAATTCTGCTTATTCTGACAGCCTGGCTGGCTGAGTGGTTAGCATATCTACTCTCCAGCCAAAAGGCTGTGGGTTCGAATTCTGCCATGGCATGGATGTTTGTGATTGTCTGTGAAAATACTAGTGGTGGTGGTCGGTGGTAGATGGCATAGGTGTAGATGATGAAGGTAGTTGCATTTGGTGGAGACGGAGAGTTCTAGAGTAGGTGCCCTTCCTCGATGAGTCTTTGGACTCCCTGGAGGTGTTATGTAATAATAATAAAATAGCAGAATTACAGAAACATGGAAAGAGGTGGGAACTAATGCCCCACTTCTTTCCATGCTTTATACATTGATAACTTTTGTCTTCATTTATCATGAAGTTCCAGTAACGAAGTTTTCACTTTTTGCTCTGCTTCTCTGACAAAAACAGTATTGTTTGTTTATTTAGTGAATTATGTACATATAGAAAGCAATAAGAGAATAAGCAAGCAGAAGAACTATTAACAGAAAAGGCATCATAGTTTAACAGTTAAATTCTGAATCCATAATAAAGCTTCAGGTGTAAGATCAAAACTCTCCATATAAGTTCCACGATAAGAGAACACAGGTGGGTTACATTGCCACAATCACATTATGGAGAGCAGTCCATTTGTGCAGCATCTGTTTACCTCCTCCTTATAACCCGTTCTGATCTGCTTTAAGTTTAGACCATAGATGTCTGGAGGGGGGGGGGGGGCAAAACTTTTCATTCTGGCAGTTGGATTAGGAATAGTAACATGTAAATTTCTGCCTCTATATTTTCTATGCAGTTATGGTGAAATCTAGACAGTCTGCCAGAAGAAATGCTGCGCAAACATTTGCATAGCATTTCTTCAGGCAGATTGTCTAGATTTCATTCTCTGAATAACTGTGTGGGAGATATCTTCATCTGTGGGCAAGTAACTGTTCTCAATTATTTTATTCCATTGAATAAAATAATTGAGAACAGTTGCATCAGCTTTCAGGCTTTCAGTTACTTCTCCTCATTACAGAGGCTTTCCTCTGTAATGAGGAGAAGCAATATTACTAACTATTGGAAGCCAGTAAATTGGTGTTGATTTTATTGCTCCAGTGATAAATCTTCTGGCTTTGCTGAGATGGACATCAATCAGTGCAGCATGAACACTTAACAGTGTGGAACAGTATTCTGCTGTGAGATACACTAATGTCAAAGCTGTTATCTGTAATGTACTGGCATTTATGCCCTAAAAAGAGCTTGCCAATTTCTGCAAGATATTATTGCGAGTTTTTCAATTGGCTAGCAATCTTTGTCAAGTTGTTTTACCATTGTAATATATATGTAATTTGTGTTACTGTTTGGTCAGAAAGCCTAAATTGTCAGATCATCCTCATTTTCAGCATCCAGGTATCTTTCAATAGTTTACATCATAGGAAGTTTCGGATTGAAAGTTGGATGAGAAACTTTGATCAACTCTTCACATTCTTTATATGCCGTGTGGAGTTCTGGTTATGTAGCTAGATTCCTGACGTGAACCCCCCTCCACACACACACACACACACACACACACACACACACACACACACACACACACACACACACACACACGCGCGCGCGTAGCCAACCTCTGCTTCTATAGTAAGCTCACTGACTTATACTGATGAAAAGTCCTGATCAAACCTGATATAGTATCATTGGTAATCCAAGTCCAACTCACAATACCATGCATTTTACTAAACCTTTCAAAAGTATATATATAGTTTTTTAAAAAATGTTGATCTGATGCTAATAATAATCATTCTGTTTTGTAGACAATAAAAGATACTTCACATGACTTGCAGAAAAAAAGGTATGTGCTTTGCCTGATTATTTTTCCATAATAATTTATTTATTAATAAACTTTCTTTACAGGAAAAACAACAACAAAAACAAACATTTAATGGATCTAATGAAAGATCATATGAATTTTTTCAAAACGTACCAAGATTTGACATATTTGGTATTACTTAGTGCTTATTATTTATGGCGATGCAGAACATTTCATTAGACATTCAGGAAAATTAAGGTGCAGGTTTTTTTGTTGTTGCTGTATTGTCAGTCTTCTGTCGTGAACCAATAGAGCTAAACTTTTTGGAGAGTTTTTACAATGTATGAAAGTGTGGACATGCTTGTATTCAGTTTTGCTTTAAATTTCACAAAATGGCTAATGAAACTGATATGATATGCTGAAATTGTATGAATTGAATTTACTAAAATTCATTCAGTTTTGTTAATTTAAAGTCGATGAAAAGTTCCTCATTCAAATGTGATTTAAACTCTGCTCTGGATAATCATAAATGTTAAGAAAGGTCAAACTGTGGGATAAAGTTTGTTCAAAATGATTGACTATTTTCTTATATGGGATATTTAAATTTCATTTGGAACTCAATTTTAATTGCAAATGTGAACACAATGTATGCTTAAGATTTTTTTTTATGCATTCACTTTTTTATTTCTTTATTTATTTTTAAAAGTGAGATTTTACAAGCTCAGCTTAAAAAAAATATTTTGACATCTTGTGGTTAGGGCATGTATGTAACAAGAAAAATCGTTTAAGGAAATATTACATGACAAGGTATGGATTTCATCAATAGGATTACAAAACAAGGTATAAGTCATCATAGAACCACCTATCATTCTCATGATAAAAAAAAAAATAAATAAAATAAAAGTAATGGAATGTATGTAAGATTTGTAGCTAGATTCCAAGACTGTGTTGTCTTTATTTATTTATTGTGAATGCATTTTGCACAAATATATCCGAGCTTTCAAACATTGGGAAAAGATATGCAGAAAGCCTCATCTTGATAACATATGTTCGCATACAGACGTCAGTTCATTCAGCAATTTTTAACCAAGATTGAAATGCTCATGAGTACAATGTCCTCCATACTCAGAACTGTGTAATAAATTTGTTAACAAATTTATTACACAGACTGCAAATATCTCTGTACCTTATTCAGTGATACAATAAAACTATGTTTTTCTTGTGTCTGCAATATATGGTCATTGTGGAGGGTCAGTTGTTTCTGGTCTTTGGACAGTATACATGTCCAAAGTTATCTTACATGAGTTACTTTTTTTAGTTATCTTACATGAGCTACTTAGATGGTGCCCTTTGGGATTGTCAGTTATTGTTTAATTAGCCTTTTTGCATGTACTGAAGATGCCTATGATACCTCAGGCGAAAATTCTACAAATAAATAATATTTTACATGAGTTAATTCCATTATTATAATTTTAAGTAATAAAGGAGGTTCAAGAAGGGAGTGTAATTCCTATAGAGGAATAACATTCTTGTGTCACTGTGCAAAGATCCATGAAAGGAAAATGGTAAGAATAAGGGATAAAACAGAAATGAAGGTCTGTGAAAAGATCAGTTTGGTTTTAAAAAATAGTTGATTGTTGATTTGAATTATGTACTAAAGGAAATGATGGAAAGACACTAGGAATTAGGAAAAGCCTATTCATGGTACTCTGTGATCTGAAAAAACTTCTGACTAGATTCAACAGGAAAAAGACTGGGAAAATTTGTAAAAGACAGGTGTAGGAAAAGAAGAATTAGTTCTGATCAATAAGATATATGTTACATGTAAGATTATATTTGGTAATTCAGAATAGTTTACACTTAATAATGGACTGCAAAAAAGAAAGCATCTTATTTCAAATGATGTTCACTGTGGTGATGAATAGTGTCCGAGGTATGATTAATGACCAGAGAGGAGAAACAGCTTTTTGCCAGCAACTGATGTGGCAGTTTGTGCACATTCAGAAAGCACCACCAGAGGAAAAAACTGAAAAAAAAAAAAAAAAAAAAAAAAAGAAAATGCAACAGAGTGACAGAGCTATGGGTCAGAGAAAATGTGCAAGTTAATGGTGTTAGAATCAAAGGCCAAGTCTTGAAGAGTAGTGAAAACTTCAAATATTTGGGAAGTGTACTTTCTAGTAATGGAAGTTTAGATCAAGAAAGGTTGAGTAAGAGGATTTTATAGTCAAAGCTTTTTTTAACACGTTCATGTCAGGGCAATCATAGCTTTCTCACTGCAAACCTAATCATCTGGCAAAGCACGGTTTCTTAGATTGTAACTCGTTTTGCATAGTGCGGGGGAGGGGGGAGTTCTTTTCAGAATATATTAAAAAATAATAATTAAAGAGAAAATGATATATTTGATTATTAGTTACTATACTTGATTTACTAAAATACATAAAGAACAGCAAATATAAGAAAGAGAAAGAATAGGCATGAATAAAAAGACTTTCAGTACCGTAAAATGGATTATGATAATTTATATCTGTGATATTATTTGTGTACTTGTTTTATATGTATCTGGGGGTGGAGTGAAGAATATATGCTCCTATAAACTCTAGACTTTCATATTTGCATTTATTTTTTTTTGCATGATGGGCATAATTAAAAAAAAAACAACTTATGAATAGATGGAAGGGGATTTGTTTGCAAAATATAAATCACTAAACAATAAGAAACAGTGACTGTATACATTTCTAGCTCAGTAAATAACTATAGGGAGGGGCTTATCCTATGATCTAATAATGCTGATTAAGTGATTCATGTGGGTGTGGCAGGAATACATGTGGACTGAAGGAGGAGCAAAATCATCTTGTACATTTATTTATTGTGTTTATTATGTGTATTTCTTTCTTTTTTATATATTTCACTTTATTTTTTGATAATTCTTTTATTTACTAATGATCAGTGTTTTTTTTTTTTTTTACATAGTAGTATAATATATGCATAAATAATTTTGTTCTTAATAAGTTAAAAGTTAATAAGTTCTTGGAATTCACTTTTTTCTGCATCAAGTGGTACATGTATTTTCGGAATCAAGTGATAAAAGTAGTTCATCTTCTCTACTGTAGTCCGGAACCAGTACTGCCACATTACCTATCAGATTCTATTAGTTTGAAACTGAAAATTCAGAAACCTTACTTTGTAAAATATCTTCCTTGTCAGATGAAGAATTGCTCTGTATATGCAATACTCTATTGAAATCATCATCTGAATTATTCATTACATCTGTGAAAATTCGAACTTCATCAGATGTTTTTTTTTTCTTCTTCTTTTTGACAGCGGTTCAGGAAACCCATCACTAGAACATGTAGATTTCCCACATATGATACTAGTTTGTTGGCTTTCATCAGATGCATTCTTCTTCTTATAGAATAAGATTTCATTTTCAGTTAGGAATAGATACATTTTTACTTTATCTTTTTAGCTGTTTTAAAAAGTACTATCTCCCACAAAGGAGATAGACATAGGCCATCAGATCTGTTTTAAGTTGGAAGAGTGAAGTAAAGTTTCACATGTTTCTTTATAAAGCCGTTCCATGAGGAACCGACTTTGTGGACTTGTCTTGTTCCAGTGAACTCTATGTCTAGTGTTGATGGCATGCTCTGCAAGTCTAGACTGTTTAGGTTCAAGGTATTGAATATACAATTTGTGTTCTTTTATCTGAATAAATTATATTATAATTATTATAATTTTAAGTAATATGTCTACTCATGGTATTTCCTTACTGAAACATAAACCTCCTTTATATATTGAAACCACAATTCTCTTGCTCAAATCATTAGGTATATCATTCTTCTAGTATCACCAGGTATCTGTCCTATAAAATTTCTTTAGTAAACAATGTCACTTTTCCTTCTTTTGCACCTGTGTGCTAACTTCACTAAAAGCACACCTAATAACCACAGTAATGACTGTTTAATTTGTAAATATTTCATCCCAAGTATCTTGGGACATCATCAGTACAGTAGTTTAAATAACACGTTACTGCATGCATATTGAGATTCCATTATAATCATGCGCCCTAACTGTATGTTATTCCTAGTATTGTTTTAACTACTGTACTGATGATGTCCCAAGATACTTGGGATGAAATATTTACGAATTAAATAGTCATTACTGTGGTTATTACGTGTGTTTTTAGTGATGAATTCACCACAGGTTTTGTTATATAAAAATGTGTGCTAACTTGTAATCCACTAACCTTTAATCTGTTTTAAGTGAGCATTCTACTGACTAGAGACTGGATTGTCATCTTCTGAATCCTCGCCTAACCTTACTCTTTCCCACGAAACTTAACCATCCAAAGCATTTACAGAAAATGAAAGTTCTGATAGTAAGGCTTATATGCTGATTATTCTTAATGATATTATTTACACTATATATTACTAGTTGTTTAATGGAGACATGTGTAGTAGACATGCGATATTTTCTTGAACAGCTTCACACCTTTAAGAGAAAACTAAATATAATTTATTATGCCTATTTACACTGGTGTTCAAAAGTTAAGGACAAACTACATTTTTACTTATTATATATGAAAACATTTTCATGACTACAGCCAAATATGGACATAAATTTATTGCCAGCATACTAATAAATTGCACAAAAAATCTGTTATAAATTTTGTACAAATTAAATTGCAATATGTTTTTGGCAAAAGTTACGAATTTCCTAAGAACATAGGAAATTAATGTACAATGCTTACAGAAAACTATGTGGAGAGACATTTCAGTATGGAATATGTCCACCTTGAACTGTGATGCAGCTCTCACAACTTCGTACCATGCTTTGCACCAGGTGATTTAGTAGTTCTTGAGGAAAACTGGTCCACTTCTCCTTCAGAGCAAGGATAAGCTCTTGATGAGGAATTTTGAGTAGCATTACATCTCCCTATTGCATCCGAAACGTGTTCTCTGAGGTTGAATCTGGGGAGTGTGCTGGCCACTCAATTCAGTTAATATCCTTGGTCTCTAGAAGTATTTCTACTGCTCGTGTACAATATGGTGTGGCATTGTCTTCCATAAGCATGATTGCTTTGCCCGCAGCACCACGGAACAATTGAACATGACGTTGAAGAACTTCTTTGCAGTATCATTCACCAGTCATAGTCCCGTTTTCTAGCACTTGTAGCTTGTTGTGTCCATTAAGCATAATGCCTCCCCCACCCACCATGATGACAGCACTGCCATATATATCCCTGTTTAAGAACATTCTCCTGATGGTAAGCCGTACCACTTTCATGCCAGATCAAGTGTTGTCTAGAATTGGAGGAAAGACTAAAACGACTCTCATCTGTAAAGAGTACATTGGCCCATTGTTGTCCAATAAACAACGAACTGGAAATGTGCTCTGTGATGAGCTGTGGATAAAGGGATGCAGATTCATGCCTTCAGGCACATAGGCCTACTTGTTGCAGACATCTTGCCACAGTTTTTCAAGCTATATGCATAATCTGTGTTTGAATGGAGCCAACCTAGAAGCTGACTTGCAGAAGTAAACAAATTTCTTTCTCATTGTAAATGTTATTAGGCCCATGTATCATGGGAATTGTAAAGAATATAAGGAATTTTCTGCATTTTTTGAAGGATGTTTATTTTCTTGTCTGACAGTTTTATAGAAATTGTTTTCCTGCAATATTTTTATAATGGCAATGATGTTTTTGAAATTAACTAATTTTACAAAATTTAATAAAATATATGATAATTTAAATTCTTTTAACCTCTAAATTTTTATTTTATTTTGTTTATTTATTTATTATTATCGGGTTATGTCTCTGCAGAACTGGAATTGTATTTGATGAACGCATGACGGAACACTATTGTCTCTGGGATCCAGAATATCCAGAGCGTCCAGAAAGATTTTCTTACCCTCTGAAAAGATGTAATGAATATGGGTTAATTGATAGGTGTTTAAGGATACCTGTAAGTTATATGTTATTGTGCTTATTTTATGTTTGTAATTGGGTTTTGTAAGGTACAATTTTAATATATGGATTCAGATATTGATATTTAGGATTTTTAATACACTGAAATCTGTATTCTCCAAACTTCAATTAACTGAGTAATTCATATAACTGAATTACAAATTTCAGAGCCACCTAGTTCTGTTTCATCAAATGAAATGATTTCAATTTGACTTTGTTGAGATATTGGGAATATTGATTAAAAGTTGTTCTAATAAATATGTAGTAATTTATTAATGTCCCCATTACCAGTTGTTGCTTGTTTATTTTAAGTTTAAAGGCATGGGGACTGATGTCAAATAGTTTTTATTTCTTTTATGTTTTTGATGTTAAATGTAATAATATTTTGTTTTTAATATGATGAAGTTTTTGTTTGAAAATAAAAGAAACTAAAATTTGCTGATATTTAATTTTCACAGACACTATTTGTGTATAAATCATGCTAGCTTAAAAGTTTTTGAAAAATAACTAGTGATATGACTTATTTACATCCCCTGAACATGTGGGTATGCCTATTATGCCAACTATAAAAGATGGTTATTTAGTGTGCCAAAAAATAAGTTTCATTCCAACTTTACTTTTCTTTGTGTGTGTGTTGCCTGCTGTTCTCTTTTATTTATTTATTTTTAAGATTTTAATATAAATTTCAATATCTCATGGCAAAAAAATTGACAAATAGACAAATATTTGAAATCTTCTTTTATACTAAACAATCATCATCATCATTTTCTACCCTCAAGGGGTGTTCGTGTTACAGTGACAGTACCACATGATTAGGTTTACATTATTATTAATCTCCTATCAATAATTTTCCTCCAAATCAGTCTATTACATGTGAGCACTCCCATATTGTCATATCCAACATATTGTGCATCTAAGGCATTCTGACTGAATCAGTCCACCTAGATGCCAAGATGGCATGAAAGAGACCCAGAGGAAGATGAAGGGTCTCTTTCATGTCATTTTGCCATCCAACACCTGTTTTGCTAACCATCCCTCACCCATTCTATTTAAGTGGCCCATACCACCTTAGATTATCTCTGCTGACATATTCTTGAATGCTAATAATGTCAAGGTCCTTTCTAATATCTTCATTTTTAATAAGATTCTACCATTGGTTTACTTCTTTAATTTTTCTCAAAACCCTTATATCTGTAGTCTCTAGTCTTTGATTAAGTGCGGTATTTCTAATCCAACTCTCAGATCCATAACTTAAAACTAGTTTGAGCACTGTCTTGTATAGTGCTAGTTTGATGTTTTGGTTAATTTCTTTCCTATTCCATATACATTATTCATCTGGCTATCCACCATATCAGCTTTTCTTATTCTGTTGTCTATTTCCAGGTTTAACCTACCATCTTCACCAAAAAATATTCTATAGGATCTCCATTCAGAATGCAGCTGAAGTTTTAGTCTTTTTATTGCTGATTTTTAGGAGTACAACATCATCTGCATAAAGCAAAGAGGCTAAGTTTGACTTCTCCAATTCTAATATCAGGCCTGATGCCACTTACCTTCGCAATGTGATCCATATAGATGATGAACAAGAGTGGAATATTTAACAGATAAGCTTAGGTGTTGACGGTTATTCATTACTTATTTTTAACGGTATTAACAACACCAAACAATTTTATCAAAAGATGTTTTATTAACTGCTAATATTTCACTGAATTTCAAACCAGCATCATCATAGCACAACACAGCTAGTATATGTGACAGTGAGTAAGTGAAACAATAATTGTAAAAAACAAAAGATCTGAAGTCCTATTTTGGTGCTCTCTAATGTTGTAAAAAAAATACCATTACAGCTGTGTGGAAGTTGTTCTTACAATAACAGTCTCCCAAATTTTTGGCATGCAACCATATTTGTTTAGGTAAGGAGAATTCTTAACAACCATGGCTGACTCAAAAAATGATCTTTCAAATCTATAACTGCTTTTAAATAGCACATTCATTTTCTTCCATCTAATCCTGTGTGATGGGGTATCCAACGCGTGGCTGCTAGTCCTGAGTTGTATAGATAGTAGCGAATATATTTTTTATGTTCTTCCAGGCGGATGTTAAATGATCTTCCTGTTTGCCCATAGTAGGCCAAGTCACAGGAAACTTCATGCACTCCAGGGTGAAGTTTATCCTTAGGTGAGCAGATCAGAGTTGTTAGTTTAACATGAGGTTTGAATGTAGTGCGAAGGCCATGTTTCATTACTTTGGCTATCTTTTCTGATGTACCTCTGACATAGGGAATAGAAATGGTAATGTTGTGTGCTTGTGTATTAGGGGGAAGGAGGGGTAATGGGGCTATGTAGTGTTTTATCTATTTTGTAGGGATTGTAGCCGTTGGCCAAGAAAGTATGGCACAGATATTCGAGTTCTGTGGACAGAGCTGTATCGTTAGAACAAATGGCTCTGTGTTATAAAATACAATACTGTCAATTGAACTGGATGAAGATGATGCGATTATTTATGTAGGTATCTTCCTGTGTGTGTGTTGGCTTTCTATAAATGGAAAAAGATAGTAATCCATCTGAAAAGCAGATGTCAAGAAATGGTAAACAGTTATTTGATTCTTTTTCTACTGTGAAGTGGATTTTGGGGTGTTGGCTGTTTAGGTAGGTGACAAATGCATCAAAAGTATCCTGTCCATGGGGCCAAATGGACAAGACGCTTTCGATGCATTTGTCATCTACCTAAACACCCCAAAATCCACTTCACAGTAGAAAAAGAATTAAATAACTGTTTACCATTTCTTGACACATTAGTCACCTGCCTTTCAGATGGATTGCTATCTTTTTTCATTTATAGAAAGCCAACACACACAGGAAGATACCTACATAAACAATCACATCATCATCCAGTTCAACATATGGCATTTTAAAAATACTTACACACAGAGCCAGAGCCATTTATTCTAACGATACAGATATGTCTACAGAACTCGAATATCTGCACCATATTTTCTTGGCCTCATTACTCCTTCTTCCCCAAATACACATGAACACAACATTTGCCATTTCTATTCCCTATGTCAGAGGTACATCAGAAAAGATAGCCAAAGGACTGATGAAACATGGCCTTCGCACCACATTCAAACCTCATGTTAAACTAGCAACTCTGATCTGCTCACCTAAGGTTAAACTTCACCCTCTAGCACACCCTGGAGTGTATGAAGCTTCATGTGACTGTTACTTGGCCTACTATGGGCAAGCAGGAAGATCAGTTAACATCTGCCTGGAAGAATATAAAAAATATATTCGCTACTATTACTGTGGCAAGTCAGGACTAGCAGATCATGTGTTGGATACCCCTTCACACAAGATTAGATGGAACTTAAACTTAACAACTTAAATATAGACTATCATCATCATCATCATCATCATCAAATTCCTGCCATGTACCCTCAAGGGGTGTACAGGATATGATAGTACCACATGAAAAATATTACATCATTACTAACTTCCTATCTACAATTTTCCTCCAAATCAGTCTTACTTGTCAAGACTCCAACATTATCAGATCTTATATTTCTATCGTCTAAGGCACTTTGTACTGTATCAATCCACCTATATCTTGGTCTTCCTCGGGTCGTTTTACTGCCAACCTGGCAGAGAACACTTGTTTTGCTAATCTTTCTTCGCCCATTCTGTTTAAGTGACCATACCACCTGAGATTAGCTCTGCTAACGCATTCCTGGATGCTGGCAATGTCAAGTTCTTTCCTAATATCCTCGTTTTTAATATGATATTGCCATTAATGCCATCTGTTCACGCCTCTAATCTTTCTCAGGACTCTCATATCTGCAGTCTTTGGTCAAGTGTTTTACTTCTGACCCAGCTCTCAGATCCATAAGTTAAAACTGGTTTGAACACTGTCTTGTATACAGCTAATTTAGTGTTCCAACTAATTTCTCTCTTATTCCATATGAATTTATTCAATTGACTTCCCACCATACCAGCTTTGCTGATTCTGTTGTCTATTTCTATATTTAATTTACCATCTTCACTAAAAATCGTGCCTAAGTAGCTGAAATGTTTTACTCGTTCCACAGGTTCCCCGTTCACAACACAGTTGATATTTTCAATGATTCTGCCTATTTTCATTGTCTGTCTTTTTAATGCTGACCTTCATACCATATCTATTACAACAGTTATTCAATTTAGTCAGGGAATCTTGCAAACTTGTAGCAGATTTATTCAGAAGTATAACATCGTCTGCATAAAGCAAAGAGTTGACATTAACATCTCCAGTTTTGATATCAGGTTTAATACCACTTTCCTTCATAATATGATCCATATAGATAATGAATAACAAAGGGGATAAAGTACATCCTTGTCTCACACCAGATTTAACATTAAACCATCTTCCTGTACTTCTTTCAATTCTAACTACTGACTTACAACTCAAATAAAGACTAAGTATTGCTTGATATAATGCCCCATTGACACCATATAACTGCAGCGTATTGAATAGCTTCTCTCTTGGCACCTTGTCATATGCCTTTTCCAAATCGACAAAACTTAAATACAGATCTTTGTTATATTCCCATGCTTTCTCGACTGTTTGTCGTAAAATGAAGATCTGATCCTGACAGCCTCTATTTGGCCTGAATCCAGCTTGTTCTTCACCAAGCTTTTCTTCAACAATTCTCAACCATTTCTCAAGTATACTTGCATAGATATTGCCAGGAATACTCAGCAGAGAAATACCTCTGTAATTCTCACATTCAGTTTTATTTTTCTTTTTATATATGGGTACTATGAGAGCTCTACTCCAATCATCGGGAATTCGTCCCTCTGTCCAGGCTTTCAGAACTATGCAGTGCAGTCACTGCAAGACTCTTATACCACCATACTTCAGCATTTGTGGTCGAATATCATATACTCCTGCTGCCTTTCCACATTTCAAGCCTTTGATGGCTTTTTCTACTTCAAGTATGGATATATATTCCTGACTGCATGCCTGTTCAGTGTTTTTTACCACTGTGCTGTCATCATCACTGCTTGTTTCATTTAGCAGTTTTTCAAAGTAATTACTCCATTCTTCAAGGATATCTTTTTCTCCTGTTTTCATGTCACCTTTGTCATCTCTAACTCCTTTTACAGCACTCTTTCCTCCATTCTTAAGCTTCTTCAACAACCTCCAGAATATTTTGCCACCCTCTTGATAGTTATTTTCTATATTCTTGCGAAAGTCCTCCCATGACTTTTGTTTAGCTAGTTTTATACAGTGTTTTGCTTTTTTACATTTGTCTGTGTATTCTCTAAGAGCACAAGCTGACTTATTTGCCAGAAACTTTTGATATGCTTTCTTCTTTTCCTTCACTGCCTCTTTAACTTCCTGTGTCCACCATGGAGTTCTAATTTTTCTATCCTTGCAGAAAACTTCACCACATGCCTCTCTAGCTGAATGAATCAGGGCTTTCTTCAAGGCTTGCCACTGAATCTCCAAGGTTTGATTCCTATTCTCAAACTCTTTCATTTTTTCTTCAATAATCTTTGTGTATTTTAGTTTACGGTTCACATCTGAGAGCTGCTCAACTTTTATTCACTTTAAAACTTTCTTACATGTTATTCTTTTCAATATGATATTCAATTTTATCCTGCTCATGACTAAACAGTGATCACTTCCAATTTCAAATCCTCTGTACACTCTGGTGTCCTGCACCAGGGAGAAAACATCATTATCAACAATAACATAGTCAATGAGACTTTTCTTATTCCTTGCCTATTCTTTCCATGTGAATTTGTGCACATTTTTATGTTGGAACATGGTGTTAGCAATAACCAGTCCATGTCCTGAGCAGAAATCCAACAGATATTTTCCATTATTATTAGCTTTGCTCTTTTCTCCAAATTTTCCCAAAATATTTCTGTATGTCTCCCAATCATTTCCTACTCTGCTATTTAGATCCCCAACAAGGACCAACTTTTCCTTTTTCATTGTGTCAGTTGCTTTTTCTAAAGCCTCAAAAAATTCCTCCACTTCTATCTTAGTAGAACCTTCTGTGCGACCATAGGCATAAATAAGTCTCATTGTCCAGTTCCCAATTCTCATATTTGCCCACATTATTTTACTTGAGACTGACTGCCATTCAAGAAGATTAGCCTCGTATCTTGTGTTGAATATTATGGCTACTCCTTCTTTTCCTTGATTGTCATTGCCTGAATATAACATTTTGTATTTATTACTCAGAAAGATCTCACCACTCTTTTTGTCTTTTTTGTTTCAGTCACCCCTATTATGTCAATCTGGTAGTTATCTAATTCCTCAGGTAGCTCCATTTCTTTGCCATTCAGGCTTCTTATGTTGATAGTACTGATCTTGAACTCTGGTGATGTTGAGTTGGGGTGTGTTTTCAGATTTGTTTCAGTAGCTGACGTTTCACTGTTCGCCCTGGTTCCCTGTTGAAAACAAAGGGGGCCTTGTTTAACCGGGCGATGCCCCAGCCGGCATGAAATTTTGTCGTGTTGTACCATCATTTTTTTATTTTGGTTTAACCAATAAGAATACAATTTGGTTGGCTAAATCCCAAATTGCCAGCCCATCCTCGTTCTTTCAGTATCCAGGTAGATACCCAACAGGGTGCACCACGAGAAGGTGAGGGTTGGACATTTGGTCAGAAGCCCTGGTCGGTTCTCCACATTCCTTTAAAGGCTATGTGGAGGTTCTCCTCTCAGTTATACAGCTTTGACCCTTAAGCACGTTGCATTCATATTATTATAATATTTTATTCATCCCATGCAACTGAAGTGTTTTGAAAAGCTTTTCTCTGGGCTCCTTGTCATATGTCTTTTCCAGATCTACAAAACTTAAGCACAGATCCTTGTCATATTCCTACTTTTTCTCAACTATTTGTCTTAAAGTAAAAATTTGATCTTGACAACCTCTATTCTTCTCCAGGTTTCTCTTCCACAATCTTTCTCAACTTCTTTTCAAGTGTGCTTGCATAAATCTTATCTGGAACAATTAGTAGAGAAATTCCTTTCAGCTTTATTTTTATCCTTTTTTTTTTTATAGATGGGTGCTGTGAGCGCTACTCAAATCATTGGGAATTTGACCTTCTGAGCAGGCCCTCTGAATTATGCAGTGTAGTCATTGTTACACTTTTTTACTTCCATACTAGAGGATTTTTGGTCGAATATCATCTACTCCAGCTGCCTTTCCACATTCATTTCAAGTTTTTGATAGTTTTTCTACCTCAAGTATTGATATGTTCTGTTCTGTGACTGGTTCTGTCACTGCTTGTTTCATTTAAGTCTTTAAAAGTAATTTCTCCAGACATCTAGGATATCCTTCTCTTCAGTTTTCATGTCACCTTTATCATCTTTGATTCCTTTTACAGTACTCTTTCCTCTATTTCTAAACTTCTTCAATAGCCTCCAAAAAATTGTGCCATCTTTCTGATATTTATTTTCCATACTCTTACCATAGTCTTTCCATGACTTTTGTTTACCACTTTTACACATAGCTTAGCTCTCTTACATTTTTCTCTGTATTCTTTTAGGGCATCTGCTGACTTATTTGCTAAGAACTTTTGGTATGCTTTCTTCTTTTCCAGGACTGCTTCTTTAACTTCTTGTGTCCATCATGGTGTTCTTATTTTTCTATCCTTGGAGACAACTTCACATATCTCCCTAGCTGAATTAATCAATGTCTTCTTTAGAGTTTGACACTGAGACTCCAAGGATTGGTTCTTATTTTCATTTAATTTTTCAATAATGTTTGTATAGTCAAATCTACAATTTACTGTAAAAGCTACTTAACTTTAATTCTCTTTGAAAGATTTTTGCATACGGTTCTTTTCAATATAATATCCATATTTATCTTGCTTAGTACTAAGTAATGGTCACTTCATTGTTTGAAGCGCCTGAAGTATTTTCAGGACTGGGGTAACTCCTATATAGAAGCTAACGACTTCACATCACTTGCCTTAGTATCCATAATCCAAGTACATATTCTTATACATACCTGTAAGGATATGTGCTTTGCATTATGGGATATTAAGGCAAGCGATGTGAAGTCATTAGCTTCTATATACGAGTTGCCCCAGTCCTGAAAATACTTCAGGTGCAAAATTTGTTTGCTTACACTTTGATAAAGGATTAAACCAAGTATATACAGTATTTTCAGTGTATAAGACGCTCCTATGTATAAGACACACCCAAGAAATTTAATACAATTTTCTGGAAAAAACCTCACAGGCTACTTTGACTGCATGTGTATGAATCGTTTTTGTTGAAATGGCAATGCCATTTTGCCGATTTTGTTGCACCCATTTCAAAACTTCGGTCTCTAGTTCTGGCCACTTCGCAATTTTTCCATGTTCCGCACGCTTTTCATTACGCAAATTGTACAAAATCTCATTCTGACTACGCCAAGTTCTAATCATTTTTTTCGTAGGCGTAGGTCCAAAATGTCTTTCAACTTCCCTATTCCTGTGTTCTTCCGCATATTTTACAACTTGCAATTTGTAACTTGAAGTATATGAATGTCGCCTGTTTTTTTCCATCACTAAAATCTACGGGGAAATATCAAACTGAACACAAAATATCTCAACATGTCAACTCGATACTGATAAACATCAGTAACTGATTACTCTGATTATTATGAAACATTAATGCGCTACAAGTCACGTGAAGGTCACGCATCAATTTGATTGTACCATTAACTGCCTACAAAGATCTTGGAACAAAAGGGAGTGCGTATGACCTTGAAAAGAGGAAACAATCTTTACCTTCATTATATAAGACGCACCCCATTTTTAGGATGAATTTTTAAGGTATAAAAGTGCGTCTTATACACCGGAAAATATGGTAATTTCTTGGTATCTTTAATTTATTTTTTTAATGGTCTCCAATTTCAAATCCTCTGCACCAGCATGATGATATCACTATCAATAACAGTGTAGTCAATGAAGCTTTTCTTATTTCTCGTGTCTTCTCTCCATGTCAACTTGTAAACACCTGAAGAGAAGTCCAGTAAATATTTACCATTATTATTGGCTTCTGGGTGCTGAATGGTCAAAGCTTTATAACTTGGAGGAGACTTCCACATAGCTTTTTAGAGAATGTAGAGAATCAACTGGGGCTTCTAACATTGGGCTTCTAACCTAATATTCACCTAATGTCCTAACCATCTCATTGTTTACCCTCTTAAGTGTCTACTGAACATACTGAAATGGATACTGAATGTACAAGGATGAGCTGGCAGTTTGTGATTTAGCCGACCGAATTGTATTCTTATTGGCTTAAACCACAATGATTATTTATTTATTTATTGTATGGCAATCTACATACAGTTATAAAAGTGCATACATAAATCAGTAAAAATACGTAAAAGGTAAATAAAAAATGTAAATGACAAACAATTAAAGTAAAACATAGGCAGTTACACTTTCGATGGACAAAGCACTTATAATTTAAGATCAAGTTCTCTGATCCAGTCTATAACAGGCGGTGTCGCCTCCAGGAGGTCATTTCTTTGACCCATATATGCAAGAAGATTGCACTCAGTGGAAATACGATTGGTTTGGGTGTCCACAGTCACACTCCGGTGAGGGAATTTTCCCCCCCACTTCTACAGAAAGCTTGCACATCTTCCTTGGCCGGTACGGATCCTGTTCAATGTTGTCCATGTCTTTCGGCTCAGTTCCATACCCAAGTTTCAAGTTGGGCATTACTATTTATTCTCCATATTCGTTTCCATTGATCTTTGGTATTATAGTTAGTCATTCTCAGATGTTTAGCTTTACGAAGTAGGGGGGGGGAAGGCTTTCTTGATTTCAATCTGTTAAGTTGTAGTTCTGATATGTCATTATGTATGGGCAATTCAGTATTTCTGAGTATTTTGTCATATTCTCGTAATAGAGTGTCACATTGTAAAATTTGGTGGTATTATGTTACTCAGCTTGTTACTCAACTTGGATTCTAAAACATAGAAACAAACAAAGACTAGAAGCAGCACAGATGAAGTTTCTAAGACCTCTCCTGGGACTCACTAGGTTAGATAAAAAGAAAAATACAGAAATAAGAGAAAAAGAGATACAAAAAAACATCATACAAGAAATAGAAGAATATCAGCAAAATTGGCTACACCACATAGAAAGGATGAATAACAATAGGATCTCCAAATTAGCATATAAATCTACAGGGAGAAGAGACCACAGACATCCAAGATTAAGGTGGAAAGATCAACTTCATCTGCAGAGCAGGAACAGACATAAAAAGCCTATACCTGAATTACTCAGACAGCGATGACGATGTTACTCAGCATTGGAAGCCAATGCTGAAGCCAATAAACAGGAGTTATTTTTATGGTTCCAGATATGTCGCATTGTGCTATTGAGCTGATGGTCAATTAGTTAGTATGGCAGCTATTGAGCTAGACTGGAATACAGTACTCTGCCACCAAAAAAGACCAGACCATGTGCAGATGTTCATAATGAGTTTGCTGCTGCAACTCAGAAAGTGTCACATAATTTCTGAACGATGTTGTTTCTAGTTCTTATTTTTCCAACTGTGTTTTCAGCGTGTTTCTTATATGATAGAGTATGGTCAAGTGTAACTCCTAGATACTTTGGGTATTTATTGTGGCATAGGACTGAATTTCTGCATGGGATGTTCAACTCGCCTTGTGCCAATTTATTATTGAGATGGAAAGTTGACATTTTAGTTTTACTTTTGCTTGGTTGTAGTCTCCATTTCTTAAAGTAAATATGCATGGAGGCAAGGTCGTTTGTAAGGGTTTCCTCAGTCCGTCTTAGTTCTCTATTTCTGGTGGCTAGCACTATGTCATCTGCATAGCAGAATTTTCTAGATACTGTATCTGGCATATCAGCTATATATATATATATATATATATATATATATATATATATATATATATATATAAGCTAAATAAGAGAGGGGGCCAATACTGAGCCTTGTGGTAAGCCATTGTTAAGTTTCTTCTGGTTACTAATATTTTCTCCAAGGACAACATGGAAATATCTATTGCTGAGCATATTATTAACAAGTTGTATTGTTTTTTGACATGGTAGTACTTTCATTAATTTATACAGCATCTTCTCTCTCCAGACAGCGTCGCATGCAGCAGTTAGATCAAGAAAAACTGCAGAAGTTTTTAGATTTCGTTGAAAGCCTGCTTCTATGTATGACGTCAGTGCCAGAACATGGTCACAATAACTACGATTAGGCCTAAAGCCTGCCTGTTCAATCGGAACGTGTTCAAAGATGGTGTTGCTTATATGCGCAGCTTAGTAATGTGATTAGTCGATAGTTTTGTGGGTCGTGTTGGTTTTCTGAGTTTGGAAAGAGCTATTATCTTAGTTTTCTTAAATTCTTTCAGTAACACACTGGTGTTCATTATTTCCGAAAAGAAACGGGCAAGCCATTTTTTGGTGTTTATGGCAGCATTACTAGGAAATTCTGGGTGAACTTCATTGAATCCTGGGACCTTTCTCATATTTGTATTGGCTAGCACATTGTTGATTTCCTCATTGCTGAAAGGTCTCGCATATTCTGATTCATCTTGTAGTTTCCCTTTAATTCTCTGGCTTCTCTTTTAACTTCGAAGGTATGATTTCTGTCAGATTGGCATCTCGAGATTTTAATAATATGATTAGCAATTTAAAAGGATGGTACAGTGTTACAGAATTTCATTCAGACTGTGGCATTGCAAAGTTAAAGAAGATCCCTATTGTTTTCATCAGAGAACCAGGGCAAACTGCAAAAAAGTCAGCTGCTGGAACAAATCTCAGAATGTCTCTACTCAACATCAACAGAGTTCAAGATTAGTACTATCAACATGAGAAGCATCAATGGAAAAGACAGACATGGAACTAGCAGAAGAAGGTATGAGTACCAAATCGACATAATAGGTATGACTGAAACAAAGAATACACATTGGTGTGTTTATTTGTTTATTATTTGTTGCCTAGAAAGATCACACCTTTCTAGGTGTGATCTTTCTAGGCAACAAATGCTTATTCTTCTTCTTTACGAATTACAAGTGATATCTGTTGCGACCAAGACTTCATCTACTTTAATAGTATCCTTTAGTCTTTTTTTAGATCTTCCTGTTCTTCTCTTATTCTTTGGTTTCCGACTATAGACTTGTTTTATTATTCTATCTTCACTTCTTCTCTCCACATGTTGAATCCATTTTATTCTTAATGTTGATACCCAGTTATTTATTGCTTGTATTGCACATTGTTTTCTTATATCTGTATTTTTTTAATTTTATCTAGTTTAGTTTTATTTACTATTTTTCTTAATATATTCATTTCACCTGTGTTTAACATTTGTCTTGTTTTTCTAGTGTCTGTCTGGTCTTGTTTCTGCATTATATGTCATAATAGGCTTATAATAATAATAATTCCGTGTGATGATACTGCGTTCCTCCCCCCCCCCTTTTTACGGGAGTTCATGGTACCATCTAGTTCCCCCAAATTTTATTCGGGCTCAGAAACCAGCATAGGCTGATGAATCAGACCTGTGACTGGGTCAGTATTCCTGACTGTAATCTGTGTGTCCTAATACCAGTTTGCCTGCTTGCGGGATGAAAAACTCCAGGATAAACTGGCAGAAAAAACCCTGCTGTCCATGCCCAAGACCGGCTGACTTGGCTATGGCTGAGGAAGATCCTTCAGCTCCTCACGTCGTTGATGGGAATCGAACCTAGGACACTCCTTTCCCATGCATATGGTTGCGAAGCGCAAAGCCACTAGGCTAACCGCGCGGATAATAGGCTTGATTACTGCTTTATAAATTCTGGTTTTTGTCTCTACTCTAAGATGTTTATTTTTTCATATTGTTTCATTCAAGCATCCTGATATTCTTGCAGCTTTTTCAACTTGTTCTCTAACTTCTAGATGTGGCCTTCCTTCACATTTTAGTTGTATACCTAAATAGTTGAAATTTGTTATTTGTTCAATAATAGTACCTCCAATTTTAATTTTGCATCTTTGTGGTTCTTGTGATATTGTCATGCATTTTGTTTTAGTTTTTGATATCTTCATATTATATAATTTTGCTGCTTTATTAAATGTATGTAGTAATATTTGTAACTGAGTTTCATTTTTTGCAATTAATAGTACATCACCTGCATAACATACGAGGGTGGTCTGAAAAGTTTTCAGCCTCGACAATAGATGGCAACACTATCAGCAAGAAATTTTTTTTGTAAGTTGGTACATCTGTCATAAGCATATATGTGAAATTACAAGTTATTCTATCAAGTAGTTTGTTTTATACAGCTGTCTGAAGCAAAAGTGTTGTCTGTATCCCTTGAAATGGATAAAATTGAATATTATGTGGTTATAAAATTCTTTGTAAAACAAGGTTAACTTCAAAAGAAATTCATTTGAAGTTCATAAAAGTTTATGGGCACTCTTCTTCATTTTTGACAATTAAGAAATGGGCTGCCAAGATGGCTGCCAAGATTTAAACGTGGCGGTACCAGCCTTGAAGGTGATCCATGTGAAGGATGTCCAAAAAGTGTAACAACACCAGAAATCATTGATTAAGTGCACAATATGGTATTGGATGACCGGAAAGTCAGAGTGCACGAAATTGCTGAGACTATAGGCATTTCAAAAGAACGTGTAGGATATATTTTGCATGAGGAATTGCATATGAAAAAGCTTTGTGCAAGATGGGTGCCGCATTTGCTCTCAACAGATCAAAAATGCCCTTGCATGAAAATCTCTGAACAGTGCTTGGAGCATTTTAACAAGAATAGAATTGATTTTGTGCATTGATTTATTATTATGGATGAGACTTGAATTCACCATTACACACTGGAATCTAAACAGCAGTCAAAACAGTAGACAGAAGCCGGTTATTCAGCGCCAAAGAAAACAAAGTCTGTTCCATCAGCAAGAAAGGTCATGGCATAAGTGTTTTGGACTGCTAAAGACATTTTGTTTATTAATTATCTTGAAAAGGGTAAAACAATAACCAGGGAATATTATTCCGATCTTTTAACCAGACTAGATGAAACAATTCGTGAGAAAAGACCCAGTTTGCAGAACAAAAAAAAAATCATCTTTCATCAGGACAATGCACCTGCCCACAAAAGTGCTTTGGCAATGGGAGAATTAAGGGATCGGCACAATAAATTGTTGGAACATCCACCCTATTCCCCATATTTGGCTCCCTCTGACTTCTATCTCTTCCAAAAACTAAAACTCTTCTCGCTGGTCAGCGTTTTTCTTTGAATCAAGAGGTGATTGCAGCTGTAGAGGGGTATTTGCAGATCTTACTGAGAACCACTACAGGGACGGGATAATGTTGCTGGAGCATTGCTGGAATAAATGTATGTCTTAAGGGAGATTATGTTGAAAAATAATTTTGAAAATTATAAAATAGTTTTGTCATTATTAGGCCAAAAATTTTCAGACCACCCTATAGTTCTTATTTATTTATTTTCACTTCTGGATTTTGTATTTTATTAACTTTTTGTATTATTTCATCCATTATTATATTGAATATTGTTGGGCTTAAAAAGTCTCCTTGTCTAATGCCATTACTAATTTATATCTCTTTAGTTATTTTTCCTTGTGTTTTTATTATATAGCTATTAGTATCATATATTTCTTTAATTATTTGTATTATGTTTTCTGATACTTTTCTTCACTGCAATATTTCTATTACATCTTAAATTAATATTTTGTTAAATGCTTTTTCCAGATCTGTAAAGCATATAAATAGTTTCCTATTGTATTCTGTTGTTTTCTCTATCAATTGTCTGATTATGAATATTGCTTCTATGAATATATATGAATATGAATTTTTGCTGAATATTATGAATCTATCTTCTCTGAAACCTTGTTGTTCATCTAATAGATTAATTTCCTTTGTTATTTTATTATTTAGGATTCTTGTTAGTACTTTTAATGAGGTATTTAATAAATTTATTGCTCTATAATTTTCTTGTTTTTTTTTTTAATCTCTTTTTTTAAATATTGGTATTGTTATACTTTTTTTCCATTCTACCGGAACTTTTTTTGTACTTATTTGGTTGTCTAGTACAGTGCTTCCCAAACTTCTGGATTTCAGGGCCCCCTTTGCAAAAATTAAAATATTTCACGGCCCCCTCGAAAAAAATCGTAATAGAGATATATATTATTATAATATTTATTGTCTTTATATTCAATACAAAACATACACAGCGAATATTGCAAAAATCAAATGCATATATTACATTTTTTGCCTCTTACCGTTTGGTTCTGAAGACGATGCGGGCTGTTCTGGTAAAATATGAAATGCTGTTCTTTTTTTTGAGTCTGTTTCTGCTTCTTCTGATTGTTCGCGGGAATGTTTTTAAATTTTTTTTATCAGCCACTTATCCATCTCAGGGTTAAATTTTTTAACGTAGAATAGATCATATAATATCCCCACAGACTGATAACATGAAATTAGTGAATATTACCTGAATAAGGGAATTCCCGGACCAGGAACATTTTCTCTTTTGTGACTTTTCTCCCTTTACGGTAATTAAGCCTAACACGAAACAGACAGCAAATGCAGGTTATTAAAACGTGCATATGATTGGTGCAGTATTAACAAAAGATCATGCAACCGAAAGATAAAAGCATAGCTGACAATTGAGTTGAAATGCTAACTCTCTTCAACTGAATTCCATATGTGAAACTGCCATAACATTCATTATATATATATTACTTAGTTTTAACACTTTTACGAATTTTACCACGTTCGGTTGAATTTTATTGCTGCCTTGGGAAATCGAACTCGCACACATCTAATTAATAACAATAGTTTTTAGTTAGATACTGTTTGCCCATGCAACATATGGTTTTGTTTCAGTCTATATAGCATAGTTTCTGTATGAGGGGACATGTGATTCATTAATTAGTTTGTTTTTATCCCAGTTGTCTCTAATTGCACTATTTGTTGAGAAATATATTACACAGACTGCTCATACCTTATTCACTGGCATAATAAAAGTACTTGTTTTTATTGCCTCTGCAGTATAGTGGCTGTTCGGGAGGGCATGTTGTTTACCACTGCAAGCGAGTTACTATCTCCCCCACATGAACTTGTTTAAGCTTTTTTTCAAGTGTGAAGTATATGCGAAACTTTTATTGGTAACAGAAAACTAGCTCGGATGACAGTGATAATATAAAACGAGTTTTGATATGTATATAAAGTCAATATCAACAGTCTCCCTGATTACGAACGCGTGATGAAAGGGACAGGAAGATTTGGAGCTTCCCTGGAGAGCATTCGAAGTAAATACAATTAACCACTGCTTTGAAACGAAACATATGAATAAGCAATATTTACTAATATTCATTAAGCGCCGAAATACGCAGGAAGCAAAGTTTGTGAACCAACACCAATGTGTGAATTTTTCCATTAAAATATAAAAAATAACAAAAAAGAAATAATAAATAATAAAAGTTAAATACGTTTCTTTAGAGATAAGAAAAATCTACTTAGTCTTAAAACATTTTAAATTTGTTTTCATTGTTTCACGCCCCCATTAACAAAACCTACGGCCCCCAGTTTGGGAAGCGCTGGTCTAGTATATTTAAACTGAATTATAATTTCTTTACCATTTTTTAATAATTCATTATTGATATTATATAGACCTAGTCAATTTTTTAATTGCATTTTCAATTTCTGTTATTTCAGTTTTCGTTCTGTTATATTTATTTCTTCTTCTTGATTTGTTTGTTTACCTAGGTTCTACTTTATTTCAATTGTTTGGTTATAAAAGTTTTTAAAATAATTTTCTAATTCCTCTATTTCTACTTTTAATATTGGGATATATTCTGCTTCTTCCTTCTTTTGTGTATTTTGAAATCTCCACATTTGTTTCTGTATACCATAGAAATCATGTTCAAGTTCTTTTGTATATGATTCCCAAAATTGATTTTTGCTTTCTATCTTCTTTTGATTAACTTTATTTCTTATTTCTTTATATTCGTTCTAATTATTTGGTGTTACGTATTTGTATTTACTTTTTATATTTATATTCTCTTTTTTCCTTTTATTCTTTATTCTATTTTTACTTCTTACGTGTACCAGGAGTTATCTCCTGCAAATTTATTTAATTTTAAATGACTGCGCCAGCTGGTGATTAATTCCTGATTCTTAGGTCTACTTCAATGACTATCACTATAATAATACTTAATAACGGGAACACGAGGTATGCAGTCGCGGCTCCCCCCCCTTTCTCTCACACAAATGTTTCCCCCTTCACTTACACAGGTTCGTAATTTTAATAAGTGGTAGGTCAGTCTCAGTTAACAGAACATACAAAGTTTGATCTAAAACAATGCATTTTAATACTACTAATTAGAATATACATGAAATCAAGCAAAGGTATTAGTATACAATAATTACATTTCTGCACACATGTACTGAGCTCATTCAATCTCTTACGTTCTTCTTATTATACAAGGTTATATAATCCTAGCTCAGGAGCATTATTCAATCATCGTTATTCCATTGGTTTGCTCTAGGATTGAATGATGCTCCTGTTATTATGTTAGTTCTGGCAATACTAAGTTATTCAAAATTCATACATGATATTTCGCTTAATCTTATTTGTCACAAATCACATGAGAGTCAATTTCCTTGCTGTTAGATTTACGCAATTCATAGGTCCAATGTACAAAGCTGTATTTTCAATCAATGCTTTTTGCATAACATTTCCTTTCTTAAACTGTCTTATTAAAAGTTCTCGCGTACATATTTTATAAGTCACAGCAGGAAGGTCACACCTAGACGTTTGGTCCAAAAGGATCTATGAGTCAAGTTGAGTCTAGTAGGGCTATACCTAAGGTTTTCTTTTCCTTTCCCTTACAGCACTTCTTAAGCATATAGGTAAGAATTGTTTGGCTTACTGATTAGTTTCCCTGGTTTTATGGCTATTCTTTCCTCGGATGCAACAGGATTTCCTTGTCGTCTCCGCTGTTTTTCTTTGTTGAATCCTACGAAGTAGTTACATTGGCAGTAACTCACCAATGGCCCTGTCTGCTGGTTTCTTGTTGTACAGTTGGAAGACTTGTACGTGACGGAACCCACTGCAACGTGGAGGGCTGCTGGAAACTGGCGTCAAGCATCCTCTGCCTTAACGGCTTTCTCACTGGCACACAGGAAAAATGCAGGAAACAAGAGCGTTTGAAGAGCACGCAGTGCTTATATCATGCTGGCGAGCGCCCTCTCTCACTATCGACGTCACTCACACAGCCATCTTTGATTGGTCTCATAGGGTCACATTCTTTCCTCGACAGCCTTCTTGACGGAACTCTTACTGCCGAGCTTACTGGATGACATCTCGGATTTTCTGAGTCATGGACTGATACGTAATGATGAGACCCTCCGCTGATTGGTTAACAACTCTGAAGTCACTTAACATAAATTTTTCTGTGTCGGGCATGATTTATAATAGCTTTTGGATTACTTTACAATAATATTATTGATTGAATTGTTACAGTCTCAAATTACATTTTATTCATTGCTTCTATGCCTTTGCTCTTGAGAGCTCAAGCATGTCTTTATCTTAAGTGAGTAATTTCTCATGTTGTGGCTGAAACAAATGGCGGTCACAGAGTGGGCCAGTTATTTCCGACACAACAGTAGATAATTTTTTTTTCTTTTGTTAATATTTTTATTTCTTCGTTAAACCATGGAGTCCATCTTCTTAATTTTGTTATTCTTTTTTTTTTTCTTTATCCCTAATACTTCTGTTTGCTATTTCAGTTAAATTTCTTTTTTAAAAAATTATCCAATTATCTTCCACATGTTGTTTGCTGCTTAATGGGCTATCTTATAACTTTTGTTTTAATCTATTGTAGTATAATGTTTTTATATTTTCTTCTTTTAATAATTCTACTTTAAATTTTATAGGCTTATGTAGTTCAGTGAAAGTAGTGCTTGAGTCCTCCACACTTGGTTGCTCAAAATTAGACTTATGTTCAAGTCTAGTTGCCAACTGGAGGAACGTTTTCTAAGCCTATTTTCAACCAGTTCCCGAGTTAGTCAATCTCTGGCACAGGCAAGCGGGATTTTCCTCCTGGAAACTTGGGTTTTTCATCCCGTAAACTCAAGAAAATCAACTGTGGTGCTCACAGTATTTCTGACAGTAACATATCCTGTTAGTGTTAGGTACCAAGAAATGGCAGCACTTGTTTGCCGGCGTCTTCATCGATGGATGCCTATAATTAGTGATAGACATGGGCAAGCTATCTCTGATTGGCTACTGGTGGAGATTGAACTGTCCACTCAGTTTCCAAAAGCTAGATAGGGTGTAAAGGCCTCACCTACTCCCTATAAGGGAATAAAAGGCGTTAGCTGATTTTTTATTTTATTTTTTTATTTTATTTCGGCATTGTGTTGATTTTCTTTAGATTTTATTTGCACCCTCTTGTAAAGTCTTAGTTTACATATTAACAGATTGTGATCACTTCGAATTTCTGCTGATATTAACACTCTAACATCTTCTATTTCTGGTGGATGTATTAGTTTGTTACATATAATATAATCTATTATGGATTCCTGTTCTCTTGTGTTTCCAAAAGTTATTTTATGCTGTTTTTTATGTTGATAAAATGTATTCATTATTTTTAACTTATTATTTGCACAGAATTGTATCACTGTTTCTCCATTATTATTTATAGGTTCTTCATCACATGTTTGCATAATTCCATTTCTTGGTATATTTCCTATTCTTGCATTTAAGTCTTCCATTATAATTAATTTTTCATTTGGTTTTATTTCTTGTATTATTTGTTGTAAGTCCTCATAGCTTCTGTTTTTTCTTTTCTTCCTTCTTTTGAGGCATATATACTGTAATTATATATTTTTTTTATCTCTATCAGATTTTATCCTAACTGTTAATATTTTTTCGTTTATATATTTATATTCTTCTGTATTTTCATTTAGCTCTTTATGTATCACTATTCCTACTCCAGCTTCAACACTATTTTGTTTTTTTACTCCACTGTATATAAATATATAGTCTTGTATATTCATTGTTCCATTTCCTTTTTTCTTTGTTTCTGTTATGCAGCATACTTTAATATTTCTTTTGGCTATTTCTTGTATAAGTTCTTCCTCTTTTCCATTAATCGCTCTTACATTCCATGTTGCTAGTTTTATTATTGTGTATTGTTTTCTTTTCCGTTTCCAATCGATATCCAATTTTTCTATCCAGTTCATGTTTATCTTGGTTTCTCAAGCAGTATTGTTTTATGCCTAATGACGAGTTGCTAGCTCAATCACCAGACGCCTTCCACATTAGCTGAGAATTTTGATATAGCCTTCATGCCTAGGGTCACCCTGGCATGAAAGCTACATCCTTCTGGAAGATCAAGCTTCCAACATACTTCACCTACATCTCCTGTTCACCTCTTCACCACGATGAAGTGTGGGTAGGATTTAGAGAGTCACCATCATGCATATTAAGGATTTAGGCCTAGCATGGCCTGTTCCGGCCTTAGACGTTATCGTTGAATCGTTTAAGAGGACGTCCTGGTTTTCTTTTTCCTAATGGCTTGTACTTTAAGGCTGGTTTTGGTAATCTCTCTGTTTTCATTCTTTGAACGTGTTCCATCCATTTATATTTATATTTTTTAATTTTTTTCTATTACTGCTTCTTGGTTTAATTCTTTCATAATTTCTTCATTTCTTTTGTGATCAAATAGGTTTGAATTTCAAATAGAAATGAAGTTTATTTCTCATAAACTTCATTTCTGCTGTTGTTAATCTTTGTTTGTCTTTTTGTTTTATTGTCCAGATTTCGCTTCCATACATTAAGACTGGCAGGGCTAATGTATTGTATACTTTTAGTCTGGTTTGTTTTTGAACTAGGTTTGGTTTAAATATAGAGTTAATTGCACCTGTTATTTTTAAATATTTCGCAATTTTTACATTTATATCTTTTTTCATTTTCATATGTGATCGTATATCCTAGGTAGTTAAATGAATTCACCTGTTCTAAGATCTTGTTATCTATTACTCTTTCAGTTCTTGCTGGATCTTATCCTTTAAAGGCCATAATTTTGATTTTTCTGTTGATATTATCATACCATAATCTTTAGATATCTCATTTACATCTAAAATAGCTTTCTGTAGTTTATCTTCAGAATTTGTAATTATTATTTGGTCGTTGGCAAAGAGGAGAGTGTTTAAGTTTACTGTTAGGAGAAAGTTTAATTCCTTGATGTAAATTTTTATTCCATTTTATTATTATTTCATTTAAGTAGATATTAAAAAGAGTTGCTGAGAGGGGACATCCCTGTCGGACCCCTTGGCTTATCTCTCTTGTATATGATAGCTCGTGATTTAATATTATTTGTATTTGATTATTTTCATATATACTTGTTGATAGCTTTTAGGATATTATTTGGTATTTGTCTTTGCTTTAATATGTTAAATTATATGTTTCTTTTAACTTTGTCAAATGCTTTTTCAAAGTCAAATGCGATAAATGCAATATGTGTTTCTAAGTTGTATTCTCTTCTTTTCTCTATTATTAATTTTAGGCAAAAGGCTGGGTCTATACATGATCGTCCTTTTCTAAATCCATTCTGTACTTCTAAAATAAAGTTTTCGGAATATTTCATTAGTTTGCTATTTAAGATTCTGCTATATATTTTGTAACAGGAATTTAGTATACTGATACCTCTATAGTTTTTAGGGTCATCTCTATTATCTTTTTTAAAGATAGGAATCACAATTGCTTTTTTCCATTCTATTGAGGGGGGGGGATACCAGTTGAATAAATTCATCATCATCATCATCAAATTCCTGCCATGAACCCTCAAGGGGTGTACAGGATATGATAGTACCACATGAAAAAATTACATCATTACTAACTTCCTATCTACAATTTTCCTCCAAATCAATCTGTTACTTGTCAAGACTCCAACATTATCAGATCTTATATTAATATCGTCTAAGGCACTTTGTACCGTATCATTCCACCTATATCTTGGTCTACCTCTGGTCGTTTTCCTGCCAACCTGGCAGAGAACACTTGTTTTGCTAATCTTTCCTCTCCCATTCTATTTAAGTGACCATACCACCTGAGATTAGCTCTGCTAACATATTCCTGGATGCTGACAATGTCAAGTTCTTTCCTAATATCCTTGTTTTTAATATGATATTGCCATTGATGCCATCTGTTCACACCTCTAATCTTTCTCAGGACTCTCATATCTGCGGTCTCTAGTATTTGGTAAAGTGTTTTACTTCTGACCCAGCTCTCAGATCCATAAGTTAAAACTGGTTTGAACACTGTCTTGTATACAGTTAATTTAGTGTTCCAACTAATTTCTCTCTTATTCCATATGAATTTATTCAATTGACTTCCCACCATACCAGCTTTGCTGATTCTGTTGTCTGTTTCTATATTTAATTTACCATCTTCACTAAAAATCATGCCTAAGTAGCTGAACTGTTTTACTTGTTCTACAGGTTCTCCATTCACAACACAGCTGACATTTTCAATGATTCTGCCTATTTTCATTGTCTTTGTCTTTTTATTGCTGACCTTCATACCATATCTATTACAACAGTTATTCAATTTAGTCAGAGAATCTTGCAGACTTGTAGCGGATTTATTTAGAAGTATAATAACATCATCTGCATAAAGCAAAGAGCTGACATTAACATCTCCAATTTTGATATCATGTTTAATACTACTTTCCTTCATAATGTGTTCCATATAGATAATGAATAACAGAGAGAATAATGTACATCCTTGTCTCACACCAGATTTAACATTAAACCATCTTCCTGTACTTCCTTCAATTCTAACTGCTGACTTACTCAAATAAAGACTAAGTATTGCTTGATATAATGTCCCATTGACACCATATAACTGCAGCGTATTGAATAGCTTCTCTCTTGGCACCTTGTCATATGCCTTTTCCAAATCGACAAAACTCAAATAGAGATCTTTGTTATATTCCCATGATTTCTCCACTATTTGTCGTAAAATGAAGATCTGATCCTGACAGCCTCTATTTGGCAGGAATCCAGCTTGTTCTTCACCAAGCTTTTCTTCCACAATTCTTCTCAATCGTTTCTCAAGTATACTTGCGTAGATCTTGCCAGGAACACTTAGTAGGGAAATACCTCTGTAATTCTCACATTCAGTTTTATTTCCCTTTTTATATATGGGTACTATGAGAGCTCTACTCCAATCATCGGGAATTCGTCCCTCTGTCCAGGCTTTCTGAACAATGTAGTGCAGCCACTGTAAGACTTTTATACCCCCATACTTCAGCATTTGTGGTCGAATATCATCTACTCCTGCTGCCTTTCCACATTTTAAGCCTTTGATGTCTTTTTCTACTTCAAGTATGGATATGTATTCCTGACTGCATGCCTGGTCAGTGTTTTTTACCACTGTGCTGTCATCACTGCTTGTTTTATTTAGCAGTTTTTCAAAGTAATTACTCCATTCTTCAAGGATATCTTTTTCTCCCATTTTCATGTCACCTTTGTCATCTCTAACTCCTTTTACAGCACTCTTTCCTCCATTCTTAAGCTTCTTCAACAACCTCTAGAATATTTTGCCACCCTCTTGATATTTATTTTCTATATTCTTGTGAAAGTCCTCCCATGACTTTTGTTTAGCTAGTTTTATACAGTGTTTTGCTTTTTTACATTTGTCTGTGTATTCTCTAAGAGCACAAGCTGACTTGTTTGCTAGGAACTTTTGATATGCTTTCTTCTTTTCCTTCACTGCCTCTTTAACTTCCTGTGTCCACCATGGAGTTCTAATTTTTCTATCCTTGCAGACAACTTCACCACATGCCTCTCTAACTGAATCAATCAACGCTTTCTTCAAGGCTTGCCACTGAATCTCCAAGGTTAGATTCCTGTTCTCAAACTCTTTCAATTTTTCTTCAATAATCTTTGTGTATTTTAGTCTACAGTTCACATCTGAGAGCTGCTCAACTTTTATTCGCTTTAAAACTTTCTTACACGTTATTCTTTTCAATATGAAATTCAATTTTATCCCGCTCAAGACTAAATAGTGATCACTTCCAATTTCAAATCCTCTGTACACTCTGGTGTCCTGCACCAGGGAGAAAACATCACTATCAACAATAACATAGTCAATGAGACTTTTCTTTTTCCTTGCCTCTTCTCTCCATGTGAATTTGTGCACATTTTTATGTTGGAACATGGTGTTAGTAATAACCAGTCCATGTCCTGAGCAGAAATCCAACAGATATTTGCCATTATATATATATATATATATATATATAAAAAAAATAACAAAGATCTGTATTTAAGTTTTGTTGATCTGGAAAAGTCATATTACAAGGTGCCAAGAGAGAAGCCATTCAATACGCTACAGTTATTTATTTATTTATTTATTTTTAAATAACTTTTTTTAATTACGCTACAGTTATATGCCATCAATGGGGCATTATATCAAGCAATACTTAGTCTGTATTTGAGTTGTAATTTGGCAGTTAGAATTGAAGGATGTACAGGAAGATGGTTTAATGTTAAATATGGTGTGAGACAAGGATGTACATTATCCCCTCTGTTATTCATTATCTATATGGATCACATTATGAAGGAAATGGTATTAAACATGATATCAGAATTTGAGATGTTAATGTCAGCTCTTTGCTTTATGTGTACGATGTTATACTTCTGAATAAATCTGCTACAAGTTTGCAAGATTCCCTGACTAAATTGAATAACTGTTGTAATAGATATGGTATGAAGGTCAGCATTAAAAAGACAAAGACAATGAAAATAGGTAGAATTGTTGAAAAGTCAACTGTGTTGTGAACGGGGAACCTGCGGAACAAGTAAAACATTTCAGCTACTTAGGCACGATTTTTAGTGAAGATGGTAAATTAAATATGGAAATAGACAACAGATTCAACAAAGCTGGTATGTTGGAAATCAATTGAATAAATTCATATGGAATAAGAGAGAAATTAGTTGGAACACTAAATTAGCTGTATACAAAACAGTGTTCAAACCAGTTTTAACTTATGGATCTGAGAGCTGGGTCAGAAGTAAAACACTTGACCAAAGACTAGAGACCGCAGATATGAGAGTCCTGAGAAAGATTAGAGGTGTGAACAGATGGCATCAATGGCAATATCATATTAAAAACGAGGATATTAGAAAACAACTTGACATTGTCGGCATCCAGGAGTGCAGAGCTAATCTCAGGTGGTATGGTCACTTAAACAGAATGGGCGAGGAAAGATTAGCAAAACGAGTGCTCTCTGCCAGGTTGGCAGGAAAATGACCCAGAGGAAGACCAAGATATAGGTGGATTGATACAGTACAATGTGCCTTAGATGATAGAGAATATAAGATCTGATAATGATAATATTGGAGTCTTGACATGTAATAGACTGATTTGGAGATAAATTGTAGGTAGGAAGTTAGTAATGATGTAAATTTTTCATGTAGTCCTATCATATCCTGTACACCCCTTGAGGGTACATGTCAGGAATTTGATGATGATGTCTTCCTGTTTCCCTCCCCCCCTTACACCACACTGCCTCATAACCGTTGCGACTATTTTGCTCTTTGATGTCTGCCTTATATGGACTTAATTCGACGTTGAAAGTTTATTTTTCACTAGGTTAGACTATAATAAATTTAGTTTAATCCTTTATCCAAGTGTGAGCAAACAAAGTTTGCGCCTGAAAATATCTTGAGGACTGAATATAGTGTTGTACTATCTTACCTGGATAAGTAGTGCAACACCAGGGCAACTCGTAGCAAAGGTGGAGCAAGATACCAACACTCCTATCCCAGTATCTCCCATAATGCAAAACACATCTCCTTGTGGATATGTCTACTGTTATGCATTAAGGGATTGGCCACTACCCAGACTAGTTTTGACCTTTATTGAGGTCTCTTCAGTGGGAGTCAGGCCCAGAGTTGGAGATACCAGGCAGAAGCAGTAGCAAGTCATCTTTACATATAGATGTAGCCAAAAGGTTTACACCTTTTTTTATTAAATTACTCTGGATTTAGAGAAAGATGTTGAAAGTTTATTTTTTCACTAGGTTAGACTATAATAAATTTAGTTTAATCCTTTATCCCAGTGTGAGCAAACAAAGTTTGCACCTGAAAATATCTTCAGGACTGAATATAGTGTTGTACTATCTTACCTGGGTAAGTAGTGCAACACCAGGGCAACTCGTAGCAAAGGTGGAGCAAGCCTAAAAAAAGGTGTAAACCTTTTGGCAACTTCTATAGGTAAAGATGACTTGCTACTGCTTCTGCCTGGTATCTCCAACTCTGGGCCTGGCTCCCACTGAAGAGACCTTAATAAAGGTCGAAACTTGTCTGGGTAGTGACCAATCCCTTAATGCATAACAGTAGTCATATGCACAAGGAGATGTGTTTTGCATTATGGGAGATACTGGGATAGGAGTGTTGGTAGCTTGCTCCACCTTTGCTACGAGTTGCCCTGGTGTTGCACTACTTATCCAGGTAAGATAGTACAACACTATATTCAGTCCTCAAGATATTTTCAGGCGCAAACTTTGTTTGCTCACACTGGGATAAAGGATTAAACTAAATTTATTATGGACTTAATTCCTCTGCTATCATCGGCAGCACTCCCTCTCCCTTCTTGTCCTTTCTATCCTCGCAAAAAAATACTGTATCATTCCATATCTATTCCTATTAGGATATCATCTTCATTCAACCATGATTTACTTATTCCAGTAATATCAATATCAACGACAGCCTAACAATATCAATTACATGGTGGGGTATTTTTACAGACCTTGTGGATTGGTCACTACTGATGAAGAAATTCATCACAAATAGAGACGATGGGTGCGAAAAGAGTAATCATAATGGGAGACTTTAATTATCTAAATATTGATTGGGTAGTAGTAAAATCTAATGAGAAGAATGAAACTGAGTTTATTGAGTTGTTGCAGACAACTTCATCAAGCAGCATGTGACAGAAGGAACTCGAAGTGAAAGATTGTTTGATTTGATTATAGTGTCAGGGGATGTTTCAGTTAAAGACGTAACTATTCTGCCTCCAGCTGGTGACAGTGATTAATGCAGTACTCACTTGGGAAGTGACTAAGTTTATGAATGTTCTTTTCAGAAAAGGTTACATGCTAAACTACAAAACAGGAAATTATGACCAACTGAGAAGTATACTGAGTTCATAGGAATGGTATTAGTCACTGGATAGGAAGAATATCGACAGTGCATAGGAAGCATTTAAAAAATACTTAAATAACGAAATATCTGAATGTGTCCTGAGAGTTCAAATAATAAATAGGTTAGAAGTCAAATGGATGTGTAATCTTATTAAGCAAGAGATTTGTAAGAAACGGATAGTAAGGATTTGTAAGAAAACTGAGAAGGTGTGACTAGGTGAGCTAACATTTTGAACTCACTCAGCACCTAGCATCTGTGATTGGTTATTGTGTCAACCAATCCAATTGAATATTGTCACCTGGCATGAACACATGTTTTATTGCAACAATAAAGCACATGCTCCTGTTTTTAGTTCATCTTTTTCTGATTTGTGAAAAAAATGAACTGTTGTGAACAGTGTCCGGTGTTCGTTTGCCCTCTGTGTCTAGTGAATTACTGAGTGAAGTGTGAGTTGTAAATTTATAGTGAAACAAATTTAAATAGAAAAATACATTTTTAAAAGGTAAATGTATGTAATTTAATATTATTTTACGTATTAGTTTTATGATTTTTTTTGCTTTTAAACCAAAATAATTTGATTTAGTATTTTGGGATTAATTAGTTGATTTTTAATAAAATATGCTGGCCAATTTTTTTATGTATGAAATTGTGCTAAAAACTGTATTAATTCCGAATACTTTTTTTTTTCCAAGAATTAAAGATCATTAAAATCGATGTAAAATGAAAATAACTTATTTATAGTTTACATTGAGAAATAATTACATAAAAAAATGCTAAAAGATGTTTATTGATGTAATTATTTAATTACATCAATAATCATAAAAATTTATTGATGTAATTATTTGTCTCCAAGCCCCCCCCCGGAAAATTTTCTGTAGATGCCCATGCATATAATCAAATTGATGTGAAATTTGTAGTCCAGGTTGCATAACCCACACAACAGCACACCCAACCGAAATGGGCACATGAAGCTGTTAAACTGTGAATGAAATTGTTTTGTATATTTTTGTTTTTGTTTTTTGTTCATTCACATTTAACATAATATACCATATACCAAGCAAGACTTGTGTAAATATTATTTAATGTAAACAACTTATTTTACAATTTAATATTCATATAACTACCTTAATTTTGTCTAATATTTAATTATTTAATCAAAGATATATGTATTAATAATAAAAATACTGTATTAAATATTATTAAGCTATTTTATTTATTACTATGTTAATATAAGAATTTGTATTTGATAATTTAACTGCGCATTATTTGAAATGTAAATATTCTCTATTTATTCCTGTTTGTAGAAATTTAACATTATGTAATAGCTCAATTTTATTATATTTTGTTTTGTTGTCATGGAAACGTATGTAAGTGAACGAGCACGTTTTTGGAACAGAACGTGGGGAGAAAGCTGAAAGTTTACTAAAAAGGAATTAGTTAAAGAGATCACGAGAAGAATTTAGGCGGGAAAAACGGATATAAAAAGAGAGGAATGCTGGAAAAGGGGGAGCATTAGAGATTTATTGGAGAGGGATTGGCATTAGGTTGGAATCTGAGCATTTGGCATTCGAAAATCACAGTGCGATAATAGCGAGTCGGCAAGTCACTCAAGCAGCTAAATAAAGTCTACTAGTCGAGAAGTGGTTAGCTTATAAGTTTTGGAATAACAAATAAAGCTATGGAAGATAGCTAAGTGATTACAGATAGACTAGCGATTGCTTGAGTTGAGATTTAATTTCAGGGCCGACCTTTCAAGGACACACGGAAACTTGAAGCATAGCACGAAGTAACTAGAGAATAATTAGAGGCAACAGAGTTGTGTTTAATGATAGCGGTGTCAAGAATTATAGTACCTAAAGGATTAAATTGAATGTCAAAGGAGTAGGCAACTGTGCATATAAAACTTCAAGTTAAGGAATTATTGTGTGTTACCTTAGTACAAGAGTTGTTAATAGAACACTGAAATAGTTAAATAATGTCAAATGTAGTACAAGCGTTTTGATCTGTGCAAGAACGTTGATTGTATGTATTGTGACCGTTAATTAATTCAGTTGTTGCATAGAAGATTTATTTAAATGAGTGCCATATACTGTTTAAGTGTTACAGTTATAAAAAATGTTTGTGTGTAAGTTAATGAAGATAGAAGATTATCGGTAAGATTATTCCAACCATTAGTATTCCTATAAAGAGATGTGAGTGTGTTTCATCGTAGAATTTCCTTATGTTAACAGTAACTATGGCGATGATTAACTGAAGTGTAAAATTAAAAGTGTTTGTTTGTAAAGAGGTGTTACTGAAATTTTTGTCGTATTTGGAACTTAAAGAACTGTGAGAAGACTGTATTAGAGATAACAGATTTAAAATTATCTGAGTTTGTATGACAGTATTATCAGAAAGGCTGAAGTGTTTATAATAATTTATTTAGTATTTTGATCTTGAGTGTATAATTTGTGATTATAAAATTAAATATTTGTTTTTGTTAATCAAAAGTTGTATTTTGCCTGAATCTCTTTTACTGCACCATTCATAAAATATTCGAGCCAAAGCAGGTAAATTAAGTAAGTTAAATATTCTTGGCCAGTATATATTTTAAGGAGAAATAGTTGAAGGTTGATTTATCTTCAATTCTTGAACTAATTCAGATATAAAGTGGCGCAGTCTTTAAATATAAATTTTCTTTATATTTGAATTAGAAATCAACTTACAACTTATCAATTAATTAAGAACATCGTATGTTCTTAATTAATCTTAATTGTTCTTAAGAATGTCGGATCCAAAGTAAGGATTGACAAGAAGTAGGATCCAACAAAGCCACTGATATATATATATATATATATATATATATAATTAAGAGAAAATATTGCAATAAAGAATTTTTATAAAAGCATGACTTGGTTTATGTTAAGTGGTTAAAATTTTTAATCTATATCTCCTCCAGAGATTTTTATTAAAAATAAAAATACCTTGTTGCAACTTCTATAGGTAAAGTTGATATGGCTCCGTATTACTATAACCTTGGTATTTAGGGTGTAGCTACTCACTGAGGAGACCTCAAAAAAGGTTGAAACCGGTCTGGGTAGTGACCCCACCCATAATGCATTGCAGTATACATCTTCTAGTGAGATGTGCTTTACATTATGGGAAAATACTAAGAATAGTGATCAGAGCTTTACCCACCTTTACAGTGAGTTGCCCTGATGTTGTATCATCTTTAGACTTGAACTTTGTTTCAGGTGCAAACTTAATTGTTTGCATACTTGGGATTAGGAGTTAAAATAACCAAGTTTATAAAATAACTTGGTTATCCTAATATACAATATCCCCAAGTTAAAAATTTTATTATATATATATATAAATAAAAGGAGCGAATATTCTGGGTGTGCTAGGTGTGCGGTTCACGCCCACGGAAGTGATATCACTGATATTATATTTTAGCATTTATTCCTGTTAAAGACTCCCCTAATTTCCTGACTTCACGCGATTCCTAAAATTAAACACAATATACATTATACTAATGCTTCATGAAGAGGCCACTTTTTGACGCATAAATATTGTATTACATTCGCGTTAAGAGCAGATGTGCGGTCACAAACACTGACACACTTGAGCCATTTAAACAGACGTGCAGATGGCTTAGCGTGTCAAATTCCTAACGTTCCAGTGATTTTAAACGGCTCAGAAGGCGAGGCACGGTGTGCTGAGACAATAGCACCCAGAAGTGGCCGTGATTGGTTATTGTGTGAAGCAATCCAATCGAACGTTGTCATTTGTCATAGTTGCTGTTTTTGTTTTCCGTATCTGTTAAAGTGTGAAGTGTGAACTGACGTATTTATGACACTGATATAGATGAGTTTTTAATATATATTTATAATTTCTATAAATAATTTATAACTTTTTTGTCCACACAATGACAAGGGGAAACAGTGTTGATGATGTACTAAATGTCCCATTTTCTGCCAGAGCTTTCGTGGATTGTATGATTATAGTCGAATGAGGTTGGACTTGTGCATAATAAGTAAAACAAGTTATTTCAGCCTTTCTTTGGTTCAGTCCAGAAAAATAATAATTTCCCAAGTGATTACGTTTTCCGATTTCTATTGTTATTATTATTATTCGACACCTCCAGGGCGTCCAAAGACTCATCTATGGAGGGCACCTACTCTACAACTCAATCAATCCTCCTACTACAATGAACCGCATATTATATGGCTGTATTTAAAAATATCAAAATTTAAATTATCTGTGTCTCACTCTAGTATTTGCCAGTGATGATTAATCTCGCTATGAAGCATAAATCCTTTTTGCTTCTCACATAAACGGTGCCCGTCATAGCTATTGTTCATTTGACCTTTATGTTTTCCATATATGAAATTATATTAATTGATAAATTAAAGTATTCAAAGTTATCCTACAATTAATTGCATTGAACCAATTAAGATGAGCGAAGATGTGCTATGCTCTCTTAAAACTTTCGTTTATCGATAAAAATACAATCGTACGGTCACATTGACGTGAATTTTGTAGAATTTTGAACTTTGCATAAGCCATGGCAGCACACTCAACTGAAATGGCCATGGGACGCCACTGATATATATATATATATATATAGACACACATACACACACAGGGTGTCCCATAATTCTTAATGCAGTTTTAAACTTGAATAGGTCAAGCATTATAAAAGTTACAGATTTATAGTATATAATAGCTTAAAGAGTATGTAATTAAGTTTTATCTAAATGATTTGTTTCTTATTAGTGCTCAACATGACTGACATCTTGTTCAATGCATGTAACTAGGTGATTTTTGAAGTTCTGGAAAACATTTAATAGTTGCTGAGCAGTGACTACGTTAGACTTTTTCTTAAGTTCATCGAGAGAAGCAGGTTTTGAAGCATACATGATGTGATCCCTTAAGAAAAAGTCTAACGGAGTCAGGTCAGGTGACTGAGGTGACCATGCAAGAGAACCTCCTCTACCGATCCATCTGTCTGCGAAAGTGTTATCCAGAAACTCTCATACCTATGTTACATTGTGACAGGTTGCCCCATCCTGTTGGAAAATGGTTTTATTCATAAGATTTAATCTCTTTAATTTGGGAATAAAAAAATTCTGAAGCATTGTTAAATAAGATTCATTCCTGACAGTGGGCTCATCGAAAAAGAATGGGCCGATAATGCAACACCTCCTAACCGCTCACCACACATTAACTTTTGGCGAATCTCTTTCATGTTGCCACATTTCCTGAGACTTCTCTGTACTCCAAATATGGCAATTGTGATGGTTAACTTTCCCACTTATGTGGAATGTTGCTTCATCTGAAAAAGTCAACATGTCAATAACATTTGTGTCTTTATCAGTTGACAGAAATCTAACCTGGCATGATAATCCTCCTCTTGTATCTTTTGAACAGTTCTAATTTTGTAAGCATGTTTATGGAGTTGTCTGGTTAGAATTCTGTGCACTGTGGTTTTGGTACATTTAACTCAGCAGCAGCACGTCGCACTGATTTCTTGGGACTCTTATCAAATGCCCTTTTTGATTTTGACCACATTCACTTCCCTCGATGAATGCCTCCCTGATCTGGGTTTGTCATGAATTGATCCAGTTTCTTTGAATTTTTTCATCCAGTTATTAACTAAATTTCTGTGGGGAGCCTCCTTATTATAATGGGCAGAGAATTTTCTTCTTACTGCTGTTATGGACATGAGTTCAGCAAGCCACAGGACACAGTTGACTTTTCTTCAAAATTTGCCATCTTCAGTCACATCAGTTAAAAAAAAATAAGAAAAATGTAATGAAATAATAATATTCATTCATCAAAAATTCTAATAGTTATACTTTCAAATGGTATTTATTGCGACTCTGTAGCTGTAATACTTTTGAAGCAGTTAAAGATCAAAACTGCACTAATTATGGGACACCCTGTGTATATGTATGTATGTGTGTATATATAGTGGAAAAGATCTAGATGCAAGACTATAGAAGATGAAACAAGACTTGATGTGGAAGAAATTGGTCCAACTATATTAAAAGATGAATTTGAATGGGCACTAAATGAATTATCGATCAACAAAGCACCAGGCATTGATAACATCCCCTCAGAATTAATAAAATATTCAGGAAACATAACTAAGTCATACCATTTCAGGATCATAAAGGATATATATGAAATGGGAATTATTCCCAAAGATTTTGCATAAAGATGTTCTATCATATCCATTTCTAAAGTAAATAATGCAGACGAGTGTGAAAATCATCGAACAATAAGCTTAATATCACATAATTCGAAAATGCTACTAAAAATTATACAAAGAAGGCTGAAGAGTATATTGGCAATGACCAGTTTGAATTCGGGAAACAGCAGGGGACAAGAGAAGCAATCCTATCTCTAAGAACAGTTATTGAAAGAAGATTTGACAAGAGAATACTCTGATAGTCTTTCTTGACTTGGAGAAAGCCTTCAATAGTATTGACTGGAACCAGATATTTCACCTCCTAAAAACAATAAAGATAGATTGGAGAGATAGAAGGCTCATATTTAATCTTTACAAGCACCAAGAAGCCTTAATACAAGAAGCAATAAAACAAAAACCACAATAGCAAGAATATGTAGAGATGTAAGACAGGGTTGGTCTCTTTCACCCATGCTGTTTAATCTCTACATTGAAGATGCAATAAATAAATTGAAAGAACTAATAGAAACAGGAATTAAGATAAATGGAATTGATATTAACTGGCTACGGTTTGCGAATGATATAGCAGTAATACCTGATAACGAAGAAAAACTGAAATCCACCCTGACAAAGAGAAGAAATTTTCACACAGTACATCCTAAAAATTAATTATAAGAAAACAAAATTATTAATTACAAGTAAATCAAATCCAATGAAAATAAACCTGGAAATAAATAATAACCTTATACAACAGGTATCCTCTTTTAAATATCTTGGAAGTCTTATCACGGAAGATGGAAGAAACCAATCAGATATTAAAGCATGAATAATCTTGGCCGAAAAGGCATTCTACAACAGAAGAAACATTTTTACCAGTAAAGGACTTAGCACCCAGCTCAAAAAAAGACTGGTGAAAACATACATATGGAGTATTGCATTATATGGTTGTGGGGCATGGATGCTAACAAAACAAGACATCAAAAAGTTGGAGGCATTTGAACTTTGGTGCTGGAGAAAGATGATGAAAATTAGTTGGACAGAAAGAAAAAGTAATGAAGTTCTAAATATAGTTCATGAAGAGCGGTCACTAATGAACCACATCAATAAGAGAAGAAAAAAGCCTGATTGGACACTGAGGCATGGGGGACTGATTACAGAAATAATGGAGGGGACTAGAAGGAAAGAGACTATGAAGCAGATCAAGAATTTCATATATAAATAATATAATGATGCTAACAGAGCCTGTGTAGCTCAGTGGAAGTGGTGTTTGCATTCCTCAGCATTAAACTGCCCAAAGATAGGCTTTGAGTTCAAGTCTAGTCACCGACTAGAGGAATTTTTATTATTAAGCCTTTTTTTGATTGGTTCCTGAGTTAGTCAATCTCTGGCATGGGCAAGCGGGTTTTTTTTCCTCCTGGAAACTCGGGTTTTTCATCCTGTAAACTCACGACCGTAGAATCCACACTATTTCAGATATTAAAAATATTGTGTTAGGATTAGGGACCATGAAATGGTGGCACGTGTTGTTGTGCCATATCTTCACTGTGGGCTGCTTAATTAGTGATAGCCTTGGGCCAGCTATCTCTAATTGGCTACCAGTGGAGATTGAACTGCCCACTCAGTCTCCAAACGTTAGATAGGGCTAAAATGGCCTCGCCTACTCCCTATACAGGAATAAAAAAACTTTAGCTAATTTTTTTACGAAAAAAAAAAAAAGAAATGATGCTAACTGGTGCTAAAAGTTATGAAGAGATTAAAAGGAGATCACAAGACAAGATGTTATGATGTGCTGCTATAACTAACCAATCTCGGATTGATGCACGAAAGAGGAAGAAGATATATATATCTTAAAATAAGTATAAGAATTAAATATTGATTATTGCTCTGAAATCAATTTTTATAAACACTTAGCACATCAAATTTTTGTATTTATTTTTATTCTTTATGTAGTCAAGACATGCATCAGATGAGGAATTACTTCTCATGCATAGGTAGGTATTAGTTGATGTTTTGAATCCTTTACTTTTGAATAAATATGTTTAAATAAAATATTTTTTACAAGTTAAGGTTTCTGTGGCTTGATATATCCACGTGTTTGTGTCTGGCGAGTACTACATACAACTTTTTAGCAAGGAATTACTTTATTTACTAGTTTCATACAAGTTTTCATACATCTTCAGATTAAAAAACAAATAAAAAAAAGGTATTCACAGAGATTTCTAAATCTAAGTTGTATGCATCAGATGCAAATATATTAAAATATTATTTAGCTGAAAAGTAAAGAATGCATTATTCATGTCATAGTTTAGTGGTTACACACACACACAGAGTTAACATTTATATTATTATTAGTAGTAGTAGTCAGTATTTATGTGATCATTCACCAGCATTTAATGAAGTAGTGAAAATCTTTGAAACAATTAACTGAGCAGCTTCTGTAAATAAGTATTTGTTGTGTTAGTAGATCCTTTTTGTAGATCTGCAGTAAATGATGTGCAAATTGAACTACTACAAAATAGCTTTGAATTCCCTTTGTTTAAATAAAATCTAAACATCTAAAGCAATCATGCTGCTAATTCACATAAAATATTATTATCATTATCATTATTATTATGTGACACCTCCAAGGACTCATTGTGGGAGGGTACTCTTCTCCACTATATATACCTCACCATCTTTCCCTACTTAATCCTCCAGCTACTACTATGACTTTACACACACACACACACATACACACACACACACACACACAATTCCATCTACCACCACCAACAGTATTTTTGTCTGTAAAAATTATGAGTTCCCATGGCCAACGAGTGTGTGTGTGAGATGCAAAACCTGAGTTTCAGGGATAAAAAACCCTGTTACCTATGCATGAGAACTGATAACTCACCTTTAATTGAAAAAAAAAAACATATAAAGATTCCTCCCATCATTATTAATTAAAATCATTTTGTTACATTATTATTATTGAGACAGACCTCCAGGGATATGAGGGAAGCCACATACTGCACACACCAGCTGTCATACTTATTCTTGAATTTCACACTGCTTGCACTCACAGCATCCAATGGCAATCCATTCCAATTATGCATCACCTTCTGAGAGGAAAAAAAATCTGGCCCTCACCCCCCTTCTTAGCAGCCTTCATTCTCAACTTTCAAGGATGCCCTCTTGTTCTTACCCCCCCCCCCCTCCATAAATTGAAAAATTCCATCAGTTGAAATCCTGTATAACTCTTTCAGAAGTTTGTAAGTCACAATCGTATCACCCCTCTTTCTCCTGTTTGCTAGTGTCTGCAGTCTACAAATTCTCAATCTGTCTTCATAATCAGTATTCCACAATCCTGATATCATTTTTAACACTCTCCTTTGTACTCTCTTCGATATATCAGAATCACAATGGAAACCAGGAGACCAGACTTGCGCACAATAGTCCAAGTAAGGTCTTATCAAGGCATTGTAAAGAGGCAAAATGACATCCTTATTTTTACATGTGAACGTTCATTTCAGGATTGCAATTATCTTTTGAGTTGTATTTGCAATCTTTGCCACATGGCTCCTGAATTTCAACTTCCTATTTACTGACACTCCAAGATCCCTAGCCTCATCAGTTTCTTCTAGCACATAATCCCACCAATATAATACAACATTGGATATCTAATCACGCCAAAGCAGTGTTCTCCCCAGAAATTTTTACCAGCCAGATAGAATGAAGCATTAGCTGGGTGTACAAAAATTTTGAATTAGATAAGAAAGACCCTTTTTCATAAGAAATTGAAATAGTAATTTTATTAGAAATTACTTCAAACAAGGATAATATTTTATATAGTAATTATAACAAACAAGACTAGGATTTTTCTTATTTTATCATTAAGTAATGAAAAACCTTGTAATGCTCACAGCTTAAAATTCTGTATATTAATTCTTCTCTTCTTCTTAGAAGCCCAGTTGTCAGCAGCTTTTTCGTAATTAAAATCTGTTGGATCTGGTCCCTCCAGTGAAATCAGCATCAGATTATTTAGAGTGTTCTGACTGATGCGATTCCTCATACAGGTTTTTATCTTTTTTAATGCAGAGAAACCCTTTCACATTCAGAAAAATTCATTTCACAAAGTGAATATCCGAAGCTCTCGAGATTGCTTGCAATGCAAGATATTGAGCTGGTCTCACGAGTATCGAGACTCTCTGGTTCGATTTCTCATCACTATTAATTAAAAAATGTCTTAAATTATTTTTCCATTCTTGCTCATTATTCACAACATTAATTAGCCGGGCAGTCAGTAAAACCAACTGGGCAGTTTGCCCATTCAAAAAGTCCTGGGGAGAACATAGCGAAGTGAATAACTTTACATTTACTGACATTGAGCTGACAACACCCATTTTCCCTTGCTCATAATTCCAGCCTATTCAAATTATTCTGCAAGTACTGCATATCAGCAGCATTCCTGATTATCCTACCTATGTTTGCATCATCATAAACTTTGATTATGTATGCATAAAAGACTTTAAAAAAATCTGTAGAATATATTTAATTAAATTGCATGAGAATTCTAGTGATACAGCATTGTTGTGAGAAATTATAAACACACTAACAAAATAAAATTATATTTTGTAAAAAATAGCTTCCAGTTTTGAGAAATGGTTTTGATTAAAAAATTTAACTTGTTTCAACAACAAAAAGAAAAACACCTAGCCACTCAAAAATTGTCATTAATCTTTCTTCCAAAGTGTTATCCGTCACTGAAAAGAACCACTCTTAGTGAGTGGTTTTAATTTTGCCTTATTCCCAGAGAACATTTCAAAAGTGGACATTATAGTGCACATTGAAAAGGGAATATACCATCTTCTAAGAAACTCTGCAGACTTCATCCACATTTGAACTTCAGCTTTATTACTCAAAACTAAATTACCACCTAGAAACATACTGATATTGGAGATAACAGCTCTTAAAAAATTATGACAAGATAAAAACATAGTAATAGTTAAAGCAGACAAAGGAAATTCAACAGTAGTTATGAACACAGATGAATATGTAAGCAAAATGAATACCCTATTAGAAGATTCTAACACCTACTTAGAATGATGCCATGTGGGATCCTTAGACCAGGATCTCACGTGGCATTAATAATAAAACACATATAATAAAAGTATTGACATGATCAAAAAGTTACCTAATTGGCCAAAAGAATTAAAAAAATCTTTATCATCGAAACCTCTATTATTCCTAAGAATTAATGGACCATCAAAAATACACAAAAAAGATATTCTGTTATGGCCAATTGTAGGCAAGTATCAGCAAAATATCTTTCGAACTTGGTAGCTCCACACACACTCACAGGAAAGACAGAATCATATGTGAAGAATAGCTTACATTTTATTGAAAAGGTAAAAGATTTAACACATTCGCTGCCAACTACGAGTATACTCGTAGTTTGTATATGAGCTTCACAAGCCAACTACGAATATACTCGTATGTCGATTTACCGACCTCCTATGCCAAACACAAGTATAATTACCTTAATTTGGACCCTTGGATTCTGAATAAAGCGGAGAGCACATCTGGGGGCTTGGTAGAAGGGAAATAATATCAACTAAAATATAGTATATTATATATGTGACTCAGAAGCCAACTATGAATTTACTCGTATATCGATTACCAACCTCCTATGCCAAGCGCAAGTTAATCCGTAGTATAACATGTAATTTGTAAATTAATTTAAAACTAATAAAATCAATAAAAATAAAAATCAATCAATAAAATAAAAAAACAATTTATTCAAATTGAGAATGATACATTTTAAAACAATTTTCCATGCACAATGGTGGTTTTTCCTGGCAAACAGGACAATAATAACGTGTTTCGTGCCGTCGTTTGTTTCATGAGCTCCAGATAGCTGATGAGCTCCAGATAGATTCATGTTTTGGATTCAATGTAATGAACTTAAGTGTGTAATTTTGGTATATTATTGGAGCTTTATTAGCGTGGTTAGTGTACTAAAGTGTTTTATAACATAATCTATGTCGGGAAGTCGCCGCTAGATGAATTCGTAATGTGTAGTGTTCGTGCAAGCTCCAGATAAGATAAGTATCATTTTCAGTTATCGATACAAATTACTTAATATTGTGTAGTTTTGTTTTGTTTGTCTTGCGTATTTTAGTGCGTCTGTTTTTGGTGTGTTATAACGTATAATTTGACAAAACACGTTGCAAATAAGTATGGCACCTGTGCGAAGGAAAATGGCGGCCAGTAATGATGGTTCGCATCAAAGAACGGTAGTATAAAAGAAATGAGTCAGTGTACTAGCTGTGAAATGTACGCTTTGCGGAGTGCGGTCGGAGTGTGGTTAGATGATAATAAAGGATTGAATGTGTGTAGAAAATGTAAGGAGAATGAGGAATTGAAGTGTATTTCGGATCGTGAGTGTGATATTTTTCTCAACCTTCAGAATGAAGGAAATAGGGATATGACAAGAAACATCAAGGTTATACATGAAAATTGTGAGAGTGTGAATGTAGAAAGTGTGAATGATAGTATAAATGGTTTCTCAGAGAATAAAAAAGATGAGATAGATGCATTGAGTGAGATTGCGTTGTTGAATAGTGCGATAGAAAGAGCAAAACAGCAGCTGGAGTGCATGAACAAAAGTAGACTGAATGAACCAACCAATAATAAAAGGTATGACAGGAAAAACAGACGTATGAATATGAACATGAACAAAATGAAGGATAGAGTGCTGTATGGAGACTCGTTAGTACGAGGTGTGTTAGTAGAGGATTTGACAAAATCGTACCAACCTGGTGCGACCATAAAGGACGTAACTGAGTCTATTAGAGAGCAAAAGGAAAGGGTGAAAGAAATGATTGTTGTGGCAGGTACGAATGATTTGAAAGGAGATAAAATGGAAATGATAGAAGACCTGAATGAATTGTTTGAGGTAGCAAAAGAAAAGAGTGAGAGAGTTAGAATGATTAGTCTTTTGCCACGGTATGACAGTGAAATGTTTAAAAGGAGGGCCATAATTGCAAATGACTTTATGCGTGGGTTATGTATGACGAGTGGTGTGGAATTTGTGGATGTGTGGAGTGAGTTTGATGGGCGAAAGGATCTATATAAGATGGATGGCTTGCATTTGAATGGTTACGGTGTAAGAAGACTTGAGAAAGTGTTGCTGAATGTAGTGGATGTGCAAATTCAGGGAAACTAGATTTATTAAGGGGGTGGGGGAGTAGATATACAGTCCTTATGGAGGCAGTTGAATGTAAGAATGAATATAATATGCCAGAGCAAATAAGGACAACAAATCTGAGTAGGATAGTTAATTTAAGGCATCAAGGTAGGGTTGGGGCTAATGGGGGGGTCTTAAATTCATGTACACTAATACTAGGAGTATTAGGAACAAGAAGGAAGAGTTTTTGGCCATGGTTGGCACTTCCAGACCACAGGTTATAGGTATTAGTGAAACATGGGTGACTGTAGATGATATAACTAGTGGGATTGAATGTGATGGGTATAGTGTGTTCAGGAATGACAGAGAGAATAAAATGGGGGGAGGAGTATTGTTGATGATAGCTGATGAGCTCCAGCCAAGGAGAATAGAAGTTGAATTGCAGGATAGAGAAAAGAGCACATTTGAGGCCATTTGGTGTGAGATTGTGGCTAGCAAAACTAAATATACAATTGGGTGCTGCTATAGACCAGGTGATGGAAAAGATGGTGGTGACAGTATGCACAAGCAAATAGAAGAAATGGGTGGAAGGAGGGTGATTATTATGGGAGATTTCAACTATGGTCGCATTGATTGGAGTGAGGAGAGGACACACGGAAGGAACTGGATTTTATGCGGTTATTAAGGGATAACTATCTGCGACAGCATGTAATGGAAAATACTAGGGGTCAGAGAGTGCATGACCTAGTAATTACATCTAAGGATTTGGCTGTAACAAATATGACCACGTTGCCACCAATCGGTGAGAGTGATCATAGGGTCTTAACTTGGGAGGTGGCTAAAGGTGTAGAATTTCCAATTAAGACAGGGTACATGTGGAATTATCGGGCTGGAAAGTATGACAAGCTTAGGAGTTTGATTGGTTCAGTGCCATGGCATGTACAACTGCAAGGACTAGAAGTTGATAGTGCATGGGAGGTAGTTAAGAAGTGCTTGCATGAAGCAATGGCTGACTGTATACCTAGAGTCCCAATAATAAATCAAGTAGAGGTTAAATGGATGAATAACACCATTAAGCTTGAGCTGCAAAAAAAGAAACAACTATGGAGGGAATTTAAGGAGAAGGGTGACCGGCAGGCACATGAACGGTATAAAGCGCAGGCCAGAAGGGTGACGAGTGTGGTAAGAAAAGCAAAAAAGGATTACGAAAGAACATTGGCCATGCAGGCTAAAGAGAATCCTAAACAGTTTTTTAGATATGTAGCAAGTAAAAGGAAAAATGTACATTGCAGATTGATTTTAAAGAATGCCGATGGTAGGGAGGTAACTGAATCAGTTGAGATAGTTGAGTTACTGAGTGAGCACTTTGCAAGAGTATATCATCCAGGTGGTGACATTGCAGAAACGAATAAACCAGTAGATTATACGGGAATTGTGGTTAACGAAGTGGAGGTGAGTAGTCTATTGCATAACCTCAATGTCAATACATCTGTGGGATTGGATGGTATACCACATCGTGTTGTACGAGAAGCAGCTAAAGAATTGTCAGTACCCTTGACCATTTTGTTTAATTTGAGTCTCGGGTCTGGGTTAGTCCCAAGCGGGTGGAAAGAGGGGAAAATAGTTCCACTGCATAAAGGTGGTTCCAAGACTGCTGTTGTAAATTACTGACCGATTAGCATATCAGGAATCATTGTCAAGGTCTTAGAGAAATTAGTCAAGAAAAGAATACAGGATTGGATAGATGAAAATGGGATATTGTATGGGGGACAACATGGTTTTGTGAAGGGTAGATCATGCCTCAGTAACTTGCTCACGTTTTATAACACAGTGACGGCTGAACTGGATAGGGGTAATGGGTTTACAGTGATACTACTGGACCTTGCCAAGGCCTTTGATAGGATACCACATGGAACCCTAATCAGTAAACTGGAGCAGATAGGTATAGTTATAGGGTTGGTGAGATGGATAGGAGGGTGGTTGAAGGAGAGATATCAAAGAGTGGTTTATTCAGGAGTGGAGTCTAAAAGACGTCTTGTGACTAGTGGAGTGCCACAGGGCTCTGTTCTTGGACCACTGCTTTTCAATTTGTTCACCACTGATATTGGAAAGGATTTGAGAGGAAGTGTTCACTTGTTTGCTGATGATGCAAAGTTGGGTAGAGCAATTGTGAGTGCACAGGATGTCAAAATTTTACAGGATGATTTGGATAGTTTGGAGGACTGGGCTAGGAAAAATGGATGTCAATTTAATGTGGCAAAGTGTAAGGTTATGCACTTTGGGGTGAAAAGAATAGCAGCAGTATATCGCATTGGTGGAACCATACTCCAGGAGATTGATGAGGCCAGGGATTTGGGAGTGTTGGTGGATAGGGAGTTGAAGTTTAAGGGGCACATTGCAAAAGTAACTAAAACAGCTCACCAAATCACTTGGCTTCTGAAAAATACTTTAACATGCAGAGACGAACAAGTTGTTGTTCCTCTGTATCGAGCCTTGATAAGACCCCATCTGGAATTCTGTGCCCAGTTATGGGCACCAGGGTTTCTTCGTGATGGGGAGGAAGTGGAGAGGGTCCAGAGACGAGTGACCAAGATGATAGCAGTTCTGTGGAATGAACCTTATGAGAATAGGTTGAAGATTTGTGGGTTGCAGAAATTGGACGATAGGCGAAGGAGGGGTGATATGATTGAGACATTCAAATTACTGAAGGGTTTTTATAAGATTGATCCAGAAGATATTTTTGAAAATATGACTGGTGGTGGGAGGACTAGGGGCCATGCATGGAAGCTGGGCAAGAGCGTGGTTGACAAGGGTGTTAGAGCTAGGTTCTTTACTTGGAGAGTGGTAAATGAGTGGAATAAGCTTCCAGAGTCTGTTGTGGGTGCTACGACCGTGAATGAGTTCAAGGCAAGGTATGATAGATACTGTGTGAATGTTGAATAGTTGTTCTTGACATGATGTTAGGGCCTCCCTCGATGAGTCTGTCGACTCCTTGGAGTTTCCCGGAACAATAATAATAATGTACACACACGGCATGGCTTTGTTGGGCGATTCTTTTTTTTTTCTCTTGGTGGTAAAATTTCCAAGTAATGAAAATCCCGATTCCTCCTGATATTCTCTGATGCTGTAAGCTCATCCATTCCAACAAAAACTGAGATAAATTGATCTCTAAATTTTAACACAGTCATTTCATTTCCAGTAATCATGTTATAAAATTTATGCAGATTTTGAATGTACACCTCAAAAATGCATATTGCTAATTTCTTTCGCCATCTAATTGTCTTTTGTAAGGCGGAATAGTAAGAAAGCATTGATCAGAAAGATCTGTGCCTGACATACCCAAATTATAATCCCTAACAAGATTTGAAGGATAAGAGGGAAGTTCTTTCCATTTCAAATACGCACAAATTTGAAACGGAAAGAACTTCCCTCTTATCCTTCCATTTGCTGACTACAACAGGACCTCTTATTTGCAATACGAAATTACTTGTAGTTGGCCTATGAAACAAAATTCTGTCTAATAAGCCGGCTACAAGATTACTCATAGTGACCTCGAAGATGGGGGTGATATGAGATTACTTGTAGTTGGCGTATGAAACAAAATTCTGTCTGATAAGCCAGCTACGAGATTACTTGTAGTGACCTTGAAGACTTGAAAGCACTTGGCGTGCAGGAACAAACTATGACTGAGGAGTGTGGCAGCGAATGTGTTAAATATAGAGCCTTCGGACATCCTAACACGTTTAGATGTATACAAGACCTGTTCAAAAAAAAAAAAAAGTCCCCTTATACTGGCTATACACCATTCTCAATGTTTCTTCCATTGTTGGAATGCTTTTTGGAATTCACTTTCTTTAATGCACACAATTCTATTATTGCATTTTCCTGAATCTCCTCTATGGTTTGGAAATGACGTCCTTTCAAAGTGGTTTTAAGTTTGGGAAACAGGAAAAGTCTGCTGGGGCTAAGTCTGAATAATAAGATGGATGGGTCACAATGGATATCTGATGTTTTGCCATATAATGGGATTGAGGAACGACGTGAGCTGGTGCATTGTCGTGGTGCAACATCAAAGTCTGGTTTTCCCACAATTTAGACGTCTTCCTGCACAGCATCCCTCAAATGCTCTAAAACTTCCTGGTACAACTCTGTTTACCATCTGACCACATGGTACAAATTCATAATGGACAATGCCTTTTCAATCAAAAAACACAACCATCATCACTTTGATCTTTGACTGATCATCCATCAGTCAAAGTTGTTCTTCAAGCTCTTTCATTGTCACTTTGTCAGTAATTTGACGAACAGCTTGTGCAAGTGCTCACTTGAGCGGATTTAACTTGACAACTAATGTTCATAGCAGAATGGGGAAAAATGACAGTTTGTCGTCAAAACCTGTTGCTAGGTGTGCTCAGTAGCCGCAGCATGCTTTCTGTGCCAGTTGGTGCACTGTTTAAAAAGTTCAGTCTTTTTTTGAACACACTTTTTAGTTGGTCTTTTCATGAATATACCTAGGGATGACACAGTGGATCTGCTTGTAAACCTTTTCCTACTGGACACAGTCAGACTGTTTAAACTGTTTAAACATTATGGAAAACACTTTTTTTTTTATCTTTCAGGACAAATATTGGGAACACAGAAGGACTTGCCATGTTTCCCCCCCCCCCCCATCTCCAGCCCTGGCCAACCTCTTTATGGAAAGTTTGGAAACACATGCTGTTAAAAACTATTACAAGAAATCAGAAACTTGGTTATGTTATGTTACATTCATAATATTTTCATTGTTTGGTCAGGAACAATGGATGACTTAATTCATTTTAAAGATTATCTGAACAGCTTGCATCTCAACATGAAATTTAATCTTGAACTGGAAGATCACAAAAAATTACCATTCCTTGATATCCTTGTTAAAATTAACTAATAAAGGAAAAAGATTGAACTTTTCAATATTCAGAAAACCTACCACAGCTGAAAGATTTTTGCATGCTGCTTCACCCCCATCATCCATTACAAATGATAAGCATGATTAAAATATTATAAGATGGAGTATACAATATGTCCAACACGTCATTTAATAAGAATGAAGAACTGCACTACTTGAGGCATAAACTCACTCCCAATGATTATGAACTCCAGGCAATCAACAAAATTCTTAATACACCTCCAATAGCTTCTTTGTTTAAATAAGATTTTAAGAATGCAATCATACTATGTTACATCCAGAATGTTACAAAGTGGCAACGTTTTCCCATGCATACAACATTAAAGTGCCTTTTTTACCATCACATTAAATCTCCAGGTTCTTACATCCACCTCCACTTTATCCCATGAAAAAAACAGACATTTATGAGATTTATTGCTCTTGTTGCATTTACTGTGTAAGCCAGATGGGAAGGCTGGGAGAGATCCACACATCTGAACACATAAACAATGTCAAAAATAGGAGATAGCATAAATTAGGTTCGGCATCCCATACAGCTAACACAGGTCATCAAGTAATTTGGCAACAAACAAAAATGTCTTATATTGATCATAATTGTTTTACAAGAAAGTTCAAGGAAGCGTCTAGAATATGCTAAGGATTCTCAACTAGTGTAATAAAAATCAAGGCCTAATCCTACACTAATCCATTTGTCCTTTCTTTTAGTCCTATACTAATCCTAATAATTCTACATTAAGTTTGGTCTTCTTTCATTAAAAATTTAACTACCATTGACTTAGGTTATGGCATGCGTGATGTCACAGAATGTGAGAGCAACAACTATCATTGTTCCAACATGTATACAATAATTAGTTTAATGGGGTTTTTTTTTATTCCAATTACATATTTGTATGGACCAATTGTGAAGTTCTGATGACATCTAATATGTGTAATTAATTGTTTCTAGTCTCTTTTTTTTTTGTGGTGTGTGTATAACTTTCACTTAGTACCCATGACAATGTAAGTCTGATGACTTATGAAATTTGCAGGGTTCTAGATGTTTATTTTATTAAACTCGTTTTTTTTATCTAAAAACATGTGGTCTCAATATCGGAAGCTTTCTCCAGAACTGCTAAACCACAGAAACTTATGTATACAAATTATATTTATTTTTCGATTGATAGAAGCAGTATATTTTTATACTGATATCTTTTTGTGATTTGTACAGCAATTCTGAAGTGTTGGAGAGCAAAGACATACTGAGTCATTTTATTACTGAGAAGTCTGATTTTCTAACTGCCAGAAGATGGGTTTATGTTAAATTAGATGTGAAACAAGGATGGTACACCCTACACAGATTATTTATAATCTGTGTAGGGGGTACCATCCTTGTTTCACATGATCTGCATCGAGTAAAGAAAACTAAACTTAATATCAAGAACCAAACTTAATATCACTTAATATGAGATATGTGATAAGTGTCACATCGAGTAAAGAACTAAACTTAATATCACTTTCCTTAATAATACAGTCTACAGAGATTATAAATAATCTGTGTAGACTGTATTATTAAGGAAAGTGATATTAAGTTTAGTTCTTTACTCATCATCATCATCATCATCATCACGAACCATGGGCTCACTGCCCGTTGATGTCTGATGCCTGTTTCACTATCTTCTTCCACCTTTCTTTGTCCAGTGCATAGTGTCGCAGTTTTTGTACACCCATTCCACACCAGTCTTTTATATCGTCTATCCATTCTCTATATGGTCTACCTCTTCTGTTTAAACCATCCAAAATACCAAATATAAATGTCTTTATCTTCCGGTCCTCACTCATTCTACAGATGTGTCCAAATAATTGCAGTAGCTTCCATTTTATAATCTTCTGCATTAGATTCTGTTTTGGTTGTATCTTCTGATAGAGCTCTTCATTTGTGATTTTCTGTACCCATCCTATTCTTAGAATCTTCCTGTAACAAGTTCTTTCAAATGCCAAAATTCTTTTTCTTGATTCCTTATTTATTACCCACGTTTCAGATCCGTACAGTACACCGCTGAAGATGCATGTTTCCAGTACTCTTAGTTTTGTTTGCAGACTGATCACTTTACTTTTCCAGATGTTATCCATGGCCTTCAGATTTGTTCTTCCCTTTGCAATACTGATCTTTATTTCTTTTTTACAGTCCAAGTCATATGTCAGTTTACTTCCCAAATATGTGAATTGTTCTACATTTTCTATATCAGTTCCATCCACTTGTATCTTTTGTTTCATGTTCTTCTCACCAAATACCATTGTCTTTGTTTTTTCCAAGTTCATGACAAGTCCAAATCTCTCCCCTTCCTCATTTAACAGTTTCAGTGTTTTTTGTAGTTCTCTTTCATCTTCTTCAATAATAACAATGTCATTTGCAAATCTCAGATTGTTAATTCTCATTCCATGTACAGATATTCCTTTGGCATCTTCCTTCAATTTGTCCATTGCTCTTTCTAAATGTGCGATGAAAATGCTTGGTGATATTGGTCTCCCTGTCTAGTACCTCTGCTTGTTTTAAACCATTTCCCCAAATCATCACCTATTCTAACTGCTGCAACTGCATTCTGATAAACATCTTTTAATATAGCTATTAGTTTTTTATCAATTCCATAGGATTCCAGAAATGCTAATGTCACTTTCTGGTCAATACTGTCAAATGCTTTCTGAAAATCAACAAAGCAAGTATATATGTTTTTGTTTTTTCTCCTAGCTTTCTCTGCTATTAACCTCATTGTCAAAATCTGTTGAATTGTAGTTCTATCCTTCCTAAATCCTGCTTGCTCGTCTGCAAGGTATGCTTCCAATTATGTTCTCAATCTTTCTGTCAATATGATCATCATCACTTTACCAAGGTGGCTTATCAAGGCAATTGTTCTATAATTTTTACATTCTAGCTTATTTCCTTTCTTGTATAATGTTACTAATATTGATTTCACCCACTCCTCTGGCATTTTCCCTTCTTTCCATACCATATTACATAGTTGGTGCATTTCTGTAGCCATACTTTCACCACCATATTTAATCATTTCTCCAGTAATGTTATCGTTACCAGGACTCTTGTTGTGTCTTAGCCATCCTATTGCTTTTTCTACCTCTCCTCTTAAAATGTCCACATCATGCTCATTACCTGGTGGTGATATCTGCTTCAATTCTTCAGTCAGTTTCCCAACGCTATCTGAATCTAGTTTTTCTTCATGTAACTCACTACAGTATCTTGTCCACCGCTGTACAATTTTTTCATTATTCATCAATACTTTGCCTATTTCATCTTTAATTTAATTTCATCTCGATGCAGATCATGTTATCTGTTTAAATAAATAAATATCAAGCTTAGATTTTTTACTTTATGTAGAAGATGTCCATTTAAATAAATCCATTACAAGTCTTTAAATCCTTAGTTAAATTAAATAATTGCAAAACATTTGCTAAAAATCAGCAATTAAACTATTAAATTAATTAGGAAAACAGAAAATATCAACTGCATTCACAATAGTGAGCCTATAGAACAGGTAACCAATTTTTAGGTACAGTTTTTAGTGAGGATGGAAAATTAAATACAGAAATAGATATATGAACAAGGAAGAAAATTGTTGATAGGAAACTGTTAATTATTTATTTATTTAGCAAATGATTTACATGTAGAAAGTGCTAAAGGTTACTTAAAACAAAAAAACTGCTGTTACTTAAAACAAAAAAGCATCATAGTTTAACAGATTCTGAATCCACATTAAACATTAGGTTTAGCGCACAAAAAGAAAAAAAAAATCCATATAAATTTCAGGGTAGAAGAACACTGTGCAATCACTAACGGTATGTTTAATGGTTTGGGCTAAATTGCCACAATCACAGTTTCCGGAAAATCAGTCCATTACCATTTGCAGAGCATCTGTATCTCCCATGTTTTATCCTCAATGGACTGAGTGTAGATCATATATGTGGAAGGTTAAAGCCCTGGTAATAGAATTAAAAATACTGAGATGTAAGTTTGAAGTGTGTTTCTCCCAGTCAAGTTTGGCATTCATGTGATGGTTGCACAGCAGTTTTCTATTCTGGTCATCTAGTTTGAAATATCTGAGCAGTTGTATGAGAGGTTTTTTTTTTGTATGGACAAATCACTGTTCTTAGTAATCTTTTATTCCACAGGTTGCCCAAAGCTCTTTTTCTCTGTATGAGGAGCAATATTGTTAAAGAGTTGCCCAAAGTTGATGTTGGTCTTATTGTTCCAGAGATAGATCTCACAGCTTGGTTGAAACGAAAATCACTCAACAAGGTGTGATCACTATTAAGCCACACTGTAATCCAGTGTGGCTTAATAGTGGAATGCATTAATCAGTGGAATACACTTATACCACTTATATATATATATATCATCATCATCATCATCATCATCAAATTCCTGCCATGTACCCTCAAGGGGTGTACAGGATATGACAGTACTACATGAAAAAATTACATCATTACTAACTTCCTATCTACAATTTTCCTCCAAATCAGTCTGTTACTTGTCAAGACTCCAACATTATCAGATCTTATATTTCTATCGTCTAAGGCACATTGCACCGTATCAATCCACCTATATCTTGATCTTCCTCTGGGTCGTTTTGCTGCCAACCTGGAAGAGAACACTTGTTTTGCTAATCTTTCCTCTCCCATTCTATTTAAGTGACCATACCATCTGAGATTAGCTCTGCTAACGCATTCCTGGATGCTGACAATGTCAAGTTCTTTCCTAATATCCTCATTTTTAATATGATATTGCCATTGATGCCATCTGTTCACGCCTCTAATCTTTCTCAGGACTCTCATATCTGCGGTCTCTAGTCTTTGGTCAAATGTTTTACTTCTGACCCAGCTCTCAGATCCATAAGTTAAAACTGGTTTGAACACAGTCTTGTATACAGCTAATTTAGTGTTCCGACTAATTTCTTTCTTATACCATATGAATTTATTCAATTGACTTCCCACGATACCAGCTTTGCTGATTCTGTTGTCTATTTCTATATTTAGTTTACCATCTTCAGTAAAAATTGTGCCTAAGTAGCTGAAATGTTTTACTTGTTCCACAGGTTCTCCATTCACAACACAGTTGACATTTTCAATGATTCTGCCTATTTTCATTGTCTTTGTCTTTTTATTGCTGACCTTCATACCATATCTATTACAACAGCTATTCAATTTAGTCAGAGAATCTTGCAGACTTGTAGCGGATTTATTTAGAAGTATAACATCATCCGCATAAAGCAAAGAGCTGACATTAACATCTCCAATTTTGATATCAGGTTTAATACCACATTCCTTCATAATGTGATCCATATAGATAATGAATAACAGAGGGGATAATGTACATCCTTGTCTCACACCAGATTTAACATTAAACCATCTTCCTGTACTTCCTTCAATTCTAACTGCTGACTCACAACTCAAATAAAGACTAAGTATTGCTTGATATAATGCCCCATTGACACCATATAAATGCAGCGTATTGAATAGCTTCTCTCTTGGCACCTTGTCATATGCCTTTTCCAAATCGACAAAACTTAAATACAGTTCTTTGTTATATTCCCATGCTTTCTCGACTATTTGTCGTAAAGTGAAGATCTGATCCTGACAGTCTCTATTTGGCCTGAATCCAGCTTGTTCTTCACCAAGCTTTTCTTCCACAATTCTTCTCAACCGTTTCTCAAGTATACTTGCATAGATCTTGCCAGGAACACTCAGTAGGGAAATACCTCTGTAATTCTCACATTCAGTTTTATTTCCCTTTTTATATATGGGTACTATGAGAGCTCTACTCCAATCATCGGGAATTCGTCCCTCTGTCCAGGCTTTCTGAACTATGCAGTGCAGCCACTGTAAGACTCTTATACCACCATACTTCAGCATTTCTGGTCGAATATCATCTACTCCTGCTGCCTTTCCACATTTCAAGCCTTTGATGGCTTTTTCTACTTCAAGTATGGATATGTATTCCTGACTGCATGCCTGGTCAGTGTTTTTTATCACTGTGCTGTCATCACTGCTTGTTTCATTTAGCAGTTTTTCAAAGTAATTACTCCATACTTCAAGGATATCTTTTTCTCCTGTTTTCATTTCACCTTTATCATCTCTAATTCCTTTTACAGCACTCTTTCCTCCATTCCTAAGCTTCTTCAACAACCTCCAGAATATTTTGCCACCTTCTTGATATTTAATTTCTATATTCTTGCCAAAGTCCTCCCATGACTTTTGTTTAGCTAGTTTTACACACTGTTTAGCTTTCTTACGTTTGTCTCTGTATTCTGTAAGAGTAAAATATATATATATAGGTGTAAGTGGATACCAGTATATTAATTTGCTGGTATCTGCATCTCATTAAGAACCTTGTTATTGCAAGATTTATTTTACCAGTGTTCTTTGAAAGTCAATTTGGTCTTTGGTCTGTCTGGAGTTAATCCAAGATATTTTGGATGCTATTATATTTTAGAATCACTTTTTTTGGTGTTAAACCACTCACAAAGAAGTCAAAAAGAATTTCTGACAAGTTGAATGCAGAGTTTCAGGCATTGACTGGAACATGAATCTGCACAAAATCATTCAGAACCAGACTCAAAACATGGTTTCCATGGTAGGACCACAACATGCAGTATCATTTTCAGTGGTGCAAAGAGTTATGGAGCAATGAATCGTGCTACTTCCCCTACTGAGCAGATGGATGGGTGTGGCAGATTCCCATTGAACATCTCTTACAGAGTGCTTAATCTCAACTATGAAATTTGGAGGTGGCAGTATGATGGTGTGGTTGTTTCTTTCTTGGTTTTTCCTCACACCTCTGTTTGTGGTGCCATGAACATTAAACTCTGAGAGGTATCTGAACATTCTGGACAATGCAATGCTTCTTACTTTGTGGCATTTCTACAGAACTGATCATTGTCTTTTTTCAGCAAGACAATGTACTGTGTCATAAGACATGTTCATGTCCACAAAAACCACGTGACTTTAGCTGTGTGGTTTGTGGACATGAACGTCACCACACTTGACTGACTTCCATAGAACCCCTGATATCAACCCTATTGAACATCTACAGAATGAACTGAAGCATCGGGTGAGGTCAAGAGACATCTGCCCCACAACAGTTCATGACTTCATTACATGCATACAAGAAGAATGGTCCAAAATTCCCATTGATTGTTATCGTACGCTTGTCGAAATTATGTCCCATAGGATTGTTGATCCTTGTAGCTAAACGATGTCATACATCTTATTAAGGTAGACGGTGTTGCTGTTTGTTCCTCACATTATGGTGTCTGTTGACTTCTGTCCAAGCAGTGTATATAACTACAGAACTGTTTATTAATTTAAATGGTTGTATCTTTATTCAAAAGCCTAGTTAACTTAGTGAGTATTGATAATGTCTTTGGTTGGAAAGACCTAGGTTTAGATGCCATTTTGCAGATCATGTTGATTTGCATAGTGGCAAAGTGAATAGTGCTTCTTCTTACTAACCCACCAAGGATGTTTGGAATATCTTTAAGTGTTCTGCAGGCAAGCTGTTTGTGAATGTGTTTAAGTGGAAGATGAATTTCATCACCAGGTGTGAGACTACCACTGCTTCTTCTAGCTTTACAACTCTTTATGAGTTTTAGTTTACAAGTGAGACCACCACTACCACTTATGTTTGGTCTCTAGAGCAAGGGTTTCTTGAGACCAAAACCTGTATCCAGTAAGTTTTCAACCTTTGTTGGTGGAATTCATATAAAAAAAAATAAAATAAAATAATGGGAGTGGGTAACCTGTTTAAGGATTTTTCAAATGAAGGTGAGTTAGCTAGTTTCACAAAATTGTGATTTTCCTAAGTGAAGCTCTGGTTTTCATCATACAAAATAGGCAGATCAGCCAAAGAATACATGCATCAGCAAATGTAGATAGTATTAACCTCCATACTAGGATGTTAATTAGTTTTACAGAAAACCAAACTTTGTCCACGATAGGCAATTGAGCCCAACATGCTAAAAGGAGGTGGAAATATCTTATTCTGTGACTCTTTGTCGCATAATAAATTTCTCATATTGTTATATGCATAACACCTGAAAAAACTCAACTAATTATAATCAGTTGCACTTGTCATCTAACATTATTTATTATTATTATTATCATCTGACCTCCATGGAGTCAGAGGCTCATCATGGTAGGTACACGCTATTGAACATAATGCTCATCCAACCATGCCTTAAACTGAATCAATGTATCTACATTCAGATTACACTCAGTCAATACATTTCACTCATCAACCACTCTCCATACAAAGAACCTTCTCCTCACTCCTCTGCTCACACCCTCTTTATACAGTTTCCAGCGATGACCTTTTCTACCCCCCCCCTCGGTCTCCAATTCTATGAAAAATCTCTTCCATGTCAACCTGATAACAACCCCTGACTAGCTTATGTGTCTCAATCATATTGCCCCCCCCCCTCCTCCTATTCACAAAGCTTTGCAACTTACATTCTCTCAATAATAAATTTAGTTTAATCCTTTATCCAAGTGTGTGCAAACAAAGTTTGCGCCTGAAAGTATCTTCAGGACTGGGGTAAAGTGGTGCAACTCCTTGCAAAGGTGGAGCAAGCTACCAACACTCTTATCTCAGTATCTCCCATAATGCAAAACACATCTCCTTGCAGATATGTATAATGTTATGCATTAAGGGAAGGGCCACTACCCAGACTAGTTTCGACCTTTATTGAGGTCTCTTCAGTGGGAGCCAGGCCCAAGTGGAGATACCAAGGCAGAAGCATTAGCAAAGTCATTTCCTCCTATAGGAGCTGCCAAACGGTGTGCCACCTTTTTATTAAATTACTCTGGATTTAGAGAAAGATGTTGAAAGTTTATTTTTCACTTGGTCAGACTATAATAAATTTAGTTTAATCCTTTATCCAAGTGTGTGCAAACAAAGTTTGCGCCTGAAAGTATCTTCATGACTGGGGTAAAGTGGTACAACACCGGGCAACTCCTTGCAAAGGTGGAGCAAGCTACCAACATTCCTATCTCCCATTCCTGGCTCCCACTGAAGATACCTCAATAAAGGTCGAAACTAGTCTGGGTAGTGGCCCTTCCCTTAATGCAGTGGCATCATAACCTCTCTATTTCTGCATGTCAGGGCCCTCCACATCATTGCCATTATCTGATGTGATGTCTTCCCTACTTGTGCAATGTGATCAATGAATTTCATGTCCATATCCACCACCACCACCCCAATAAAGTTTCTCCACCAAGTCTATACTTTGCATCCCATCCCTGCTTACTAAATTTCAAAACCTTACACTTTGCAACATAGAACTGATTCCACTTACCTGCCCATTCATCTATTTAAGTCATCCTGTAAAGCCATAACATCCGCTTGACTCACATATAATCCAAACACCACTGCATTGCTCTCCCCAATTTTACGTCATCTGCAAACAGCTGCATATCACTATTTAAACCATTTCAATATCATTAAAATACAAATTGAACAACAACAATGTTGCCAAGACTGACCCCTGTGGTACACCAGCAGTGACTTTTCTCTTTTGGGATACTGCACCCCCCCCCCTCCCATATACAACTTTCTGATATCTGTCTGATTGTCCGTCACTGATCCAACTCAGAAGTCTATTTTCCAGTGCGATTTGTTTCAATTTATTTAACAGTTTGTCGTGTGGCAGTCTATCAAAAGCTTTTGCAAAATCCATGAACACCACTGTATATGCATCTCCCCTGTCCAAGGTATTTGTTACCTTGTTATAGTGCATAAGTAAGTTAATAAATTATGACCTCCTTTTAACAAACCCACAGAGAATACTGCTGTTATCAAACCATTTCTTATCTCTCCTGTACCTTCATCACAACTCCAGATATACATATTTACCTATAATTTGAAGCTACTGTCTTATCACCAGCTTTATGCAGTGAACAATATTACCCTCCTTCCACTCTCTTGGAGAATTGAAGCATTGGCACTGGCATGCCTGTTTAATAAGTCTTACAATAGCCATGCCAGTGCCAATGCTTCAATTTCCTGGAACATTCCCTTAAGATACGTGGTGATATGTCATCAAATCCTATCTGCTTATTGACATCAAGGGTATTTATTTCCTCAAATACCTCCTGCTCACTCATAATTAAGCCATTCTCTCCTATGTCCACTACACTTCCTCATGATTCCATCCTGATCAGGATGAAACACCCTTATAAATTGATCACTGAATACCTCAACTATGTCTTCTGTGGCAGTTACCATTCTACCATTTTCATTCATTAACATTATTTTACTATGATTATTCATCCTTCTACTTGCAACATATCTAAAAAACTCTCTAGGGTTTTTCTTAGCTTGATTTGTCAATTTCTGCTCATACTCTACTTTTGTTTTCCTTACTAACTGAGTCACTCTCCTGGCTTGTTCTTTATACTCTTTATGTAACTGATTATTACCATTATTCATCTTGTACTTCCTCCAAAGTACCTTCTTTTTCCAGGTTTCATGCTTAAGTTCCTCATTCATCCATTTTACACCTACCTTATTCAGCCATTTTGCCTTCAGAATACATTCACACATCAATGCTGTTATGTATTTCTTGTTTCCAGCAGTATTTATTTTCTTACCACTCAACTCCTCATTCCATGCTATAGCTCCAAGCAGTCTCCTAAGCTTTTCATAATCACCAGCCTTATAATTCTACATATATCCTTTCCTCGCAAAAGCCTGCATATGACTAGCCACAACACAGGTGATTACTTCATAATCACTTTCACCAACTGGAGGAAAATGTGAAACCCCTCTAACAATTATATCCTCTGATGAAATGATGAGATCTAGAATTCTTGATCCTTGCGTGCCTTTCTTCACATGCTGCCTGAGATAGTTATCTCTCAAGAACTCGAGAAATTCACTTTCCTTATTCCCAAATGTTATCTCTTCATTCCAGTCTATACTTCCATAATTAAAATCACCCATAATAATTACCCTTCCTTTGTTCACTAATCCAAGTTGTTTATATATTTCTTCATCACCACCTTCCACATTCCCAAACCTATAGCAACATCCAACTAAATATGTCTTCCTCTCAACCTCCATGTTACACCACACTGCTTCACAACCATTGCCACTATTTTCCTCTTTCATGTGTATCTTATTGGACATAATTTCCCTCTTATCATCAGCAGCACTCCTCCTCCCTTCTTGTCCTTTCTATCCTTGCAAACAATACTGTATCCTTCCATTTCTATTCCCATTAGAATATCATCTTCATTCAACCATGTTTCACTTATTCCAATTATTTTAGGGCAAATAAACTCAATCAGTGAAACCATTTCATCTCCCTTATTTCTGAGACCTCTGGTATTTGTAAACAAACACAGTAATTCAATTTTAGGTCTATAACCAGTCCTATCCAAGCCACTTGTTGGTTATGATTTCTCCACCACCTGCCCAATCATCTTTATCACCACTTACACATTTATCTGCTCCATCTCAACTTCCCCTCCCGTATCGCAATATGTGCCATCTTCATACACACATTCACTGCCACTTTCAACATCCACTCTCTCTCTCTCTCTGTGTCCCTGTCCATCCGGGCTCCCACCCCCCCTCTTCCCCCATTTCCTTGTTTTAATGATTTTATTTTTTCAAAAATTTCAACTCATAGTCTTTCCACAAAATAGACTGATGCAAAAGCCTCAATAGCATTGAAAACAGCATTTTGATGTATTTAAACTCAGAGTCCATTTTCGAGTGTCCAAACTAGATAACTGCAAAGAGACTTTTGCATAGCCTTTAACAATATAGAAAACTGACTGAAACTTCTGACCCATTTTCCGGTCTTTACCTTTCCATAGTATGTCTTGTCACTAGATATTCTTCATATGGATGGCAAACAAATGAAAATAGATTGGCAAATCTTTGTTAAATATGTAAATAGATAATAGAATAAGCAGAGCTGATGCAGTGAGAAGCCAGTTGAAAACTGTAAAAGATGGTGTTCAAACATGGTTTCATTTGTATATCTGAGAGGTGAGTTAGAAATAAAACAGTTAATCAAAGATTGCATATCTTTGATTAAATTAACATTGCATTAAAATCATATTAAAATATGATTTTACTAATTATGACTATGTACATATGAGTACATACTCTTGTATTTTAACATGCACTTTGAATGTGGTGCAAAGGCTATGTTTCATTAGTACTTTGGCTATCTTTTCTGATGTACCTTTGACATAGGGAATAGAAATAGTGATGTTTGTATTTTACCACTTTTGGTTGGGTACACATCTTGAGGGTATGTATCCTAATGATCACAATGCTGTCTTATCCCTATGTACATTCTCCTGTTCAGTTGGAGTTCCTGTTTTCCATTATTCCACAAAAAATTTTCCATCCACAAAAGGCTGATTTCTTGAGTTTTGTTGTTGTTATTATTATCATTCTTCATAAACATGAATGCATACATTCACTATACTGAAACAAAACTATTAGCAACACATATGATAGGATATTGGCTTAAATGCACATTAGTGATTGGTTCAGATATGTATTTTTCAGAGAAATTTCTCTCAGTGTAAAGAAAAAAGAAAAGTGTAGGTTCAAGTTCATTTAAATTACAAATGTTTAAGAATTCTTTTCATAATGGTATCTGATCAACTGTTTCTTTAATAAATATTAGTTTATATACTTTTTATCTAGTAGACAAGCTTAGGTGGAACATTATTCATAGCTTATTTTAATATTAACAATATCAAACAACTATTTATAACTATTTTATAAAAAAAGATGTTTGTTAACGTTCTTATATTTCACTGGATTTCAAACCAGCATCTTCAGAGCACAAGGCAGCATGCTATAGTTTACATGCAACAACGAGTAAGTGAAAGAATTCAAATTGTAATGGACATAAGATCTAAAGTCCTAATTTGGCACCCTCTAATACTGTAAAAAAAAAAGAAAAAAAAAGAAAGAAGTATTACAGATAAGTAGGAGGTAATCTTAAGATAACAGTCTCCCAAATTTTTTGGCACATTAATGTAACCATACATTCTTCATAGTTATGGCTGACTCTAAAAGTAATCTTTCTGACATATAATGACTTCTAAAATAGCACATTGGTTTTCTTCTATTTAATCCTGTGTGAAGAGGATGTCCAAAGCATAGTCTACCAGTCCTGACTTACCATAATAATGGTAGCAATATATTTTTTATGTTCTCCAAGGTGGAAGTTAACAGAGCTTCCTATCTGTCTGTAGTAGTCCAAGCCACAGTCACAAGGAACTTCATACACTCCAGGATATATTAGAGGATGGAGTTTATCCTTAAGAGAGCAGATCAGAGTTGCTAATTTAAACTTTGGCTATCTTTTCTGATGTATCTTTGACATAGGGAATAGAAATAGTGATGTTTGTTCTTGTATGTTGGGGGGGGGGGGAATAATGGGCTATGTAGTATTTAACCTATTTTGTAGGAATTGTAGCCATTGGCCAAGATATGGTGCAGATATTTAAGTTCTGTCAAAAGAGCTATATCATTGGAATAAATTGCTCTGGCTCTGTGTGTAAGTGTTTTTATAATACTATACTGTTGGGTTGGATGATGATGTGATTGTTTATGTACATATCTTTTTGTGTATGTGTGTGGGTTGGCTTTCTGCAGAAAAATATATTGATCCATCTGAAAGGCAGGTAACTAATGTGTCATGAAAAGGCAAACGGTTGTTAGAGTTTTTTTTTGCTGTGAAGTGAATTTTGGGATGCTGGATGTTTAGGCAGGTGACAAACACATCCAAAGTGTCTTGTCCATGGGGATAAGTGGCAAACACATTATGAACAAAGCTTAACCACACTAGGGGTTTGTATGTAGTTGTGATAAGTATTTTGTTTTCAAAGATGAATCACTATCTTTTTCCATTTGCTGAAAGCCAACACATGCATTTTCCATTTACTGAAAGCCAACACATACATACACCACACCACACCACACCTCACCACACACACACACACACACACACACACAAAGAAGATATCTACATAAACAATCACATCATCATCCAGTTAAACATTATGGTATTGTAAAAACACTTACACACAAAGCCAGAGTAATTTGTTCTAATGATACAGTTATTTCCACAGAACTTAAACATTTGCTCCATACTTTCTTGGCCAGTGGCTACAATTCCTACAAAATAGATAAAATACTACATAGCCCCCTCCAACATACAAGAACAATGCATCACTATTCCTATTCCCTATGTCAGAGAAAAATTCGAAAAGATAGCCAAAGTACTAATAAAACATGGCCTTTGCACTACATTCAAACTGCATGTTCAATTAGCACTCAGATCTGTTCTAAGGATAAACTCCATTCTCTAGCATATCCTGAAATGTATGAAGTTCCTTGTGACTGTGACTTGGCCTACTATTAGCAGTCTGAAAGATCTGTTTAACATCCTAATAGCCTTAGAGAACATAAAAAAATATGTTTGCTACCATTATTATGGCAAGTCAGGACTGGCAAACCATGCTTTGGACATCCTTTCACACAGGATCAGATGGAAGAAAACCAGTGTGCTATTAGAAATCATTACAGGCCAGAAAGACTATTTTTAGAGTCAGCCATAGCTGTGAAGACTCCTATCCTGAACAAGTATGGGTGCATTAATTTGCCAAAAAATTGGGGAGAGTATATAATCTTAAGATCAACTCCTACATAGCTTTAATACTTTTTTTTTTTTTTTTTTTTTTACAGCCTTAGAGGGCACAAATTAGAACTTTAGATCTTTTGTCTGTTACAATTTGAATTATTTTACTTACTCATTGTCATGTGTAAACTATAACATGATGCTTTGTGCTCTGAAGCTGCTGGTTTGAAACCCAGCAAAATTAAGCCAGTGAATAAACATCTTTTTTATAAAATAGTTTGTTTGGTGTTGTCAATACTGTTAAAATAAGTTATGAATTATGCATATACTTTATATTTCTAACATCCATCATAACAAAATTACATTTAAAGGCATTATTGCTCATAATCAATAATAATAAGAGATTAACTTGTAAAATTAATAAAAATTTAATTATGATTTGTTGTTTAAATTAATTTTGTTAGGACTTGGACATTTTTGTAATGATACCAGGACAAACATTGAAAAGTCAGCTACTAGAACAACCTGAAATTATAAGATGCATCAACGGAAAGGAGGTGGAGCTAGCAAAAGAATTACATAAAAACTATGTTGACATAATTGGTGTTGCCTAGAAGAAGCAGACTAAAACAGATGTGATACTTCTAAATGATAACTGTAAGGTTGTAAGGCATTATTTACTTGACTGTAAATAATAACATTTAGGCTATAGTGATCAGCAAAAGAAAAGAATGGGTAGCTATAGTATTCACCATACTTAATGTGATAAATTTTTTGAATGGCATGCAATATCCAATAGAAGGATGCAGACAAATTTCAAAATGGGAAATTGGATGATGAGATTTGTGCTTATGTTATTCCACATATTCTAGTATGGATAAAGCAGAAGAATTTATTGCATTATTAGAGATTGCGTTATTATTTAGTTTTTGTTGCAGGTTAATAAATGGCTCAGTGAAAACACTTGATTCAGCGACCAGTAAAGCAGCCCAGATCTCAATCCCATCGAGAATTTGTGGTACCAAATGGAGACTGAAATACACAAGAAGCCAAAAATACTTCAAGAGCTCCAAGAAGCCATTATAATGGCATGGAACCATGAATTGATAGACAGTTGCATTAATCAGGAAATTGATTTTGTCAATGCCCTGCTGATGCCAAGCAGTATTCTTCTTTTTTTTTTTTTTTTTCACTATATTATTTAAGGAAATTACAACGTACTAGGATATACATTAAAATAAATTTTAATATATTTCTATATTTCGGCAATGTCACGTTGCCATTTTCAAGAACTTAATTACAAGACACGTGCACGTAGGCACAACACAACAATAAGTGAGGAAGAAGTATGAAGCTGTTATTTCTCCTAAAGTCCTGATGGTGCCCTCTAGCAGGCAGTGTTGGTATTCTTGGGTGATTGGGCTGAAGGTCTTCTGATGTAGGTTTCCCAAATTTGAGGAAGTCTAATGCAGCCAAATTTGTTGAGGTTTGGATCGTTTCTTAGGACTGAAGCTGATTCTATGAAAAGCCTTTCATATCTGTATTTGCTACGGTGTATTATCCTGGCTTTCTTCCACTGTATTCTATGGCAGGTATCCAGTGCATGGTCAGCAAGACCAGAGTGGCTGTATTGGTGAAACCGGATGTAGTCCTTGTGTTCTGAAATTCTGATATTTGCTGTCCTGCCTGTTTGGCCAAAGTAGGACAGCTTACAGCTGCAAGGGACCTGGTATACACCAGGTCCCTTGCAGCTGTAAGGTCTAGGGGGGGGAGGTTGGTCTTTAGTTGAGCAGATAAGGGATGCCAATTTTTTATATGGTCTGTAACAAGAAGTTAAGTTATGTTTTTTTAGGATTTTTGTGATTTTTTCTGAGGTGCCTCGGATATAGGATATGGTGATGGATTTGGAGTAATCCTTGTTGTGAGGGGGAGAGGGGGGTTGTGGTTTACTGGTTTCAATATTTTTTGAATTTTTTTTTTTTTTTTGGGGGGGGGGGAGTAGCCATTGGCTGAGAAAGTGTTGAGAATGTGGTTTAGTTCTGTGGTTAGGGCATTGTCATTAGAGCAGATAAGTTTAGCCCTGTTGTGTAGTGTCTTAATGACTCCATATCGTTGTGAGGGGGGGGGGATTGTTGGCGAATGTATCTGCCTGTATGGGTGGGTTTTCTATATACTGAGAAAACCAAGGTTCCATCAGGCTGGCAGGTGACTAGTGTGTCTAAGAAAGGAATGCAGTTGTTTTTTTCTTCTTCCAGGGTGAATTTGATTCTGGGGTGTTGGTTGTTTAAGTGTGTTAAGAAGGAGAGGATGCCAAGCAGTAATAAAGGCAAGAGAAGGACCCGCAAAGTGCTAAACAGCAAAAAAGTGAATGTTTTGCTTTGATTGTGAGTAAAACTGTGTAGTTGAACTAAATTTTGATATCAGTATATGTTTTTCCACTGAAAATATCACTCTCCACTCCATTTTGAAATATTTACATATTTGTCAAGTTTGTTGTCATTTCCTAATTATGTCACATTTTGTACAAAAGAGCCAAATATTAATCAAAAATAAAAATATTATATTACCTTCTTCATTATTTGTGACAATTATTGTGTTATCATTCCTTTTCAAATAGGCATTCAAATTTAATTACCAAAAAAAAAAACACATGGTTACCTGGATAGCTTTTCTGATTATTTGATGATTATTCCCTCATGGAATAATGAAAGCTTTCTGGTAGTAGCTTCCCAGGTTATATATTATATTATATATAATATAATACATATTATATATATATATATACATATACACTAGGGGGCTCCACCCCCTTGACGCCTACAGCATCCCTCCGAGTTCCGGACTGGTAGGCCAGTTCTTCTTGAATTCTGATGACTCAAAATTTGAAAACTCGAAAGGGGAGTTCTGCCCCCACCCCTGGTGGCTATGCCTCCCAATCCCCCTAGTTTCAGACTGGTAGGCCAGTTCTTGATTTCTGATGACTCAAATTTTGAAAACTCGAAGGGGGGGGTCTGTCACCCTGGCGCCTATACTGTCCAACTCCCCGAGTTCTGGACTGTTAGGCCAGTTCTCTTTGAATTCTGATGACTCAAATTTTGAAGACTCGACACTCAGGGTAGCCCTTGAGTTTCAAATAACTTGACACAAAAACGTTACAAAAAAAGGCTTATTTTATATTATAGGGTAGATATAATATAATATATACAGTACATTATATTATTATAATAGGTCTAGTTGGTTGAGTGGATAGCATCTCTACTCTCTCTAACCCAGCTGTAGGTTCCAATCTGACTGTAACATAATGTTTATGAAAAAGTCTTTAGGTGGTAGTTTATTTTCATTGCCCAACCTGAGATCACTACCCTGCATATAGGAGATCTGAAGTAGCTTAAAAAGTACAGTCATTGGACTTTAGCGCTCCTAGATTATCTGTCTCAGTTCCAAGTTTTATTGGTATCTGTTATGTTGGACAGATGAGTCAATCTGGAGAAATCTGCATCAATGTACATATCAGAGATGTGGAGAAGAAGTGGGCATATAAGTCAGGATTGGCATTTCACATCACCAATGAAAAATATCAGTAAAATGCCATATATAGAATTCAACAACTGTTTGCCATTTTAAAGAGGCTAGACGAAATGATATGATGCCCAACCTAATGAAAATCTTACTATTATTATTAATATTATTATTACGTAACACCTCCAGGGAGTCCAATGACTCATCGAGGGAGGGCACTCTACAACTCTGTCTCCACTGCTCAATCCACCAACTACCATAATCATCTACACTAGCGCCATCCACAGCCCATCATCATCACTAGTATTTTCACAGACAATCACAAATATCCATGCCCACGGTGGGATTCCAACCCCCCAGCCTTTTGGCTGCTGAGCGGATACTCTGACCATTCGGCCAATTAGGCCGGAATTATCATCATTATTATTACATGACACCTCCAACGAGACATAAGACTCATCATGGGAGAGCACGTTACCCCACTACACATAGCTCAATGTCTCCCTTATTTAATCCCTACCTATACATAATAACTATACAACCATCAACACAACACAAAACACCATCTGCCACTCACCATCACCAATAGTATTTTTTGTCTGTAAATTGCATTTGTTTCCCTAGATGATTTGCATGTATGCAAGATGAAAACCCTGAATTTCCAGGAGAAAAAAAAAATCCCTGTTACCTCTGTATGAATTTGGCTAACTCACCTTTAGTTAAAAAAAGCCTATATAAAGATTCCTCTCATAATGAGAACTGAACTCAGTTCTTTTTGTTCCAATTGCAGTATAGAGGTGCTTAAACCAGTTTTGGTTAGCATATATCAAAAACCTATGTATGAATCAGTTAGGCTGTGAAAAAAGTTTTGCAACAATGATCCACATGTGATATCTCAATGCTATATTTAACATCTGGTTTGTGTTTATTCAGTATAACAGTTATTGTAAAATACTGCATACAAAGTATAACAGTTATTTAGATGAATCTTGACTAAATGGTATTTTTTATGTAACATGCTGTCATTCTTTATTTTTAAGCATTACATGTATGTAAATTCAGGAATGAATTTACAAGAAATTTAGCAACTAAGGACCATATCACATAGCTCTTAATGTTTCTTTTAGCCAAGAATTATTAAAAATGATGAAAGCCACCAAAGATATTAAGGATCAAGCTGATTTTGAAAAATTATCATCTAAATATGACAGTGTTTATTTCAATTCTGTAAGTTTTGTGATATTTTTTTAATGTATAAAGGAATTTTCAGTTAACAAAATAAATGATATTATATCCATTCTTTTTATATTCAGTGTTTTTCATGAAAAATGCAGTACAGTATATTATATATTAATTGTCTGTATGTATAGAACGTTTGAACTTTTTTTTTTAATATTTTTGTATTTCTAGTGCTGCTTGGAAAAATCATATTTCAAATTCTTATGCATAAATTATAAACAATAGCAAAATATTGCTCTTTGAAAACACTTGAACAATCACATTATATTAATGCCATTTTGCAATGTTATATAACATTTCTGGTTCTGTGGATATTATTATTATTAGCAGTGGTAGTATTATTTGACACATCTCAGGAGTGAAGGACTTATTGAGGGAAGGCCATACATTCCCTACATCAACTATTATAAATCTGTAAACTCATTCTCAGTAGATGCACTTACCACTTTGACATGCAAACTGTTCCAGTCACTCACTGCTCTGTGAGAGAAAAATCTTGTTCCTATCCTTTTCTTAATTGCATACAAACTTAACTTCCACAGATGCTTCAGTGTCCTCTTTCCCTTCCATATAGCGAAGAAATTTCATCAGTCAATATCCTATAACACCCTTTTATTAGTTTATAGACCTATCATATCACCCTCTTTCTCCTGTTACCAATGTCTGCGGTCCACATAGTCTCAATCTGTCCTCCTAATCTATATTCCATAATCCCGATATCATCTTTGTTACTCTTCTCAGCACCCTTTCCACAAAGGCAAAATGACTTCTTTATCTATACATGCTACTGTTTGTTTCAGTATCACAATTATCCTCTGAGTTGTATTTGCAGTTTTTGCTATGTGACTTTTGAACTTCATATCATTATCCATCATAACTCCAAGATCCTTAGCCTTATCAGTTTCTCGTAGCATAATCCCACTAATATAAAATGCCATTGGAAATCTCATCTTACCAAAGTACATAATTTTTATTTTTAGAGGAACCTGTGGCATAGTATAATTATTAAAGAACACGTAATAACTTTTAATTAATAAATAAGGTACAGATATTTCATACTAAAACTAATAGTACATCTTCAGTGTTACAAACAGATAAGAATGGAATACAAGTAACGAACATTCGGTGGATCACCTATTAAAATACATTGTTGTTGCGAGCTAGGAAATGAAAGAAATTAATAAATTATCTTAATTATTAATTATTTATCAATCCACCTATATCTTGGTCTTCCTCTGGGTTGTTTTCCTGCCAACCTGGCAGAGAACACTTGTTTTGCTAATCTTTCCTCTCCCATTCTATTTAAGTGACCATACCACCTGAGATTAGCTCTGCTAACGCATTCCTGGATGCTGGCAATGTCAAGTTCTTTCCTAATATCCTCATTTTTAATATGATATTGCCATTGATGCCATCTGTTCACACCTCTAATCTTTCTCAGGACTCTCATATCTGCGGTCTCTAGTCTTTGGTCAAGTGTTTTACTTCTGACCCAGCTCTCAGATCCATAAGTTAAAACTGGTTTGAACACTGTCTTGTATACAGCTAATTTAGTGTTCCGACTAATTTCTTTCTTATTCCATATGAATTTATTCAATTGACTTCCCACCATACCAGCTTTGCTGATTCTGTTGTCTATTTCTATATTTAATTTACCATCTTCAGTAAAAATTGTGCCTAAGTAGCTAAAATGTTTTACTTGTTCCACAGGTTCTCTGTTCACAACACAGTTGACATTTTCAGTGATTCTGCCTATTTTCATTGTCTTTGTCTTTTTATTGCTGACCTTCATACCATATCTATTACAACAGCTATTCAATTTAGTCAGAGAATCTTGCAGACTTGTAGCGGATTTATTTAGAAGTATAACATCATCCGCATACAGCAAAGAGCTGACATTAACATCTCCAATTTTGATATCAGGTTTAATACCACATTCCTTCATAATGTGATCCATATAGATAATGAATAACAGAGGGGATAATGTACATCCTTGTCTCACACCAGATTTAACATTAAACCATCTTCCTGTACTTCCTTCCATTCTAACTGCTGACTTACAACTCAAATAAAGACTATTTTTGATTTAGGATCCTGAATTTTCTACAGTCCTGTTTATAGTTGTTCTTAGAGAAGAAGGATTCGTGGGACGAATATATGCCCTCCATATGTATGGGATTTTTAGACCATCATTATTGTTCAGATTGGGGTGGTTGATAACAATCTCACAGGCTTCCTTAAATTTGCTTTCATACCATGTTTTGGTGTGATGTAGACAACTAGTGCTTTTCCAGTCAATTCTATGTAGAGTGTTCAGGGCATGATCAGAAAGGTCAGCTTCACCATAATTATTATATTTAATGTGTTATGTTCTTTTTTTCTGATGGGAATTGTGCATCCTGTTTCTCCTATATATGGTATGTTACAGGTGCAATAGATATGATATACTCCAGGGTGGGCCAGCAGAGGGAGTGGGTCTTTAGATGAGTTGAGTAAGCATTTTAATTTTGTAGGAGGTTTCAAGGTGGCTTTGAGGTTATATTTTTGTAGTACTCTATTTATTTTGTCTGATGTCCCTTTAATATAGGGAATGGTTATAGTTTTATTGTAATATGGTTTGTCTTTGTTTTTTATTGAGGTCTTGTAGAGAATTTTGTTAATAGTGTTTTGGCTGTACCCATTTTTTTGGAAAGTATTGTTGATCACTTTAAATTTGTCTTTCAGTGCCTGTTCACTGGAGCAAATCTTCATAGCCCTGTTTTTTAGAGTATTGATGACGCCTAGTTTTTGTTTTGGGTGGTGGTAGGAGTTTATGTGTATATATTGGCCAGTATGTGTCGGTTTCCGGTAAACAGTGAAGGAAAGATTGCCCGTAGGAAGACGTGTGACAAGTGTATCTAGAAACGGAAGTGTGTTCTGTTTTTCAATCTCAATAGTGAACTGTATGCATTTGTGTTGTTTGTTTAGGTGGCTAAGGAATGTGTCTAGTGTCTGGCGGCCATGAGACCAGATCGCGAAAACATCGTCAACATATCTAAGCCAGACTTTGGGTTTTAAAGGGGAGGAACATAAAGCAAGGTGCCCAAAATGTTCCATATAAAAGTTAGCAATAGGGGGGGATAATGGTGAGCCCATGGCTGTGCCTTCTTTTTGTAGGTAGAAAGCATTTTGCCATACAAAATGCTTTCTACCTTTCATGCCAGTAGAATAACATGTGATCAAATCTTTGTTTCTCTAGCTTACAGTTTGTAATGTAATGCAGCTTGTATAGTATAATTGTGTATGCTCCAGATGATGATCTTGATATGTAGATCGAAACGTCGAGATAATAAAGTTATTTATAACACGGTTGTAAAATCCATAATTTATAAAATGAATGCTGATCACCGTGTAACAGGTTTATTCATCTTCCAGGCATGATCCCTTGTTCTGGCCCCTCCAGCCAAGTGATGAAAAATTTCCCCTACATCAATCCTATAAAACCCTTTAAGCAACTTAAATGTTTCTATCATATCCCCTCTTTTTCTCCTATTAAACCAACTTCTGCAATCACACATGCTCAATCTATCTTCATAGGGAACATTCCACAGACCACTCGCCATCTTGGTCACTTGCCTCTGAATCTTCTCCACCACTTCCTCATCCCCAAGAAACCCAGGAAACCAGATGTGGATGTATCAAGGAATTATAAAGAATAACTTCCTTATCTCTATTTGTTAATGTGTTCTTCAATAGCCAAGTAATCTTATTGGCTACCTTAGCAATATGTCCTCTAAACTTTAACTGTCTATCACCACTCTAAATCTCTAGCTTCATCTATTTCCTGGAGTACAGTGCCATCGATATGATACATGGCTGGTAATCTCTTTAATCCCAAAATGCATAACTTTACAAACATTGAACTGATACTCATTATCTTTTGCCCATACTAACAGTCTATTTAAATTATCCTGCAAGGTCTCCACATCGCCTTGATTACTCTACCTAATTTTGCATCATCAGCAAACAACTGAATATTTCCTTTCAGGTTCATTCCTACATTTATGTATAAATTAAACAGCAATGGTCCTAACACCAAACCTTGCAGTACACCACTATTCACCTGTTTTTGCCTCAATTCTGCCCCTCCATATTACTACTTTTTGATATCTGTCCAGCAGCTACGCTCTCATCTACTTAACCAGTGTCCTATCCATTCCCATTTGCTCTATTTGCATAACAGAGTTCCATGTGGCATTCTGTCAAATGCCTTTGCAAAATTAAGCAGAATCATATCATGTAGCCTTTCCTTTATCCAACTCTGCTGTTACTTTATTATAAAAAGACAGTAAATTACTATGGCATGACAACCCTTCACAAAGCCATGTTGCTTCTCATACAGTATCATATTTTTATCTACTCATTCTTGAATTCTCTTCTTACCAATTTTTCCAGTACTTTTACCATACCTGAGATACTTATTGAGCTATAATTTGCAAATATATCAAGGGCCCAGCCATTGGCTGAACATTCCTTAGCCATACGTGCTGATATCCCATCTGTCCCTGTTTCTGAATTCTTATTTCAGGTTATGCAACAACTCTTGAACCTCCTTTTCATATACTCCTACCCTTTCATTCTGTATGTTGGTAGCACTATCTGGTTGATAGATCTCAGCCAGTTGAGTTCAATCATTTGAACAATCGTATCTGCTTCTGACATCAAGGTACCATGTGCATTCACTAAAATTATATTTTCATATTCAATTATTATTATTTTTATTTTATTTTATTTTTTCACTTTGCAGCATAACTATAAAATTCTTTTGGGTTGCCTTTGCCTGCACAGCTAATTTTTCTTTTTTCATACTGTGCTTTAGCTTTCTATACAATATTTATAACTTTTCTAGCCTTTGCTTTATATATTTCATAACTCCTCTCACTCTTATTTTCATGATATTCCTTCCACACCTTTTTCTTATTATGGATTTCTTGTTAATAAGGTTGTACATCCTTTCACCTTCCATTCTTTTTTCTTCGAACTCTACAGACACATTCAGATACTGCTTCATTTAAGCATCTCAAGCATTTAAGCATTTCAAGCTTCCCAATCAATGCTAATATCCTTTTTATTCAGTAACTGATAACATGAGTTATCACAAGTTTTCTCCTCAACCCAATCAATATTCAGACAGTTTAAGTCACTCATAATCATTACTTGTTTAATACCTGCCAGAGTAATATGACAACTCATTGCTTCATCCAAACCAACTGAACCACCAGGTCTGTAGCAATACCCATCATATATTTCATCCTGTTAGCCTCTGTGTCACACCAAGCAGCCTTAAACTCACTGCTACATCGAACATTATTACTATTATTGCTTTCCTGAGTTTCAACCCTAATTGCACTGAAATCATCAGATATCATTAGTAGTATTATCTCTCCTTCACTCTCTTCTGTCTTTCCTAAAAATACTATACTACTATACCCTTTACACTCTATTCCAGTTACTATATCTAATTTTGTGAGTCAGGTTTCACTAATAACAATGATCTTACACCAAAACCTAATCACTAAAGCAATGAACTGGACCCTTTGTTCCTGATGTTCTGGCATTTATGTTCAAAAATAATAAGTGGCCTCCTGGATTTTTGTTATACTTACATGTATGGCCTTCTTGGTCTGGTTGGGCAATTTTTTCTTTTCTTTCCCCAGACACTATCAAAAAGTCTGAACCCAAGGCATACATTTTCATCCCTTTACCAGATTCCTAACCATGACATTCATATTATTGTTACGTTGGCATACCATAGCTGGTCTAACACACACCTTACCATTCCCATTCCTTTCCATGATGATCTTGTTTTCTTGACTCCTGGCATTAGATCTCACCTCAATAAATAATTTCTCCAAGTTTCTGATTCTAAATCCATTTGCAGGCCATCCCTCTTATACTTTTCTACCATCAAACTCTCTCTGCACATCCAAAAACTCACTCTATTTCTTCTATACAGCCTAAGCATTGAATAATTTACTATCATAGTCCTCCTTCTCAACTCAGTACTGTCTTATCTCAGTAATAAGCTAAAAATTTCACTTTCCCACTTTTCTTGTTTCTTCTAGCAGTCCTTGTATATCCTCTCTCATAGTCACTGAAGCACAAAAAAGGGAAGATTTTTCTAAGCAACATATACAAAATGTTATATTTTGACAAATAATGATCAAGGAAAAGGTATCCTCATATTTAGTATTGAATAGTATTCTACACTAAATATGAAGATTATCTTCTTGAATGGCAGGCAGTATCATATAGGGTGATGTAGGCAGGTATCAGAATGGGAAACTGGACAATGAAATTTATTTGTACCTATGGTTCATAGCTAGTTCTACTAAGGAAAAAAGTAGAGGAATTTTTTGAAACATTGGACAAGGCAGCTGACATGAAGAAAAAGGAAAAGTTAAGATCAGTGTTGGAGATCTAAATAGCAGGATAGGATATGATTACTAGATATACAAAAATGTTTTGGAAAAATTTGGAGAAAAGAGTAAAGTCAATAATAAAGGCAAGTACTTGCTGGATATCTGTTCAGGATATGGACTTTACTAACACCATGCTCCAACATAAGGATGTGCACAATTCACATGGAAAGCAGACACAAGAAATAAGAACAGTCTCATTAGTATGTTATTGTTGATAGCAATATCTTCATTATATTGAAAAGAGAAGCATGTAGGAAAGTTTTAATATTAATCAAAGTTGAGCAGCTTTCAGAGGTAAACTGTTGACTCAAATACCCAAATATTATTCATGAAAAAAAAAATGGAGTTTGAAAACAAGAACCAAACCTTGGAAATTCATGAAGAAAACATCAATTAATTCAACCAGCAAGGCATGTAGCAAGGTTGTGTACAAGGATAAAAAAATCAGAAGACCATGGCACACTCAGGAAGTTAAAGAAATAGTCAAAGAGAGTATATCGAAGATTCCTGTCAAGCAAGTTGGTTTATGCTCTGAGGGAATACAGACAAAAACATAAGAAAGTGAAGCACCATATAAAACTAGCTTAACAAAAGTCATTGGAAGACTGGTAAGAATATAGAAAATAAATATCAGGAGAGTGGCAAAATATTCTGGAGGTCATTGAAAAGCTTAGAAATGGAGAAAACTGTAAAAGTAATTAGAGATGATAAAAGTTGACATGACAACTGAAGATGTTCTAGATGTCTGTAGTAATTTGCATCCATATAGTTCTATTGCCCAGAGGAAATTAATTCAATTTTTTGCTTCCTTACTTTTACTCCAATTCTTGTATTTATGATCATAGTAAATGTCATCCCACCTTTGCATTAAAAGAGCATTAATGTTTTACCAGAAAAAGAGCAGAAGAGTCATGTGCAGAGTCTGATAGCATTTTTCTAATTGTTCTTTGAAGGTTTCTACTCAATAATTGATGCCTGTTTTGTGTTGTCTTTGTTTTATGATCTCCTATTTAATTGTTTTTTATCTTGCAACTTGGAAATTAAGTTACATCAAACCTGTTTACTAGGACAACAAATCTTTACCATCTAATTTCTCTGTGCTGTTTTATCACTTCATTTCTTTCTAAAATAATGGAGAAATTCAGTAAATCCATTCACCTTATGTGCTACTTGGATTCCTCTCATCAGATAAATGATTGCCAGTATGAATTTTTGCCTATTAATCAACAGGTACAATTCATTTTGGAGAGATGCTAAAGTTTGCCAAAAATTTAAAATCATTGATATCTTTAAGGAATTTGATCAGATTTGGCACAAAGGCATATTAAATAAACTTCCATCTTGTTATCTGCCTTCTGGCTTTTGTAGCTGGATTGCCATGTTTCTCACAGGTTGCATATTCCACGTTGTGGATGGATTTTTATCCTCAATTTTTGTGACAATATTGGCCTTTTTCATTGATTGTAAATTTAATCACAATTTCGTTTGATGTATGTTGCATTTACCTTTCTTATTTGGCAAATCTTCTACTACATAATGCAGTAAAACTTATGAAATGTTTTTACTTACATAGCTCTAAATTCTGATCACCAAACCATTCTTCATTGGAGTTCTGATCACTTGGTTAGCATCACTTCCAGCAGAACTCAATTTTGCCTTATCACTTGCCATGAAAGATTATTTTTCAGTGCTTACGTTTGACATTGTCCAGTCTCTAGGTGGGATAAGATAATTCTTCTCGTAGTAACTTCTAATCTCTCTTGACATGTAGATACATAGCACAAGTATTGTATCTTAATATTCAAGATGCAATAGGGTTTCTTCATTTGCTCCAGGCATAATAACTTTACCTATGAATAAGAGGAAAGTATATCAATCACTGATCCATACCATTCCTATATTTCAGATGGTTCTTAAGATTTCACAAAAAATTCCTTACTTGTAGTTCTATTCTAAATGTACCTGTAAATACATGATACTTGTGTACTGTAGAATGACCAACTTCATATGTTTGGGATTCATTAAAAAAAAAAGAGTTAATTCCACTATGTTGGACTGTATGATTGTATTTAAGTTATTTTTTGGAGGACAAATGAGGTGAAGAACACAGTCATATAAAGTGAATGTTACTCATGAAGATGATTTTAATAATTAACACGTTCGCTGCCACGCTACTTCAGCATAGTCTGTTCCCGTACGCCGAGCAATTTCACTTCTTCAAGGTCAATACGGTAATCTCATTGCCGGTGGTAAGCGTAATACGAGTATACTCGTAGTTGGCTTGTGCACAGCATATACTGTCTATGAGAATACACAGTTTTGATGTGCCTCTACAAGCCAAGCATTTTCACTTCTTCAAGGTCAGTACAGTAATCTCGTTGCCGGCGGTAAGCGTCATACGAGTATACTCGTAGCTGGCTTGTGTAGCTGGTTTACCAACTATGAGTATACTCATAGTTGGCAGCGAATGTGTTAACTTGCTAATTAACATTACAGTTTATTTATGATGATTTGTGATACATAAAGTAGAAAACATTAAGTAGAACTGACCATGAGAATATTGGCTGTTAGGCAGCTATGGAATCTGAAGAATATCAGTAACAAGAAAAAGGAAAGGAATTCCGAGGTTATCATACTAATAAGAACTGGTTTAATTGGATTATTTAAGACAAAAAATAATAAAGCATTTCTAGACATTTTAGCTCCAAATTCAATAATAAACAAAATAAATATTATTAACATATTATTATTATTAACATAATCCATAAATCTGATGATGAAGAAGGTGTTGTGAGAGCAATGCCTACAAATTAGATTTTGAGTAAATTTTGTGTTGTACAGAGTGTTTCAAATTAAAGTACCCCTATTCAGAGCAATCTGTAGAGAGAGAACCAGTAAACTTAGTGGGTATTTCAGAAGAGATTTTGACAATAAAAAAAATTAGTTCAAAAATGGCCAATAAGGGAAATATGGCATTGGGACCATGAAAAGACTGTGAATTTTACATGCTATGTGAGCTGTAAGGCAATCGTGATATAAACGAAGGAGTGAGACCATCTAGTCATTCAACTTGCATAATGGGTCTCAGTTTACTTAAAAGTGCCTTGCTTGTGTGTTTCTATAGGAAAATGCTGGGAAAATGCTGCAGCAGCACTTTGCAACTGCAAAAAGGCCTAATGACACCAAATGCAGTGTGAGACATAATTATCGATTTAAAGAGACCTGGCAGTTTGACAATCCAACCAGGAAGAGGGCATAAATTTGAAATTCTGTAAATGATCGAAGATTTTGCAACTGCAGTTACTGAGCAGTCAAATGAGAATGCTGTAGACTCATGTAGTGAATATGTCATAGCCAGACAATTATATTTGCCACACACACACACAATGGTATAGAGAACTTTGCATGAAGTGTTGTGCTGCCACCTGTATACACTTAGTCAGACTGGTAATGATCTAAATTGTGAAACTGATGACTTGCTATCTATTGAAAGGAATTTAATGCAGTGTAGATTTGATAACTATGAGGCTGTAAAATTAAGAGCAAGAGTATGTTATATAGTCTGTGATAAGTTATGGAACAGCTTTTCAAGACAAGTGATCTTCTTTAAGAAGTGTTTTTCATGATGTGAAAAAAATAAAAAATAAAGTATTAATAATGGAAGATTTTAACATTGGTATTTGAATGGAAGAATGAAATAGCTAAAAATTGAATAGGTAGTATTTTTTTATTTTTTATATTATTGTTATGTTTTCTTAATTAATTTAAGGAGAAGTAGTGGAGTCATAATCAAAGTTCTCAGAATATGTAATGTAGATAGCTGAATTCTGTTGCGCTTGACTGAACTGAACCTAACTGAATCCTGCATGAATCATGATGAGAAGGTTATGGAAAAATGAAATAAATCACAGATAATACAACACATTGATTTTTTTCCAGTTAGAGTAAAGATTATATGGAAAGCACTTCAACACAAATCATGCATTCACTTTTAAGAATAATTAAATAAATGTTATAGGTTGAAGGTAAGTAGATTAAATAATTCATAATAGCTCTTTCAGTACAAACAGTACCAGAAGTACAAAATAAATTAATAATTTATTAACTTCCTAATATTTCAGTCAATTTCAAACAAGCATTTTCCAAGCACAAATTACAACTGTGATAATTATTACTATTACTATTTGGCACATCCAGAGAGTCCAAGGACTCATCGAGGGAGGGCACCTGCTCTATAACTCCGTCTCCACCATTCAATCGCCAACTGACCGCAGCTACACCAACGCCATCTACTGCCGACCACTGTTGGTATTTCAACAGACAATCACAAACAGCCATGTCCACGGTGGGATTCGAACCCGCAGCCTTTTTTTTTGGCTGGAGAGCAGATACGCTATCCACTTGGCCAACCAGACCGGCACAGCATTGAATTAGATTGTTGCAGAAATAATTCAGATTGTAAATAAAAAGGAATTAATGTGAATTAAATCCATCTAGAGTCCAAATGGAAAACAAAGTTGATTCTGTCACCTAGATCTTAGTGGGATGACTGTCTCCCCTAACCTCAATAAGTATGGCTTATTTAGGTTAGGGGAGGGTTTCATAGGTTAAATAATATCAGTGAATGATTGGATTATTAATCTCTTTATAATCAGGATGCTAATTTAATAAAATACTAATAGTTAAACTATTAATATGTTGATTAAACTGAAACAATTAATAACTTAATTGAGAAAGGGAGAGACTTCTTGTGTCCCTCTTTCTTCAGAGTTCTTGAAACTTATCTTTTAAATAGTATTCCATTTTTCTTGTAATCATTCCTCCATTAACATAATGTCCTGGTGGAACTGTTCAATCTGCCCATTAGTTCACTGTCACTTTTCAAGGAAAAAATCCAAGTGAGAATGAAGGAAGTGAATTTTCATGTACATTCTGGTCCCTTATGATACTTTGAAATCCCATCTTGTGAATTTTATGTTGTACGAGGGTGGTCTGAAAAGTTCTCGGCCTAACAATGAAAAAACGAATTTATAATTTCAAAGTTATTTTTATTTTTCAACATAATCTCCCTTAAGACTAATATGTTTATTCCAGCGATACTCCAGCGCCATTATCCCATCCCTGTAGTGGTTCTCAGTAAGATCTGCAGAATACCCCTCTACAGCTGCAATCACCTCTTGATTCGAAGAAAAACGCTGACCAGTGAGGAAGAGTTTTAGTTTTGGGAAGAGATAGAAGTCAGAGGAAGCCAAAGCTGGGAAATAGGGTGGATGTTCCAACAATTCATAGTGCAGATCCCTTAATTTTCCCATTGCCAAAACACCTTTATGGGCAGGCGCATTGTCCTGATGAAAGATGAATTTTTCCTTCTGCAAACCAAGTCTTTTCTCACGAATTTTTTTGTCTAGTCCGGTTAAAAGATTGGAATAATATTCCCTGATTATTGTTTTACCCATTTCAAGATAATTAATAAACAAAATGCCTTTAGCATCCCAAAACACTGATGCCATGACGTTTCCTGCTGATGGAACTGACTTTGTCTTCTTTGGCACTGAACTTTGGCTGAAATTCTTTGGTTTTTGTCCACTGTTTTGACTGCTGTTTGGATTGTGGTGTGTAATGGTGAATCCAAGTCTCATCCAATCCATAGTAATAAGTCAAAGCACAAAATCAGTTTTATTCTTGTTCAGAGATTTTGAAGTATTATGAAGCACTTTGTTCAGAGATTTTCATGCGAGTGCGTTTTTGATTTGCTGTAAGCAAACGCGGCACCCATCTTCCACAAAGCTTTTTCATTTTCACTTCTTCATGCAAAATATATCGTACACGTTCTTTTGAAATGCCCATAGTCTCAGCAATGTCACGCAACATTGACTCGCCGGTCATCCAATACCATATCGTACACTTGATCAATGATTTCTGGTGTTGTTACACTTTTTTGGACATCCTTCACGTGGATCATCTTCAAGGCTGGTATGGCCATGTTTATACTCAGCAGCCCATCGTTTCTTAATTTGTCGAAAACAAAGGAGAAGAGTGCTCATAAACTTTTACGAACTTCGAATGAATTTCTTTTGGTATTAAAAAGAATTTTATAATCGCATGATACTCAATTTTATCCATTTCAAAGGACACAGACAGCACTTTTGCTTCAGACATCTGTAAAACAAACTACTTGATAGAATGACTTGTAATTTCACATGGATGCTTATGACAGATGTACCCACTTAGAAAAAAAAAATCTTGCCGATAGTATTGCCATCTATGGTTGAGGCTGAGAACTTTTCAAACCACCCTCATGTGTATTAGTTTCTTTTTGCTGATTATGTGGTTCATCTTCCATGAACTTTTCTCCCCCCCCCCCAGCTTCATTCAGTTGGTCTTAGTTTGTGGCTGTGATGGAAAGTTCCTTATGGAACCTCCATAGGGAACCCGTTTTCCCCTTCCATAGTCATAATTTCATTAAAGATCAGCAGATTGTGCATGGTCACTTCATACTTTATTCAAGCCAAAATATCTGCAGTAATAAATTCATATTATTAATTCATGTAACTGTGTGTTCCTGATAATCATTACTATTGCCATTAAAAACTACTTTGATTTGTTATTTTCTTGTTGGTTTTTTTAGAAAACTTACGAATCAGCATTGCTGGCTGCAGGTAGTGTTATAGACTTGGTATCTGCAGTACTTGAGAAAAAAGCAAGTATATATTTTATTGTTTTCCTAACTTTAAACAATAAAATTCCAAAGAAATAAATATTGAAATAATTATTGGTATCTGTTATATGATTAATGTAACTTAACATGTGATGGTTGTAAATGAAGTAGTGGCAACACTGTCAGTGTAGGTGGTAACTCAGATGTTACTCTTGACAGATAGCGGTGCTAGTTGTATGTACTATTCTAACATTCTAACAAGCATTCTTGTGTGGTGACAAAGTTAAAGTTAACTTCTCAGTGAACTTGATCCAGGATCGTTGTTCGCAAGATTAGAACAATGATCCTGGATCAAGTTCCAGTTTGCACGAGGTAAAACTGCGAGTGACTGTTATCGTGGCCTTAGGGGGATGCCTGTAGCAACAGTGTTCTGCTGTACCAGACTGCTTCAAGATTGGTCAGTGCATTTTGTGCAGGTGCAAGATCACCCAGATGATAATTAATGTGCAGAATGACCTGCCATTTCAGATGAACATGTTGAGCTTGTTCGAGGACTCCTCATGGTTGATCTACGGTCTACTGTATGCCAGGCCCAGGAAACTGGGATAACCCACCAAAATGTTTGGCACATCCTAAAAGAGAGGCTTGTTATCTACAAAATTTCAGTTTGTTGGGTTCCACTTGACTTGAATGAGAAGCAAAAGTGGCACAGTATGTGGTTGCTGGCCTCCACAAAACAAACAATACAAAAATGAAGGGGATGTATTCCTGAATCATATCCTATTGTAGCCATTGATGAAACTTGGACAAGGGCTTATGAGCCTGAACTGAAAAGATAATCCAATGAATGTCACCACTCAGGATCATCCCATCCAAAAAAAAACTTTGCCAGGAACCTAGCAAAGTTAAAATCATTCTTATTGTTGCTTACAGTGTTCAAGGTGTCATTCTTTATCATGCTGTGCTCCAAGGGCAGACTGTTAACACCCAGTACTATTAATGATTTCTGGATCACCATTTGCATCCAGCTTTAAGGAGAAAGCAACCACATTTTTTTCACGGGTTCTCGACCGTGTTTGTTGCACAACAAATGCATGATGTTATGTGTCACAATTGGTGATAGAAATGTTGGACAGGTGGTAATGGAAAGTATTGGAACATCTTCCTTGTTCACTGGATATGAGTCCTTGTGACTTCGACTTGTTCCCCAAAATGAAAGAACCCCCTCAGAGGTCTGCGATTTCACAATGTGCAAGAGGTTCTTCGAGCAGTAGGTCATACTATCACTATCAACAGGCAATACTCTGCTGATGGTCTCCAGCTGGTGCCACAAATTTGGAAACAGTTGCAGGCAGAGATTACATTGAACGGATGTAATTGTATAGACTTGATAAATAAAGTAATTTACATTTTGTGCACACGTTGTGACTACTTTATTTACAATCCTCGTATATTATTAATTTTACATATTATCTAAGGAAGTGTGTTCTTAGTTAATATAACAGATTTAAAATTATCTATAGGTATCCAATTTATATAATTTTTTGTTTAAGCAAGTAAATCATTAACGATGTAGTCTTGGAAATATAAAAGAATTTTCATGTCAGAGAAGGTAAGCTCATCATGAGTTTTAAATTTTCTTCAAGTAATAATACAGCATATTTATTTATTTTTTAAATTATTCATCTAATTTTTACAAATTAAGTTATTACAAGTATGAGTAACTTAATTATAGATAGCACTTTTTTTTCTGAGGAGGAAAAGGAGATAGATATTGTCTGTTCATATTTCCCTAAAATCAAACCAAATGCAAACACAAGACAGGCAAAAGCAAGCCCTTGACTTTTTTTGTAGATGAATAAATCTATAATAAATCTTTTCAAAAGACTAGCTAAACTCTTATAATGGAGCTGTTGTTTCCACTATATTATAAAGTCCTTTTCATAAATTGTTTGTGTCTGCAAGAGACATCCAAAACCCAACGAGAACATCTTATGCCATGTTGCTATTATAATAAGACAGAACAGGAGATGGACCTGTCCACAGAAATTTTGCAGTAGACAATCAAAATCTTCTATTGATCCAGAATATCCAGTTAATGCCATTCTAGAATCCATGTCATTTGCTCCTCAGTGGGGTAATTATGCAGAATCTGAGGTTCTGAGTTCACTAAGGCAGACTTGAATTAATGCTTTTTGTAGGAGACTTTAGTGGACATAATGCTGTATGTAGAGTGGTATTAACACCGAAATATAAGGCTGGATTGTTGAATTAATGCTTGAAAACAACAGTCTCTCTCTTTTTTAAATAATGAAAGAAATGCTTTCTTTCATTATTTCATCAGAAAAAAATATATTTGGAAGTAATTGTTTCCTGTTTTCTCTTCCGAAAATATTATAGCAGGTTTTTCCAGATTTTTGTTTCTAAATTTTGTCCAAAAGTCTGTCAGATTATATAATTGAAAGTGATTTCATGCTATTATTTTTTTGTGACTGGAAACGTATCTTGATACTTGCATAGTTACAGTTTTATGATCTAATGAACTTTTTTTTATAAATTAAGTACTTATTTAGTTATAAAAATGTCTGAAAGCTCAGTTTATTAATAGACTAAATGTTTAATATGGTTAATTTTAAATATATATATATATATATATATATATATATATATATATTTATAAAAATAAATTTAACTGACTAGAACCCGAGAAAGTATAACAAAAACCTTTAATACATCACAACTAGTTTCATCGGTGATCCGACTTCTTCAGGTGAGAAATAAAAATATATATATATATATATATATATATATATATCCTCATGCATCTTCAGGGGCTTACTTTAGTTAGTATAGGAATGACAAACCCAAGATACCTGATGCTGGATCATGCCTTATTTCATGTAATCTACATCTGTTATATTATATGTAGACTGGTCTCTACTCTTCTTTCTTTCTTTCCTTCTTTTTCTTCTCATGCAGTGGGAGTCTGCCTTAGACTGAATCCCAAGATGCCTGGTCAGTGTGAGAGGATTGACCAAATACCTCTCATTAAACAAATTGACTAGTTAAGAATTGAAGGCCATAGCAGCCAAGACCAAAATGGACATGTTTTCTCGAATACAATATCTATTTCTCAGCTAATGATAGAATTGACTCAAACCCAAATGGAGGCCCTTTCTAGATAGTACATCTGTGAAGAACACCCTGATAAGGAAATTGAACATCCATACTTATAATATCGTAACTTTGAAAGGAGAAGAAAAAAGAAGAGTTGTGTAAAGCACCAGCAGAAATACATTGGGATATTCTTGGATTTTCTGAAACATGAATGGAAAAAAAATTACTGGAACAAGCAATTATATTTTACTGCTGGAGGAGATCATGGTCAAGGAGGAGTTGGAATCGTGGTCCATAAAAGATGGAAAAATAACATCCTTGAAGTTAAACCAATTTCCCAGAGAATTACAACTTTTAGATTGAAAGTGGTGTGATTTAAGTATAATACAAATATATGCACTCATCTCCAGCCATTCAGACAAAGAAATTAACAATTTCAATGAGGATCTCTCCAACACTCTCAGAGATAGTACGTCTCTGGAAAATTGTAATGGGTGACTTTAATGTAAAGTAGGCAAGAAGTAGCAGGGAGAAAGTGCTTTAGATGTGGGCCAAAGAAATGAGAGAGGACAAAGGCTTATTGAATTTATAGAAGGCAAGAGATTATATATAGAAAATACTTCCTTTAAAAAGCAAACTAAACAAAAACGAACCTGAAAATCATCTAATAGAGAAGTTTATAAGGAAAGTGATTATATTATGGTGAACAACATGGCTTTACTAGAAGATGTATCTGTTATCAACCAGTTGAATTATGATAGTGAACATAGGCTAGTGAGAGCATGGATAAAAATAAATATCAAGAGGGAGAGATTGGAATTGTTAAAAAAAAAAAAAACCATACTAGAAGATGAAGATATAATAAACTATAAAGAAAAATTTGAGGAAATAATGGAAGGAAAGTTGAAGGGAAAAAAGTATGAATGAATTAGGCTTATATGATAAAATGAAGGAAATAGCTTCCACAATAATAGAAGTTACTAAAAGTTTAAGAAAATCAGAGCTAGCAAATAGAACTTCTAGAGAAAAACTTACTTTACAGACACTTGATCTAATCAAAAAATGAGAAGAATTAAGGAAAAGATGCCACAGAGGTAGCAAAGACAATATAGCATTTGTGGAAATGCAAAAGTTGGTTAGAAAAGAAATCAAAAACATCAGAAAATATAATTTAAGAACAATTCAGAGCATAATAGAAAACAAAAATCTCTCAAAATTATCAAACAAAGGTTACATGGAAGAAAGAAATGGATTCCAAAATTGAAAAATAAGGAAGAAATAGTACAATAGAAAAGAAATAATGAAAATATGTAGTGTTTTTATAGGGACCTATACACAAGCAAGGAAACAGATACAAACCTTCTACTATATTCAGGTGAGGCAGAACCATCCATTGTGATGGAAGTATTATGGACAGCCCTCAAGTTAGCAGAGAATAATAAAGGTCCTGGAAAAGATAGCATATTGGTAGAACATGTAAAATTAGGAGGTTTACAGCTTCATAAGGTCATATTGTATATGTTCAGTGATATTTTAACTATAGTAAAAATTCCAGTGTACTGGCATAAATCATTATCTTATTACATAAAAAAGGGTAGCATGATGATATCAATCAGTTTGCTATTACAATTGTACCAATGTAATATTATATTATATTATATTAAATAGGGTCACAGGGTTTTTGGATGATGCAATATAATATAATAATATAATATAATCTATTTAATATAATATAATCCATTATATTATATTAAATAGGGTCACAGGGTTTTTGGATGATGCATAGCCATATGAACAAGCAGGACTCAGAGCAAAATTTTCTACAAAAGATAATATCCACACTTTTAATCAATAAAAAGCAAATGAATATAATCTTCCTGCATAGTTAATGTTTATAGATTTTGAAAAAGCCTTTGATTCTCTATATCAAAATTTCAGAAATTTTGATTCTCTATATCTATATATTTCAGAAATAATAAACAGTTTAAAATGGCAAGCCAATTTAGTATTGTGAGAGGAGTAAGGCAAGGAGATCTTATGTCATCCAAATTGATGCTACATTAGAAGAAGTCTAAGAAAATCTGTTGGGAAAACTATGGAATCAGCATCATTGGAAAAGATCTCAATCACTTACATTTTACAGATGACATTGTTCTTTCAGCAAAGAATGAAGAAGATCAGGAAATGCTAAATGATCTTGATAGAGAAACCAGGAAAAAAGATTTAAAGATTCTTCTTCTTCTTTGAGTGCCATCTCCTATTGGAGGTCGGCGACCACCTTGTCAAATTTTGAGCGATTCTCAGCTATTCTGAGCAGTCTCTCAGAGTTCATACCAGTCCACTGTCTGATATCTGCCAGCCAAGATTTTCTTCGTCTTCCTTGTCCTCTTCTTCCATTTATCTTCCCTTTTATAATCAATTGAAGTATCTTATATTTTTCATTATGAAGTAGGTGACCAAGATATGCAGTTTTCCTTCTTTTTATGGTATCTAAAAGTTCACGTGATTTCCCCATTTGTTCCAGTACTTCCTGATTGGACGTTTTTGCTGTCCATGGGATTTTTAACATTCGTCTGTATAACCACATCTCAAAGGCTTCAAGTCTTTTTATTGATGTTGTCTTCAAGGTCCAAGTTTCTGCACCGTACAGCAGTACAGACCATACATAGCATTTAACCATGCGTACTCTAAGTTTAAACTGCGGTTACACAGTGTTGATTTCATCAAGAGAAAATTTTTTCTTTGCCATTTCAATTCTAACTTTTATTTCCATTTCTGGATTGCAATCTCATTTAACCAGCATCTGAGATATTTAAACTTTGCCACTCTTTCTATTTGTTTCCTATTTAAAGAAAGTGCTAAATTAAGAATTGGTTTCTTACTTATGACCATGAATTTAGTTTTGGTGATATTTATTTTTAATCCCATTTTTTCACTCTCTGCATTTATTAGTTCCAAAAGATTTTGAAGATCCTGAATATTGTCAGCCAGAAGAGCTGTATCATCGGCATATCGGATGTTACTGATGATTTCACCATTTACACTAATCCCTTCCTTTCTTCCTTCCAAGACTTTTTGAAATATGGCTTCTGAGTAGATGTTAAAAAGAAGAGGTGACAGCACACATCCTTGCCTTACTCCGCGTTTGATGTTAATGGAGTCTGTAATAATGTCATCAACTTGAACAGATGCCTTTTGGTTCCAATATAAGTTATCAATGATCCTGATGTCTTTACCATCTAATCCAATTCTTTTTAATAGTACAATCATTTTAGCATGTTGGACTTTGTCAAATGCTTTCTCGAAGTCGATGAAGCAAATGAATATTACCTTGTTTTGGTCAATACATTTTTGAAATAAGATCTGAGAACAGAAAAGGGCCTCTCTTGTTCCCAAGCCGTTTCTAAAGCCGAATTGGGTATCACTGATGGTGTCTTCACATTTTCTGTATATTCTTTTTTGAATTATTTTCAGAAACATTTTGAGAACGTGACTCATTAGGCTGATCATTCTATAGTCATTACAAGTTTTTGCATTTACTTTTTTAGGCAGCATGATGAAGGTCGACTGTAACCAGTCTTGAGGGATTATGCCTGTATCGTAGATCTTATTAAATAGCTTTACTAATATGTTAATGTTGTCACCTTCTAATAACTTTACTATTTCTGCTGGTATTCTATCTGGTCCTAGGGCTTTACCATTTTTAGCTGAGTTTAATGCACATTCTACCTCTGATTTTAGAATGCATGGACCTTCTATATGTTCATAAGTATTTTCTGGGTTCTGTCTGTTATCAGTAAAGAGTTCTTCTATATATTTCACCCAGTCTTGTATTTTGTCATCTTTTTTGGATATAATTTCTCCCTTTTTGTTTGGAAGGATACAGAATTGTTTTTTCTTATATAAAGATTAATCTAACTAAAACCAAACTGATAACAAATTTACCCTTATAAACTGTTCACTGAATACTTCAACTATGTCCTCTGCAGCAGGCAGTTACTATTCCACCATATCAGTATTTAAGCTTAGTTCTATATGAAGCATTTTGAAAAACATGCTCTTGATACTGCTAGTGTAAACCCTTCTATTTGATTAAGATATATTGATAACGTGTTCTCTATTTGGCAACATGGCTCAGACACGTTTGACTTTCCTCCTCCACCTCAATAGTCATCAATTCCCAAAATCCAGTTCATTGTTGAAAAAGAAAATAACAACGGCTTGCATTTTTTTTTTTTTTATACTCTAATCACACCCCCTGCCCAATGGCACCCCTTTTTTCCCTCCAGTTTAAATTAAACCACCCACACAAAAGTAGATACATACATAAACTTTCCCATCATCCCTCTTCTCAACAATATGGTGTCATCAATACCCTTGTCAACAGCACTCCAACCTCTGTTCTACCCAAGCTTTCCTTATAGTGGAACTTACCTTTATTCGCCAAACCTTTCTGTCCAACAGTTACAATGCTAAAAAGATCTACAAATTATTTGTCCCTTCTGCCTCCTCACAATCCTGTCAATATACAGACTACAGTAATGTCATTACTATTCCCTATATCCAGGATGTTTCAGAAAAAATAGCCAGATTTTAAAGAAATATAATCTCTGCACTGCATTCAAACTTCATTTAAAGCTGGCTTCACTCTTCTAAGGATCTACTTCCTCCCCTCTCTATTCTATGTGTTTACAAAGCTCCTTCTTTTACAAGGCTCTGTTCTTTGCAACTTATCATGTTATGGTCACACCGGGAGATCTGCTATTGTTAATTTTTATGGTCATCGTCTGTGCCATTGTAATATTCTATTTATTTATTCTTGTATCTTAATATTGACCGTGCCTTTGTTAATCTTATTCATGCTGCACTCCCAGCACCTTATGTCTTAACTAACTCTATGCTGCTTTACTCTTAAAATAACTTTAATCTGGTTAACATATATCTCACTGTTAATCCTATTAAGTCTTATTCCTGTTCCCACTGCTAATAAACAGACTTTAAGTTATCAGCCTATCTACGATATGCAGGTTACCAATTCTCACACTAATCAATCAGAAAAATTTATTTTTTTAATGACTGCACCATTCTAATTGAAATAATGTAGTTTGGGGATTAAGATAAGGAATACAGGCAAGATCTTAGTTAATACACATATTTTCCTATAGCAAGTCATGGCAATTCTCAATCTATAGTGCATGCAGGTTTGCTAGATTTTTAGAGATAGTGCATTGACAATAGATCAGGCAAGGTAGTTAAACAAACAAAACATTTTATTCTTACTAGAATGATACTACAATTCACAAAGAAAATGGGAGAAATTATCTCTCTCAGCCTTTTCATATACACAGTAGGTATAATTTACAATTAAGCATTTTTACACACAGCACTCATTTAATCCTATCACAGTGCTAATTTATCTAAATTAAACATATAATTATTCCCTGTGTCACAACTTAGCTAAATTCCATTCACTACATATACAAGTTAACATTAGTTTTTCCTGTTCATGACCATAACTTATTAATCAACTAATTGCTAACAATTTCCTGTAAGCACCTTCATTACACATACAAATTCCATTTGTAAGCTTCTAAAACATTAACAGAATTGTGATTACTTACTTATTGTAACCTTTGCATACACAGTCCCATCAATTTGAAAAACTTCAGCTAGGTTAGCTTGACCTTGCGTTTTCATCCTGGGTAACGACTGTTGCTTAGACGATGTGGCAGTTCTCGCTATAGAAGTTTCTGGGAAAATTAGGTTTGACTTTTCTGTCGGGAACTGGAAAGGAACTGCCAACGTCACTGCAATGTCCGGGTAACTACGCTCTCCTAGCACGTCCATGCACCCAAACAGGAGTTCCATCGAATAACGGCCTTGTCTACAGACACACCTGGAACTCCATTCTCCGGGAAAGGACAAAAACTTGGAACCAAAAATCGAGAGTGTTGCTGGTTCATCTCAGTCCTCTTTTATATTGCCACTAATCCTTTGTTATTATGATGTAGTTTCCAGGATTACCCACTAGCATGATGACGTCACTTCATCTCCCTCCGTTCGTGGGCGCATATTTTTATGTTCACAAGACCTTGCAAACTTTTGTTTTTGCTTAGTCATCGTTCTAATCTGGGTTAATCCCCTCTTTTCTGTTTTACATACAATTCAATGGGAATTAAATTATACATTTTTACAGCAAAATTATTACATTTATTTTATTGCAACATAAATTCTATTTTATATGTTTGGTTCCAAGCCATCTCCTGAACTTCTCATAATCTCCATCCTCGTATTTCTATATATATCATTCCTCACAGAAGTCTTCATATGACTGGCCACCACCTGTGTGGTGGCCAGTCATATGAAGTGAGAGTGGTCACCCCATGACCACTCTCACTTACTGGCAGGAAATGTGACAACTTACAATCACATCCTCTGTTCAAATAATTAGATTTAGATTTAATTATTTAATCTAATTACGGATCCTCGATCTGTACATTCCCTTATATACTATGTAATTCTTGTAGAAAGGCTTATACACTGGTTAAACATGATAACTAAATACTTAAGGAATTGACAGCATACACTAGAAATATAAATTAAATCAACTTTAATATATACTTTCCGATATTTCGGCAATGTCACGTTGCCATCTTCATGAGAACTTAAGATAAAGGCATGTGCACGCAAGTACTACATAACAGCAAATGAGAAACGAAGCGAGGAAGCTACCGTTTTCCTAAAGTCCTGATGGTGTCCCCTGGCAGGCTATATTAGGTGTTCTTGGCCTTTTGGCTGAATTTCTTCTGATATATGTTTCCCAAATTTGGGGCAGTCTCATGCATCCAAATTTGTTGAGGTTTGGCATGTTCCTAAGGGCTGAGGCTGATTCCATGAATAGTCTTTCATATTTGACCTTGCTGTGGTGTATTACTGTAGCTTTCTTCCACCTTATTCTGTGGCGAGTATCCAGAGCATGGTCTGCAAGCCCAGAGTGGTTGTACTGGATGAAATCAGATGTAGTCCTTGTGTTCTGAGATTCTGATATTTGCTGTCCTGCCTGTTTGGCCAAAGTAGGACAATTTACAGCTGCAAGGGACCTGGTATACACCAGGTAGGTCTAGTGGAAGTGGATGGTCTTTAGTGGAGTGGATAAGGGATGCCAATTTTCTATATGATCTGTAACAAGAGGTCAAGTCATGTTTTTTTAGGATTTTGTTGATTTTTTCCGAGGTGCCTAGGATGTAGGGAATGGTGATGGATTTAGAGTAATCTTTTTTGTGAAGGTGGGGAGGTGGGTTGTGGATAACTGGTTTTAGTATTTTTTGGATTTTTTTTTTTTTTTTTGGGGGGGGTAGCCATTGGCTGAGAAAGTGTTAAGGATGTGATTTAGTTCAGTAGTTAGGATTTGGTCATTTGAACAGATTAGTTTTGCCCTGTTGAATAGTGTCTTAATAACTCCATATTGTTGTGTGTGTGTGGGGGGGGGATTGTTGGTGAATGTATCTGCCTGTATGGGTGGGTTTATAAACTGAGAAAACCAAGGTTCCATCAGGTTAGCAGGTGACTAGTGTGCCTAGGAAGGGGAAGCTATTGTTTTTTTCTTTTTCCAGGGTGAACTTGATTCTAGGATGTTGGTTGTTTAAGTGTGTTAAGAAGGAGAGGAGTGTATCTGGGTCACCCGCCAACCTGATGGAACCTTGGTTTTCTCAGTTTATAGAAAACCCACCCATACAGGCAGATACATTTACCAACAATCCCCCCCCCCCCTCACAATGATATGAAGTCATTAAGACACTACACAACAGGGCTAAACTTATCTGTTCAAACGACCAAGCCCTAACTACTGAACTACTAGTGTACACTGTCAATTCCTTAAGTATTTAGTTATTATGTACTATCTAAGATAGTTGTCTCTGATGAACTCAATAAATTCGTTTTCCTTATGCCCAGATGCTGTCTCCTTATTCTCATATATAATACCATAATTAAAATCATCCATAATGAACACATTTCTACCCATACTATTTTGGTTGTGATTTACTCACACCTAACTATTCTAAGGCTTTCTTTTGACAGAATACAGCATGGAAGACTCTTGCATAAATTGGAGAATATGGGTTTGGATTCTAAATATTAGCAAAGTTAAGAGGATGACTGACTGACAGATTTCAAAAAATGGTATACGGAAGGATGTAAGTCTGCAAGATTTAAGGTAACTAGTGGTGTACTACAAGGATCAGTCCTTGGTCCACTCTTATTCAATCTGTACATTAATGATATTGGGAAGGATTTGACAGGTGGCATATATGAGGGTGGTCTGAAAATTTTTCGGCCTAACAATGAAAAAACGAATTTATATTTCAAAATTATTTTTATTTTTCGACATAATCTCCCTTAAGACTAATACATTTATTCTGACGATGCTCCAGCACCGTTATCCCATCCCAGTAGTGGTTCTCAGTAAGATCTGTGACCTACCCCCTCTACAGCTACAATTACCTCTTGATTCGAAGAAAAATGCTGACCAGTGAGGAAAAGTTTTAGTTTTGGGAAGAGATAAAAGGCAGAGGGAGCCAAATATGGGGAATAGGGTGGATGATCCAACAATTCATAGTGCAGATCCCTTTATTTTCCCATTGCAAAACACCTTTGTGGGCAGGTGCATTGTCCTGATGAAAGAAGATTTTTTTTTCCCTTCTGCAAACTAGGTCTTTTCTCACGTATTTTTTCATCTAGTCTGGTTAAAAGATCAAAATAATATTCCCTGGTTATTGTTTTACCCTTTTCAAGATAATTAATAAACAAAATGCCTTTAGCATCTCAAAACACCGATGCCATGACCTTTCCTGCTGATGGAACTGACGTTTTGTCTTCTTTGGCACTGAACAACCGGCTTTTGTCTGCTGTTTGGATTCAGGTGTTGTGTCCCTTTTTATGATTTTTTATTCTAACTAGTAATTTCCTCTCATCTATGTTCTACTATTATCTATGCTCGAGATATCACCAAAAAATTTACTAATACTTAAGTTATTTCTCCCCTTAGTACCCCTAATATTTGTATTATACTGCGACTTTTGGGATATTTAGTTTGAGATATTATATACAAAAACAAGGAGAAAGAACTAAAATATGTCTGAAAGTGAAACAATGTTGCAGTCGTGACACTTTATCTTGTTCTTAACACATTAATTTCCCACGTGATTAGGTTCATAATTTTTCAAGTGGTGCATTGGACAGCAATTTCAGACAACTGTTTTATCATTGGACAAAAGGTTTATTAAATTCCTTAACATGGTACAATTCAAATTTTAGTTATTACTCAATTCAATGCTATACTAATTATTTACAAACTGACATTAGCTTATCATAATTAATTAAGCTATGATCCTATAATGGGTATTACGATCATGCCGCCATACACATTCAACACATAACTTCATATGACATGGACATATAAGATTAATTCACACTATTTAACTATCCAAATTTAAGTAGCTTAACTAAACCATTTACTGCACAAACACATAACTATGACATTTAAAGTTTCTTATACAATATAATAGACATGCAAAATTCTCAGGACACTTAATTACTCATATAACATTAACACTAGCCAGCTTACTCTCAATATATTCTGTCAGATACTAAAGTCCTAGTATAGTTTTCTTGGTCACTTCAACAGTTCAGTATTAGAATAATGATAACTAACACAGAAGAATCTTAGTTAACACGAGATATAATTTATAGTACCTTTCTTTCCTGAGTTTTTCATATGGGCCTCTAACTTTTTCTGATTGAAGTATCCTGGTATAACCTCTCCAATAATCTGCTTCTCCTATGTTCCCCTTTGAATTGAACTATGCCTACACAGTCTTTACCTTTCTTTATTCAGGACACACTTTGAATCGTCTAAATAATGGCTGTGCAACTCGCGATGTGGATATCGATTTCTTTACAGCTTTCCCTTTTTCATGGTTGTCACTGAAGTTGAAACACAAAGAATATGCTTTCTTTTCCTCGACTATATGGCATTCTTCGCTTCTTACATAGGAAATACGGAACCGAAATTCCGCTCACTTTTGTTTCCGTGTTGTGATGACGGAGATATAACTCCAATCTCGCCACTCAGGAAAACACCGTGAAATCCATACGAAGGAGCTCGCGAAGAACTCTCCTGGAACAGAACCAAAAACCAAAAGCCAAAAATTTCTAAAAGCATCCTAAGTTCTGTGTGTGTGTATGGGAGGGGGGTTCCAACCCTTTTATACTTGCTCTCCTAACGGCACCTTCCTTAACTTCTTTTCTCCACCCCCTACTTGATTTTACCTTCCCCGACCAATTAGGGTGGTGTTTTTCTGCCAAACGTCCTTTGGTCGGCGAGCCCGTAACGATGTCTCAATCTGGGAATCGGCCCTGAGCGATAGCCTGTTGTTTTTCTTTTGCTAGCCTCTAAGTTAATCCCCTTTCCAAAATTTCTCTATGAACTTACTTAATATTTTAATCTCTAGCCTCTCACATACCATCTCTTATGACTAATCCTTTTCTGTCTTATTTAGTTAAATTTACTCTTTTATATCATATTACAACATTAATATATTCTTCCTTTTTGTTAGTTAGTTCAACAAACACCTTTATATTTTATATATTTTATTGGATGCAAGAATATTTCTTTTTCTTTTAAATAATTCATCTATTATCTTTTATGCAGGGTTTTTAATTTATTTAATCTTCATGTTACACCATGATAGCTGAGAATTCTACATTCTTAAGATATCAGGTGTAACAAAGGTCCCCCCTTTGAACAAAAAATTTCTTTAAGAGAAATTTTTCTTTACGAAGTGTTTTCCACTCCTTCTCATCTCATCCCCACAGGAACTTGCTGCTTGTTAAAAAAAATACCTTGTGAAGTGTATGTACCGAGCTCTACTACGTGCTTTATCCTGACTGTATCCCTCTCCTTTTGATTTCCTTCTCATACCTAACCCCTTTGTTGAGATTTTTTTGTCAGATGTCCATTTATCAGAGGCATGCATCCTTAAAGGATAAACTCCTTTCCTGTGGTCTATTTTACCATTTCATCTGGGCCTAAGGTTGTATCAGGTTTGTTCTAGTATTCTGTGTTCACTCTGATCCCTATAGCCCCCATTTTCCGTTCTTGTCAGCATTTGCTTGTTTGCTATGCTTTCCTCCATGCATTGCTCAAACTGATTGAACCTGGAGAACTGCCGATCTGAGCCTGGCATTTCCCTCTCTCCTTAATAATCAGTACTCTTCTCTCTTCCTGAGGGGGCATTCACATCGCGATTTCCTCCTTGACGAGGACTGTTGTCCCCTCTATGTCCCTCTATTTCTACATACACTCTCCATTGAATCTCCTAGGCATACCAACCTTTTTGGCCTCGTCTTATAAAGTTTTAATCTATCAGAATGTACTACCCAAGATTTCCCTTGTTCTTTTTTTTTTTTTCTCTTATTTTAAATGTCACAGGGGACAATTTTTTTTGAATTTCATATGGTCCGGCCGCGCTCCTTCCAAACTTCCCCCCTTTTTTATTAACGGAATTTTGTTCTAACAAGACCAGATCACCGGGATTCAGATCCTTGTATCTCCTCAATTTGTTGGCATAATTTCTTGCCTTTTTTGAGCAAGCTTCACTGGATTCATACACCATCTCATACGCAATTCTATTATCAGTGATCAGGCTATTGAGATAATCATCAATATCTGGAAACCCCGAATTCACATGGGAATTCCTGAAATCAGCTGGGAATGTCGGCTCAAACCCATAGAGGATAACTGCGGGGGCCTCTCTGATAGCGGTATGTAGGGCGATTCTGCACGCGAATAACGTGTGAGGCAGAAAGGTATCCCAATTCGAGATCTGAAGGTCGGATATCTTTGACAAGGTAAGCTTTAAAGTCCTGTTCAATCTTTCCACCATTCCATTGCCTTGAGGATGATAAGGAGTAGTGAACAATTTCTTTACTGTTAATAACTTACACAATTGTAACATAACTTCAGCTGTGAAGTTGGAGCCTTTGTCAGAGAGAAGTGTCTGGGGTGTCCCATACTAGAAATAATCAGCTTGAAAAATTTATAAGCTACTGTTTGGGCAGATTGATTCTTAATTGCTACAGCCTCTGGATATCATGAGAACATGTCTATGACCACTAAAATGTACCTATTTCCTTTCTTGGTGATAGGTAGGGGGCCCACGATATCCTTGGCTACAGCCTGAAAGGGACGCATCGGTTAGGGAAGGACTGGAGAGGAGCCTTACCTACAATGCTGGACTTCTGTTGACACAAATGACAAGAAGTCACATACGATTCTACATCTCCCTTCATCCCCTTCCATATATAACGATCACAAACTCGGTTCCACGTTCTATGTATTCCTTGATGACCTGCCAGATCAGTCATGGAAGGTGAACAGTACCCATGGGATCATTTTTTCTGGAACCACGATTTTATCCTTCCATCTTCCTGTGACGCTTTGCTTAGACAATAAAGAGACCATTCGGATCAATGTATAGTGTGTGATTGAAGGAATCTTTAATATGGGACTTTTCTCCTCTCAAAACTTTCTCATAAATCCCCGCCCCATACTGGATCCCTCCTTTGCTCTTCGATTATGCAAGACTTATCCCATACTTGTTGTTCTAAAGAATTGATTCCCCCTTTTCCTCTCCCTTTTTCTCTGTATATAGGGAAAATCACCTCTTCACAAGGAATGACATCACTATCATGTGCGACATCCAGAGATCTGGATAGATAGTCAGCAACCACCTTTGCTGAGCCAGGGATGTATTTTATTTCCAAGTCAAATTCTTGCATTTCCAGAGCCCACCTAATGATTCTCTGATTTTTGTCCTTCATTGAGGATATAAATGACAATGGTTTGTGATCAGAACGCAAGATAAGATGTTGTCCTAACAACATATACCTGAACTTTCTTAATGCATAAACAATGGCAAGGGCTTCCTTTTCTATTACTGAGTAATTCATCTCGGAAGATGAAAGTTTCCTACTGATAAAGGCAATCGGTCTAAACCCCCTCTTCCTCTTTCTGCTCTACAACGGAGGTGATTGTATCGTTGGAAGCATCAGTGGAGAGATAAAATTCCCTACCCAGTTTGGGATAGGTCAGAACAGGTGACTTAGTTAGAGCCAGGTTTAAGCGTTGATGAGCAATTTGCTGTTCGTTTCCCCACTCGAGTTTTCTTCCCTTCTTTGTGAGTCTGACTATAGGTTCCATCAGTTTGGAGCATTCGGGAATGAACTTCCTATAAAAGTTGATCATTCCCAAATACCTCCTAACTTGCCTTACAGTTGAGGGAGTTCTTGCCTTCAATATGGCAGTCACATTTTCCTCTGTGGGTGTTATACCGTGTTCATTTACCACGTAACCTAAATACTCTACCTCCTTGAGAAAAAATTGGCATTTGGAACACTTTAGGGATAACTGAGCTCTGTTAAGTCTTTCCATGACCCCTATTAATAGTCTCTTATGCTCCTCGACACAAGATGAGTAAACCAGAAGATCATCCTGGAAACAGATAACCCCTTCTCCCAACATATTAGATAGCACAGAATTCATCAGACTCTGAAAACTCATGGCTGAGTTCCTGGCTCCCTGAGGTAGTCGACACAGCTGATACTTCTGCCATTTTGTGGTGAAGGCAAAGTATTTTCTGTCCTCCTCCCTCAAAGGAATTTGGAAATAGCCAGAGTTCAGATCTAGTTTGGAGAAGTACTTAGCTCCCTCCAGGCCAATCAACAAGTCCTCAATCTTGCACATGGGAAAATCTATGGGTATGGTGACCTTATTGATTTCTCTCAGGTCCAGTACAAACCTTAACCCGCCATTAGGCTTTTCTACTAAAATAAATGGGCTATTCCATCTAGAATTTGACTTTTCAATAATTCCAGCTTTCTCGTATTCTAAGAGTAATTTCTTGAGTGTGTCCATGTGCTTTAGTGGGGTCTGATATTGTCTCACATATATGGGCACATCAGAATTGATTTTAACAGCATGTTGAACCAGGTTAGTACAAGAAAGCGAGCTGATCTCCTCTGTGAACACTTTCGGATACTTGTGGAATACAGACTCAAAGAACTCCATCATGTGTATCCTTTCCTGATCAGAACTTAAGTTCTTAATGCTATCTTGGATCAGTTTATTCCACCACATGCTAGACTCCCTTTCCCAATCTTTCAATTCGACCTTCAAGGCTTTGCTCTTCCCTACATGATCTTGCACTCTGTACTAAAAAATCAATACCCAATATGACTTGGTTGCTAGTGTCTGCAACCTTGGGTAAGACTAGCATCTCATGAGTGACAGTGATAGGGAAGCAAGGTATGGAAATCCTGGCCTTCACTTTCAAGACTGAGGAAAGCTCAACTTTCGCAATTCCCATGATCTTAATGGGTTGACTTAGTTTAGTAAAACTATTAGAGGTTACATCCTGAAATACCTCAACCAAATTTTCTGGGATTACCGATATGTGAGCCCCAGTATCAAACAAGAGTTTGCAGGGTATACCCTCAATCAAACCTTCTACCAAAGGCAGGGGCAATTTCCCTTTCACCTCTGCTAAAGACACAGCTTGCATTCTTATTTCTTCTCCCTTCACTGAATCATCTCTCTCGATTGAACTACCGACAATCACAACTATACTTCTTTCATTCTTAGTTGACCCAGAATGCTCCAAGCTCTTTAACTCACACTTTTTAACTCCTTTCGTAGTTGTTCCCTCAGAGAAGAGGCTTGCTCCATTTCATCCAAAATTCTCTCTCTTTTTCTGGCCAGGCTAAAACACAAGTCTAGGTCCTGGGCTCCTTTCTTAAATATTACTTCTCTTAATCGATCACATAATCCGATTCTGAACTGTTGAAAGGTTAACCATTTCATGTGGGCCTCTTCCTCTGGGAACGAGAACCTCATGGATTGTGATATAGACATAATTCTGTTCCGAAAATTAGACACACTCTCTCCCTCCTCCTCTTGTATGCAATTATACAGCTCCTTCAATACCTGGGAACTCCCTTTTTTCTTAGCAAATTCTGAGACCAATATGTGTTTGAATTGTTGATAATCCAAGGCTTGGCTTCCCTTAGCAAAGGAGAGTGATCTATGAACACTTTGGCCTTTCCCACCAGTTTGCTTCGGAGCAAGACTAGCAACAAAATCAGTCCATCCTCCAACTCTTCTAAGCTCTTCTATATAACTAAAAAAATTTAGAACGTCATCGGTCTCCTCGCCCGAAAATTGTGGGAACACCTGCTGTGGGTTAATGTAGCGAAAAAATTCGCTGTTATCCATGCCTAAATTACTGAAGGGTTCAGTCATACTTGCATCCAATTTACACTAGGTAACTCTCTAAAATTCTCAACAAAACTTAACTAAACTTATACCTCTCAGTTGTGTGATCTGCTACCAAAACCAACTGGTTGTGAATAGCTTGTAATTAAGATTTAATTAGCTAAACTACATCCTGTCGGCTGTGCCATTTATGTTGTGTCCCTTTTTATAATTTTTTATTCTAACTAGTCATTTCCTCTCATCTATGTTCTACTATTATCTATGCTCGAGATATCACCAAAAAATTTACTAATACTTAAGTTATTTCTCCCCTTAGTACCCCTAATATTTGTATTATACTGCGCCTTTTGGGATATTTAGTTTGAGATATTATATACAAAAACAAGGAGAAAGAACTAAAATATGTCTGAAAGTGAAACAATGTTGCAGTCGTGACACTTTATCTTGTTCTTAACACATTAATTTCCCGCGTGATTAGGTTCATAATTTTTCAAGTGGTGCATTGGACTGCAATTTCAGACAACTGTTTTATCATTGGATAAAAGGTTTATTAAATTCCTTAACATGGTACAATTCAAATTTTAGTTATTACTCAATTCAATGCTATACTAAATATTTACAAACTGACATTAGCTTATCATAAATAATTAAGCTATGATCCTATAATGGGTATTACGATCATGCCGCCATACACATTCAACACATAACTTCATATGACATGGACATATAAGATTAATTCACACTATTTAACTATCCAAATTTAAGTAGCTTAACTAAACCATTTACTGCACAAACACATAACTATGACATTTAAACTTTCTTATACGATATAATAGACATGCAAAATTCTCAGGACACTTAATTACTCATATAACATTAACACTAGCCAGCTTACTCTCAATATATTCTGTCAGATACTAAAGTCCTAGTATAGTTTTCTTGGTCACTTCAACAGTTCAGTATTAGAATAATGATAACTAACACAGACGGATGTTAGTTAACACGAGATATAATTTACAGTACCTTTCTTTCCTGAGTTTTTCATATGGACCTGTAACTTTTTCTGATTGAAGTATCCTGGTATAACCTCTCCGATAATCTGCTTCTCCTATGTTCCCCTTTGAATTGAACTATGCCTACACAGTCTTTACCTTTCGTTATTCAGGACACACTTTGAATCATCTAAATAACGGCTGTGCAACTCGCGATGTGGATATCGATTTCTTTACAGCTTTCCCTTTTTCGTGGTTGTCACTGAAGTTGAAACACAAAGAATATGCTTTCTTTTCCTCGACTATATGGCATTCTTCGCTTCTTACATAGGAAATACGGAACCGAAATTCCGCTCACTTTTGTTTCCGTGTTGTGACGACGGAGATATAACTCCAGTCTCGCCACTCAGGAAAACACCGTGAAACCCATACGAAGGAGCTCGCGAAGAACTCTCCTGGAACAGAACCAAAAACCAAAAGCCAAAAATTTCTAAAAGCATCCTAAGTTCTGTGTGTGTGTATGGGAGGGGGGTTCCAACCCTTTTATACTTGCTCTCCTAACGGCACCTTACTGACTTCTTTTCTTCGCCCCCTACTTGATTTTACTTCACCGACCAATTAGGGTGGTGTTTTTCTGCCAAACGTCCTTTGGTCGGCGAGCCCGTAACGATGTCTCAATCTGGGAATCGGCCCTGAGCGATAGCCTGTTGTTTTTCTTTTGCTAGCCTCTAAGTTAATCCCCTTTCCAAAATTTCTCTATGAACTTACTTAATATTTTAATCTCTAGCCTCTCACATACCATCTCTTATGACTAATCCTTTTCTGTCTTATTTAGTTAAATTTTCTCTTTTATATCATATTACAACATTAATATATTTTTTCTTTTTGTTAGTTAGTTCAACAAACATCTTTATATTTTATATATTTTATTGGATGCAAGAATATTTCTTTTTCTTTTAAATAATTCATCTATTATCTTTTATGCAGGGTTTTTAATTTATTTAATCTTCATGTTACACCATGATAGCCGAGAATTCTACATTATTAAGATATCAGGTGTAACACTGGTGTGCAATGGTGAATCCAAGTCTCATCCTTAGAAATAAATTGATGCACAAAATAGTTTTATTCTTGTTAAAACGCTCCAAGCATTGTTCAGAGATTTTCATGCTAGTGCATTTTTGATCTGCTGTGAGCAAGTGCAAGCACCCATCTTGCACAAAGCTTTTTCATTTGCAATTCTTCATGCAAAATATATCCTACACGTTCTTTTTGAAATGCCTATAGTCTCAGCAATTTCACACACTTTGACTCGCCGGTCATTCAATACCATATCGTGCACTTGATCAATGATTTCTGGTGTTACACTTTTTGGACATCCTTCATGTAGATCATCTTCAAGGCTGGTACGGCCATGTTTAATCTCGGCAGCCCATTTCTTAATTGTTAAAAACGAAGAAGAGTGCATATAAACTTTTATGAACTTCGAATGAATTTCTTTTGGGGTTAAACCTTCTTTTACAAAGAATTTTATAACTGCACGATACTCAATTTTATCAATTTCACTGGATACAGACAACACTTTTGCTTCAGACAGCTGTATAAAACAATTTGATAGAATGACTTGCAATTTCATATGGATGCTTATGACAGATGTACCAACTTAGAAAAAAAATCTTGCCGATAGTGTTGCCATCTGTGGCCGATGCCAAGAACTTTTCAGACCACCCTCGTAGCTATTTACTGATGTTGCAAAGATGTAGGGTAATTAGAAATGCTGCTGATATTGCAGTACTTGCAGAATGATTTGAATAGGCTGGAATTGTGGGAATGGGAAATTGGATGTCACTTCAATTCGGTAAATGTAACTTCATTCACTTTGGCATGATTAGACTACAGACACTAGCAAACAGGAGAAAAAGTTGTGATATAATCGAGATGTACAAACTTCTGAAAGGGTCATAGGATTTCAGTTGATGGAATTTTACATTCTATGCAGGGTGGAGAAAAGGATAAGAGGGCATCCTTGGAAGCTGAGAATGAATACTGCTAAGATTGGGGGTGAGAGCTAGATTTTTCTCTCATAGGTTGCTGTGTGATTGGAATTGATTGCCGTTGGATGTGGTAGTGCATGCATTGTGAAAGAATAAGTATGATTGCAGGTGCATGAAGTATGTGGCCTCCCTCAATGATTCCGTGACTCCCTGGAGGTCTCTCTTAATAATAATAATTCCCAATTGCACTTATAACCATTGACTATCTCCTCAGACTTAACTACGCCCCTTACATCCCAGGCCATCTCATTCTCATACATGCATTAAATACTACTTCTAACATCTACTCTTCTTATACTGTCTCTCCCTGTTCATCTTGCATTCTTGTTCTCTCATCATTATCTCTCGGTCTGATACTATTTTCATTTACAACCACTTCAGTCTTACTAGATCCTCTCTCCTGATCTTTTGCTCACCTCTTACTTCCTTTCTTCTCTTGCTTAAATCACTCATTGCTCTACCTTGCAGTAACAGTCTCTTTAACTGACATTTGCCAAATCCATTTAATAAATGACTTTTGTCACTTTTGTACAAATCCATCCTTCCCTCAAATGCATCCCATACATTTACAAACTCCACTCCCTCCTCTCATCTTCCAACATACTATTGATGATTCTTGTTCTCTGTCTCAACTCACATACTATCATACCTTAGTAATGCACTGACTACCTGTCCTACTATACTGTTATCTTTCACTTTAACAACTTCTTGATATCCATTCCTACATTCTCCTTATATCTAACCAAGCCATTTGTTTCAACAGCCATCACCAACTGGCTTATAAGAAAGATTCCTGTAATTGGAGCACATGTTTATTAAGATAAATAATAATAAAAAACAAACCCGACAAGTTTCATAAGTCATTTGACTTACATCTTCAGGGGTCAAAGGCAACTAAAAGTTTAAACAAAAGAAATGAGAAATTACTCAAAATAGTTCATTCTATGCAGTTGTAGCCATCTAACTGTTCATTAAATTAAATATCCGAATGCAGATTCAGTGCAATGCCAAGTTTGAACACTGCTGGATTCTGTCACGTTCACATTGTCTAAGGTCTGACTTGGGTATATTTTTATCAATGCTGACCAAACTTGGTGTAGAATTAGGCCCTGGTTTTTATTGAGTTACGTTGGAATTCTAAGCATGTTTGCACCTTCCTTAATTTCCTTATGTAGCAATTTTTTTTTTTTTCAATGTAAGACATGCTTGTTTTTTGCCAGAGTACATTATGGCCAGTGGAAGTTGTATGGTATGCTAGGCCTGATTTGTGTTCTCTTCTTTTTTGCATGTCTTCTTTTTTGGTGTTCGTTCATACGAATTTCCCCTGATCTTCCCATCTGGCCTGCATAGCAGATGCCACAGGAACAATGAATTTTATAAACACCTGGTTTTTTTAAAGGATGATGTGAAGGTTTTGGCAGATGTAGAAATCTTGAAATTTTTTCCATCGGTAGAAAAGCAACTTTGATGTTATGTTTGTTTAGTAATTTGCCCATTTTGTCTGTAACATTTTTGATGTATGGAAGCGTGATTGCGTTCTTGAAATCTTGCTTTTGTGAGATGCTTGTAGGAGGTGTGTTGAGGATTTTTTTGATTGTCTTAGGTTCATAACCATTTTTTTTTTTGAGGATCGGTGTTAAATATTATAATTCTTCATTTCTCTGTTTTTCTGTGCTGGAAATATTATAAGCTCTGTCCCTCAAGGTTTTAATTAAACCTATTTTTTGCGAGGGGTGGTGGTGTGAGGCCGCATTGAGAAATCTTCCTGTGTTGGTGGATTTTCTATAAATGGAGAAGGATAATTTATTATCTTTTTCATTGACTTCTATTAGGATATCAAGAAAGGGAAGTTTTTTATGTTCTTCTTGTTCCAAAGTAAATTTTATGTTGTTGTGTATGTTATTCAGGTAATCTTTGAAAGCAGTTAGTTCCTCTGTTGTTCCTGTCCATATGATGAAAATATCGTCTACATAGTGTAGCCAAATTTTTGGTTTTGTATGATAATTGTTTAAAGCGTTATTTTCAAAATGTTCTATATATGGATTAGCTAAAGCCGAGGAGAGGCCCATATCCAGTCCTTTTTGTTCCCAAAATTTGTCTTGATACATGGAAAAAGTATTTTTTATCCAATGTTTATAAAGTTCTACGATGTCTGGAGGAAAAAGGTCTTCAAGGAGATTCACTGTTTCATTTCTGGGTAGATTTGTAAACAGTTGATTACATCCAAACTTGATAAGATGTCTGAAGGTCCTATGCATATATCCTTTACCTTCTCAATAAAATGTGCACTGTTCTTAATGAAAGATGTTGTTTTTCCTATGTGTGGTAAAATCATGTTGGTGAGGTGTTTTGCCAAATTCGAGGTCGGAGAATCTCTTCCATCCACTATCGGTCTTAAAGGAATACCTATCTTGTGTATTTTTGGTACACCATGTATTCTTGGAACTAATTGGTGTTTTGATTGTAGAGGTCTTTTTAGTTCTTCAGTCCAATTGGGTACCTTTTTAACTAGATCATTGGTTTTATTGTGAGCTCGCCAGGTGGGATCTCTGTCTAAAGGTGTATAGGTATTAGAATCTTAAATAAAAGTTTTAATTTTTTTGTTATAATCCTCAAAGTTCAAAACTACCGTTGCATTCCCTTTACCAACCTTAATTATAATGATATTTTTGTACGATTTTAGTTCTTTTAGGGCTGTGTGTTCCATGTAGGGTAGGTTCCTGGGTGGTAATTTGCTTTGTAATAGCAATGCTGTGTTCTGTATATGGAGGAGATCTGATGTATCACTAGGCAAATTTCAAGAATGTTACAGACAAAATGGCCAAATTACTAAACAAACATAACATCAAAGTTGCTTTTTTACCGACGGAAAAAATTTCAAGATTTCTACATTCCCCAAAACCTCCACATTATCCTTTAAAAAAACCAGGTGTTTATATAATTCATTGTTCCTGTGGCATCTGCTACGTTGGGCAGATGGGAAGATCAGGGGAAATTCGTATGAACGAACACCAAAAAGATGTGCAAAAAAGAAGAGAACACAAATCAGGCCTAGCATATTATACAACTTCCACCGACCATAATATACTTTGGCAAAAAACAAACATGTCTTACATTGAAAAAACAAAAAACAAATGTTACATAAGGAAATTTAAAGAAGCTGCAAAACATGCTTAGAATTCCAATGCAATGCAACGAAAACCGGGGCCTAATTCTACACCAAGTTTGTTCGGCATTGATAAAAAGTATACTCAAGTTAGACCTCGGACAATGTGAACGTGAACAACAGAACGTGACACATTCCAGCATTGTTCAAACTTAGCATTGCACTGAATCTGCATTCAGATATTTAATTTAATGAACAGTTCGATGGCCACAACTGCTTAGAATGAACTATTTTGAGAAATTTCTAATTTCTTGCGTTTAAACTTTTAGTTGCCTTTGACCCCTGAAGATGTAAGTCAAACGACTTATGAAACTTGTTGGGTTTGTTTTTTATTATTATTTATCTTAATAAACATGTGGTCCAATTACCGGAATCTTTCTTGTGAACTGCTAAACCACAGAAACCTACGCCTACAATTAGAAGCTCACGGTGAGTGCTTTTGGTATAAAGTTACTCAACTAGAGAAATTATGCATCAAACATCTGAATTTCATCAACCATCTAATATTCTTAATCTGATGTAGAGATAATGAAATTGTACCTAAGTTCATCCAAATCAAGTGTGAATTCCATACAACCAAAGCTAACAGAATTTACCAAAGAATGGAACTAGCGATTTTGAGAAAAAGATTGCAGCCACTAGATCAGAACTAGCACAAATAAGCCAAGATACATTTACTCTACACAATGAGTTAGCCACATCGCTTCCTTCCGACCTGTGGAACAACATTGACAATATCACATACAACAAAGCTGCAGCGATTTCTGATCAAAATTTCTGATTCCTCTGTATCGAGCCTTGATAAGACCCCATCTAGACTACTGTGCTCAGATTTGGTCACCTAGGTTTCTTCTTGATGGGGAGGAGGTGGAGAGGATCCAGAGGCGAGTGACCAAGATGATAGCAGGTCTGTGGAATGAACCGTATGAGAACAGGTTGAGGATTTGTGGGTTGCAAAAATTGGTTGATAGGCGGAGGAGGGGAGATATGATTGAGACATTCAAATTACTGAAGGGTTTCTATAAAATTAATTCAGAAGATATTTTTGAGAACAGGGCTGGTTGTGGGAGGACTAGGGGACATCCATGGAAACTGGGCAAAAGTGTGGTTAGTAGAGGTGTTAGAGCTGGGTTCTTTACTTTTAGAGTAGTGAATGAGTGGAATGCGCTCCCTGAGTCTGTGGTGGATGCTGTGACAGTGAATGAGTTTAAGGCGAGGTATGATAGATACTGTATGAATGTCAAATAGTTGTGATGAATATGATTTGGGGCCTCCCTCGATGAGTCCAATGACTCCCTGGAGTTGCCCATAATAATAGTAATAGTAAAAGAAGCATAATTTAATTAAAATATTTAATGTACCACTTCGATAAACAAAGAAAACATATAGATTACTCCGAAGTAGTAATTAACCTTTCTTCAAGAGTCCTATCAACAACCGAATAAAATCTACTTCTGAAAGGTTTCAACTTCGCTTTAACGCCACGCTACTTACCAAAAATTGACATCATAGCTCAAATAGAGAAAGGAATACGAAATTTGCCTGGTGATACATCAGATCTCATCTGTATACAGAGCATAGCATTGCTATTACAAAGTAAATTATCACCCTGGAACCTACCTTACACGGAATACACAGCCCTCAAAGAACTAAAATCAGACAAAAATATCATTATAATTAAGGCGGATAAAGGGAATGCAATGGTAGTTTTGAACTTTGAGGATTATAACAAAAATATGAAAACTTTTATTGAACATTCTAATACCTATACACATTTAGACAGAGATCCCACCTGGCGAGCTCACAATAAAACCAATGATCTAGTTAAAAAGATACCCAATTGGACTGAAGAACTAAAAAGACCTCTATAATCAAGAATATATGGTGTACCAAAAATACACAAGATAGGTATTCCTTTAAGACCGATAGTGGATGGAAGAGATTCTCCGACTTCGAATTTGGCAAAACACCTCACCATCATGATTTACCACACATAAGAAAAACAACATCTTTCATTAAGAACAGTGCACATTTTATTGAGAAGGTAAAGGATATATGCATAGGACCTTCAGACATCTTATCAAGTTTGGATGTAATCAACTGTTTAAAATGTACCCAGAAATGAAACAGTGAATCTCTTTGAAGACCTTTTTCCTCCAGACATCGTAGAACTTTATAAACATTGCATAAAAAATACTTTTTTTCGTGTATCAAGACAAATTTTGGGAACAAAAAGGACTGGCTATGGGCCCCCCCCCCTCCCCGGTTTTAGCTAACCTATATATGGAACATTTTGAAAATAATGTTTTAAACAATTATCATAAAAAACCGAAAATTTGGCTTCACTATGTAGACGATATTTTCATCATATGCCCAGGAACAATAGCGGAACTAACTGCTTTCAAAGATTACCTGAATAATATACACAACAACATAAAATTTACTTTGGAACAAGAAGAACATAAAAAACTTCCCTTTCTTGATATCCTAATAGAAGTCAATGAAAAAGATAATAAATTATCCTTCTCCATTTATAAAAAATCTACCAACACAGGAAGATTTCTCAATGCGGCCTCACACCACCACCACCCCTCGCAAAAAATAGGTTTAATTAAAACTTTGAGGGACAGAGCTTATAATATTTCCAGCACAGAAAAACAGAGAAATGAAGAATTACAATATTTAACACAGATCCTCAAAAAAAAATGGTTATGAACCTAAGACAATCAAAAAATCCTCAACACATCTCCTACAAGCATCTCACAAAAGCAAGATTTCAAGAACAATCACGCTTCCATACATCAAGAATGTTACAGACAAAATGGGCAAATTACTAAACAAATATAACATCAAAGTTGCTTTTCTACTGATGGAAAAAATTTCAAGATTTCTACATTCCCCAAAACCTCCACATCATCCTTTAAAAAAACCAAGGTGTTTATATAAAATTCATTGTTCCTGTGGCATTGCTACATAGGCCAGACAGGAAGATCAGGGGAAATTCGTATGAACGAACACCAAAAAGACATGAAAAAAGAAGAGAACACAATTCAGGCCTAGCATACCATACAACTTCCACTGGCCATAATGTACTCTGGCAAAAAACAAACATGTCTTACATTGAAAAAAAAAAATTGTTACATAAGGAAATTAAGGAAGATGCAAACATGCTTAGAATTCCAATCAGTGCAACAAAAACTAGGGCCTAATTCTACACCAAGTTTGGTCAGCATTGATAAAAAATATACCCAAGTCAGACCTCGGACAACGTGAACAACAGAACGTGACAGAAATCAGCATTGTTCAAACTTAGCATTGCACTGAATCTGCATTCGGATATATAATTTAATGAACAGTTAGACTGCCACAACTGCATAGAATGAACTATTTTGAGTAATTTCTCATTTCTTGTGTTTAAACTTTTAGTTGCCTTTGACCGCTGAAGATGTAAGTCAAATGACTTACGAAACTTGTTGGGTTTGTTTTTTATTATTATTTTTCTTAATAAACATGTGGTCCAATTACCAGAATCTTTCTTGTGACCTGCTAAACCACAGAAACCTACACCTACAACCAACTAGCTTGTTCATCTGCTTCTCTTATCTAACACATAAATTATAATAAATTTAGTTTAATCCATTATCCAAGTGTAAGCAAACAAAGTTTGCACCTGAAGTATCTTGAGAACCTAAGGCATTTCGTGGTAAAGGTGGACCAGGCTGTCATTACTCCTTGTCTTAGTATCTCTCATAATGCAAAGCACATCTCCTTGCGGACATGTATAATGCTATGCATTAAGGGAAGGGTCACTACCCAGACAGGTTTCGACCTTTATTGAGGTCTCGTCAATGGGATCCAGACCCAGAGGTGGTGACACTAAGGTGGTAACAATGGAAAAGTCATATTTACCTATACGAATTGCCGAAAGGTGTCTCACCTTATTATTAAATTACTCTGGATTTAGAGAAAGTTGTTGGAAGTTTTTCCCCATTTGGTTAGACTATAAAAAATTTAGTTTAATCATTTATCCAAGTGTAAGCAAACAAAGTTTGCTGAAGTATTTTCAGGACTAAGGCAACTTGTTGTAAAGGTAGACCAGGCTCTCATCACTCCTTGTCTTAGTATATCTGATAATGCTATGCAATATATCTCAATAAAGGTCGAAACCGGTCTGGGTAGTGGCCCTTCCCTTAATGCATAGCATTATACATGTCTGCAAGGAAATGTGCTTTGCATTATGGGTGATACTAAGACAAGGAGTGATGAGAGCTTCGTCCACTTTTACCATGAGTTGCCTTACTCCTGAAGATACTTCAGGTGCGAACTTTGTTTGCTTACACTTGGATAAAGGATTAAACTAAGTTTACTATAGTATAACCAAGTGTAAAAAAACTTCCAACTACTTTCTCTAAATCCAGAGTAATTTAATAATAAGGTGAGACACTATTGGCAACTTGTATAGGTAAATATGACTTCTCTATTGTTTCCACCTTAGTATCACCACCTCTGTGTCTGGCTTCCACTGACGAGACCTCAATAAAGGCCGATACCGGTCTGGGTAGTAGCCCTTCCCTTAATAGCATTATACATGTTCTCAAGGAGATGTGTTTTGCATTATGGGAGATACTAAGACAAGGAGTGATGAGAGCTTTACCACGAGTTGCCTTACTCCTGATACCTCAGGTGCAAACTTTGTTTGCTTACACTTAGATAAAGGATTAAACTAAATTTATTATAGTCTATCCAAGTGGGAAAAAACTGCTAACACATCAATTATTTAGCTAATTCTCCCTCCCAGAAACCACTCCTTATGAAATTTCTCATTTAGTATGCCTTTAGTAATGGAATCTTCATACATCACTGTTCTCAAGTTATTCAGTACCTCTTTTTCTCTGCTTTCCTTCATCCTGACCATTTGCACTCTTTCATTCTTATCAACCAAACTTCTCATCTCAGTTTGTACATTTTTCACTTGATTTCTCATTTTGATCAACTCATTAATGGGACATTTTTTCTTTTCTGCATAATGTGTCATGGTAGTCAGTCATTTGTTCTTCTTGTGTTTATCATCCTAGGATGAAAAAAAAAACAGAGTTTCTTGGAGGAAAAACTCGGTTCCCTCCATATGAGATCTGCCCACTTGCATTCAGTTGCAGTGTCCTAATAAAAGGCATCCTAGAAGGATTCAAACCCTGGTCTTTCATTCTAAGAGCAAAGAGCATTGCCATCTGAGTTCTGGAGGGGCTCCACTTTGTTTTCTGTATATAGCATTTGGCTAAAGGTGGGTGAATCCATTGCAGTTCCATGTAATTATTTGTATATTTTTCCTTTTCATGTAATATAGGTGGGAGATGAATTTCGTCACCTGATGTGAGACCACATCCTACTTTTTTGGGGGCTTGAAGTGGCTTGAAAAAATTTCCTAATTTTTTTCAAGCATGATATCAAGCATTTCTAGCAAACCCTGCTGGAGATCAAATTTCCTAATTTGATCTCTAGCAGGGTTTCTGCACTATGGAAAAATTAAAAAAAAAAATTAAAAAAAAAAATGAAATTATTAAAAATGGGTTAAAAAAAATACTTAGCCTGCCCACGTTACAAATGCACTATAGGTTTACTAATAGCCTTCCATGGCTGTGAACCAGATAAAAAAGAGAAAAAGACAACTTGCATATATGGTGAATTTAAATAATTCAAAAATGTTCAGCAGCAAAGTGAGACAATGGTCAGGGATCTGTGTCACTGGCAGTACATTAATAATGATATAATATCAAGACTCCTCATATAATGCCTGAATTTTTAAAAATAAGTTGTAGTTTACTTTCTGTAGTTTTGAGGCAAAAGAATTTATATATATATATATAATATATAATATATATATATATATATATATATATATATAATATATATATATATATATATATATAAAATATATAATATATATATATATATATATATATATATATATATATATATATATAATATATAATATATATATATATATATATATTTTATAAAGACAGGTACTATTTATACTATCATCTCTTGGCTAGTAAGGAGATATCGGAGTTGTGAATTTTTAAGACCTGCAATATATTCAGAGTAGTTTAACTTTTTTTTTTTTCTAATGTAGCTCCCACCCATTAATCAAAATTTTACTAATGTTCAAAGAAAAAAAAAAGTTGTCTTAGCTCAAAGAAATTGTTGATAAGTGGAATCTGCCTGGATGGTGGTTAGCATATCCACTCTCCAACCAACAGGCTGCAGGTTACAACCCTGTTATGACCATGAATGTTTTTATCTTTAGGTGGGAGATAAATGTTTTTGCTCCGGGTGAGACCAGTGCCTCAGTTATTGGAGACCTGAAGTGGCTTGAAAATATTCCATATTTAGTCTCTATACAGCAGAGTTTCCAGACCAAGTAAAAAAAAATACAAAAAAAAAAAAATAAAGAAAAAAGAAAGAACTTACTTATCCCACCCACAGTCTGAATATACTATAGGCTTACATAGTCCTTCATGTGCAATTCCCACTCATGAAAAATTTTGCTTTGATTGAGGATGCTGATCAGCTTCTTCCATTAGTGACTTTGATAATAAATTAGCAACTAATAATTTTGTAATAGTTGCAGCTGGCATGTTTTTTTGTTGTCTGAGGATAACCTTTTTAATATGATTGCTTTTTAACTGTTTTAAATTCTAGAAATTTTAGAACATAAGGTTTCAGATAATTCTTATAAATCCTTGACATATTTTGGAAAGCTCCATGTAAGTAGTGTCATTCTGCTTCCACATTAATGCCAATTAATGTGGAAGTAAAAAAAAATATATACTTCTGGCTTTAACAAATCAAAACATTTACTTAAATTTCAAGTAGGTAGGATATTAGTGTTTCAGCATCTTTTTAAAAGTAATATTGTCGAGTTGTTATGTCAGTTTTATCCACTTACTGAATTGACATGCTTATATGTGAATCATCTCCATGTAATATCTCTAGACTTGTTGAAAGGTTAAGGTAATGACATTTCTTTTTGCTGTTATATGAACATAATGCCAAAAATAAATAAATAAATAAATAAATCAAATTATTTTTTTAAGCCACTAATATTTCACTGGATTTCAAACTGGCATATAAGCACACACTTAGGTAGTTATAGAAACAGTTCAAATTTTAATGGAAAAAAGAATTGTCTTTACAAGGTACCCTTGGATACTGGATAAGAAAGTTCATTCACAACTGTTATGTTTGAGATGGTCTTAAAACTATTAACTAAAACTTTATTTAAAATGTTAAGTATAAAATTAATAATTATCAACACCTAAATATTTTAACATGTTGGGCAATATCTGAAGACTGATGTTATAACATAAGGGCAAGGAATTCGTTAGTTTGGGAAACAAGACTTGTTTGAGTTTTATTGCAGTTAGATTAATTAGTTATCAATTTTCCAAGGGCAGATGCTTTGCAATTAACATGTAAGGAGTCAACAAGTGATAATTTTCTAAGTTTCTGTATGTTTGGACACTCAGTTTTTCACATTTGCAAAAACTGTTGATAGGGTTTACATGAAGCAAGGACATCTTTAATATATAAAATGGAAAACACAAGGTGTAGGAACACAACCTTGAGGTATTAATTAGACAATTTAAAAATAAAGAACCATCCATCAAGCACGGTAAATTGGCCAAGGATAGGTTATAAATGGAAGAATCTAGTATAGAATGCTTTTGTGCTGTTCCCTGACTAATGAATACTTGTTAAATGTCAGTAGCAACTAGTTGAGTTTTGCCTAAATTTTACATTAAATATTCCATGTTAATCTTTTAACATTTTTATAAAATGTGGTCAAAATACAATGATTCATTTATACAAATGAATGAATCATTGTATTGATTGATGAGTCTGGAAAAAGTGTTGTTGAATGAAGTGAAAGTGGATGTGCAAAATCAGGGAAACTAGAGCTTTTAGGGGGAATGCTATTGAGTGGATATGCAGACATCATTGAGGCAGTTGAGTGTAAGAACTTGTATAAAATACCTAAGTTAGTACAACTGATAACAAACCAGAATGAGATAGTCAGTATACAGCATCAGGGTGGTTTTGGGCTTAAAGGACTTTTGCAATTTATGTACACCAGTGCCAGGAGTATTCGGAACAAGAGGGAGGAATTTTTGGCATTGTTTAATTCATCCTGGCCAAAAGTTATTGACATTCGTGAGAAATGGCTGACAGAAGATGATATAGTTAGTGGGATAGAATGTGAAGGGTACAGTGTGCTCATGGACGATAGAGAGAAAAGAATAGGGGAGAGGATTATTGTTGATAGCTGATGAACTGCAACCAAAGAGAGTAGAAGTTCAACTGCAGGCCAGTTAAAATAGCACATTTGAGACTATCTGGTGTGAGATAGAGGCCAGCAGAACAAAATATACAGTTGGATGCTGCTATAGACTAGGAAATGGAAAAAGATGATGGGGATGATGTGCATTGGCAAATAGGCTCAATGAGTGGAAGACGGGTAATTATTATGTGGAATTTCAACTATGGGAACATATATTGGAAGGGAGGAAGGAAATGGAATTTATGCAGTTACTAAGGAATAATTACCTGAGACAGCATGTGATGGAATATACTAGGGGTTTCAGAGTGCTAGATCTAGTAACTGCATCTGAGAATTTGTCTGTAATCAGTATGACCATGTTGGCACCAATTGGTGAAAGTGTGTATATGGTCTTTACCTGGGAGGTGGCTAAATGTGTAGAATTTTCAGTTCTTATGGTGCTATCTTCTGTCGAAGATTAGCGACCATCTTGGAGAATAAACTGCATTCTTGTGTTACTCTGAGCAGTTGTGCTCTGCTCTTTCCTGTCCACATCTTGATGTTGTCAAACCATGATATTCTCTTTCTTCCTCTAGTTCCTTTGCCATCAATTCTTCCTACCAAAATAGTTTGTAGAAGTTAGTATTTGCTGTTTCTCGTGATGTGGCCAAGATATGATGTTTTTCGTTTCTTGATTATTTGTACAAGATCTTTAGCTTTGCCAATGGATTTTAAGACATCTTCATTGGTAATTTTTTCTGTCCATGATATCTTTAGCATTCTTCTGTATAGCCACATCTCAGAGGCTTCAATTTTCTTGATGGTTGTCACCTTCAATGTCCATGTTTCAACTCCATAAAGCAGAATAGACCGCACGTAGCATTTGGCATCTGACTTCCATGTTTAGGTCTTTATTGCAGAATAATGTTCTCATTTTCATGAAGGATTGCTGTGCAACTTCGATCCTTGTCTTTATATGTATTTCAGGATCCCACCTTTCATTAAGCCAGCAACCAAAATATTTATATCTTGACACTTGATCGATATTTTTCCTATTGAGTGTCAGTTTCATTGATGAGGTTGGATGTTTGCTGATGACCATGTATTTTGTCTTGTTGATGTTTATATTTATTCCCATTCTTTGGCTTTCTATGTATACTCTGTCAATGAGTTTTTGGAGATCCATAATGTTATCTGTAATTAGCATGGTGTCTGTATATCGTAGGTTGTTAACAATCTTTCCATTTATTGTGATTCCCTCTGGACATTCTTCCAATGCCTTTTTGAAGATTATCTCTGCATATATGTTGAACAAGAGTGGTGAGAGCATGCATCCTTGTCTCACTCCTCTTTTGATGTTAATATCACTGGTGGTAATGTTGTCTAATTGAATGGTAGCTGACTGATTCCAATACAGATTTCTTATTAGTCTTATGTCTTGTTCGTCTAGCCCTATTTGTTGAAGGACTTCTATTAAGTTAGTGTGTCTGACTTTGTCGAATGCTTTTTCAAAATCCATGAAACACATAAAGACAGATTTCTGTTTTTCTATGCATTTTTGTATCAATATTTGGGCACAGAAAAGGGCCTCTCTAGTACCAAAACCATTCCGAAAGCTGAATTGCATTTCACTTAGAGTTTTTTCACTTTTTCTATAAATACAATTCTGAATTACTTTCAAAAATATTTTGAATGTTTGGCTCATTAGACTAATAAGTCAGAAGTCGCCACAGGAATTCACTTTGGGTTTCTTTGGGATAGTGATAAATGTAGATTTGAGCCAATCTGATGGAAATTCATCACTTTCATATATTTTATTAAATAGTTTTTCAAGAAGTTTGATGTTATCTGGTTCTATTAATTTTAAAATTCTGTTTGCACACCATCTGGCCCACTGGCTTTTCCTGTTTTACTTGATCTTATAGCATTCTCTATTTCACATTTCATAATTGCTGGTCCTTGAATGTTCTTTTATATTTATAGGCTTTTGTCTAGTATCATTGAAAAGTTCTGTTACATATTTTATCCAAATCTGTGCTTTATTCTCTTCTTCTAGAACTATTTTTCCACTTTCGTCTCTTAGAGACACTGTTTGCTTTTTTTCTGAGTGTTCCAGAATTTCGTTGATTTTCTTATACAGATTCAAATTATCATGTTTCTTCTGAAGCAGTTCAATTTCAGTACATAAATTTTTCATCCAATTTTCCTTGGCTTCTTTTATTTTTTCTTGATGATGTTATGTGTTTCTGTATATCTGGCGGTCTTTGTTTTTCTACATTCTTCTTGTATCAGTAAGAGAAAGAATCTCATTTGTCATTCATTCCTGTTGTTTTACATTATTCACATAACCTACTTTTTCAATACTTATTATTATGATGGCATTCTTTAAGCTATTCCAAAGAGATTCCACTCTTTTATTTTCTTCTATGTTAATCTGTTGTAATCGCAGGTTAAGTTGTGTCTTGGCACTTTTATTTATCTTCGGGTCTTTTAGTTTTTCTACATCAATTTTCTTTTTCTTCTTTTGTGATTTTTTTAGCTGATTTTAATCTAAGACGTATTTCTGCAACTATGGGATTGTGGTCTGATGAGATATCTGCTCCAGGATAAGTCTTTGCACTCTTTATACTACTGTGGAATCTTTTATTTTTCAGTAATTTGATTTCTCAATTTGATTTCTGACAATGTTATGTTGGTTATCTTGAGGCGATTTCCAAGTGTACAGTCTTCTGGGTGGAAGTTTAAACCAGGTATTTGCTATTGTTAGATCTTCTTCCTGACAGAACTGGACAAGGCGATCTCCTCTGTCATTTCTGGTGCCTAAGCCATGTTCTCCAACAATTTCTCCATCACCCCCTCTTCCCACTTTTGCATTGAAGTCACCCATCACTATGTTTATATCATGTTTCTTTGTTAGGTTTTTAATCTCTTTTAAGTCTTCATAAAACTCTTCAACATCTTCTTCACTTTTGTCAGCCGTGAGTGCATAAGCTTGGATGATATTTATATCAACGGGGTTTTCTTTAAGTTGTAGCAGCATTATCTTTTCAGAAAATGGGATCCAATTTATTACTGATTTATTGATTTCTTCATCTACTATTACAGCTATACCATATCGATGTTTGTTCTCATCATTTCCAGAGTAATACATTGCATATTATCTTGTTGACACTTTCCAGATCCTGGCCATCTTGTCTCGCAAATTCCCAAAATCCAGAAGCCCAGCCTCTTCATTTCGCTTGTGGCATTTCTTCATTTGCCAGCTTCATATAGAATTCTGACATTCCAAATTGCGATTTTAAAACATCGATTGCGGCATTTTGAGCCCGGAGATTCTTCACACCCCTGTCCCATTTAAGGGATGCCGAGAACTCCTGGCCAATTGTAAGAGTTTGCTTGCCATGGTGGTTGTTCTGGAGATAAGGCAGAGCAGTAGTTTCTCCATTTGCTTTCTGCTCTGCAGTATTACAGACGTACACAACATAATCATATTGCATTCTAACAGATAAGCTTAGGTGTTGATAGTTATTCATGACTTATTTTTCATGGTATTAACACACCACAAACACTTTTAACAACAAAGATGTTTTATTAACGCTTATATTTCGCTGATTTTCAACTCAGCATCATCAGAGCACAACACACATGTAAACGCGATAGTGAGTGAGTGAAACATTATAATTGCAAAAGACAAAAGATCTAAAGTCCTATTTTTGGCACCCTCTAACGAGAAAAAAAAAAAAAAACAGTAGTTATCCAGGAGTTTTTCTTAGGATAACCGTCTCCCAAATTTTTGGCAAATTAATGCAACCATATTTCTTAAGGTTGGGAGAATTCTTCAAAGCCATTGCTGACTCAAAAAATAATCTTTCAGATATATAACGACTCCTAAATAGCACATTCGTTTTCCTCCATCTAATCCTGTGTGAAGGAGTGTCCAAAGCGTGGTCTGCCAGTCCCGACTTGCCATAGTAATAGTAGCGAATGTATCTTTCATGTTCTTCCAGGCGGATGTTCATTGATCTTCCTGTTAGCTCATAATAGGCCAAATCACAGTTACACGGAACTTCATACACTCCTGGGTGTGCTAAAGGGTGAAGTTTATCCTTAGGCGAGCGGATCAGAGTTGCCAGCTTGACATGAGGTTTGAAAGTGGTGCGAAGGCCATGTTTCGACAATACTTTGGCTATCTTTTCCTATGTACCTCTGATATAGGGAATAGAAATGGTCATGTTGTATTCTTGTGTATTAGGGGAGGGCAGAGTAATGGGCCTATGTAGTATTTTATCTATTTTGTAGGGATTGTAGCCGTTGGCTAAGAACGTATGGTGCAGGTATTGGAGTTCAGTGGTCAGAGCTGTATCGTTAGAACAAATAGCTCTGGCTCTGTGTGTAAGTGTTTTTAAAATGCCGTACTGTTGGACTGGATGATGATGTGATTATTTATGTAGGTATCTTCCTGTGTGTGTAGGCTTTCTGTAAATAGAAAAAAAATAGTGCACCATCTGAAAGGCGGGTGACTAATGTGTCAAGAAATGGTAAACAGTTATTTGATTCTTTTTCTACTGTGAAGTGAATTTTGGGGTGTTGGCTGTTTAGGTAGGTGACAAAAGCATCCATAGTGTCTTGTCCATGGGGCCAGATGGCAAACACATCATCTACATAGCGTAACCACACTTGTGGCTTGTATGTAGCTGTGGTAAGTACTTTGTTTTCAAAGTGTTCCATGTAAAAATTTGCTAACGGGGGAGAGAGGGGGGAACCCATAGCAGTACTATTAATCTGTTTGTAGAATTCTCCCCCCCCCCCCCATGTAAAGTAACCTGCATTCATGGTAAATTGAAATAATTCAAAAATATCTGGGGGAAATTTACACTTGATTAAATCAAGAGTGTCTATAAGTGGTACATTGGTAAATAAGGAGGTGACATCGAAACTAACCATTATGTCTGAATCTTTTAGGATTAGATTTTTAACCAGTGTTTTGAAATGGATTGAATTTTTTACAAAAGTAGAGGAGTTGCCAGTAAGGGGGGCAAGCGACTTGGCTAAATGCCGGGCCAGTTTATATGTGGGACTATCTATGCTATCAACTATGGGGCGAAGGGGAATATTAGTTTTGTGGATTTTTGGTAATCCATAAATACGGGGTGGTTTAACATGAATTGGTTTTATTTTCCTGATGATTTCTTTGGGCCACGATGTCACTTTTTTCAGTAATTTTCGGACTTTTTTCTTTTTAGACATCGTAGGGTCTCGATGTATAATTTGATATGTGGAACTGTCACATATGAGATCTTGCGTTTTTCTGTTATACTCTTCTTTATTCATGATAACTGTTGCATTTCCTTTATCGGCTTTTGTAATAATAATATTTTTATTATTATATAACTTTTTTAGGGTTATATAATAATAGTTTAACAGTTATTTGTTTACGTGGCATATTGCTTTTTGGAGGCTTAGCCTTGTTTATAATACTAGCTATATCTAGTCGCACGTTGTTGGCCATTGCTGGCGGAAGATCGTGGATATCCCGTTCTACTTTCATCATAATTTCCAGTTTAGGAATTTGTTTGGGCGTGACGGCAAAGTTATGTCCTGGACTGAGAGCGTTCTTGGCTTCTTCAGTGAGTGTTTCAGACGATAGGTTTACGACCACGTGGTCTCGTCGAAGTTGCGGTCGGGACTTTGTATGCTGGCGTTGTTGTAGGAGTTCAAATTTCTTTAGGTGTTTGCTTTTTACTTTTGTGAATTCTTTTTTTGCTTCAACTTCGGAGATGTGTTGTAGGACAGTCCATATTTCAGGATTTAACACGTTTATTAGTTCTTGTTGTAGAGCTGTGATAAAGCTATTTAACTTACTAACCTCTATGCGAGTAGCAGCGATTTGTTCTCGAAGAAGCGCTAAACTCGCCCGTTGATATACGATGTGCCTTTGCCAATTGCAACTTTTCTTTGAATTTCAGAAAAGATGGAATTATATCGTTGTCGTGGCATCGTTTAAGGAAGGCTAACCTGTTCAATTTTCTGGACAATTTCAGTTTCAACTTACTGAACTGTCGCGCTTTGTAAGCAATATCTTCTCCATGCAGAATATTCAATCTAACAGATAAGCTTAGGTGTTGATGGTTATTCATGACTTATTTTTCATGGTATTAACAACACCACAAACACTTTTAACAACAAAGATGTTTTATTAACACTTATATTTCGCTGATTTTCATCATCAGAGCACATCACTCGGCATCATCAGAGCACAACACGCATGTAAACGCGACAGTGAGTGAGTGAAACAATATAATTGCAAAAGACAAAAGATCTAAAGTCCTATTTTTGGCGCCCTCTAATGGAAAAAAAAAAAAACAGTAGTTATCCAGGAGTTTTTCTTAGGATAACCATCTCCCAAATTTTTGGCAAATTAATGCAACCATATTTGTTAAGGTTGGGAGAATTCTTCAAAGCCATTGCTGACTCAAAAAACAACACAGTAGAAAAAGAATCAAATAACTGTTTACCATTTCTTGACACATTAGTCACCCGCCTTTCAGATGGTGCACTATCTTTTTCTATTTACAGAAAGCCTACACACACAGGAAGATACCTACATAAAAAATCACATCATCATCCAGTCCAACAGTACGGCATTTTAAAAACACTTACACACAGAGCCAGAGCTATTTGTTCTAACGATACAGCTCTGACCACTGAACTCCAATACCTGCGCCATACGTTCTTAGCCAACGGCTACAATCCCTACAAAATAGATAAAATACTACATAGGCCCATTACTCTGCCCTCCCCTAATACACAAGAATACAACATGACCATTTCTATTCCCTATATCAGAGGTACATCTGAAAAGATAGTCAAAGTATTGTTGAAACATGTATGACAAGCTTAGGAGATTGCTTGGATTGGTGCCATAGCATATGAAACTGCAAAGGCTGTATGTTAATAGTGCATGGTGTAAAATTTATGCATCGATTGCAGCATTGTAAAATTATATATTCAATATTTCCTCTTCTCGTATTTTATACTTTATTTTAACTTAAATACTCTACTTATTATACAGTCGTAACTCCAAGTATTTAATCCGTTGCTTGATTTAGTCACTTATACTTAATCCTTTCATTCAACTTTAATCCTCCCCCTTTCTCAAGGTTGTAACTATGTTATTCACATGCTCGTAATTTTATAACTTGGGAATTTGCCTCGGGATAGAGCTGAATTCCTTTGTTATAACAGCAAGCGTATTTCTTCAATATTGATTTCTGAAAATTTATTTTTATTTCGACTGCGCCATCAGAAATCGCAGATAAGATTTAATTGTCTTTCCATAAAGAAAACATTTCGCTTAGCACGGAAATACTTCTAAATCTCAACATTCTATCAAGCAACGTAAAACTCTATTCTACATTCGTGGCAAACTATCTCCTTAAGTCATATAGGTTCGATTTTTATGAGCAGTGCATCAGTATGCAGGAATCAGGCAAATTATTTGACAAAGAAAACAATTTATTCATACTAATCAAGTTACATTAAAGGTTAATACTCAGCACACAAAATAACTCTGACTCTGTACTTCTCATTTACTTTAGCTAGGAGCTTAAACTATTCTACCAAGTTCAACAATCTTTCACTACGTACACAGACTATGGTAATAATTGTGAATTCATATATTAGAATGACCTACTATGCTATACAACAGGAAAGTTAAATAATAGGTAACAATAAATGCTATCTTATCTCACAACTAAACAGGTAAATTCTCAACGTATAGCTAACTGCCTACAGTCCTTAAACAATGCTAACAAACAAATATGCTAGAGCAATCTCTGCTACAATTCTTGCCTTTAGTTAATTGTATATAGATCTTACTTTGTATTAAATCTGCTAGTCCACGTCGGTAGAACCTTGCGATCGTTACCATCTATTTCATTCCGATATTTCTTTTCACTTACGGGTACCTTCTTTCGACATCAATGGGGCACTTCTACTGATGGCAGTCAGCAGGCACCTTGGCGGCTGGAAGTCCGGAACTCACTTCTTTCAATACTTAAGCAACTCATCTAACATCTTCAGATATCTGTTGGCTGGAACTGGTCCCTTGACCTGGAATCGACGGGACATACTCAAACTGAGAGCTGGAACAGAAAACTGGGCGAAGGCCTGCTTATCCAGCGATGAACATCAATAACAGCCTCTCCTCTTTTAGCGGTCCTCTGGCTACCTACGACCGACATTCCCTGATGAAACTCCCACTATGATGACTGACCTTCTCCGACAAAACTTGGTGATCTGCTCCGTGACGACAACCTCTCTCTTTTTTTTTTTTTTTTTTGCCCTCGATGTATCCCCCTTTTAAGCTGCTCCATTGACCTTGGATTTTGCTACCCTTTCACTCCCTTGGGTATTCACATGGGTCTGCATCCGTCACCTTTTTTTTGTCGCTGCGTTACGGCGAGAAACCCCATACATTATTGACCTTCATAATAGTGATAGCTCAGGTCTTATTTTAATCAATCTGGGATATTTCTTTGTCTTAAACATTCTATTAATACAATTCTTTTATACATAATTTTCTTTGTTCTTTGTCTTAAACAATCTAATATTACAATTCATTTATACTAATTTTCTTTGTTCTTAGTTGTTGTACAGTAATTCAGCAGGCAGATATTTACAAAGATTACAAGCAAATCAATCTAATTTATATTCCTAAGTAAAATGAGTATAAAAAGAATTTAATGTAAAATTTCTGTCTATACAAGATTTTACAATGAGAAGTGGTAAAGGAGTGTTTGAGGGAAGTAATGGCAGACTGCATACTTAGAGTCAGGAGATTAAGTTAAGTCGGAGTTAAATGGATGAATTTTTATTTATTTATTTCTATTTGATTTTTTTATAATGCAAAGACATCAAGGGTCATACTGCACAAGGACACAGGTCACAGCAGTACATATGGTAATTGGTTAGTAAGACAATCACAAACATCCATGTCCTTGGCTGGAGAGTGGATACGCTAACCACTCTATCAACCAGGCTAGCTTATATGGTTGGATATCATCAAGCTGGAGCTGCAAAAAAAAAGAAAAGAAAAAAGAAAAAATTGCGGAGGGAATTCAAGGAGAAAGGTGACCAGCATGCACATGAATACATAGCATAGGCCAGAAGGGTAACCAGTGTGGTAAGAAAGGCAGAAGTAAAGTTATGAAAGGAAATTAGTAGTGCATGCCAAAGATAATTCCAAAGAGTTTGGGGATTATCTTTGGCCTGATTATCATTATATATATGTTGCAAGTATAAGGAAGGATGTTTATAGCAGAATGATTTTAAGGAATGCTGATGGTAGGGAGGTAACCGAATCAGTCAAAATAGTAGAATTACTAAGTAAATACTTTGCAAGAGTATATCATCCAGGTGGAGATATTGCAGTAACGAGAGAGGCAAAGGCTTATATGGGAACTGAGGTAAATGAAATGGAGGTGCATAGCATATTACAGAGCCTTAATGTGAATGCACCCATGGGATTGGGTGGTGTACCAGCTTGACTTTTACATGAAAGTACTAGGGATGGATAAAGGTTTGGTGAGGTGAATAAGAGGATGGTTAGCAGAAATTAGCAGAAGCATGATGTCTAGGACCTCCCTTGATGAGTATGTTTCACTGCTCTTCAGATCTTTGCCCATTGAGTTTAACACCATTAATGTTTACATTTCCACTATGATATAAAACCATCCTCTCACTCTTCCTGCTATTAATATGTAACCCACAGTTCTGTGTCACACTGTTTGATTTGTCCAGCTTCTTCTGTAGTTCTTCTGCATGTGCCCAAATGATGTACTTCCACATGATGTACAAAGACAACTGTTTCTCCTTTCCTCATTAACCATATCTTGGGTGCTATTCACCATCATAGCAAACAGCAATGGATATAAGACACTTCGACACTTCCTTATTGTAGTCCATTTTAAATGTAAACTGCTCCAAATTACCAAATTTAATCTTCACACATCTCTTAGACATAATATACATATTCTTTATCAAGATTATTCCTTCTTTTTTCCATGACTATCTTTTCCAAACTTTCCAAGACTTTTCTTCTCCTTTATGGTGTCATGCAGTTTGTGCAGGAGTGAAGCATAATATTCTGCATTCATGGTGGTATTCCTCTCCTTGAAGTCAATCAAGAGAATTCCTTGGCAAACCCAAAAGATTGTTGCCACGATCTTCTTGATGGACTCAGTGACCTTGGCTTTTCTTGGTGGTGCTTCGCTTGATTTGCGCCACTCCACGGATTCCCTTTTGGAAAGAGGATCATAATAAAGGACCATGATTTCATCCCCGGTGACAATGGATTCCAGTTCTCTCTCTCTCTCTGATTACCTTGGGAAAACTCTAAAAAACTTATGGGAACAGGTCACACGATGCTTCTTCTGAATTGAAGAGAGAAATTGGGGCACCCACCTTGCACTGACCTTCATCATGCGAAGCTTCTCATGAATAATGCGAAAGATGGTCATTATAGAAAGCTCCAACCTTGCTGAGATTTCTTTCAGCTTCAGCTATCTGTTATCGAGCAGTTCCTCTTCAACAAGAGAGACATTTTCCTCAGTTGTCACTTCCACAGGCCAACCATTATGAGGATCATCTTCAATGCACTCTCTTCCTAGGCGAAACTGTTTAGCCCATTCCTTAATGGTGGAATATGAAGGAGAAGCTTCTCCATTCAATTGCTGTTTGATAGCACTTGGAGAAAGTCCTTCTTTGGTGAAAAATTTTATCACAGCACAGTACTCAATTTTTAACATTACAGCCACTTAGCATGCCACACGTTAGTCAAATGAGTGCCTCCAACTGAATGACGCAAGTAGAGAGTTGAAACTGGTAAACTAAGCTCTGCATAGATGGTGCTATCTGTCACACGCACACAGTTTTAAAATTGTCACAAATTTTGTATTTCAGGCCAGAAACTTTTGGAACCTACCTCATATCTAAACCTTGTTGTGGTGCATATACGTGGATAAATAAGATTCATTTTCCTTTACATTTAAATACAACTTCATTATTCTGTCACTAATTCCATCAGACTTTGAGTCGGTAATTTACTTCTTTAGTAATGATAAAACCAACACTATTTTTTCATTAGTAAACTTCTTCTTTCCTAAGAAAAACATGGTCACCTATTAAATTCTTCTTTCCTTGTTTTTTTCATTTTGTGTTGCTAAACACAAAATACCAAACCCCTAAACATCTAATTTCCTTTCCATCATAACATCCACTACCTCCTCCTCTTTACCTGTGATAGTCAGTATGTTCAGTGTTCCTATTCTCAGTTTCTTTCCGGTCCAGGTTGTTTATCTTTCATATTATTCTGGCTTTGATTCCTTTGTTTCTTTTAACTTCGATAAATCCATGAACCTTCTTTATGGATAAACCATGTTTGCATATTCTGAATAAATAACAGTTTTAAACTGTGTATTTGCAACCTTTAAAACTAGACTACTTAATATAACACTTTGTTTTTTCATACTTTGTCATTATTGTATAAATATAGAGCATATTAAGATAAACTAGAACTATAAATGAGACCTTTACTATGGTTTATTGAAAAGAATCAATTAAAACTTAAATATGCTTTCAGTTTTGCCTATTGGTATGCATAATGCTTATAGGAGATATAGGCATTCTTTGCTACATGATATAATTCAGTCGGTGCTGCAAAGACTTATATATATATATTGTATAACTAATTATTAGTTAAATTGAGTTTGAGTGTATTTTAATTAAATGTGAGCATAGCTGAGTATTTATTACACACACTCACACACACTATGTTGACAAAAGTATTTGGACACCTTATGTGCAATGCAAATTTTGGATCCTACCACATGCAAATATTAAGGGATGGTCTGCATAAGTCTGGTAATAAAATATGGAATGTGTTGCATGTTTTGCACTGTACTTGATGTCAAGATGCCATGTTCAGCTGAATTGACAGGCTTCCAATGTAGAATGGTAGTTTGGTGTCACATCAGTGGTGTTCCTGTCTGTGACATTGCTGCTTGTCTCAGTATACTGAAATCCACTGTTGCTTATGTCATTTGTAGACTGAAAAATTGATGGTTCTACCACAGCAGAAAATTGTCCTGGGAAACCACTGACACTGACTGACCGAGATCGATGAACTCTGTCTCGGAATATTTGAGCATCCTGCACATCATCATCAGTGGCAGATATGGATCTGTCCTAACCTAACTTAACCTAACCTTGCAGTCAACTTGGAAAATGCTGCAGGGACATCTGTCAGCTAGAACTGTCCATAGAGATTTGCATGCCTCAGGTTTGTTTCAATAAGGAAATACTTTGAGTAGGCATACTTAAATAAATTATAATACCAGAATAAAATCATGTAAAATATTATTTTATTAGTATAATTTTCGCCTAAGTATCAAAGGCATTTTCAGTACATGTAAAAAACTAATCAAACAATAACTGAAAATTTCCTAACTTATTAAAAATAAATAAATAAATAATTAAATAAAATAAAAAATATATATACACATACAGTTAAATAAAAAAATAAAGTTAGGAAAGATTAGCTGATTTAAAAAGTACTATCTCCCACAAAGGGGATAGACATAGACCATTGGATCTGTTTAAGTTAGGAGAGTGAAGTAAAGTTTCACATTTTTTTATAAAGCAGTTCCACAAGGAACCAACTTTTGTGAAGGACTGTTGTTCTTGTTCCAATGAACTCTATGCCTAGTGTTGATAGCATGCTCTGCAAGAGCTTGAACAGTCCACAGAACTAATTTTAGATCAATCAGCATCCCTGGAATGCTGATTACAATTGGAGATGTTGGTTAGGATCTCATTCAGGGTGGGGATATGGTGCTTTCCTAACCTAATAGTGCTTTCATCCTGTGGACAGCATGCATGACTTTATTAACGACAGTTTTTTTTTTCTTTTTTAAAGCAATGTGTTCATGTTTTACAGTACAATGATAGCAGAGATGGATGAAGTGGATGGATGAAGTGTAAGAGCTTGAACAGTCCACAGAACTAATTTTAGATCAATCAGCATCCCTGGAATGCTGATTACAATTGGAGATGTTGGTTAGGATCTCATTCAGGGTGGGGATATGGTCCTAACCTAATAGTGCTTTCATCCTGTGGACAGCATGCATGACTTTATTAACGACAGTTTTTTTTTTCTTTTTTAAAGCAATGTGTTCATGTTTTACAGTACAATGATAGCAGAGATGGATGAAGTGGATATATGTCAAACCTTCTGAGTCAATGTTTAAAAGTTTTTTCACTTGGTTATATTAAAAACCAAGAATATAATTATGTTATATTATATTCTTGGTTTAATCCTTTATCTAAGTGTAAGCAAATAAAAATTTGTGCATTAAGTAACATTACTACTGGGCTACTTGTATACAGAGGCTAATAACTTCACATTAATTGCCTTAGTATCCCATAATGCAGTGTACATATCCTTACAGACATGTGTAATGCTATACATTATGGGAAGAGCCACTACCCAGACCAGTTTCAACCTTTAGTGAGGTTTCATTAACATCTATCTCCTATCCAGAATATTTAAGTAATAAGTCGTGACACCTTTTGACTACTTCTACATTGGAAATATATGACTTCTGGAAATATATTCTGCATTACTTCAAACTTTGTATCTCTTCTGGATCTTTCTCCCAATGATGAGACCTCAGGAAAGGTCAAAACCTGTCTGGGTAGTGGCGTAAAATATCTCTTTTCTTTATCTTTCATTTATCTGTTTATTTATCTGCATACTTAAACTTTTTCTTTCCCCCCTTTTTCTGTTGTTAGTTAGACCTCGTGTTGTAAGTCTATCTAATGTAAGAGTCCCTGAGCAATCGCACAATGCCAATTAAGAAATTTATTTATTTGTAACGACTGCGCCACTTAATTGATCTTTTTATGTTTGAAAGTCAGGGCAAGAAGATGACAAAAGTTAAGTAAATACCTCTATACAATATCTTTATATGCAAGTCGTGGCTCATTACTATATTCTATTCCCACAGACTCGTTAATATTTTGGGATAGTGCATTGGTTTAGGAATGAGAGCCAGGTAGTTACAAAACAAAAATATATTTATTATCAAACTAAAAGATGCGATACACAGCGCATAAAAGTTAATTAAAGATTAACTTAATCAAAACACTTTAACACACAAATTTACTTGCTATCTGAGCAACAGAAACTATAGTGCTTTCACTAGCAGAAAAACCTATTTTGCCTTTATATAAAAGTGTCTTCTATGACACAACTTGGCTTACAAGTATGCATAAGTATTCCAGGAGGGATTACATTCAACTTTCTTCCAATATATTCAAAACTTAAATGACACTAATTCAGACACTATCATAATCAACCTGTGAATTAGACATACTTAACAATACATAATTTTCCGTTATTTTACATTCACTTTTCCCGCTAGTTAACAAGTAACCTCTCTCAATCCTTTATGATTTCGAGTTACATACACATAACATACTAGAACAAATTAATGGGTTACTTGCTAACAATCTCGAGAGGAAAGTCCGACATACATTCTGTTATACACATTGGAACTGGAACGTCCTTCTTCCGGTCGATCCTCGAGAACTTTCCTTCATTGGACGCGCTGGGGTTCTGCCTTAGCTACCAGCAGCCTAGAGCGAGCTGGCAGCGGTAAAACATCGGGCTACGATGGTGGGAAAACGAATCTTCTGGATTGCAGAAAGGAGCTCTTGCAGACCTCACAGGTGATGAGCCAAGCACGAGACCAAGGATTCAAAAGCCTAAAACCACGTGCTACATTGCCTTTTATTCTATTCTCCGTCCTTTGTTCTAAATTCAGAGTATTCCAGGATTAGCCAGAAGCAATGAAAGAACTGACGTCATCGCTGGCCGCCAGACCTCACAATTTTGATGGTATTCAGCGCTAATCCGGCTTAACTCATTAAGCTTTTACAAACAGTCTAAAGTGCAAGTGCATTGTAACAGTAATTTATTCTTTTATATTATTACGACTAAGTACATTTTTTTCTTATGATTTCAGTCAAAAAAATTGTAAAACATTTAGCGAAAATTCTCTAAAAAAAATTATTTCTCGTGAGATTTTACAGTGGCCCTTCCCATAATGTATAGCGTTATATATGTCTGTAAGGATATGTGCATTGCATTATGCAATACTAAGACAATTGATGTGAAGTCATTAGCTTCTATATACAAGTAGCCCAGTCGTGAAGTTACTTCATGTACAAACTTTGTTTACTCACGCTTGGATAAAGGATTAAACCAAGAATATAATTTCTTGGCATCTTCTAAGTAGAATCCTTTCGGGATGTGCGTGGGAGATTGTTATAGAAATTCAAAAATTCAGAGAGATGGATATACAAAATAAGCTTATAACATGGGTAGGAGAAGCCAGTTAGCTGACGGATATCAGAAAGTGATTTAGTTAATTGTTGCATTTAAGAGAAGGAGATTGCTGTGATATATCACAGAGTTCTGTGCTTGGGCCTATTGTTTCATATGATGTGTAACTTAATGATATTAGGGATGGTTTTGAAGGCAATTATCCATTTATTTGTTGTTATATACAGAATCCCTTTGAATTGGCTGGTTCTATGGGCAAATAATAATGAGTATCAGTTCACTACTGTTGCTAAGCATAAAGTTAATTTCCACTGAGGTCATCGTATGCTGAATATTATAATAACGGAAATTTGCTGCAAGTGGTTGATGATGCCAGGGAATGATAGTTGATCGAAGATTATATTTTACAGATCACATCAAAGTGGTATGCTATCACATTGGATGACTGCTGTGAGTGAACATTAATTTGTAGGAATAAGGAAGCTGTTATTCCATTTTACAAGAGTTTGATAAGACCACATCTGTACTGTTTTTCTCAGATATTGTCACCTGAGTTCTGAAGAGATGAGGCAACATTCAAAAAATATTATCAGCAAGTACAGATGGCATCTGTCCTAAGGAATTGTGCATACCAGGACAGATTTGAGGATTACTGTATGCACATGTGTAAATAAAATATTAATGTCAAACTTGAAATAAACAAACTTGAGATACATTATTATATTATTATTATTTTCCTGATCTCGATGTATCATAAGACGCATTGTGAGAGGTCACTGCTAGACAACACAAAATCTATCATACCACTCCATAAACTTACCCACTGTTTGCACTTTTATCATTCTCTCAGGCAGTACATTCCTTGCTCCTACTGCCCTCCATGCAAAAAAAAACTTCCAGGAATTGTTCCTTGTCCTTGTTCCTTCCCTTCATTCTCCCATGGGAAAAATCTCTGTAGCGTCAACTAATAATAAGGTGTCAATAGCTTATATTTCAATCATATTCCCTTTTGTCTTCTGTCTACCAAACTCTGTAGTTTGCATGGCTTCAGTCTGCCCTCATAACCTGCATTATACAGTCCTGATATCATTTTTATTATCCATCTCTTTACCTTCTCCAAGCTTATTTTGTTCGATTCAAATCCTGGCAATCAGATTTGAGCACAGAATTGGAATCACCACCTACTTATTGGAGCTTGAAGTGGCTTGAAAAAGTAACATGTTTGGTCTTTAGAGCACAGTTTCTGGACTGTGTAAAAATAAATTAAAAATGCAAAAAAAAAGTATATAAAATTGATAAAATTAGGGGAAAAAAATCCTTAGCTCATCCCCAGTACAAAACGTGCCACAGGTTTGCAAATAACCTTTTGTGGGTGGGAGCATTATAAAGAAAAAATTATCTGTTGTGATCAATGTCCTCCTCAATATTGCAGCAGTTCTCTAAGTTGTCCTCACAACCTTTGCAATATGTGTCTTCTCTTCAGATTTCTATCTATGATCATGCCAATATCCCTTGCTTTATCCACCCTTCCAATATAACTCCACCAAGACCTGTGGATCCCAAATTTCAAACCTTACTTTTATTATTATTATTACGTAACACCTCCAAGGAGTCCAAGGACTCATCAAGGGAGGGCACCTACTCTACAACTCTCCATCTCCACCACTCAATCCACCAACTACAGCAAACCTCATTATCTACATCAACACCATCTAATCACCACGACCACTAGTATTTTCACAGACAATCACAAACATTCATGCCCTTGGCGGGATTCAAACCTGCAGCCTTTTGGCTGGAGAGCGGGTACGCTAACCACTCGGCTAACGAGATCGGCATTTAGTTGTATTAAAATTATTTAATACATATTCAAAGAGCCCAAACATCAGCACTATTGCTATTAGCCCTGCAATTACTCTTCACATCATCTTCAAACAACTGAATATTTTCCTGTAGTCTAGTGACAATATCATTGGTGTAAAGATTGAACAGCAATGGTTCCATTACTGAAACCTGCAGAATTTCACTTGTAACCTTCCTGATACTGCTTCCCATATGCAATTGATATCTACCAGAAAACCGGTCCACTCACCTCATATCTAAACCCATATGTGGCATCTTAAAAACCAACTTGTTGTAGCACCCTATCAAATGCCTTTATAAAATGTGCCTTACCCTCATCCATTGCTCTTGCTGCTCTATTATAAAAGGCAACCAGATTACTAAAATAAGAGTACTCGTAACAAATCCATGCTGACCTGCATAAATAATATTTCCCTCATCCATTCCCAATTCTGTATACAGGTTCTTATCAATTTCTCCAAACTTTTAATAACCACAGAAGAAATACAGACTGGCCTATAATTTGATTTCTCCATTCTAAAACTGCCTTTATGCAATTAGTACTCTTATCTTCCTTCCACTCACCAGAAACTTGTTGCCCCATTGCAAGACTTTCATTTGTCATTTCTGCTCTGTTTTTCTTCCCTGAGAGGGCAAAATTCATCTCTTATAAACAACAATCCACTGCTGCATTTACCTTCCCTATCCTGCCAAAATATGTTCGATTTCTATCCCTGTCAGAATGTCCTCAGTTAACCAAGTTTCACTAATACCAACAATGTTTGAGAGACTGAGTCAGTCAGTGCCACAGACTCATTCTCTTTATTTCTAATGCTCTTGGTATACAGAAGAATTGGTGGATTGTCAGTATTCATATAGCTATTATTACTCCCTGTGTACTCTACTTGGCTTTGCAGTATAGTATATACCCTTTTGTTCCTCAAGCCACTATCCCATCTTTGCAATTCTAGTTTCCTAACACACTCATTTGTCCAGAAAACAATAATCTCCTCAAATGCCTGATCTGATCCTTTTGTGTTGAAATGTAATCCATCTCCTACATATAGCTCCTTCCTCTTCTTAAATACGCATCCACCTATTCCTGCATTAATTTATAACATTGTTCCATGTCTTAATTTTAAAATGTAGGTAATTCAAAGCCTTTTTTTGAGAAATAATGCAGCTCAACCAAATGCAAACGGAAGATTCTTGATGGGGTGGAACACATTTGAAACCTCACCTTGATGTGATATATATGTTCTGCTGATGTAAACTGTTATTAACATTCAAGTTTGAAATTGCAATTTTTTGTTGTACCCTGTTTAAAAACAGTTCCACCCCCCACAGAATTTTATTTTATTTATTTATTGTGTGATTTAAATGCTGTTATGCAGATTTTATTCACAAGGCATTATTGCATTGTGAATAAAATCTGTATAAGAATACTCTAGAGCAGTGATGGCGAACCTTTTTACCCAGGTGTGTCAAACTTTTTTTTTTTTTTAAATATTGACGTTGTTGATGTGCCACTTGCATATATGCATTATAAATGTAACTACATAATCATAGATGGTGACTTATACATATCATATTAGGCTATTTATTTAATAGGACATTGATATAAAATCTATGAATTCATATTATACAATTAATTTAATAAACTGAAATTACAAACTTACATTACATTTAATGACTTTTCTGTTGCTGACTACTGGTAGAAAGTTCTTTCAATGAACAAACCTACCTTCGCCTTAACTGAGAGCGATCTTACATGATTTATCGCAGTTTTTTCATCAGAATGAATACCAATATTTTTCAACATCCAAGGTATGTTACCTGAAACCCTCAAGTGTGTCAGTGCTGACACGCGTGTCATAGGTTCACCATCACTGCTCTAGAGTCATATGTAAAATATAGAGGATAAGGTAATTGAATTTGTATTTGATTTTGTAATATGTAAATTGAATTTGTAATATGCCCTAATATGTAAATTTAATTTAAGGAGGTGTGACTTGGGAAAGTTTGACAGGTCATATTTGTAAAACACATTGAAATGTAATGAATTTTTCTTTTACTTCACAGTGTAACATGTCCTTGTAGCATATTTATATTTCTTTTTGTTTGTAGGTACAGAATGGAATGGCAATTGTTAGGTTTGTAGAAAACTTCATTCTTCCTGTTATAATTAGCACAAAATTTTTTATTATTTTGCAACTCTTATTTTTATATATAAATTTTAATATAAGTTCTCTTTCCTTGCATTTGAAACAAAATCTGTAGTTAATATATTTACCCCTTTAATCCTTTTTTATTTATACAAAAAATATATTCTTATCATCTATTTGATGGCAGATCTTTGTTATAAAAATTAACTCATTATCATCAAATTCCTGACACGTACTTTCAAGGGGTGTTGTAGAATGATTTGTTAGCAATTAGAAATTTTTCATCTCTTGTGAAGTGAGCTTTAATATCATTCACACATATTAGCTGTATCTTGAGCTGGTATGATTTCAGAATATTTCAGAACTAGCCAAATTATCATTCTAATTGTCTCTCCCATCAAGACTGCAATCATCAGAGGGAGTCTGAAATAGCACACTAAAATGTTGAGCTTAATTTCATGAATATCAGATATAGGTGCAGCGTTCAACTAGCCGTATTCATGGCCAGCCCTGACCTGGTGTTAGCAAATTTATGAACAGACTGGCAATAATCTAAGCAATATATGCCTATGTTATTATGAAATGGTAGTGGTAAGTATGGCTTATAGTAGCTGTACTGTGGTAAATACATGAACTGAATGTCTTTAGGTTCTAAATTTGGGATTATGACTGAATGCCTGTAAGTCAGAATCCTGTCTAACCACTGCAATGATGCCATTCATGCCTTGCAATTGAAAGGCAGTGTTAGCTGGAGTTGCTTTCATACTGTTATGGGTGCAATTGCTCTGGCAATGAATTCACTAGAATTGAAGTATAAGGCAGCTGTTGAGACTTTGTGGCCACTGCTTCCTGTGGCTTTTATGTAATTATTCTTCTTCCTTTCAGCAAGTAGTTGTTGAAAGGAAGAAGGAAACCATTTATCTTGGCACCAAGATAAATGGTTTTGAAATAAAATTTTGACAAGATGAAATAGTTTTTCTATTGATCCTCTACATAAGAGGTCGAAGGAACCTATAGTACATCAGTGCTGCGTGTGGGGTGCAGAAGACGACTGAGATGGAAGTTTATTGCCATTTTTTGAAGAGTTGTAGGTTGTAATTGTTTGGGAATACTTTTTGAGGCGGGCTGTTCAAGAGGACAGAGGTGGACAGGATAAAAGAGGATGAATAGAAGCAGGTTCAGTGTGGTTGCAGTCACACAGTAAAGGGGTGCTGGGAAGCTGTAGTTCTTGTATTAATAGATGCAACAGAAAGTGGAAGAATGATGGTTGCCAATTCACTGGAGCAGTGACCATGGGTGTACCTATAGAGTATACATATTGCTGAAACACTTCACCTATGAGATAGAAGCTGCAGTGAATCTGTAAGAGAGTGGAGTGATCATCTATGAGCTAATAGCATGCCTCTGGATGGCACCAAGGATTTTAAGGGATATTTTAGGTGCACCACTCCAAACATGTGAGCAGTATTCCAAAAATTGATGTATTTGGAATTTATATATAGTGAAAAGTTGGTTGTGTGTAAAATAGGCTCTTGAATGAAAGCGAATGCCAAGATTCTTGGATGCTGAGGAGGCCATTGATGTGATGTGTTTATGCCAGGAAACACTGGGTAAACATTAGTCCAAACAAAGAGATCTGACCTTGTCTGGTGATTTGTGTATTACTGAAAGGGTAGGTGAGCTGGGGTCTCTTTTGTGTGAGAAAAAGGCAAGGCTGTTTTGGTGGCATTGAACATAAAAAGGTTGTCCTCATCCCATTGCAGGATAGTATGTAAATCAATGTTTAAGGCCATTGATTCCTCCGAGACTACAAGGTCATTGTGGATGACCTTGTAGCCTGGAAGTCAGCATACTGTATGTTCTGAGTTGAGTAGAATGAGTGGAGAGTACTATCATCTGCATAGCTATGGATGGGATTAGTAGTTATTATGAGTAGATACAGGAGAACATTTATGTACAGTAGAAAGAAAGTAGGTGACAGGATAGAGCCTTAAGGCACTCCAACATTGGTGGTGAAGCTCAAACTGAGGGATCCAATTGCCTTACAAAGAACGACCAGAGAGAAATGTCAATGGCGACAGCACAAGTTTCTCTGAATATTTCCATGGTAAGGTGGGTGATGTAAGCTACAAGGTCAGCTGTGGATCTTGAATGGCAGAATCTGTACTGTGTTCACTGGTTAATTCATGGGCCTCTAAGTAGTGGAGGAGTTGGATATTGATGACTTTTTCCTTTATTTTGGAGACAACAGAGGTGATGGCAGTTTGTTAGTAGTTTGACAGTAGACTTCTGTCACCCCTTTTTTTTTGGAATAGGATGGATATGAGATTACTTCTATCCATTGGAATAAGTACCAGGTATGTATAATAAATTATCGAGATGATGCAGGACAGGTGTTAGCTCTGGAGCACAATGCTCGAGAACAATTGGGGAGACACCATCAGTACCAGAAGACTTTTTATTATCCAAGTTATTTAGTAGTTTTCTGATGACATTTTGTCAAAAAACTATAGGAGGTATATGGTGCTTGGATTCCAATATGGTAGGAGGTGATTTCCCTTGGTCAGAGGAAAATAGTGATGCCAGGAAGTCAGCTTTATCTTCGGGTGCCATCAGGAGACAGAAGTGGAAGTGCAGGAGGGCAGAAGTTGCATCCAATGTCCTTAGCAAGTAACCAGAAGGTATGGCTTCAATTTGTACAGGAGGTGAGTTTTCTGTTGGTGACCTTTATGGAATCAGAAATGGATCTACTGATATGTTGCATGCTTTGATATAGGCCAAGTATGTAGCTGGAGTTATCGATGCAAGCCACATGCAGTAAACTGAATTTTTTTCCTTTGACTGCTATAATACATTTTTGGTTGAACCAGGGCTTGGAAAGTGGAGGTGGATTATGGGTTGAATAGAGGAAGGCCTTCATACCAGTGAGAATAATTTCTGCGACTCATTCACAACAGCTGTTAGAATCAGGTGTGTGGAAGCAATAGTCAGACCAAGGAAAGGATGAGTAGAAATTCCAGAGGACATCCTATTTGGTTCTTTTGTAGTGCCAGGGGATGCAAGGTTGTGAGCATTGCATCCCCTTCAATGCTCACAACTAAGGAGAGGTGACCTCTATGGCATATCTGGAAGGGGGGGGGGGACTGGTCAAAAAGAGATTCAGAGTATTTGGAGAGTGAAGAGGGTTATCTGGGATTTGAGTGGATAGATGTACAATTAGTGTTAAGTCATTACTTATAGCAAAGACTTTTGCTTCTTGTCCTGCTTGGTTGGTGATGTTGGAGTAGGGAAGTCAGCTGGAATTATGGACATTGGAGTCACCCAGGAATGTGAAGAGATCTGAGTGGTTATTAAATTCAACAAATGAAAGTCACTAAATGAGGCAAGGAAACCTTGAGCTAGGAAAGGTTAAAAGCAGGGGATTCTATATTAGCCATTCTCTTGCAGGCTATGTCAGATTTCACAAAGGCACAGGTGCCACCCTTGTGGTGAAAGAATTATGATGTGTATAGTTTGGTCACTGGAGGTGGAGAGTAGTAGATGTAGTTGAGATCTTGGTTTCTGTCGTTGTGATGTGACTTTTTTTATTGGGGTTACAAATCAACCCATACGTACAGTCCTGAATAATATGATTGACGGTCTGTTGATCAGCACCACAGTCACATGTTGAGGATTGATGCAGGCCCCACTTGTACATCATGGTAGCACATCTTGCATGGCCTATCCTCAGGCAGTTTGAGTGTGCTCCATTGCTGTCTGGGCAGGTCAAAGCCAGGGGCCTCTATTGTGGGGTCTGTAATGAGGTATACAATTTTTATTGTTGAAGTAAGCCAGTGATTCTTTCGTTCAGTTTCAGGAGAATATGTAGCTGGTTGCTGCTTTTTCCAGATCGGGTCACGGGACTTTAAGTGAATAGGTGGTAGATTTTGGAGGTACTCATGGATGGGTAAGTTGTTATTTCCTATACATTTTATCCACTCTCTGTTAGCAGCAGCTTTCCTTCTTATGTCTGATGGTATGATGTTAGAGTGTTGGTAGCCACTCAACAGATGTAGACTTTATTCTTGTAGCAAGGCTTATACGTTGGTCATACATAACTGGTAATTAACTTAAGGAATTTACAACGCATAAACCGGATATTAATTAAAGGAAACTTTAATGAATATCTTCAATATTTCATCAACGTCATGTTGCTATCTTCAGGAACATACAAATATGGTATGTGCATGCAGGCACTAACAAAAGCAAATGAGGAAGAAGGCAAGAAACTAATATTGTCCCTAAAGTCCTAATGGTGCCCCCTAGCGGGCTAATTGGGTTGCCTTGGCCGTCGGGCTGAAGTTCTGTTGATGTAAGTCTCCCAAATTTGGGGTAGTCTCATGCTCCCAAATTTGTTGAGGTTTATAACGTTTTTTAGAGCTGCTGATGATTCTATGAATAATCTTTCATACTTGAACTTGCTGCAGTGTATTATTTTAGTTTTCTTCCAACAAATTGTATGGTGGGTATCTATGGCATGATCTGCAAGTCCAGAGTGGCTGTACTGGTGAAACCAGATGTAGTCTTTGTGTTCTGAAATCCTGATATTCGCTGTCCTGCCTGTTTGGCCAAAGTAGGACAATTTACAGCTGCAAGGGATCTGGTATACACCAGGTAGGTCTAGAGGAAGTGGTTGGTCTTTGATAGAGCGGATAAGGGATGCCAGCCTTTTATATGGTCTATAACAAGAAATTAGGTCATATTTTTTGAGGATATTGGTTATTTTCTCAGAGGTGCCCCGGATGTAGGGGATGGTGATAGATTTAGTGTAATCTTTATTGTGAGAGGGGGGAGGGGATTGTGGTTTACTGGTTTTAGTATTTTTTGGGGGTTGTAGCCATTGACTAAGAAAGTGTTAAGGATGTGGTTTAGTTCAGTGGTTAGGGCATTGTCATCTGAGCAGATTAATTTTGCCCTGTTATATAGTGTTTTAATAACCCCATATTGTTGTGTGTGTGTTGGGGGGGGAGGATTGCTGGTGAATGTATCTGCCTGTATGGGTGGGTTTTCTATAAACAGAGAAAATCAAAGATCCATCAGGCTGGCAAGTGATTAGAGCATCTAAGAAGGGGAGAGTGTTGTTTTCCTCTTTTTCCAAGGTCAACTGGACCCTGGGGTGTTGGCTGTGTTACATCATGGTTTTTCTTTAAATCTATGTTGCTATTATCCCCTCTTGTGCCAACTAAGAATGAGATCTCTAGTCTATCTCTCTGGGGCCGTCTCCTTTTCGAACTCTGACAAATTTGTTTGTTCCAGCTGCACCAGTCAGAGTCCTAGGACAGAAAAACTCTTGTTCAGAGAAACTTTCTCAGAGTTCTAGCAGCTACCTAAATTTGTTAAATATATATAGCATCTGTACAGATCTCAGTTTGCAGTCATGGCCCTATCCTTTCTAATTATTCTATACCTTCCCCTTATGCATAGGTTCAAACTTTTATGAGTGGTAAATTAGTCTCATGCTCAAGCAAAACTCAGGCTTACATAGTAAAACATGTTTATTAAAGATCTAATGAGTTTACAATTAGGTTTAAATTAAACATATCAAAAGCTTATCACAGTATCTATACTAAATCAACTGACAATCATAAACGAACACTCTAGTTAACGAACATGTAACTCATATCCTCTGGTCAATTAAAACACACTTAGCATGGGAAAATACAAGTTTACAATTTTAACTTCAAATGCTAACACAGACCCCACCACATTAATTAGGTCTCACACAAAAACTTAAGTCCTCCGATTACCAGTCCAATGGAGCTAACAAGTTACAATGCATATAAGTCATTCAAAAAGTTCTCTAGGCAATTGTCCAACTAGAATTTGATTCACCCTTTTTCTCTAATGCTAATTGTTAATAAAATAAGAAACTGTACATTACCACCTCTGTATGAGGTTACCGTGTCCCCGTTATCCATCCTTTACTGTTAGATACTATACTGCTTCAGTGGGTTGTGTCCCCATGGAGGTCACTTCGCTCATCATGTACAACCATTTTCTGCACTCTGCTGGGCAACACTCGTCTTGCTGGTCACTATCGTCTGACTGCCCATCTCCCTGGAGGAACCTTCCGTTGTCTCATTCCGGTAGCACTTCTACCGATGGCCCGAGTCGGTGGATGCTGTCATCTCGCATACAGCTCGGCAGTTAGCAACGGGGAGAAAATTGCCATCCGATGCCATAGAATTCCCTTCCGCTGGTCAGCATCATGGGTCTGAAAGAAAACAGGAACAGAAAAAATGGGGGCTTGAAACCCGCACAAACCTGCATTTATTATCCCTTGTTGCGCCCTCTTTTCATTGCAGAAGTTTTCTCACAGCGCCTTCTTATTGGCCCTTAAGTTGTTTAGTCACCACTCTTCTCCTCAAGAGCACTCTTTTCGAGGAATGCGAGTTCAATTCGCTTTCTACAAATGCCTTTGCTTCGGGCGTTACGCTTATCGTGGGTAACTTACACGCAACCTTTGGACTTTTGTTTGCATTGACATACATTTTGCATAGAGTATTTTTTTCTTACTAGTGTTTTCAAACAACAATATTTCCATCTAGACAGACAAATTCCTCCTTTTTTTGTACTTCACTTTAAGGTAATTCAATTATGTTCTCTATTAAAATTTGTTTCTTTACTAACAGTACAAGTATTTCTTGGTTATTATTATTGTATTCTTGTTAAATCTTGAATGAATGATCCTTTTGATGAAAAGGTCCTTATTCAAGATTTAACAGTTGTTTAAGTGTGTTAGGAAGGAGTGGAGTGTATCTGAGCCATGTGGCCAGATAGCAAATAACTTTGGCGTAGACTTTATGCAACCCATGATGATTCTCATGATATCGTTAAGATGCACGTCGACCTTGCTGACATGATAACTCGAATACCACACTGGAACACAGTATTCCGCACAAGAGTACACTAGGGCAGCAGTTTTCAAAGTTTTGGCTCCTGCCCCCCATCCAGAACACACAAGCTTCCTGATGATATTATTCTTCCTAGTTTTTTCCATGACATTTTCTAGGTATTTTTTGAAGATTAAAGAGCGATCTAAGGTGACTCCAAGATATTTTGGTTTGGGGTTGTTCAGAATCCAGAAAATCCAGAGAATTTTAATAATAGGGTATTGGCAACTCGTATAGGTAATATGACGTCTCCATTATTTCTACCTTAGTATCACCACCTCTGGGTCTGGCTCCCACTGATGAGACCTCAATAAAAGTCGAAACCGGTGTGGGTAGTGACCCTTTCCCTTAATGCATAGCATTATACATGTCCGTAAGGAGATGTGCTTTGCATTATGAGATACTAAGGCAAGTGATGAGAACTTATATCACCTTTACTATCATTTGCCCCAGTTCTGAAAGTACTTCAGGCGCAAACTTTGTTTGCTTACACTTGGATAAAGGATAAAACCAAATATATAATTAGTAGCATAGCTAAGTGAATAAAACTTCCATAAAGATAGACTCTTGGACATGACATGTATACAGAGAGAAACCAGTCTCTGTGCTGTGACATAGCCTCAACAATGCTCCCTCACATACCGCTACTTGACTCCTCTGCAGGCATGATCTAGCAGAGTATGTGGCAATGGGATTATGCACCAGTAGATTGGGTAGGCTCATGACTCATTACTGACAGGTTCAGGTCCATGCACTAACTGGCAGTTGACCCGTAGCACCACTGTTTTAACTGCTTACCCTCGAAATGGAGGAGTTTCTGGGACCTTGATGTAGTTGAAGTGCAAAAGCCATGTTTGGGCTCCAGAGCAGGAATTCCAGTTTCTGTTCCTCACCTTCTCTTCTCCATGCAGTGTGAGTAAAAAAGAAGGTGAGGAACAGAAACTAGAATTCCTGCTCTGGAGCTCAAACATGGCATTTGCACTTCAAACCCCCAATAAGCTGGGTGGTGGTATTTCACTGGGGATACCATCCATCCATCATAGCCTTGAACATCAGTGTGTGTTTGGTAAATTTACATTAAATTATTATTTATATCAATTCAGTTTAAATCAAATTAATTTAAATTATTATTTCATCTGTCCCATTTCTTTAAGAATCAGGTCCATAGATCCTTTATGATGAGATAAACTTAACTTTCATAAACTTAATGCATAGAATGGTTAATCCTATCTCCACAGCTTGAAAAGTCTATCAGTGCAGACTAAAGACATTGTATGTGTGGAAGAATGCAGCAATCCTATTCCTTATCTTCAGCCTCAGACAAGGTTTATTTTTTTATGATGTGGCGATGAGAAGTAGTGGTGTATTTGAACTGTGTTACAAAAAAGTGTTTTCTTCCCTAAATTATATTGTGTAGATTTGCATAATAGTGCATTTGTATGTGTTACAAATGTACTATTATTGCCAGACTGGATATAATCATTGTACTGGATATAATCATTGTCATTTTAAAAGTGTTCACTTCAGTTGTTATCTTGATTAATGTAGAAGTGCTAGTTAATGTTACAAAAATAGTGGCAGCAAAGAATCTTATGCCAGCAGTGTGGAAGTTTTCAACTCAGAGATCAAGTTTTTCTCTGGACTTTTCACAGTGGATAAGATGTACCAGTTGTTTTATGTATACTTCCAAACATGTTAAAAATTTATGGAGTGTTTAGATCAAATGATAAAAAGAAACATATTATAGTATGTGAGAAGGGCGATGAAAGGCTAGGACATTCCAAAAATGAGAATGGTGTTGCCAGGAATAATTAGAAAATGGATGGAAGTGCTTGCAATGGTAATCATAGAAGTGACATGGTAAAGCTTAGGCAAGAGTTGATGAAAATGAAGAGGCAGGTTAAATGTATGGAGGAAGAAATTGAATGTAAAAGAGGAGCATAACTGATGTAAATGACAAGGAAGTTAATAATAAGAAGCAAGTATCTGAGGATGATAGGGTTTCTTTATATGGTGATTCAATCATTAATGGTGTGGTAAAATATAAAGTGCTCAAGATATGTTTTACAGATGGTAATAAAACGAATATCAGATACTTGGCATAGAAGGAAAGAATGGGCATCAGAATTAGTGGCAGTGGTGAGCACAAATGACTCGAATAGTGAGACAGAGAATGCCGAGGGGATTTGAAGAAGTTATTGCAGGAAGTGAAGGATAATGGTGTCACTGGGAAAGTGGTTAGTTTGTTGCCCAGATATGACAGTAGTAGTGAACTGAGAAGGAGAGCAATGATAATGAATAACAAGATGCTCAATTGTGTCATGCAGAATGTCTATGTGAATGCATAGAATGAATTTGAAGGGAAGCTAGAATGGTTCGAAGCTGATGGGACACATTTGAATGGGTTTTGTGTTGGTTATTTGGTTGCAATTGTTGTTTACTAGGAGTACACAGGGTTCAAAGGAAGATGACCAGTGGCATGCTTCAGGGTTCTGTTCTTGGTCCCCTACTGTTTAACTTATTTTTTAATGATATTTCATGTGGATTGACTGGGGATCTTTAAATGTTTGCCAGTGAGCCAAAGTTAGGTAGAATTATCAGGAGTAGTGCTGATGTTAATTTTCTACAGGAAGATTTGAATAGACTTTTAGCTTGGACAAATGAGTGGGGTTGCAGTTTTAATGTTAATAAATGCAATGTATTATACTTTGGGATACAGAGATATAAGTCTAGCTACTGTATTGGTGGAGCTGTACTTCAGGAAGTGGATTGGATTCAGGATCTTTGAGTGATGGTGGACAGTGGACTGAAGTTTTGAGGTCACATCACGCATGTTGCAAAGACTGCACATAAAATGATTTGGTCGCCTAGTTTTCATTGTGATGTGGAAATACTAGAGAAGGTCCAAAGACGAATAATCAAAGTGATATCAGGATTCTTATGAAGAACGTTTGAGAGAATGCAGAATACAGAGGTTGGTGGATAAGAGGAAAAGAAGAGATATGATAGAGACCTTCAAGTTAGTTAAGGAATTCTATCAGATTAAGAAGAAATTATAAAAAGAGTGGATGTTAAGATGGGAAGAATGAGAGGCCATTCCTGGAAGTTGCATAAAGATTGGTGAAGAAGGGTATGAGGAGTAGATTTTTTATGTAGAGAGTTGTTAGTGAGTGGAATGATTTAAATATCTTAAAAGCTCATTATGATTGACATGTTGCTTGTTGAGTGGGCCTATCATGATGAGTCTGTTGACTCCATGGAGATTACCAAATAATGATATTACTTGGAAACTGCAAATAGGCAAAGCAGCTCTGTGACCTACAAAGCATGAGCTGAAAAAATTATCCAATGAATAAGCAAATTAGTGAATGGCCGAGTTCTGTTTATGTGCAACTTTATGTTTTAATAAAATGCTAAATGTTTTCATGAAACTACTGTGACCTTTAGCTAAACCATTTGAAGATTAGTATTTAATAATGAATATATCATCATATACAGATGTCTGACCTTTGGCTTTAAAATAGTGCTCATTTGAAATTAGTTACCTAAGTTATTATTTAATCTGTCATTTCGTACATTTTGATACAATCAATTTTGACTATAGTGAATTTCCAAAAATATTTCAGTTCAAAGTGTGAGAATCGGTAACCTGAGATTTGCAGATGACAGTCATTATCAAAGAAGAAGAAGCTTCAACAGAATCAGAATGCTTAAGCTAAGTGAATAAGACTAATGATGAACACTGAAAAAAAAAAATAATAATAAAAAAAATGATGATTTTGGGGATAAGAGGATGAAGAAGCAAATAACAATCCGTGATGGACATGAAATGGCATGTGTCAGGAGTTTTATATATTTAGGATGCAGCATGGCATATGATTTATACTGTAAATGGAGATAAGAACTCAGATTACAAAAGCAGAAATAAGCCTGCAGTCAACAGATAAGATATGGAAAAGTAAAACAATGAGCCTTCACGCAAAGCCTAGGAGTACTGAAAACGAGCATATTGCAATCACTGTCCAAGAATGTGAGATGTAAGTAAGTCAAAGACTAAGGTGAGTATTGGCATTTGAAAGAACATGCTGTAGAAAAGATATTTTGAATGGATTAGATGGATGTGAAAGATAACAGGTAAGAAAATGCCATATTTACTTGAATATAACGCACTTTTTTCCCCAAAATTAAAGTTAGAAAATTATGGTATGAGATATATGCAGGGATTTTTGGCAACTAAAGTTTTTCAGGAAAAAATTTAATTGACGTTTATAATTAAATCCTCATTATAATTTATAATTGTTCACATTATTTATAAAATGAATGCATTTAAATTTTAATTATTAATGTCATCTATGCAATCTGTGGCTCTCCATCATACAATATAGTTGAATTTTTAGCAACAATGCTTCTGTAATTAAATTAAAACAAAGTTTCATTATTGATTGTCCTTTTATCATTTCAGAATTATATGATCTTTGAGTTTAAAACCAGCACTGTAACTTGAACGTTTCTCTATATTTCAAGCAAAAATAACCAACAAGTGATAGGCTGGTAGAGATAGTGCAACTATGAAGACGTGCATATGATCAGTGCGGTATTAACAGACAATTGCACGACTCAATGACAAAGACAAGCTGACGATTGTTGAGTTGAAATGCTGATTCTCTTTAACCGAATTCCAAAATATCTGAAACTACCACAACAACATTCACTATCTATTTCTTAAAGTTTTAAACATTTTTCATGTACAAACTATATGCAAAACTTTTTTATTTTTATTTCTTTTTTCCTAAAGTAAAATCAGGGGTATGAGATATATGCGAGACAAGTTGTATTTAATTAAATATAGTGATTAGAAAACTCAGCCTCTTTGAAATTATCTGCAGGAGAGGATAGATGACAGCAGAAAAATCAAAACTTTGATGTGCAGTAGAATAATGGCATAAACAAATTGGATAACCCAGGAGAAAGTGGATAGATGATGTAAAGGAGTTTGGTGTCTTTCTGTCTACTGCCAGGTGGCTCAATTCTTGCCACCTGGCAAGAATTGAGCCACCTGGCAGTAGACAGAAAATAGTGAGCACTTAATTAGACACTGATTGTACCCATGAGTATTGATGATGAAGAAATTCCTGGGGCCAGAAGAATAGTTTCTTATAATGTAAGGCTTGATACAGTGAATTTTCTTTGCATCTTTTTGAACAACATTGACAGCGTGGAAAAGTGTTCTGTACTTTGATATAGTGATTAAGTGCATAACATCAATTTAACATAACATCATAACATTAATTTAAAACAATTGAACAATTTTATTAATAAGAAGTGTGGAAATAATCTGATTCTTGGCAATGAATCTCAGTCTATTTATTTCATTTGTAACATAATTTTATACCATTTTAAATCATTAATTCTGTGCTACTAATAAGTTTTAGAAAAATTTCCAAATACCAAAGTTTGTTAATGAACTAAAATTGAGGTGATTTAGAAATGAGTAGTACAGTTTCTAAGCACAAATTTTTTTTTAATATCCATTGAATGCCAGAACTGAATGAACAGAGTTATATTGGATGAATGAATGTACAGGTATCTCTTGCTTAACGCGGCGAAATTAATTGCGACAATTCCTTTATATATGCAGCAAAAATTTTAATTAACACGCCTTTAAATGTACCAAAATTTCACCAAATATGACATCATTGCTACAACCCATGGACATAGACATCATTGCAACTTTCAAAGCCTATTTTCTTAGAAAGACATTCTCAAAGGCAGTAGAAACAACAATGGGAGAAAACGCAATTAAGCTACAAGAATTTTAGAAAAATTTTAACATTAAACACACACTTGAAAACATTCATGAATCATGGGAGCAAGTGTCTTCTAGCTGTATGAGAGCTGTTTGGAAAACCTTTTGCAGAATGCACTAATGACTTAGGTGGTTTCCAAAATTTTGTGAACAATGTGATTGAAGAAATTGTTGCAATTGGTGAAGACATTTGTTTTGATGGTGTTGATTCAGAAGATGCTAAATAATTATTGGATTCAAATTCAAAAGATTTCAGTTACAACAATGCGCATATAAAGACAACGAACAAATGGAATGTGAAGATGAGGTTCCAAAGGAGATAACAATTAAAGAACTGGATGCAATATTTCAGTTTAGAATCACTTAAGCAGCAAGTAATGGATATGGATCCAGATATTAATCAAAGAATGCTTGTTTGCCGAGGTCTAGAGTCATTTTACTAATTATCTTAGAACTTATGCTGATAGAAAAAAATTAAAACTGTTCAAACGACTCTTGATAACTTTTTTTGATAAAAAATTGCAGTAATTAATGTAGGTACAAACATTTGTTAAACATTTACTTTGCATTCATTTTTTTATCTTTCCTAAAAGAGTACCATATAAAACGAATTATTAATGTAGTAATTGATCATGGACAAATTGTAATTTTTACCATTGATTATTATATTTGATTAATGCAATTTTGATATACGTGGTAACATCGAAGGATTAATTAATCTCGTTAATCAAGGGATACCTGTACAAAAAATTCTAGTAAGTACTTATGCACTTCTGTAAATTGAACTTAAAAGAAAGTAGATTTAAGCAAATTTTTTGTTATTGTTTTTGTAAGTAGCTCATGATTGCTTTTTTTTATTTTTATTTTTATTTTTTAATAGAAATGATTATTTTTATTATTTGATGCATTATGGAAAAGTTTTCTTAAATAACTGATTTATTTTCTTATTCAAATTAAGTTAATTAAATCTTATTCAATTACTCTTAAGTCATGAAACATGTATTTAAAGTAATTGTTTTATATGAAGTGTGTAGTCATTTTGTTAATCTTAAGGGTATTTCTTAATTATTATACTATAGTATAAACTTTCTGAAACTTAAAAGGTCTTAATTTCATATTTATATCTTTTAGGCCTCCAGGACATCATGCTATGTTTAATGAAGTATGTGGGTATTGTTATTTTAATAATGTTGCAATTGCTGCAAAGCATGCAGTAACAAATCATGGTCTAAAGAGGTAAGTGCAGTATTACACTGATGTCCAAAAACTAAGGACTGACTACATTTTTACCTGTATATGAAAAAATTTTCATGACTACAGCCAAATATGAACATAAATTTATTGCCAGCATACTAATAATGATACCGTATTCCTCTGTAATGACAAGGAAGAACAGGGACAAATTCTTGATAAAGTTAACTAGCTCGGTAATAACAGAGGACTTCAGCTTAATTCTAGCAAGACAAAGATTATGGTTCTTTGGGAAATTTGGGAAATACAGACAGGGAAGCTCTTGAGAAACAAGTGTATACCTTATAGAGAAAGAATTGAGGAAGTCAGCAAGTTCGAGTACCTGGGATCCATTATTAATGTGAAGAATTGCTGTTCAGAAGACATCAGAAGATCAGGAATGACTAAAACAATAGTCAAAGACTTATCTAAAATCTCCACAGAAAATAAGTTGAGGATTCTGAATGTAGCTTTTTTTTTTTTTTCCAACAGCAACTTATGGATGTGAGACTTGGAACCTAAAGAAGTCAGATAAGAAAAGGATAGCTGCTTATGAGATGCGGTGCTACAGAAGGCTGTTGCGTATATCATATACTGAAAGGCATACAAATGAATGGGTGTTAGAAAAGATCAGTGGACTTTAAGGCTCCTTAAGGATATTAACAGAGGAAAGTTAAAATATTTTGGGCACATTGAAAGGATGGAAGTTGGACTTCTTAGAACAGTAATAGAAGGAATAGAAGGTAAAGTTCTTGGAAAAATAGGAAGGGGTAGCATCAATGAGATGGATGGATGGTGCATGTGTGTGTGGAGGACTGGTATAGCACATCACTGAGCATTGGAGTGACCATATGGCATCTGTGGCTGTCCAGTGAACAGATGATGATACTAATAAATTATATTACACAAAAAATGTGTTATAAATTTAGTACAAATTAAATTGTAGTACATTTTTTTGGTAAGAGTTACAAATTTCCAAAGGACATAGTTGAGAAATTAGTATACAGGTGCTTACAGAAAACTATGCAGAGAGACATTTAAGTATGGAATATGTCCACCATGAACTGCAATGCAGCTCTCACAATATTGTACCATGCTTAGCACCAAGTGATTCAGGGTTGAGGAAAACTGGCTCACTCCTCCTCCTCCAGAGCAAGGATAAGGCCATGCTTGTTTTCTGGAGGTGAATTTCGAGGCAGCAATGCATCTCCCTGTTGTGTCCAAAACATATTCTATGGGGTTGAGATCTATGGAGCATGCTGGCCACTCGATTCGATTAATATCCTCGGTCTCCGCTTGTGTACAATGTAGTGTGACACTGTCATCCATAAAAATGAATTCGATGTCTACAGCACCACATAACAATTGAACATGACATTGAAGAACTTTGTTGCAATATCATTTACCAGCATTTGCGCACATTAAACATAATACCTTTCAACACCATGACCCCAGCAACACTGAATGTTCTTACAATTGCAAAAAGTACCACTTTCATGCCAGATCAAGTGTCATCTAGAATTGAAGGAAAGAGTAAAATAACTCTCCGTATAAAGAGTACATTATCCCATTGGTGTCGTGTTCGATTTTTATGGATACAACACCACTGAAACCGTGCTGTATGGTGAGCTGTGGATAACAGAATGCAGACTACAGGCTTTCGGACATATAGGCCTACTTGTTGCAGATGTCTTGCCACAGTTTGTTGAGATATCTGCATGCCCCTGCTCGAATGGAGCCGACTTGCAAGCTGACTTGCCGTGATGCATTGATTACATTTGCTGTTATAACTGAAAATCCGTCTTTGTGTTCTTTGCAATGGCGACCTCTTAGCAAACGTTTGGAATGCATTCCACTGATTTGAAATGCTACCCATAGCCTGGATACAATGCTGTGTAAGATTGCAAACTCTCTGGTAATATCAGTAATTCTACAGACTTTTTCAACCTTTCCAATAATTCTTCCCCATGTGAAATCATCTAGATTAGTTGTTCTCAACGTTTTCCAGTGGCGTACCACTATATTTAATTCAAGATATTAGATGTACCAGTAAGCAAATCTGTTTTCGTACCACCCCACCCGGCAGTGGCTCACGTACCACCAGTGGTACGTGTACCATAGGTTGAGAATCCCCGATCTAGATGATGTCTTCGAGACATTACAAGACAACCAAATTTGCAACTTTATTCCTTCATGAATAAAGCTTTCTTCAAACACAATTCATTTTTGCCTTTTATCCTGTTAAGGGCAACCATGTGATTTGAATTTAAATTTGTACCTGCTTTCTACTCGAAATCATCACTTATGTACAAATTGCAACAAGCTGATTCATCTGAATTTGTAGTTCTAATTTTCAGAAATAATAATTGTCCTTGAGTTTTGGACACCATTGTATTAAAATATATACACAATCAGCTGAACATTTTGATATACACAGGGTGTTTCAAATTAAAGTACCCCTATTCAGAGCAATCTGTATAGAGAATTAGTAGACAAGATATCTTCAATGAGATCCAGGTGATTAATGGAGTAGAATTCAACGTGTTGGCCTTTGTGCAGTACCAACACCATACGGTATTGTGTACATCCAAATGCAACGGATCTATTGTAAAGATTCACACATGATGTGCAATTTTGTCTTTCAAATCTGGCTTTCAAAAATTCTGTGCTTTCGATCCTTTCTTTTAGAGTTACACGGTGATCAGTATTCATTTTTAAAATTTATAGAATTTACGACCATGTTAAAAAAACTTTTATTATCCCGACGTTTTGATCTTCATATCAAGATCATCATCTGGAGCATACATCAATATACAAGACAAGCTGAGTTACATTATTAACTGTAAGCTAAAGAAACAATGATTTGATCACGTTATTCTACTGGCATGACCTCTAGTGGAAAAAAAAAATTACATCAAGCTAAATTCTATTTACGATGACAGGAATAAACATTCTTTCAGATGGTTTTCTTTCAGAAACAATGATGTCCTATTTTTAGTATTACAATTCTTATTTTTGCTTTTAACATACTGGATTTTCTACAGTCCTGTTTATAGTTGTTCTTAGTGCGGAACGTTCCGTGGGTCGAATATATATACCTTCCATATGTTTGGGATTTTTAGACCATCATTATTGTTCAGATTGGGGTGGTTGATAATAATCTCACATGCTTCCTTAAATTTCTGTTCATACCATGTTTTAGTGCAATATAGACAGTTAGTGCTTTTCCAGTCAACTCTGTGTAAGGAATTCAGGGCATGATTAGAAAGGCCAGCTTCACCATAATTATTATATTTAATGTGTCTGGAAAAGCACTACCTGTCTACATCATACTAAAACATGGTATGAACGGAAATTTAAGGAAGCATGTGAGATTATTATCAACCACCCCAATCTGAACAATAATGATGGTCTAAAAATCCCAAACATATGGAAGGTATATATTCGACCCACGAAACGTTCCTCACTAAGAATATAAACAGGACTGTTTATAGTCCTGTTTATAGACTATAAACAAACTATAAACAGGACTGTAGAAAATCCAGTATCTTAAAAGCAAAAATAAGAATTGTAATACTAAAAATAAGACATCATTGTTTCTGAAAGAAAACCATTTGAAAGAATGTTTATTCCTGTCATCGTAAATAGAATTTAGCTTGATGTATTTTTTTTTTTCCACTAGAGGTCATGCCAGTAGAATAACGTGATCAAATCATTGTTTCTTTAGCTTACAGTTAATAATGTAGCTCAGCTTGTCTTGTGTATATTGATGTATGCTCCAGATGATGATCTTGATGTGAAGATCGAAACGTCAGGATAATAAAAAAGTTTTTTTAACACAGTTGTAAATTCCATAAATTTTTAAAATGAAATCTGTGCTTTCGAGGTAACCACAAAGCCAACAGTCACAGAGATGCAGGTCTGGTGAATGTGGGTGGTCATTTCATAGAAAACGGGTGATTGATTACTCTATCCTCTGTGAAATGTTCATACAATAATTGTTGAACTTCCTTTTCTTTGGGGGTGGGGCATTTTGCATCAACACTGTTGTGTTCAGTCACCCTTTTTGCTGCAGTTGTGGGATATCAAAACTGTCATCATGTTCTGACAATTTGTAGCCATGATCATGCAGGTCAGGGGTCTAGTTCAATGGATTTCTTTTAAAAAAAAATGCCCCATTAATGAAATTGTCCATAAATCCTATCCATACTGTGACCTTTAGCGAATGTAAGATAATGTGTTGAAATGAATGGGGATTTTAGGTAGCCCAGATGTGATTGTTTTGACTGCGTACTGTTATTAAACAGTAAAGGTTGTTAAAAGGTTAATCCTCATCCACCTCCATGTATGCCAGAAGTGTCAATGCAAATGTTTCTCGGATTCTGGCATCTCCTGTTTGTAACTCTCGGCCCTGGCTGAGTTTATACAAGTAGCATTGAAATACTTTATGCAAAGTTCTCCATACCGTTATGTATGGCATATCTAATTGTCTTGCTACGGTACGTGCACTGCATGAACTTACAGCATTCTTATTTACAGAATTTCAGATTTATGCTCTCTTTCTAGTTGGATTTCCAAACTGCCTGTCTCTTCATATCAAAAAATCATGCATTGCACTACATTGGGTGTCATTGGGCTTTTTTCACAGTCTTCAGGCATCTGTACTCACGAAGTGCTGCTGCAGTATTTTCCCTATATTTCACATGCAAGGAACATTCAGGCAAAGTTAGCCCAATTGTTGAACAGTCAAATGACTGTAGAATCAGTCTCACTCCTTCATTTATTCCACTTTACTATCACATGATATTCAAAATTCACTGTCTTTTCTTGCTCGTGCCATATTTCCCTTATTGGTCATTTTTGTAAACTTTTTTTTTAATTGTCAAAATCTCTTTCCCATGATCTGGTTAGGGTATCCAAAGTTTGAGGATATTTTATGTACAGATTGCTCTGAAATAGGGCACTTTAGTTTGAAACACCCTATAATTTAATGAATAGGAAGATTTGATATTTATTAATGTACTTGATGATACTATGATGTATAATCTGTTTCCCCTAAGCATTGCTGTCATCAAGAATGTCATATGTTCCCATTTTCGTACTAATTATGTGAGCCCTGCACTTCTCAGTAGCACTTACAGCCTTAAGATAAGTCAGTTTGCTTAGTTGTCCAAACATCAATGATGTACTAATTCACAAGGAGATAGTTGCTTTCTGTATTTAATCTTTCGAAGCCATAGATTAGCAAGATTTTTGTGCTTGTATACCACATTCATATCCTACTTCATAATGGGGGAACAAACAATTAGCTGTTAACTACTAGGAGGCTAAGAAGAGATATATAGAGAGAGAGACATGAAATATATCTATTAAGTACAAGATATTTATTCATATTTATTGGAAATGTATAGTTTTACTTTGTACTTAAAACTGATTGATGTATTTCGAGATAAACATAAAATAAAAGGTGGATATTTGATATTAAAATTATTATGAAACTCCTGATTTTGTTTGATTTCTATGATTGGATGTTTCTGGCTTATATATATTATTGGCTTTTAAACTAGTGTAGAACTTCTTAATTGTTCCCAGCGTGGTGTATCATCTAATCTGGGAACACTAAAAATGTTTTGTCCACAGATGTAAATTCTATTACAACTTTGATGCAAATAATTTTCCAGTTTATTTAAGGAAAACACATATATTAAAAGTCATAAAACCAACTAGAAATTATGTTTGCAAATTTTATGGATTATCAAATGAACTCAGAGAGAACCTCTATTTAGCATGTTAGGGTTAAAAAAAAAAAAAAAATCATGAATAAATTTGAGGGCTGCATGTGCCTGACAGTTTAGCTGCTTTAATAGTATAAAGTTGCATACAAGATTTTGATAACATTGTTATTTTGAAATGTTTGCAACCAGAGTGTCAACTACCAACTTTTAATATCAGAGCATTCAGAACTGTCATTGGTTTTTGTGAGAATATATTGCATAAGGATGCAAGCTTTAATTTATATGTGAAGTTCACATTCCTTTAAATAAACTCTTCACAGCATATTTCAGTTTCCACTTGCATTTAGATATAATCTAAGGCATCTGATTCAGCATTCCATTAACGATAATGAACATGGATAATGAATGAATTTTATTTTATTTATTTTTGACCAGAAATTTTTGACTTAGCTGACATAATTCAGTATAATGATGATACAACTTAATGAAAAATTATGCTATCTGATGCACTGCTTAGTTAATGAAAAATCCTTTCTGTTAAGTCAGGTAACAGAACAAAAAAAATACAACAGCTATTAGGACAACCCCAGCAAACCTGGCACTTCCTTAATTGCATGAAACATTAGTGGAAAACAGGCAAATTTAGCAGAGAAACTACAAATACCCTGTTGACATAACTGGTATTACTATGACATAAATAACCAAGAAACTTTTTTGCAGGTATTATTATTATTATATGGGTATCTTCATGCAGTCAAAAGACTCATTGTGAGTGATCCATAATAACTTTTATATACAGAATACCTATCATACCTCTTCTTAAGCTCATTCACTGTCAGGACACTCACGACTACTTCTGGCAATTCATTTCACTCATCCATCACTCTCTAAGCAAAAATTCTAGTCCAACATACCCTTACTAACTGTACTCTTACACAACTTCCAAGCGTGATACTTACATATTTATGAATTTAGGGACACAAAACACATGTATTGAAAAGATTATTTTACTAATTATTAATAAAATAACAACTTGACATTTCGACCCCTGTATTGAGGTCATCATCAGAAGAATACATGTGTATAGGAACCAAGCTACATGCTGTTGCACTCTATAAAGGTAAATTAAATCAATCTTTTTCTTACCCTGACCTTTAGTGATTAAAAAAAAAAAAAAATTATATATATATATATATATATATATATATAAAATATATAAAATGAAATAAAAACTACAATAAACTCTGCTAAAGTACTCACGTACTAAGATTCTTCTGAAATTGTACAGTTCATATTGTTATATTAGGATTATCTTCTGGATTTGTACAGTTCAGGTTGTTATTGAATGTTCAGGAAAAAAAAAAACACTTCACCAAGCTTTCTTGTATTGAGATTTTTCTTTGTGGTTGCTATGAAGGTTGCAGATGGGTCCTCCACATTTTTGGAATGGTTAGACAATAATTTTTATTCAGATTCAGATTATGTTTGAGCATTTCACATGCTTCTTTGAATTTCTGCTCAAACCAAGTTTTGGTAGGGGACTTGGTACCTTTCCAATCAATTCTGTGGTATGTTTGGAGTGCATGTTCAGAAAGGCCGATTTTTCCAAAATGGAGGTATTTAATGTGTCGTTTGTGTTCATCCTTCCTGATTGGGATGGTTCGCCCTGTTTTCCCTATGTATAGTATGTTACATGTGCATTGTATTTTGTAAATCCCTGGGTGGGCTAGGTGTGGCAGAGGATCCTTGGAAGAACTGAGTAAGTGTCTTAATTTTGTCGGGGATTTAAAGGTGATTTTGATGTTGTATTTGTGTAGTGTTCTGTCTATTTTTTCGGAAATGCCTCTAACATATGGTATGGCATTAGCATTCTTGAAATCTTTTTTGTTATTAGTGGTATCTCTGTGAAGGATCTTGTGAATGGTTTTTATACTGTATCCATTTTTTATAAAGGTATGTTTGATGATCTCATATTCATAGTTAAGAGCTTGTTCATTTGAACAAATAGTTTGAGCTCTGTGTTTAAGGGTGCTTATGACCCTAGTTTTTGTGTTGGGTGGTGAAAAGAAGTTTTGTGTATGTACTGGCCTGTGTGTGTAGGTTTGAGGTAGACTGAGAAGGAGAGACAACCTGAAGGAAGACGTGTCACGAGTGTGTCTAGGAACGGAAGAGAGTTGTTTTTTTTCTATTTCAATGGTGAATTGGATGCGTTTGCATTGTTTATTCAGGTGGCTAAGGAATGTATTTAGTGCTTCGCGGCCATGGGCCAAATGACGAAAATATCATCGACTTATCTGTTCCAAATTTTGGGCTTAGGCATGCTGACTCTAGAGCTCGTTGCTCAAAGTCTTCCATATAAAAGTTCGGTATGAGGGGGGAAGTGGTGAGCCAATGGCTGTACCCTATTTTTGAAGATAAAAATTGTTTTGCCACACGAAATACCCAGAGCGGAGTACGTGGGCAAAGAGGGCCATGATGTTGTGTGGAAATATGTTCTGTAAGAGCAAGATAGTATCAATAATTGGGACATTGGTGAAAGGGGAAGTTATGTCAAAGCTGACTAATATATCTTGGTCGTTGAGTGTAAGGTTTTTAATTTTGTTTATGAAATGTTGTGTATTTTTTATGTAGGAAGGGGAATGACCTACCAATTCCTCGAGTGTGGGGCACTAATTTTTTGTTTAAGTGATAATTCAGGCTGTCTATTCCTTCCCCAATTGGACGTAATGATGTGTCTGTTTTGTGTACTTTTGGCAGGCCATAAATTCTGGGCATGCGGGCATACTGAGGTATTAATTTTTTAATTGTTTCTTCCGGCCACGTGTTAACTGATTTAAGTAATTCAGTTGTTTTCTTTTTGTTGCATTACGTGGGGTTGTAATTTACCATTTGGTGGGTGTTGTGGTCTGATACCAAATGGTTCATTTTTTCTATGTAGGTTGTCTGATTTAAAACAACAGTGGCATTCCCTTTATTCCCAACAAAAAAGAAAACAACTGAATTACTTAAATCAGTTAACAGGTGGCCAGAAGAAACGTTTAAAAAATTAATACCTATGCCCGCATGCCCAGAATTTATGGCTTGCCAAAAGTACACAACAGACACACCATTACGTCCAATTGTGGAAGGAATAGACAGCCTGAATTACCACTTAGCCAAAAAATTAGCGCTCACACTTAAGGAATTGGTAGGTCATTCCCCTTCCTACATAAAAAATACACAACATTTCATAAACAAAATTAAAAACATTACACTCAACGACCAAGATCTATTAGTCAGCTTTGACATAACTTCCCCTTTCACCAATGTCCCAATCAATGATACTATCTTGCTCTTACGGAACATATTTCCACACAACATCACGGCCCTCTTTGCCCACGTACTCCGCTCCAGGTATTTTGTGTGGCAAAACAATTTTTACCTTCAAAAAGAGGGTACAGCCATGGGCTCACCACTTCCCCTCCCAATAGAGAACTTTTTTATGGAAGACTTTGAGCAACGAGCTCTAGAGTCAGCCTAAAGCCCAAAATTTGGCACAGATACGTCGACGATATTTTTGCCATTTGGCCGTGGGGCCAAACTCTCTTCCGTTCCTAGACGCACTCGTCACACGTCTTCCTTCAGGCTGTCTCTCCTTCTCAGTCTACTTCAAACCTACACACACACAGGCCAGTACATACACAACCATGTATGTACAGGCCACCACCCAACACAAAAACTAGGGGTCATAAGCACCCTTAAACACAGAGCTCAAACTATTTGTTCAAATGAACAAGCTCTTAACCATGAATATGAGACCATCAAACATACCTTTATAAAAAATGGTTACAGTATAAAAACCATTCACAAGATCCTTCACAAAGATACCACTAATAACAAAAAAGAGAAAGATACCACTAATAACAAAAATAAGAAAAAATAGACAGAACACTACACAAATACAACATCAAAACCACCTTTAAACCCCCGACAAAATTAAGACACCTACTCAGTTCTTCCAAGGATCCTCTGTCACGCCTAGCCCACCCAGGGATTTACAAATACAATGCACATGTAACATACCATACATAGGATAAACAGGGCGAACCATCCCAATCAGGAAGGATGAACACAAACGACACATTAAATACCAGTTTTTCCAAAATGGAAAAACCAGCCTTTTTGACCACGCACTCCAAACTTACCACAGAATTGATTGGAAAGTTACCAAGTCTCTACCAAAATCTGGTTCGAGTGGAAATTCAAAGAAGCATGTGAAATGCTCAAACATAATCCGAATCTGAATAAAAATGATGGTCTAACCATTCCAAGAATGTAGAGGGCCCATCTGCAACCTTCATAGCAACCACAAAGAAAAATCTCAATACAAGAAGGCTTGGTGAAGTGTTTTTTTTTTTCCTGAACATTCAATAACAACCTGAACTGTACAAATCCAGAAGATAATCCTAATTTAACAATATGAACTGTACAATTCCAGAAGAATCATAGTACGTGAGAACTATAGCAGTGTTTATTGTAGTTTTTATTTATTTATTTATTTTATTTTATATATTTTATTTTTTATTTTTTTTTTATCACAAGAAGTCAGGCTAAGATAAAGATTAGTTAACAGCGTTGATTTAATTTACTTTTATAGAGTGCAACAACATGTAGCTTGGTTCCTATACACATGTATCCTTCTGATGATGACCTCAATACAGGGATCGAAACATCAAGTTGTTATTTTATTAATAATTATAATAAATTTAGTTTAATCCTTTATCTGAGTGTGAGCAAACAAAGTTTGTGGCTGAAAATATCTTCAGGAGTGCGGTAAGGTAGTACAACACTGGGAAACTCATAGCAAAGGTGGACCAAGCTAATATCACTCGTATTTCAGTATCTTCCATAATGCAAAACATATCAGATATGTATAATATTTATGCATTAAGGGAAGGGCCACTACTCAGACTAGTTTCGACCTTTATTGAGGTCTCTTCAGTGGGAGCCAGGCCCAGAAGTGGAGATACCAGGCAGAAGCAATGGCGAGGTCATCTTTACCTATAGGAGTTGCCAAAAGGTGTGCCACCTTTTTATTAAATTACTCTGGATTTAGAGAAAGATGTTGAAAGTTTATTTTTCACTTGGTTAGATTATAATAAATTTAGTTTAATCCTTTATCCAAGTGTGAGCAAAAACAAAGTTTGACCCTGAAAATATCTTCAGGACTGGGGTAAGGTAGTTAAAGTAGTGCAACAAGGTAAAGATGACCTCGCCATTGCTTCTGCCTGGTATCTCCACTTCTGGGCCTGGCTTCCACTGAAGAGACCTCAATAAAGGTCAAAACTAGTCTGGTAGTGGCTATTCCCTTAATGCATAACATTATACATATCTGCAAGGAGATGTGTTTTGCATTATGGGGGATACTGAGATAGGAGTGATGTTAGCTTGGTCCACCTTTGCTATGAGTTGCCTGGTGTTGTACTACCTTACCCCAGTCCTGAAGATATTTTCAGGTGCAAACTTTGTTTGCTCACACTTGGATAAAGGATTAAACTAAATTTATTATAGTCTAACCAATTGAAAAATAAACTTTCAACATCTTTCTCTAAATCCAGAGTAATTTAATAAAAAGGTGGCACACCTTTTGGCAACTCCTATAGGTAAAGATGACCTCACCATTGCTTCTGCCTGGTATCTCCACTTCTGGGCCTGGCTCCCACTGAAGAGACCTCAATAAAGGTCGAAACTAGTCTAGGCCCTTCCCTTAAGGCATAACATTATACATATCCGCAAGGAGATGTGTTTTGCATTATGGGAGATACTGAGATAGGAGTGATGTTAGCTTGGTCCACCTTTGCTACGAGTTGCCCGGTGTTGTACTACTTTACCCAAGTCCTGAAGATATTTTAGGTGCAAACTTTGTTTACTCACACCTGGATAAAGGATTAAACTAAATTTATTATAGTCTAACCAAGTGAAAAATAAACTTTCAACATTATTTATAAAATAATCTTTTCAACACGTGTGATTTGTGTCCCTAAATTCATAAATATGAATGCTGATCACCGTGTAACCTTAAAAGAAAGAGTGATACTTAGTTTTCTCTCTATCTCTGTATGTCTAGTATTGAAAAATTTCTTTTCTGTTAGTCTTATAGAATCTCTTTAGTACCTTATAAGTTACAATCGTGTCCCTCTTTTCTGCCTATCAATTAAACATTGCAAACTACACACCTTCAACCTATTCTGATAGGGAGTATCCCACAGACCTGTACCAGTTTAGTCACTCATCTCTGAATCCTCTCCATCTTCTCCTGATCCCTAAGAATCCTACATAACCAAATCTATGCACAGTAGTCATGATGTTGCCAAATCATACTCTTATAAAGGGGAATGATAATCTTTACTCCATGTCTTTACTTGTGTGTCTCTCAACATCCATGTAATCCTTTGAGCTATTTTGCCTACTTTTGTAGTATGCCTTTTGAACTTCAACTCTCAGTCCACCATTATCTCCAAGTCTCTAACTTCCAATTTCCTGCAGTGTGGCATGGTATGTAATCTTTTCAATCCAAAGTGCAACTGTACATTTTTCTATTAAATTGACAATCATTGTCCTTCACCCACAATGCCAATTTATTTAAATCATTCTGCACAATATCTACATTACCTTTATTGGCTATTGTATTCCCCAGATTTGCATCATTAGGAAACAAATGAATATCTCCACTTAAATCATTTTCTGTATCATTAATATACAAAGTAGTGGTCCTAGTACAGAGCCCTGAGGCACTGCACTAGTCACCCTCATTCTCTTAGATTCCACTTTACCATACAGTACTCTCTCTTTTTTCTGTCTGTCAGCCACCCTTATTCCATGTTACCAGCTTCATAAATCGTATCGTTTTCCTATCCACCAACTGATGGATTTTACCTATTACCAATTTTTCCAGTTCTCTAATCACCACTCCTGAGATATTAAATGGTCTGTAATTTGCCACTTCTGTCTTTGAGCCACCTTTATTAATGGAATTAAGTATGAGATATACAGAAAGGAAGATATTCCTTTCTGTATATCTTCTTGCTCCCTTGGAATCTTGCCAGAGCTGAGACCTAGATTAAGCAATTTTGTCAATTTTGTCAACACTGCTAGTTTAATTGCATATTCACGTAGTACACAGGTCGACATATCATCCAGTCTCATTGCTGTATTCATGTTCATATTTTTCAATATGCTGACCCCTCCTGTTCATCTGTCTCAATTCCTGCATCTGCAACTGCAAAATCTCCACCTGGATGATACTTAGCAACTATTTCTTCTGCTTCTGTTGCCTTCCTACCATAGGTATTGATTAAAATAATCCTTCCATAATCATTCTTCCTCTAACTCACTATATGGTGAAAAAAATTCTTTTGGATTTATTGTGGCCTGATTAGCTAATTTTCTCTCATGATCTCATTTGGCCATTCTTATCACACTAGTTACAATTCTTGCTTGAATAATCCTCCTGACCATTATTATTTTATTATTATTGTTCCGGGAAACTCCAAGGAGTCGACAGACTCATCGAGGGAGGCCCTAACATCATGTCAAGAACAACTATTCAACATTCACACAGTATCTATCATACCTTGCCTTGAACTCATTCATGGTCGTAGCACCCACAACAGACTCTGGAAGCTTATTCCACTCATTCACCACTCTCCAAGTAAAAAACCTAGCTCTAACACCCTTGTCAACCACGCTCTTGCCCAGCTTCCATGCATGGCCCCTAGTCCTCCCACCACCAGTCATATTTTCAAAAATATCTTCTGGATCAATCTTATAAAAACCCTTCAGTAATTTAAATGTCTCAATCATATCATCCCTCCTTCGCCTATCATCCAATTTCTGCAACCCACAAATCCTCAACCTATTCTCATAAAGTTCATGGGTATGATGTCTCTGATACTACTTCTCTCAAACATTCCCTGACCACTTTCCATGCACTGACATTCTTTCCTTATAGTTTCTTAAGACATGGCACTGCTCCAGGCTGCCTTGGAAGTCTGCCATAATAACCAGCTTTATAGTTCAACATAAACCCTTTCTTGACAGAGAGTTCCACATGTTTAGCATCCTCTCAGAACAAGACTGCATGTTATTTCCCCAGTTTAAAGCACAGCATCCACTGTTGTTATGGATGCATCTTTTGATACTGTTATAGAACCAGCACTCTCAAACTCCTGGTTCCCTTTATGACATACTGTTTGAATTATCTCTGAGTAACTGTATAATTCCATTTCCATTTTACCATGACCCTTTTCCTCTCTCCAATCTATGTTCCCATAGTTGAAGTCTCCTCATTACGAGTGCATAGCATGCACACTTTGTGCTAATCTGAGAAGAAAAAGAAGTGTTTTTTAGTCGTTAGAAAGGGCATTTAACTTGAAAAAGAGAGAGTCAAAGAAGAGAATGAAACTGGTTCTAGCTGGTGACACCTAAACAACAGAAGATAGAAAATTATTTTTTAATTATTATAGAATTTCAAGGGATTCAAGAATCAGAAGTGTAGGTGTCACAAAATTTTCACAGGCATTCATTCCACACACATCCACTGCCTTCCAAGCAAAAAACCTATTTCCCACTGAGACCCCTGGTGCAGTGTCCTTGGATTGCCTCTTGTCCTTTTCCTGCCCTTTGTCCCATGACAAACTGTGCAGATTGCATGCTCTTGTTCAAAATATTTCACACTTCAGGTATCATCCTTGTACCTTTAACGTTCCATAAAGTTTATTTTCTTCATCTCCTAAAAATCTAGGTGAACAGATCAGCACACAGTAATGTAGATTTGCTCTAATTCAGAAATTTATGCAACTGAACCACATTCTTATCTCTCTCTCTTTCTCACTCACATCATTATGGTGATAATTTCAGTTGTCTTCACCACTTTGCCATGTGTCCTTTCAGCTTCAATTCTCTGTCTTTCATCACTCTTAAAGATCTGTTACCTCTTTCAGCATAGTTCCACCACTGAAGTACACCTCCTTCCATTTGTAAAACCCAAAATTGAATTATTATATTGACAGTCCTGCTGTTATTATCATCACCATCAAATTCCTGTTTATGTGGCCTCAAAGGATGTACTGGATACTAAAAATAACATTACATTGTCATTACATTACTTGGTTGGCCAAGTGGTTAGCACATCTGCTCTCTAACCAGCAGGCTGTGGATTCAAATTCCACTGTTGGTATGGATGTTTGTGATTGTCTTTAGGTGGGAGATTTATTTCATTGCATGGTGTGAGACCACTACCCCTCTTATTGAAAACCTGAAGTGGCTTGCAAAAGTTCCACATTTGTTCTCTAGAGCAGGGTTTTTTATACCATGTAAAAAATAAATGAAAAAAATAGAAAAACATATATAAAATTAATAAAAAAAAAATCATATAATATGGTACAAATGTACTGTAAAGAAAGTTTAAAGAAATGTTCCAAGGATGGAAGCTACATATAAAAAAACAAAAACAATTCATGAACAGATTTTTATTTGTCAGGACTCCAATAGCTTCATCATTCCACCTCTTAGCTATCCTCCAAGTCTGCGCCAACAAATAAAAGGAATTTATTTGTTGGGAAGGAAGAAATTGATATTAGAAAGGAACTGAACAACAATGTTAAGTTCCTTTCTAATAACATCATTTTAATATCCTTCTGTCAATTCCTTCTAACTTGACTTTTAGATTCCTAAGTCAGAATTGGTTTGAACACTTTCTTATGGTAGTTTTGTACTTCTAATTTTTCTTTTATTCTTTTGAAAAGATCAGGGTTCATTCTCCTGTGTAGGAAATAAAGTATTTTATTATAAGCTTTTGAACAAAGATCTGATGCAGATGTAACAAGGTTTTTCCTTCATGGAAATTTAGATTTTAATACCAAGAATAGGCAAACTGACTGGAAAAACATACAATTAAGAGACATAATATACTGACCTCACAGGCTTAGTTTAGGGGCCTTCTCCTAAAGCTAGGAAATATTATAAGGTGCAAAAAAAACTTTCCAGCTTTTTGAATCCATTCTCTCCAACAGAAAGATCTGGGTTCATATTGGCGGAAAAAAGAGCAGGCCCAGATTCCTTCACAACGGTCTCCTTCAGGGCTCTGTGTTATCCCCGTTACTTTTTAACATCTATGTGTACAACTTACCACATACCAGCTCAAGCAAGTATATGTACGCTGATGACCTAGCGATCTGACATCAATATACCTCCTTTGCCAACCTGGAATCAACCCTGAACACAGACCTGAACATCCTGGAAGAGTACTTCAAGCAGTGGTATTTGAAGCCAATTTGAAGCAACCTGGAATCAACCCTGAACACAGACCTGAACATCCTGGAAGAGTACTTCAAGCAGTGGTATTTGAAGCCAAATCCAACAAGAACTGTGTCCACAGTATTTCACCTGAACAATGCAGAGACGAATCAACACCTCAACTTTTCTTTCTGTGGAAAAATGGTAGAACACGAGCCTCACCCGAAATACCTTGGAGTGAGCCTGGACAGAAGCCTAACCTATAAAAGGCACATCACCAACCTGTCCAACAGAATTAAAATGAGAAACAATATCATTTCAAGGCTTGCTAGAACAACCTGGGAATGTGGTGCAGAAGTCCTAAGGTTGTCTGCACTAGCCCTCGCATTCTCTGCAGCATAATATTTTGCCCCTATCTGGGAAAGAAGTGCACACACTAACATTATAGACACCTAGCTAAACTCCACCATTCGCACAATTAGTGGGACAGTGAGAAGCACCCCCTCTCTCTCCTGGCTGCCTGTCCTATCTAACATTGTTCCACCAAACATACGGAGAAGATAAGCCTCGATTAAAGAATATAATAAAGCAATGAACAACTCACTCCTGCCCCTGCACCAGACTCTCATAAATCCACCTAGTCTTCGCCTAAAATCTAGAAAGCCTCTCTGGTCCATGGACAAACACTCTTCAGCTGCCCTGCCATCAACACCTGACATGTGGAAAGAATACTGGTCCAACAATCTCCCAACAAACGGCTTCCTGGTAGAAGATCCCTGTGCTCTGCAGCCTGGTTTTGCTCTTCCTAGGAAGATTTGGTCATCGATCAACAGAATCAGAACTAACCAGGGCAGATGTGGCTACCTACTACATAAATGGGAGCTGTTAGACCATCTTTATTGTGATTGTTCTCCCATGGCTCAGATGATTACTCATATTGTGTACGACTGCCCAAGGCACCAATTTCACGGTAGTGGCCTACAGAACATTCACAAGGTGACGGATGAAGCCTTGGATTTTCTTTCCAGACTGGACATTGACCTGTAGTTGGTATGATGATGGAGGAAACAGAAGATCAAGATCCCGTTTCACCACGAAGACGTTATTCTCGTAGTCGCTCTCATAGTCCTCGTCGAAGTATCAGCAGAACTCCTCCTCATGCTAGAAGATGATGATGCAAAGTGAAATGGGTTTTCTCTAATGGGTCAAGATTTTCACACAAGTCACAACTGCTCTCTAATAAAACCTCGGATACAGCTACATTTGTGTTGTGATGTGTTGAGAGAACATGCAGTCTTGTCATATTTGGTGCAGTAGGATGATAATTTTCCCCGGCTTGATTATAACATATTACTTTTGCTTTTTTTTAAAAAAGGAAGACTTGGAAAGCAGTTTTGTGCCTTTTATATAACGAACTTTTACGTGTTAAGATTTTCATCATTTGTTTCTGGAGATTGTGATTGTACATTTCCCTTGCCAGTTTCACAAAGCCAAACAGGCTTAGTTCCTGCCATAATTCAAAACCATGCAAACAATGTAATCTCTTATTCTGTATAAATTTACTCATTTTCCACTATAGCACATGCTTATTCTCTTATTTATTTTCAAATTTAATTTATCATCACTAAAATTTTTGTCTAAATAGCGGCAATATTTTACTTGTAATACATGTTCTCCATTGAGAATGCATTTGTTTTCTAGTTTCTGCCCTGTTTTCTTAATTTTTGTCTTTTTTGTTTGTCATTTTTATGGCAAATTTGGCATGTCATTTATCAGTTTAGTTAGAGTTCTGAAGACTTGTATTTGATTTATTTAAGAGGTATAACAAAACACAAATGTAGATTCAAAATGTTAAGGCTTGTAATTATTTAGAAGCGATGCTTCCAGAAAATGGAACAACAATTATGGAAATCAAGAATAACTAAGGCAAAAGAAGTAATTTAAAATAATAAATTACTGATGACCTCAGGAATAAATAAACAGACTAAAATAGGGATAACAAAATTCTATATATGGTCCATATTGAATTATGGATATCAGACATGGACTTTCACTGCAATCAGGAAATTGCAGACCTTTGAGATGTTTTGCTATACCCAGCACTGAAGATTTCTTGGATGGAGGAGGGGGGGGTGGGAGTAATGAGAAAGTACAGGAAAACCTCACTTAACACGATTAATTAATGCTCACTAAGCGAAATTGCGTTATCGCGAAATCAAGATTTCAGTGGACTTCGAAGCTTCATTCCATATTAGGATTAGCATCGAACAAAATTTCCTTAGCATATTCAATGTGATATTACCTTAAGTTCTTTTGCAGTTAGCATCTTAGTTGTAACATTCTCTTCTTGTTCGCATTCCTTATCTTCTTCTTCATGTGCATGCTATTCTTCTAGTGAAGGAGGTCATTCTCATTTAACTTGATGAATGAGAATCAAGCAAGTTTCTCACATCTTCATTATCCAGTTCATTAAATTTAAGTTCTTTTCCAATTGTGCTGATTTCTTCAATAATGTTAGATCTTGGATTTTGTACATGATACACTAACATAGGCTTGAGTTTAAAGTCACCTTCTACATTGCCTCCTAATAAAAGCGTAATAATAAAAGAATAAGAGAGAAATTAGTCGGAACACTAAATTAGCTGTATACAACACAGTGTTCAAACCAGTTTTAACTTATGGATCTAAGAGCTGGGTCAGAAATAAAACACTTGACCAAAGACTAGAAACTGCAGATATGAGAGTCCTGAGAAAGATCAGGGGCACGAACAGATGGCATCACTGGCAATATCATATTAAAAACAAGGATATTAGGAAAAAACTTGACATTGTCAGCATCCAGGAATGTGTTAGCAGAGCTAATCTCAGGTGGTATGGTCACTTGAACAGAATGGACAAGAAAAGATTAGCAAGTGTTACATGGTGATCAGCATTCATTTGGCAGAAAACAAGTGTTCTCTGCCAAGTTGGCAGGAAAAAGACCCAGAGGAAGACCAAGATATAGGTGGATTGATACGGTACAAAGTACCTTGGACAATAGAAATATAAGCTCTGATAATGTTGGAGTCTTGACAAGTAACAGACTGATTTGGAGGAAAATTGTAGATAGGAAGTTAGTAATGATGTAAATTTTTCATGTAGTACTATCATATCCTGTACACGGCAGGAATTTGATGATGAATTTGATTATATCTAGTGTATAATTAACACGTATATACCTAGCTCTCCTCTAAATTTCAGCAGAGATATGATCGAGATTCCCTTTGATAAAGAAAATACAGATTACATTCCAGAGTTTTAAAGAACTTTGATATATAGACCACATTCATATTAGCATTCTGAGTTTACCAAAAAATTACATCTATTTCATTCAAGTATTTACCATGAATCCTTCATTTTAGAAATTATGGACTTCGCAACCGTGTTATAAATAACTTTTAATATCCTGACGTTTTGATCTTCATATTAAGATCATCATCTGGAGCATATACTCCGGATATTGAAAGTTATTTATAACATGGTTGTAAAGTCCATAATTTCTAAAATGAATGCTGATCACCATTTTTTCCTTATTCCATATCAATTTATTCACATAGTTTCCAACCATAATAGTTGTGCTTATTCTATTAAATATTTCCATATTTCACTAGACATTTTTACTAAACATTATGCCTAAATTGCTGATTTTCATTCCAAATTCATTAGTGTTTTTGTTCAGTTAGAGTCCTCAAGACTTGTATGACTTTATTTGGGGATCTAACATCATTTGTATAACTTAAAGGACTGAGTTTAATATCTCAATCTTGAAATCAGGTGTAATGGCATTTTCTGTTATGATGTGATGCATTAAATGATGAATGATAGTGGATATATTATACATCTTTTATCTTAATCTGAGTGATTAAGTGAATGATTTCACTGACTATTAGTACATTCTAACTGCTGACTTACAATTTAAGTTGCTGTGTATAATGTCCCATTTATCCATATCTTGTGTTTTGATGGGTTTTCTCCTGCTACCTTATTGTATTTTTTACCCTCCTGATTCACAAAATTTAAATACAGATCATAGTTATCCCATTATTTCTCAACTGTTTTTCTTAAAGTAAAAATCTGGTCTTGACAAGCTCTATTTTTCATGTTGGAAAATTTTCGTTTGCACATACAATTTATTTCCCTATTTTTGTGAATTGAGTTTGCTTTTCTGAGTGGGACTTTTCAATTTTGCAGAAATTTTACCATAATTTAAAAAAAAGGAGAAAAACTTCAAATATAAGGATACAGTAATTTTTCAATTATCTGGTCTTCAAATAACCCAATCTTCAATAGTTGTCCCTCAAATAGGTAAGTGCACCAGCAAACTTCTGATACAGTACTACATAACTGTACCTCAAGTTAACTGATGTTTCATTTATCCATTGAGCATATTGATTTCCAATTGCGGTCAAATGGCTAAAGGGTTATTGTATAAAAATATCAGAAAACATGTTCTATGTTTAAAGAATTCTTCAGGGTTTCTGATAGTTTTTGTAATACTTCCACTACTGAAATAAACTCTTGACAGCATTTTTAGTGGATTTTCTTTTCCAGTTGTTTTGTTACTGCTTATCTTATTTAATAATTTCCAAAATAATTACTCCAGATATCCAGATTTTCTCTATCTTTCAGCTGTTATGTCACCATTATCATCTTTAATTTTCTTTTTGTTGCACTCTTCTTCATTTGATGAAATTTATCTTATCTGTTCTTAGCAAAGTCTTCTGACTTTTGGGTAGCTACACATAATTAGCTTTCTTGCATTTTTTGTTCAGTATTTTCTGATTCACATTAGCATCTTTCAGTATGATTTCTCCTTCTCCAGTACTGCCTTTTCACTGCTTGAGTCTGTTAAAAACTTCTTAGTTTTCTATCCTTGCTTTACAGCTTTGCCATATATATGGTATACTCTTGTAATCTTGCTAAAGATATTACAATCAAGAATAACATAATTCATAATACTTTTTTATTTCTTGTCTGTTCTCTCCACGTGAATTTTTGCACATCTTTATGTTGCAACAGGATGTTAGTAATGACTAATCCTGAACAGAAGTACATCAGGCACTCACTGTCATTAATTAGTTTTTCTCCCCTCCCCAATATTTCTATATTAATTTTATTTCCTTGCCTAATGTTAGCTGCATAGCATGTCCAGATGACTTGAATATTTACCCCCCCCCCCCTTTCTTTCTACATCTGTTGGTGGCAGATGTAGAAATCTGTACAAATAAGTCTCATTGTTTAATTTTCTACTTTCCCCACATCATTATACTTGAAGTTATTTACCATTTAAGAAGTTTGTCTGCATTGTTAGTGTTAAATATTACACTAGCTTCTCCTCACTTTTCTGATCACTGCTACATGCATCTAGCTTCTGTTGTTTATGATTTAGAAGTGTCTTGTCTCTGTTCATTTACATCTTTGTTTCATAACACCAGTTATATCTACATAGTGTGCTTATAAACTTCTTGGTGAGTTCCACCTCTTTTCCACTAATGCTTATATACCTTTTTTCACTGTTTGCTCTGATTCACCCATAAAAATAGTTAGAACCTTATTTAACTGGGCAGTGTCTGAGGAATTGTGACATTTGATTCTGTTGTACTATAATAGTTTTTGCGGTTATAATGGTAGATGTTGGACATTGAATCTGATGTGTCACTTAGTTCTCCATATTCCTTATATGCTATTAAATTTCCTCTCAGTTATCTAGCAACCATAATCCTCAAGCAACCTTCTCCTCTCCTTTGTGAACTGAGTAGTTTAAATTTGTAATTTTATATCATTAAGCTTTGAGGGGAGGGAAAAGACATATTTGCATGAATTTACTACTCCTGCTGCTGAATAATATATGAATGATCAGACTTCATAAAATATTCTGTTTCTTTTACAGAATCATGATTATTGACTGGGATGTTCACCATGGACAGGCTTCACAATACTCGTTTTATGAGGACCCTCGGTAAGTTCGATTGTTTTATCGATTGTTTGGAAAGCTTTAATGTAAGATGTCATGTTAGAACTGCCCTAAAGCATACTTATTAGCTTAAGTAAACTCAGATCAAAATCTTAATAAGATTTTTTGCTCTTATAATCATTTATTTGTGATCTGTCATGACAGCTGCAACTTGAACGTGATTTTCTTGGGATGTTAAGTGTTTTAATGAAACTCCTATCAAGGTTGTAAACCTATGGTATATTAGTACTTTGGATAGGCTAAGAAATTTTTTTAAGTTTTTGTATTTATTTATTTATTATTATTATTATTATTATTATTATTATTATTACATAAACCCTGCTTTAGAGACCCAAGTAGAATCTTTCAAGCCACTCCAGTAACCAGGCCAGTGAAATTTATCTCCCATGAACATTCATAAATATCTATGCACATGGCAGGATTCAAACTCATGGACTACTAACTGAAGATTGAGTATGCAAACTACTTGACTTACAAGTCTGATAAAACTTTTTTATGTTGAACCCATACATGAGAGGTTGGTTGATCAACCTATAGTACATTAGTATCATATATGGGTAGTGGGTTGGGAAAGGAAAAACTTGTTTACATTTGATTTAAAAGCCTGTATATCATATTCCTTGGGAAACACATCTGAGGGAAGAATGTTCCACAACACAGCAGTAGCAGGGATGAAGGAGGGGGGAAATAAACTTGTTTTGTGGATTTCAAGGTGTACTCTGAAGGGATGTTGAGCAGCAGCTGCACATGGTCCAATGGGCTTAGTACTAAGTGGAAGAATTATTGATGCTATTTCAGATGAACATTTGCCATGGAAATATACTGTAGAAACTGTCTGTGTGAAAGTGTGAGGAGTGAGTTGGTAAGAGATGGGTCATTAATCAATCTAATTGCTCTTCTCTGTATCGAGTCAAGCATTTTGAGGGAGCTTTTAGGGGCCCCACTCCAAATATAATGCGAGAACAGTTTTCAATAGCTAGGTGGGTTTGTGTAAGGTATAAGGTTAACAGCTGTTCAGAGATGAAGTAACATCTTGAGCGAAAGAGAAATCCTAGTTTTTAACATGCTGAGGATGCAATAGTTGTGATATGTTTATGTCAGGAGAGGCTTGATGTCAGGTAATTCCAAGAAGAGAAATTCCATTTTGTCTGGAAATTTGAGTGTTGTCAAAAATAATACTGGGAGAAAATGGTTCTCTTTTGTGAGAAATAAGACAGAACTAGGTTTTACCAGCTTTGAAATTTATGAGGTTATCTGAACCCCCATTGGAGGATGGCTTGGAGATCAGAATTGAGAGAAATGGTGGTTGATGTTCTCTAGGTTGAGGTCAGTTGTGTAGAGTAAGGTTTATCAAATGAAAGGGAGGAGTGCAATGTGCTGTCATCTGTAAAACTGTTTATTGGATTGGCAGTCAACTGAAGTATGTCATTGATATATAGCAGGAAGAGGATTGGTGAGAGGATAGAATCTTGTGTAACCCCTGCATTAGTTGAATGGTGAGAGGATATGGAACCATCCACCATCACATCCCCATCCACCATCGACCATCACATAGTGTGCATCCAGACAGAAGCTGACAATCCAACTGCAGAAGTCCTGAGACAGACCAAATGATGAGAGGATGAGAGTTTGCTTAGTAAGCCTTTTTGCCAGACAGTCAAAAGCTTTGGAGATATCAAGTGGAACCACTTGAGATTCACCAAACTTCTCCATGGCATTTGTCCAAAGATGGATGATATATGTGAGTAGATCTCGTGTTGATTAGCAGCAATGGAATCTATAGGTAGTGTAGGAGTTGGGAATTGATGGTTTTCTCCATTACTTTAGACAGGAATGAGGTGAGTGAAATAGGGCAGTAGTTTGGTAGCAGTGATTTGTCACCCTTCTTGGAAATAGGTTGAATATTGGCTAATTTCCACTAGGATAGATACCAGTTGAGAAAGAGATTATATACAAGCGACATAGGAGAGGAGTCAGTTCTGGTACAGAAACCTTCAGGACAATTGGAGGAATGCCATTAAGGCCAGGAGACGTTTTTTTGTGTCTAATTTGGACAATATTTTTTTGATCTCTTTCTGGCAAAAGGATATAGGGGCATTGTGTGTTGGGCATCTGGAATGGTTGGTGGGAGGACATTTATCATTGTGAGTTATGTGTGCATTGGAAGCAAAGTGTGAAGCCAAGAGATTAGCTTTTTCAGTGGGTGATGATGCAATAGTGCCATCTGGGTATGATAGGGGTGGGAATAGTGTTGGCCAAAAGTTATGACTAATTGTTTTGGCAAGAGACGAAAGGAAACTTGCAGCCTGTTTGGACATCCTGCAAGTTTATGGTATGCTTGATTTTTCATTTGTACAGCTCTAACACATCTTTTGGAGAAGCTGGGCTTAGTTAGGGAACAACAGTTTGTGGGGAATGTATGTTTCCATGCCAGTGAGGATTACTTTGGTGATACGTTCAGTGCATATGTTTTGGTTGGAAGGCCGGAAGCAATAGTCCAACTATGGGAATGAGGCATAGAAGTCACAGAGGCTGTCCCACTTGGCATTGCTATAATACCAAACTGCTTTTGTATGGGAATGATTGTGTAAGCGTTGGAAGTGTGTGAGCATTGTTGTATGGAGAGGAAATGAGCACTTGTGGTCAGAATCACCTAGGGGGCCCACTACATTCACTGTGTATTTGGAAGAGAGTTGGTGAGGAAGAGATCTAGGATGTTTGGGGAGTGTTTCAGGTTATTTGGTATTCTGGTTGGCATATGAACAATTTGTGTAAGGTCGTTAGTGATGGCAAATGTTTCATCATCTCTGCTTGCAAGATCAAAAAAAAACTGAAGTGTAATTTCCCACATAATTTTGTATTTTTATTTATTTTATATGTATATAAACTTCCTCTCAATCTTCTTGATCTTTGTCTGAAATTTCTTCACTTTTGTTTTTTTATACCTGCAAAATAATCATTGTTGCTTTCCTTTAGTGTTACACGATGATCAACATTCATTTTAGCCAAATTATGGACTCTACAACCATGTTATAAATAACTATTTTAATTTCCCAACGTTTCGACCTTCATATGAAGGTCATCATCTGGAGTATACACATATATACAAAAACAAACTGAATTACATTTCACAACAGTATTCTAAAGAGACAATGATTTGATCTGTTGTTTACATCACACCAAAACATGGTATGAACGTAAATTTAAGGAAGCCTGTGAGATTCTTATCAACCACCCTGATCTTAACAATAATAATGGTCTAAAAATCCCAAGAATATGGAAGACACATATTCTACCCACTTAACCTTTCTCCCTAAGAGTTAACTGTAAATAGACCATAGGTAATCCAAAATGTTAAATCTGACATAACAATTATCATGTTAAATAGGACATCATTGTTACTGTAATAAAACTATCTATACGAAAGAATGTTTCTCCAATGTTATCTTAAATAGAATATATTTTTTACTAAATAATTTAAGGAAATTACAACGTAAATTAGGATATACGTTAAAATAAATTTTAATATACTTCAATATTTTGGCATGAGAGGTTGCCATTTTCAAGGAACTTAAGAAAAAGACACGTGCACGCAGGCACAACAAACAGTAATTGAGGAAGAAGCAGAAAGCTATTATTTCACCTAAAGTCCTGATGGCACCCCCAAGCGAGCAATGTTGGTATTCTTGGACGATTGGGCTGAAGGTCTTCTGATGTAGGTTTCCCAAATTTGAGGCAGTCTCATGCAGCCAAATTTGTTGAGGTTAGGATTGTTTCTTAGGGCTGAAGCTGATTCCATGAAAAGCCTTTCATATTTGTATATACTATGGTGTATATCGTGGCTTTCTTCCACTGTATTCTATGGCAGGTATCCAGCGCATGGTCAGCAAGACGAGTGGTTGTATTGATGAAACTGGATGTAGTCCTTGTGTTCTGAAATTCTGATATTTGCTGTCCTGCCTGTTTGGCCAAAGTAGGACAGCTTACAGCTGCAAGAAACCTGGTATACACCAGGTAGGTCTAGGGAGGGGGGAGGTTGGTCTTTAGTAGAGCGAATAAGGGATGCCAATTTTTTATATGGTCTGTAACAAGAAGTTAAGTCATGTTTTTTTAGGATTTTTGTAAATTTTTCTGAGGTGCCTCGGATATAGGGTATGGTGATGGATTTAGAGTAGTAATCCTTGTTGTGAGGGGGAAAGGGGTTGGTTTACTGGTTGCAATATTTTTTGGATTTTTTTTTTTTTTTTTGGGAGGGGGGTAGCCATTGGCTGAGAAAGTGTTGAGAATGTGGTTTACTTCTGTGGTTAGGGCATTGTCATTTGAACAGATATGTTTAGCCCTGTTGCATAGTGTCTTAATGACTCCATATTGTTGCGAGGAGGGGTGGTGGGATTGTTGGTGAATGTATCTGCCTGTATGGGTGGGTTTTCTATATACTGAGAAAACCAAGGTTCCATCAGGCTGGCAGGTGACTAGTGTGTCTAAGAAAGGAAGGCAGTTGTTTTTTTCCTCTTCCAGGATGAATTTGATTCTGGGGTGTCGGTTGTTTAAGTGTGTTAGGAAGGAGAAGAGTGCATCGGAGCCATGTGGCCATATAGTGAACAAATCATCAATATAGTGAAGCCAAATGGTTGGTTTTTGTGGGGCAGAGTTTAAGGCTTTCTCTTCAAAAGTCTCCATATAAAAGTTGGTCGAGGGTGGGGAGAGTGGAGAACCCATGGCTGTCCCCTCTATTTGTTTGTAGAATTTTCCTTGCCTAACAAAATAGCCTGAGTTCATTGTGAACTGAAATAGGGCTGTGATATCGGGAGAAAATTTAGCTTGGATTAGCTCTAAGGATTCTTTGAGTGGGACATTTGTGAATAAGGAGGAGACATCAAAACTGACCATTATGTCAGTGTGTTTGAGTGTAAGGTTTTCTATGCTGGCTTTGAAGTGGGCTGAGTTTTTTATGTGTGAGGGTGTGTTGCCAGTATAGTGTGAGAGAGCTTTGGCCAAATGTTTAGGCCAAAGGCCCTGCTTCTTCTTCACTTACTGTTTGTTGTGCCTGGATGCACGTGCCTTGTTCTTAAGTTCCTTGAAAATGGCAATGTGACGTTGCTGAAATATTGAAGTATGTTAAAATTTATTTTAATGTATATCCTAGTTTATGTTGTAATTTCCTTAAATTATTTAGTACAAAATGAATAACTAACGTCTAAGCCTTTTCACGAGAATTACAATAATCCACATAGATGATATCACACGTAAAGCACGCCATGACGGTAAAAAGAAGTTAAAGCTATCAACACAACTGAATCATCTTGCCTTCCTAAAACGCTGCCAGGATAACCAGGTAATTCCTAACTGTGTCAAATTCAAGCACCGTTTCTCTTCGCAAAAGGGTCTTCGTATTTATAATCGTGCCAGCCAAGCCTTGCTCAGGTAACAAATCGCTATGACTCACCGTTTCCTGAACGGCAAGTCGTAGCTATCCAGGCACTTGAAGATGACCTTTCAAGCTCCTTAAGTCACAAAATTTGGTCTATTTCATACGATATCTCGTGCAGTGCAGCGGAGAAAGAATTTAAAAAAGTATGAGATCGACACATCAAAAAATTTGAAAATTTAAAAAAGAACTCGATCTCGAAACCACAACTTCCTACTGAAACGGTAGTTAATCTTTCATCGTTTAGTGTGAAACCAGAAGCACTCGACGCTCTCTCATATGGCCACAACTTCACCATTACACCCAGAAGAATACCTGCTGAAGATATTATGATATGAATTGAACGCTGGATACGAAACCTTCCAAACCACATCTCCAACGATATTAGACTGGATGTGGCTTGTGTTCTGACCAAAGTTAAACCACCAAAAGCCAACATGTCCAGTAGGGAAATTAAATCTCTACTAGATTAAAGAAAAACAAGAAAATAATAATCACCAAAGCTGATAAAGGAAATGCTACAGTATTGCTTAACCGAAAGAATTACACAGGTAAGCTGAAAGCTCTATTGTTAGATCAGGCTACTTACCTCCCTATCGAGTACAATCCCACCAACTCACAAATTAAAAAACTCCACAGGCTCCTCAAGAAGGGTCACTTCTTGGCCTGTGGAAATCACTAACAAATTAAAACCATTTAACTCCATACCCCCCCCCCCTGCCGTATTTATGGACTCCCAAAAATACATAAGGAAAATGTGCCATTAAGTCCCATAGTTACTTCCTCACTTACTGTTTGTTGTGCCTGCATGCACGTCTTGTTCTTAAGTTCCTTGAAAATGGCAACGTGATGTTGCCGAAATATTGAAGTATATTAAAATTTATTTTAATGTATATTCTAGTTTACGTTGTAATTTCCTTAAATTATTTAGTAAAAAAATACATAACCAACATATAAGCCTTTTCACGAGAATTAAATAGAATATAGCTTTGATGCAGTTTTTTTTTTTTTAATTTATTTTATTTTTATTTTCCTTTATTTTATTTTATTTTCACTAGGGATCATGCCAGTAGAATAACCGTTGATCAAATCATTGTCTCTTTAGCATACTGTGTGAAATGTAATTCAGCTTGTCTTTGTATATATATGTGTATACTCTAGATCATGGGTCTTCAACCTTTCAGACAGTGCAGGCTGCATTAAATATTTCAGTGAAGCCCGCAGGCCACTAAGCTATACTGTGGTATTTAGAATTGTAAGATGCTTTCCAGATTCACAAGGAATGCTGTGCATTTGATACTTTACATAAAATCCTATAAAAATAAACAAACTCAGCTTTAAAAGCATAGGTAGGAGTCTGATTCATGATAAGTAAATACAATCAATACGTGAAAAAAAGATAATTTAATGAAGAAAACATTCATTTTTTACAATGTCAATGGACAACTTGGGAAGGTTTTTTGCTTGTCGATGTTGGCATCAGTGTTGGTAGTCACTATGCATAGAGTATTCTCGAGATGTTGGTCATTAATCTGAGTTCTTGTCTTGGACTTCACATGCTTCATTCTGGAGAAGAACCGTTCACATAAATATGTGCTTCCTAACAAAGCACACATAGCGCTTTGTTAGGAAGCACATATTTTCACACATTCTTCAAAGCATGCTAGCAAAGATTAGGGAATGCATCCTCAGAAATGTAGTCTTTGTAAAATGTAAGCAAGGGCACATTGAATAATTTTTCTCTCAAAAAAGAGTTGTTTTGGAGTTCAAGCAACTCCATTTGTACTGAGCCTGGCATTGCAGCAGCATTGACACTGAATGGCATTGAAAATAAATCTAAAGAAGACTTTAAGTTATGAAAATCATTCTCTTTGAACTCACTTTGCAACATGGCTAATTTTGTAGCGTATTCATCAAGAGACGAATAGTTGGACTCAGCGAGAAGCTGAAAATGAGTTAAGTCTTTTTTTTGAGAGTTGTGCCTCCCAAAGTTTAAGCTTGGCCACAAAAGCTTTGATGTGACCAAACAGAGTGTGCACCAGTTGATCTTTGGATTGTAGCCGCATATTTAGTTCATTCATATGCAATGAGATGTCGGTCACAAAGGCAAAGTCTGTCATCCACTTCGGATCGTTAAATTCTGCATTTGGATTCCCCTTGGTTTGCATGAACTACTGTATCTCGCTCCTTAAGTCAAAGACTCTTTTAAGAACCTTCCCTCTGCTGAACCAACGCACATCACTATAATAAACCTCATTGCCATGATCCACTTCACACTCTTAGGTCAGAAACTCTTGGAATTGATCTTGATTCAATCCTCTTGCCCTAATAATGTTGACGACAGTCACAATAACTTTCATGAAATCTCAAATCCAATAGTTTTCGCGCACAAATTCTCCTGGTGGATTAAAGGTAATGGATGAAAAATTTTCCTTCTAGTTCCGGTTCTTTCTGTAGCAGCGCAACAAACCCTTCTTTCCACCATAGCAGGGTCACCATCAGTTACCACACCCTCGAGGTTGCCATCAGTTACCACAATCATATGCTTGTGGAAAGTATGACTCATAGGATTTCTGCAGTCATTGCAGCGAAAGGAGGTCCTATATCTTATTGAGGTAGGCACCATGACTGTTTGTTCCTCACACTATCGTGCTTGTTGACTTCTTTGCAAGCAGGGTATACATCTGCTTATTAAAATTACAAACTATTACTAATACGCTAATGCTCTAGCACTTTTCTGTATGCTTTACTTTCCTAATATAATATTAGTGGAGTCTTATGTTTGATTCCTGAATTCAGTATTGATTCACTTTAGTTCAATTTTAGACATTTAGAATCTAAAAATTCATTAGCTGGTTATTATACATGAAGTGATACGATATTTGTTGTGCACATTTTCATAATATTTTACATTTTGAAAATTGTGATTTAGTGTGTGATAACTCCCTCGTCAGTTAATGCCAAACTTCTTTTTTTATGGTATAATAATTATTTATTATCAACCAGAAATATATATGGAAGTATAAAAATATGATATTCTTTAATTTAAGAGCTGAGAATCTTTCTGTTCTGCTAAAATTTGTCCAAGTTTCCTGAAATGAAATTGCGAAGAAATTGAACTTTTTTTCTGCTACTTCAAAAGAAAAAAAAAAAGAAGAAGAAAAAAGATAATGTAACATGCATTGAATTGCCCCATTTTGGCCCTCATCTTGCATGCTGTATAGCATGCAAGATGGCATCTTGCATAGCTTTACAAATAAAATCCAACTCGTTATGTAAAGAAATATTAACATTACTAAGAAGCCTTTCCTTCAAGTGTTCAGTTTCATGATTTGAATAGGAGAATGAATTAGTACACTGGGGAGGGGGGGAGGTCAAAGACACATGTAACTTACAACACTAGGATAAAGAATATTGCACTAAATTGTTTATTTGATATTGAGAAAACATGGTCTGGATCAAGTGCAAAAACCAGAATCATCTTCAAGAATGTATAAATATAACCAAACCAAAACCCAAAATGAGTAGAAAGCATGAAGGGAAAAAAAAAGTAAAAATAAAATAAAACTAATAAAACAACAGCATTATTTATGAAATTTGTTTATTAAGAACTTTACAAAAGTATTGGATCATTTCAGTTTTTATTTCATTTAAATTATTTTCAAAGCAAAGTATATCAAACCATTTTGATTAAATTAATTAAAAGTAATACAACTTTGTTCTAGCTGATGGAATTTAAGGAATATAATGAAATTTGGAACACATTTTTAGTAAAAATTGTCGTTTCTTGTCATGCAATTTTTATTTAACCTGAGCCATTTTAATATTAGAATGATCCAAAACAGTACAAAAATTATATTTTACAAGTGACAGTAAATATATAAACTGTCTACACTACATAAATCAAAACCATTCTGGATGCCATAATGAATCATACAATCACTGTATTACCATCACTAAAAATACTTTTGTGTAATGAAGCTTTTTTTTTTTTTTTTTTGTAATGATTGCTTTGGATTATTTTTATACTTGTTTACTGCCCATTCCCTCAGTCAAAAACTCTAAAAATTGCACTTTTCACATTAGTCTAAATTCATTTATTTGCTAATTATTAATATCATTAATAAATTGATTAAAATATTAATACTTTTAACAATATCTGTATATTTTTACTAGAGTTTTGTATTTTTCTATACATCGGTATGAACATGGAGACTTTTGGCCTGAACTCCGCGAATCAAATTATGATCACATTGGAGAAGGAAAAGGCATAGGTTTTAACATTAATATTCCTTTAAATGAGGTATGAAATATATTTAGTTAACAGAAGTTTGATTTGAATTTATTGTTATGTAATTATATCTTAAAGTTGATCCTGTTATATTACATGATACTATATGAATCTTTTAATTAATACATTTTCAGATGTAGTAAAACTTTGATATTCAGTCCTCTGAACAGTTTGAATCAATAAATTCTGCTAAGTAACATTTTGGGACAGAATTTAAAATTCATAGTTAATTCATTTTTTTAAAAACTTCCTATAATATTTAATTTAATTTAAAGGTAATATATATATATATATATATATGAACACATTATTTGAATTAAATATATATGAACACATTATTTGAATTAAATATTGACATTATAATGGCAAAAATCCAATTTAAACCAAGATAACTAAAAATAAATGGAAAACACTTATCAACAAAGTTGCAAAATTTCTGTATCAGACAGCAATATCAAAAATGCATTAATGAAAAAATTGAAACCATTCAAGATTCATATAAAGGAGGAAGAATGTGAAGAACTCAAACAAATCCTGATTAAAGCAGCAATGAAAAGCTTGTGGACGAAGAGTGAATGAAACAGAAAAAAGAGAACTACACAACTGGAACAAAGAAATAGAAAAATATAATTAAAACCAGAAAAGACAGGTATTAGAAATGGCTAAATTCTAGGACAAGAAAATGGAGAGAGGGAGAAAAAAAGAGAGGGGAAGGGGAAAACTTCTAAAAAGATGGAACAGTTGTTCTATAACATAATTGGAAAAGGATATAGCAAAAGCCACAACTGAATATCTATAAAATTATAAAATACATGAATAAAGAAATCAAATAAAATACAAACCATAACCTTTAAAAAAAAAGAAAAAGAGTAATCTATTTTCACAATCTTTGGGCTAATGATGATAATGAAGTAAATATATATAAAATAAAGAATGACCTAACAGAAAATATTACAGTGTCAGAACTAAAAAAAAAAATACAAGGAATACATTGAAAAATAGGAAAAACCAGAATGCAACATAAATATGAAACTGTATAAAAATGCAGGTTAAAAATTTAAAGAAATACTCCTGAAATTCTTTAATATAGTTTGGATTATGGGAATAACTTGGGAAAAAGCACTGGTTATACTAATTTATAACAAAAAAAAAGGAAATGACGATAACAAACTATCTTCAGGACTATTAAAAGAGAAGCTAAATAGTATTGTAGATGATAAACTTCTAAAAGAACACATTGGATTCTGAAATGGCTGATCTTACATAGACTTAATTTTTAAATTAATAATTGAAAAGAGAAGAGAATTTCATAAACAAATACACGTGGCCTTTATCAATTACAAAAAAGTTTTTGATATTTTTGAAATTCAGAAAAAAAAAAAGTTTAAAATATTAACCATTTTAACTATTCCAAACTAACACTTATGATCTATTCTTCAAAAGTGCTTGTGGCATAACTATAAAACAACAATATTACACGATAACCACAGTAATAAACTTTAATGAAAGTACTGATCGATATGTGGAGACAACAAACAAATCAGTGAACAGGAACACAAGGTACATACAACAATCAATTTACATTAAAAATGGTACACCACATGATAAAAATTAATATTATTAAATAATAATAAAGCTATTTTTGGTGTTTACATAAAATGGGAATCTCCCAAATTTTTGGGAGTAAATGAGACATTCATTCCAATTCAGGTTGGGGCCAATGTAAAAGGGCTTCACAAGTTTCTAAGAATAGGCGTTCTTATTTAAAACTGCTTCTATGGAGAAGACGAGTTTCATCCCACTGGTACTGTCAATCGATACTACGTTAATGAACATCAATGTAGTATTAATATTCATTAATTATTTACTAAAATAACTGGCTTTCTGTCTGTGACACTTGATGACATCCAGAGATCTTAATGGGAACATCTTAAATAAAGCCTCATTGATGTTCTTTATCCCTCGAGCCATCAACTCGATCTCTTGAGCGGCGAGGATCTTTTCTTCTTCGGCAGTCCAACGTGCTTTGATGCGCTCAGTTTTTATTGCAGCGTTGGCTTCGGCTGGATGTTTTGAGGTGCAATGCATGGCAAGGCCGACTGCGGTGGAGAATGCATGATCACAGACCTGACACACAGTGTCTAAGATTTGGAACCCCTTGACCGGAACAAGCATGATGAGAACTTGAAGAAATGGGTTGATGACAGTCCTTGCAGAGCTTTCGTTTAACTTTCTTTCTGAGGATGCCGCTGGGACTGGCAATAGGATCACCTCCAAACAAGAAACAGACATCTGGAATCACACTCGACGAGTTTCCTGGCTCCAGCTTATAAGAGGCGGAGCCTTCATCTGATGAGTTATTGCAAGCGAGGAAACTTAGCCCTGGAAGGGAGGAATAGCATAGCAGGCCAGTCAGTCACCCGAAAGTGTCCAGGAATTGCCCCTAGGAGGCCGCCTATTGCTGCACTTGGAACATTTTGATTTCTGTCAGTCAGCCATCTTCTTATCCATGCTAATATTCTATAACCCAATCCATTTTTATGGCTAAATTATCATTTAACCAAGAAACTAGTAGCTACACTCAAGGAGTTGATAGGTCATAACCTCTCCTATATAAAAAAACACAATACTTAAACAACAAAATTAAAAACATCACACTCAACAACAAAGATTTATTAATTAGCTTTGACATAACTGCCCTTTTCGCTAATGTCCCAATCAGTGCTACTATTCTTTTCATACAGAACATATGATGTTTTAAGGATATTTGTGACATAAAGACTGAATAATATATGCACGTAAACACAAGAAAGATATTTAATTAACCAAATATTTCGGTCTGGAAATAGCAGACCATCTTCAGTGGCACTACAAGAACAGTTAAAAAAAAAAAAAAAATACAAGGTGGAATACTAACAATAGATCATTTAAAAATAGAACAAGTCGCGTGATGTTATATCACTAAGTATTAAAGGGAATATTTTTAAACAGAGACATGATTGAAATAAAGATATTAATTAATAATATTAAATAACATAAAATTAATATGAATTAATGAGTTATCCTGATTAGACTTTCCCAGATTTTTGCTATAGATATACAGTCATTCCGATTCATGTTAGGACGATCGAGTAAGGCCTCTACACTTTCTTTGAATAAACGTTCAAATTTATAACGGGATCTATGTAAGAGGTGAGTTTTTGACCAAAGGATGTTGTGGTTAGTTTCAATCCCGTGCTGAGCCAATCCAGATTTTTCAGGTTTGTTGTGATGAATGGAGGATTGATGTTCTTGGATTCTTTTTTCAAGAGAACGTCCAATTTGTCCAAAATAGGAGAGATCACAGTTGCAGGGAATTTGATAAATTCCAGGAAGAGATATAGTTGAGCATTTGTCTTTAGGAGAAGGAAAATGGGAAGATAATTTGTTAATAGGTGAATACGTAGCTGTTAACTCATATTTCTTCAAAATTCTTGCGATAGGTTCTGAAATCCCAGAGATGTAAGGAATTGGAACTCGGCATATTGAATCTTCATTGTTTTGTGGTGGATTATAAGAATCGAGAAGATGTTGAGTGCTCTTTTCGGAAAAGCCATTGAGTTTCATGTGTTGCTGGAAAGTAGAAAGTTCTTTCTGTAGAAAATTAGAAGTAGAACAATTAGTTTTGGCTCTTCTGATAAGACATTTTATGATTCCTGTTTTTTGACAAGGATGATGGGCTGAATCTTTAAGAATATAACGACCTGTGAATGTTGGTTTCCTGTAAACTGTAGTTGTAAGAGTATTTGAAGGTGACCGGATGAGGAGAGCGTCTAAAAAAGATAACTGGTCATTTTCTTCCATTTCCATAGTAAATTTTATACGATGATGTAAGGAATTGATACTGTTTAAAAAAGAAGGTAAGGAGTCTTTGTTGTACGGCCATACAGTAAAGATGTCATCTATATAACTGTGATCTCTCTCCTATTTTGGACAAACTGGATGTTCTCTTGAAAAAAGAATCCAAGAACATCAATCCTCCATTCATCACAACAAACCTGAAAAATCTGGATTGGCTCAGCACGGGATTGAAACTAACCACAACATCCTTTGGTCAAACATTCGCCTCTTACATAGATCCCGTTATAAATTTGAACGTTTATTCAAAGAAAGTGTAGAGGCCTTACTCCATCGTCCTAACCTGAATCGGAATGACTGTAAATCTATATCAAAAATCTGGGAAAGTCTAATCAGGATAACTCATTAATTCATATTAATTTTATGTTATTTAATATTATTAATTAATATCTTTATTTCAATCATGTCTCTGCTTAAAAATATTCCCTTTTGTTCTATTTATTTGAAATTCATTTAAAAATAGAACAATAATTTGTTCTATTTTTAAATGATCTATTGTTAGTATTCCACCTTGTATTTTTTTTTTTTTTAAACTGTTCTTGTAGTGCCACTGAAGATGGTCTGCTATTTCCAGACCGAAATATTTGGTTAATTAAATATCTTTCTTGTGTTTACATGCATATATTATTCATATATGCACGTAAAGTACATGGGCAAAAAGGACCATGATATCATGGTCCTTTTTGCCCATGTACTTTGCGCTGGGTATTTCGTGTGGCAAAATAATTTCTATCTGTAAAAAGAAGCTACGGCCATGGTAAGCCCTTGGCTGTAGCTTCTTTTGGCTCCCTCCCTCTCCCATAGCTAACTTTTACACACGAAAGACTTTGAGCAACAAGCTCTAGAATTCAACAAGACTAAAGCCCAAAGTCTGGCTCAGATATGTTGGTTATATTTTTGCCATTTGTCCCTATGGCTGCAAAACATTAAATACATTCCTAAGCTTCCTGAATAAATAACAAAACACATCCAATTTACCATCGGGATTGAAAACAATAACTCTCTTCCTTTTCTAGATATATTTGTCACACATCTTCCCTCAGGCTGCCTTTCCTAGACGTCATCAGCACCCTCCAGCAGGTGCTGAAAATGAGCAGGTGCTGAAAAACAAATATGAAATTATTAGCCAAACTTTTATAAAAAATGTTCACAACAAAAAAAAAAGTTCACAAGATCCTTCATAATAATACCATTAAAAGCAAAAAATATTACAAGAATGCCATAGTCATACCATACATTAGGGGACTATCAGAAAAAATAGATAGAACACTACATAAACATAACATTAAGGTAATCTTCAAGCCTTCTGCAAAATTAAAAAGTATACTCGGCTCATCCAAAGATCTTCTCTACCTTGCTCACTCAGGGGTTTACAAAATTCAGTGCACCTGCAATCTACCCTACCTGGGGAAAACAGGGTGCACCATCCAAATAAGAAAAGACAAACACAAATGACATATTAAATTCCTTCACTATGGTTAATCAACCCTGTCAGGCTATGCACTTCAAACATGTCACAAAATAAACTTGAAAAGCGCTGAGTCCCTACACTGCACCAATACCTGGTTTGAAAGAAAGTTCCAAGTAGCTTGTGAGATGCTGAAACATCATCTAAATCTCAATAAGAATGATGGATTAGTAATTTCAAGAATCTGGAGGACCCATCAGCAACCTATGCATGCAGAACATGATGGCAGAACCCCAACCAAAGAAAACTTGAATATAAGAGGACTTTAGAGATGTGTTTAATGTAGTTCCACTATAAAACGTTTTTATTTTTATTTATTTATTAATTTATTTTATCATTTGTATATTATTATACTTATTATATGTATAATAAATTTATTTTATTTTGATAATTATTTGATATAATTTTTTATTTTTATTTATTTATTTATTTTTTTTTTTCCACCAGAGGTCAGACTAGGGTAAATGATTAACAAAGCATTTAGATTCATCTTACTTTTGTGTAACATCATGTAGCTTGAATCCTGTGCATATATATTATGTTTTCATGATGATGACCTTGATACAGAGGCTGAAATGTTGAATGATATTTCTGCAAAATATCCCTTCTACAGCTCTAATCACCTCTTGATTCAAAGAAAAACGCTGACCAGCAAGGAAGAGTTTTAGTTTTGGGAAGAGATAGAAGTCAGAGGGAGCCAAATCTGGGGAGTAGGGTGGATGTTCCAACAATTCATAGTGCAGATCCCTTAATTTTCCAATTTACCTTTGTGGGTAGGTGCATTGTCCTGATGAAAGGTGATGTTTTTCTTCTGCAAACTGGGTCTTTTCTCACGAATTTTTTCGTCTAGTCTGGTTAAAAAATCGGAATAATATTCCCTGGTTATTGTTTTACCCTTTTCAAGATAATTAATAAACAAAATGCTAGCATCCCAAAATACTGATGCCATGACCTTTCCTGCTGATGGAACCGACTTTGTCTTTGGTGCTGAACAACTAGCTTCTGTCCACTGTTTTGACTGCTGTTTGGATGGATTCTGGTGTGTAATGGTGAATCCAAGTCTCATCCATAGTAATAAATCAATACACAAAATCAGATTTATTCTTATTAAAACACTCCAAGCACTGTTCAGAGATATTTATGTGAGTGTGTTTTTGATCTGCTGTGAGCAAGCTTGACACCCATCCTGCGCAAAGTTTTTTCATTGCAATTCTTCATGCAAAATATATCCTACACATTCTTTTGAAATGCCTATAGTCTCAGCAGTTTCACGCTCTTTGACTCACCAGTACCATATCTTGCACCTGATCAATAATTTCTGGTGTTGTTGAATTTTTTTTTGGCCATCCTTCATGTGGATCATCTTCAAGGTTGGTACGGCCACGTTTAACCCTGCGGTGGTCGCGGTCTAAAAAATTATAGTGAAGGTTGCATGCATCTGAGAGATACATTCATTACTAGTATGTGCTAAAATGCGATAAAACTATAACAAAAACACTGTAAATATAATACATTATGGTTTATTTATTTTCAGTTACAATCTAGAAATTATTGATCAAAGGAACAAAGAAAAAAAAAACAACTAAACCAATACTATACTGACATCGGAGTTCACAGTATCTCTCAGATACAATTTACTATCAAATATCACTTTCTCATTTGACTTTATCATTCTCATCATTGGACTTGAGTAACATTCGCTATATCTCTTCCACATCTGATGGATTATCCAATCGATATATTTTTCCAGCCATTTTCAACGGTAAATAATAAAAAAACAACTAAACCAATACTATATTGACATCGGAGTTTGCGGTATCTCTCAGATACAATTTACTATCAAATATCACAAAACTTTACATAATATGTTATACCAAAACTGACTGCATAAACAGTGTGGAATATCACTCGTGATATATGCATTCGCAGCTGGTCATGACCTTCAAGCTATACACTGGATATGTGTAAGAATATTTATATTAAACAATTTGTTTGTATCTTTCAGATCAGCCATCTCTGTCAGAATATGTTTCAAATTATTTCTTTTTCTTCTCCACCCTGTGTTTTTGCTTTTACTAAATTACGTCTTTTTATCTTGTAATATTAAAAGGGATTTTCATAATGATTTCAGAAGCATGTTTGCCACATACCGTATATTGGTTGGTTGTGCAGCCATTAAAGAGTGTAATATAGCTAATGAAAATTAGTCTTTTTCAGATGCCATGTTTTTCCCAATTTTGTGTACTTTTCACCACTACCAAATTAGAAAATATGGTACATTTGTGAATATATTGTTTGTGGATATATCTGTTTATGAATAAAGGTAAATATTCGTTTGTCTACCGTACTTGTATATTTATTTATCATATCGTTCCCCCTTACAATCACCAAATATTGCCATGCCTACTACTGTGCCTAAAGGAAAAACTATGCTTGGACCAAAAAAACTATGCTTTTTTTTTTTTTTTTTTTTTTTTTTTAGTGTTTTAGCTTTTATCTCAAGAAACTCCTGAGTCTTAAACTAACAAAATTTGTAATTCACATGTTACTATTAAATATTGAAGACATTAGGTTTTGGACCTAAATTTTGTAATTCTAAGGGAATTAATCTCTCTCTCTCTCTCTCATCCACAGGTTTATGTGGATTTTTGGCTTATATTGTAGAATTATTGGTACACCATCAATGTTTGCATTGTCACTATTTGAAAAAGTAGAGAAAGAGCATGGACTTTGAACCCAAAGATTTGATTATCCCTTGGTATTACTCCCTTCCCAATTTTGTGTACTTTTCGCATATATCATTAGAACTAGTAGACATACCACTACCAAATTTTTCAGATGTATTTTTCAGATCCCACATTTTTCCCCCAGGATATTGATCTTCCCATGTTCTATCAAATTAGGAAGATGAAATGCAGAAAAAAAAAAAAAAAAAAAAAAAAAACTTGAAAAGTTATTTCTTTCTGTTTCTTAAAGAACGAACTAACTGGATTAAGGTCCTGAGCGATGTTGAATAATGCGCTAATGAACAATAAAAGTTTTTTTTTTGGAAAAAGTTGTTCTATTTTTTTTTTTACTTTCATTTAATCTTTGTTGTTGTTATTATTATTATTTCTCTGTATATATGTACTTGAGCAGGATACTTTTTATCTGTACATTTTTATCGTCGTCATCATCAAATTCCTGACATATATACCTTGAGAAGTTGTACAGGATATTATGATAATACTGCATGAAAAAATTACATCATTATTAACTTCCTACAAATTAATCTGTTATCTGTCAAGATTCCAGTATGATTAGATCTTATATTTCTCTGTTTTCTAAGATGCTTTTTACTGTATCAATCTACCAAGATCTTGGCCTTCCACTGAGTCTTTTTCCTGCCATCCTGGCAAATAATACTTTTTTTTTGCTAACTTTTCTTCTCCATTTCTGTTCAAGTGGCCAAATCACCTGAGATTAGCTCTGCTAACACATTCCTGAATACTACTAATGTCATTCTTTCCTAATATCCTCATTTTTAATATGATACTGCCACAATCTTTCTTGGAACTTTCATATCTGTGGTCTCCAGTCTTTGATCAAGAGTTTTATTTCTAACCCATCTCTCAGATCTGAGTTAAAATTGGTTTGAACATGGTTTTATATATATATAGTTTATTGTCTTAACTAATTTCTCTTTTATTCCATATAAATTATTCTGCTGACTTACTACCTTACCAGGTTTGGTAATTCTGCTGTCTATTCCAAATTTAATTTGTCATCTTTGCTTAAAATTGTGCCTACTAAATAGCTGAAATGTTTTACTTATGGATTCTCCATTTAGGATGCAGTAGATGTTTTCAATGTTTCTGACTATTTTCATTTTTTTTTAATGTTGATTTTCATACCAAATTTATTACAGCAATTATTCAATTCAGTCAGGCAATCTTGTATAGATATACTGGATTTGTTTAAAGTATAACATTATCTGCATCAAGTTAAGAGCTGAGATTAAAATGGCAGTTTTGATATCAAATTTAATACCATTTTCCTTCAATAATGTGATCCATATAGATGATAAATAACAGTGGAGAAAATGTACACACTTGATTTAACATCACACCATTTCACATGTGATTTAACATCACACCTTCAATTCTAACTGCTGACTACCGTGCTGCTTGATATAATATCCCATTTGCATCATATAACTCAGGTGTTTTGAACAGCTTCCTCTTGGCACTTTGTTACATGTCTTTTGCTCATCTATAAAACTTAAATACAAATCCTTTGTATACTTCCATTAGTTCTTAATTACACTGGACAACACACAATTTGTCTCTGAAATGAAAATAGCGATTCTTTACTGATTTCAATGTGCTGAAAGTTGAAATAAAGATGCCAAGAAATTATATTCTTGGTTTCATCCTTTATCCACGGGTAAGCAAACAAAGTTTACACATGAAGTAACTTCACGACAGGGCAACTCGTATATACTTCACATCAATTGCCTTAGTATCTCATAATGCAACACATATATCCTTACAGACATATAATGTTATACATTATAGGAAGGGCCACTACCCATACTGGTTCTGACCTATATTGAGGTCTCATCAGTGAGAAGCAGAAGTGATAGCAAGGTTGAAGTAATGCAGAAGTCATATTCGATGTGCTGAACAGGAAAATGACAAAATATGTCGATTAGCTCTTGTTTACAAGAGACTCAGTCCACTTGCGTACATAGGTATCATTTGGCAATGCTGTACTTCAATCTCCTGATTGCAACATATTGACACACATCACCTCAGGACCTATTTTATCGTTGGCTGATGTGATGCAGTTGAGTCATGACCTCACTGTCTAAGATGATGCAATCATTAGCATGAAGTGAAGTCTCATAAGAGTGAGCAAGTGGTGTTTGTGTGACTTCCTGTGCTACACTCCCATTTACTCCTGCATCATAAGTACTACACAAGTGATTCCTGCAGTGTAAATCCAGTAGTAGTGATGCCTCATACTTTTGTTAATAGTGCAAATAACTTTTGTTACATTTCCAGGGAATTACTAAATTAAAGTGTTGATGCTGTTTGCTGTTCCTATGGTTTGGAGGGAGCCAAGCAGTCATGCAAATGACTGGTACTTCTGCATGGTACCTGTTTCGGGAGTCATCACGAGGAAAATAAAGTGGGCAGTAGCATACCCAAATATACCATCTGCTCTCCGACCAGTTCCACATGTCAAAGGACTTCCTGTTCCCAAACCTCTGAAAGAATTTTCCATTGATTCAGAGGATGGAGGTGAATGAATGTCAGCTTCTTCAGAGCCTTCGACATGTAATGATGATCCATATGTCAGCCACAGTGTATCATCTGCGCCATACATTCTCCCACAAGAAGAACTGAACAATCTTGTTTACAATCTGGAGCTGTCCAAGGCCAAAGCAGAGTTACTGGGATCGAGACTGAGTTCACTTTGTTTCACACTTGTTGTGAGTAGTTTGCACTTTGCTTCTTGAAGGAAGATGACCTTGTTCTGCTATGATGTAGATTGCAGGTTTGAATACCCTTTGAATCAAATATGACCTGCATGAATGGCGACTGTTCATGGACTCGTCGAAATTAAGTCTCAAGGCAGTGTTGCTACATAATGGAAACCAGCTTCCATTCATTCCAGTTGAACAGGCTGTCTATATGAAAGAAACCTATGACAACCTAAAACAGCTGTTGGACCGTCTTCAATACATCAAGTATGGCTGGCATCTCTGTGGCGACTTGAAAGTAGTCTGTATTGTTGGGTCTGCAGCTGGAATATATGAAGTACTGCTGTTTTTTGTGTGAATGGGACAGCCAAACAAGGACTTTCACTATGTGAAGAGAGACAGACTGGCCTGCAAGGAAATCTCTAAATGTTAGAGAGAGAAGAATATGAAACTCCCAGCAATGGCAGAAATGCACAAACTTCTGCTACCACCCCTACACATCAAATTTGGTTTGGTAAAAAACTTCGGAAAAGTCATGGACTGGACTGGATCATCTTTCAAGTACCTGACTGACCAATTCCCTCGCCTTAGCAAAGTGAAAATTAAAGAGGGAGTTTTTGTGGGTCCTCAGATCTGAGAGCTCTTCATTGACTAGATGTTTGACACCCTGTTACAGGGTGATGAGGAAAAAAAAAAGCTTGGAATGCTTTTCGTCTGGTGTCAACTAACTTCTTCAGAAATGTCAGGGCAGAAAACTACAAGGAACTGATTGAGGATAGTGTCTCTGTATCATACACTTGGCTGCAATATGTCCTTAAAAATACATTTGCTCCATTCCATTCCCTCTTGGATTTCTTCCTCGACAACTGCAGTATGATTAGTGATGAGCACAGTGAATGTTTCCATCAGGAAATTGCAACAATGAAAAAATGATACACGGGAAAGTGATGCAGTTCCATGTTGGCTGATTACTGTTGGATGCTTGCTAGAGATGATCCTGAGCAGCTATACAAGAGACAGGCAAAGTAACATCGGATGTAGAAGCGGATATTTACCGATATATGTGATAAATATCTATTATTCTATTATATAAGAAACTATTGTGAATCTCTCACAAATCATAGCGAATTTTACATTTTCATTGTCATATTTGTGTTCAGCACCTCGAAATCTATAAGAAATTACTAAATTAAACTGATGAGCATGATTTTCATAAAATTTTGTTGTCCAGTGTTATCTGACAACTAAATGAAACTCTAATACTGACAACCTCTGTTAGGCCTGAACCGAGGTTGTTCTCCAAACTTCCTCTCCACAATTTATCTTAGCTGTTTCTGAAGTATACTTCTATAAATCTTACCAGGAACACTTAGTAGGGAAATTTCTGTAATTCTCAAATTCAATTTTATTTCCAGTTATAGAAGGGTACTGTGAGCATACTACTCTAATAATTCGATTCTCTTGCTTTTATTTCCTTGTATGCTGTTATTATTAATTTCCCTGTATATATGTAGTACTTGAGCAGGATACTTTTTTATGTATTTTTTATATATGCATTTTATATACATAAAAATATGTATAATTGAAGATATAATTAGACTTATATGTTAGCTATAATAACATTGCTTATATTTTGCTTCCAGTTGCTTAAAAAATCCCTTTAATCCCAGATTTTTTTCAAAATCCCTTTCAAGGGATTTTGAAATACTCAATCTAGTATCCTAAGATTCCTAAAATATCTAGCTAGTATCCTAAAATATCCTAGTGCCTTGATTGCAGCCTCTGGGTGCAGGATAGCTAGTTTTGCAGTGTTTTGTTGTTTTTAGTGCCTTCTGTCTTTGATGGTTTCTTGCAGCTTAATTTATTAAAATTATAAGTGACCTTGGGAATGCCTCAATTAAAAAAAAACATATCACTGATAAAGTTTTTCTTTTTTTTTTCTTTTTTTTTTAATCTCTGTATTATGATAATTTGTTAGCTATAAAATAATGATTCAAGATGCTTTTTTTTTTTTTTTTTTTAGAAAGTAAATCAAAGATCATTAAAGACATTTTTTTATTCAATAAAGCAGTTTGGTTTCTTCAAAAATAATAAGAATAAATTAAATAAAATAAACAAATAGTACTCATAAAAGATTTAGTAATCTAGGATGTAATGTGATAAAATACTTTTTCTGTAGTTAGATTACAAACAAACAGATTTTTGCAATGATGCCAGAAATTCCAATTTGGGAAATTTAAGTAATGGGCATGGATTCAGCTAAAAGTAATTTCAATTGTGCAAGCCAAGCAGAAATTTATATATCTATTTTTTCATAAAATTTCATAATATATTATGATATCATCATCATCATCATCATCATCATCATCAAATTCCTGCCATGTACCCTCAAGGGGTGTACAGGATATGACAGTACTACATGAAAAGATTACATCATTACTAACTTCCTATCTACAATTTTCCTCCAAATCAGTCTGTTACTTGTCAAGACTCCAACATTATCAGATCTTATATTTCTATCGTCTAAGGCACTTTGTACCGTATCAATCCACCTATATCTTGGTCTTCCTCTGGGTCGTTTTCCTACCAACCTGGCAGAGAACACTTGTTTTGCTAATCTTTCCTCTCCCATTCTATTTAAGTGACCATACCACCTGAGATTAGCTCTGCTAACACATTCCTGGATGCTGACAATGTCAAGTTCTTTCCTAATATCCTCATTTTTAATATGATATTGCCATTGATGCCATCTGTTCACGCCTCTAATCTTTCTCAGGACTCTCATATCTGCGGTCTCTAGTCTTTGGTCAAGTGTTTTACTTCTGACCCAGCTCTCAGATCCATAAGTTAAAACTGGTTTGAACACTGTCTTGTATACAGCTAATTTAGTTTTCCAACTAATTTCTTTTTTATTCCATATGAATTTATTCAATTGACTTCCCACCATACCAGCTTTGCTGATTCTGTTGTCTATTTCTATATTTAATTTACCATCTTCACTAAAAATCGTGCCTAAGTAGCTGAAATGTTTTACTTGTTCCACAGGTTCTCCATTCACAACACAGTTGACATTTTCAATGATTCTGCCTATTTTCATTGTTTTTGTCTTTTTATTGCTGACCTTCATACCATATCTATTACAACAGCTATTCAATTTAGTCAGAGAATCTTGCAGACTTGTAGCGGATTTATTTAGAAGTATAACATCATCCGCATAAAGCAAAGAGCTGACATTAACATCTCCAATTTTGATATCAGGTTTAATACCACATTCCTTCATAATGTGATCCATATAGATAATGAATAACAGAGGGGATAATGTACATCCTTGTCTCACACCACATTTAACATTAAACCATCTTCCTGTACTTCCTTCAATTCTAACTGCTGACTTACAACTCAAATAAAGACTAAGTATTGCTTGATATAATGCCCCATTGACACCATATAACTGCGGCGTATTGAATAGCTTCTCTCTTGGCACCTTGTCATATGCCATTTCCAAATCGACAAAACTTAAATACTGATCTTTGTTATATTCCCATGCTTTCTCGACTATTTGTCGTAAAGTGAAGATCTGATCCTGACAGCCTCTATTTGGCCTGAATCCAGCTTGTTCTTCACCAAGCTTTTCTTCCACAATTCTTCTCAACCGTTTCTCAAGTATACTTGCATAGATCTTGCCAGGAACACTCAGTAGGGAAATACCTCTGTAATTCTCACATTCAGTTTTATTTCCCTTTTTATATATGGGTACTATGAGAGCTCTACTCCAATCATCAGGAATTCGTCCCTCTGTCCAGGCTTTCTGAACTATGCAGTGCAGCCACTGTAAGACTCTTATACCACCATGCTTCAGCATTTCTGGTCGAATATCATCTACTCCTGCTGCCTTTCCACATTTCAAGCCTTTGATGGCTTTTTCTACTTTAAGTATGGATATGTATTCCTGACTGCATGCCTGTTCAGTGTTTTTTATCACTGTGCTGTCATCACTGCTTGTTTCATTTAGCAGTTTTTCAAAGTAATTACTCCATACTTCAAGGATATCTTTTTCTCCTGTTTTCATGTCACCTTTATCATCTCTAATGCCTTTTACAGCACTCTTTCCTCCATTCCTAAGCTTCTTCAACAACCTCCAGAATATTTTGCCACCTTCTTGATATTTATTTTCTATATTCTTGCCAAAGTCCTCCCATGACTTTTGTTTAGCTAGTTTTACACACTGTTTAGCTTTCTTACATTTGTCTCTGTATTCTGTAAGAATAAAAGCTGACTTATTTGCCAGGAACTTTTGATAAGCTTTCTTCTTTTCCTTCACTGCCTCTTTAACTTCCTGTGTCCACCAGGGAGTTCTGATTTTTTTATCTTTGCACACAACCTCACCACATGCCTCTCTGGCAGAATCAATCAATGTTTCCTTCAGAGTTTGCCACTGAATCTCCAAGGTTTGATTCCTGTTCTCAAACTCTTTCATTTTTTCTTCAATAATCTTTGTGTATTTTAGTCTACAGTTCACATCTGAGAGCTGCTCAACTTTTATTCGCTTTAAAACTTTCTTACATGTTTTTCTTTTCAATATGAAATTCAATTTTATCCTGCTCAAGACTAAATAGTGATCACTTCCAATTTCAAATCCTCTGTACACTCTGGTGTCCAGCACCAGGGAGAAAACATCACTATCAACAATAACATAGTCAATGAGACTTTTCTTATTCCTAGCCTCGTCTCTCCATGTGAATTTGTGCACATTTTTATGTTGGAACATGGTGTTAGTAATAACAAGTCCATGTCCTGAGCAGAAATCCAACAGATATTTGCCATTATTATTAGCTTTGCTCTTTTCTCCAAATTTTCCCAAAATATTTTTGTATGTCTCACAATCATTTCCTACTCTGCTATTTAGATCCCCAACAAGGACCAACTTTCTCTTTTTCATTGTGTCAGTTGCTTTTTCTAAATCCTCAAAAAGTTCCTCCACTTCTACCTTAGTAGAACTTTCTGTGGGACCATAGGCACAAATAAGTCTCATTGTCCAGTTTCCCATTCTCATATTTGCCCACATTACTCTACTTGAGACTGACTGCCATTCAAGAAGATTAGCCTCGTATTTTGTGTTGAATACTATGGCTACTCCTTCTTTTCCTTGATTGTCATTGCCTGAATATAACATTTTGTATTTATTGCTCAGAAAGATCTCACCAGTTTTGGTCTTTTTTGTTTCAGTCACCCCTATTATGTCGATCTGGTACTTATCTAATTCCTCAGCTAGCTCCATTTCTTTGCCATTCAGGCTTCTTACATTGATAGTACCGATCTTTAACTCTGGTGATGTTGAGTTGGGGTTTGTTTTCAGATTTGTTCCAGTAGCTGACTTTTCGCTGTTCGCCCTGGTTCCCTGGCGAAAACAACGGGGGCCTTGTTTAACCGGGCGACGCCCCAGCCGGCATGAAATTTTGTCATGTTGTACCATCATTTTCTATTTTGGTTTAACCAATAAGAATACAATTTGGTCGGCTAAATCCCAAATTGCCAGCCCATCCTCGTTCGTTCAGTATCAAAGTAGATACCCAACAGGGTGCACCACGAGAAGGTGAGGATTGGACATTAGGTCAGAAGCCCTGGTCGGTTCTCCGCATTCCTTTAAAGGCTATGTGGAGGTCTCCTCTCAGTTATACAGCTTGACCCTTAAGCACCCCTATATATTATGATATTATATTAATAAAATATCCTAGTGCCTTGATTGCAGCCTCTGGGTGCAGGATAGCTAGTTTTGCAGTGTTTTGTTGTTTTTAGTGGAGGATGATAGTCTTCTATCTTTGATGGTTTCTTGCAGCTTAATTTATTAAAATTATAAGTGCCCTTGGGAACATCTCAGTGAAAAAAAAAGTATTACTGATAAAGTTTTTCTTTCCTTGTTTTTTTTTTTTATCTCTGTATTATGATAATTTGTTAGCTGTAAAATAATGATTCAAGATGCTTTTTTTTTTTTTTTTTTTTTTTTTAAGAAAAAAAAATGATTTACTTTCTAAAAAATTTTAAATTCTAGAAAGTTAATCAAAGATCATTCAAGACACTTTTTTATTCACTAAAGCAGTTTGGTTTCTTCAAAAAAAAAAAAAAATAATAAATTAAATAAAATAAACAAATAGTACTCATAAAAAGATTTAGTAATCTAGGATGTAATGCAGTAAAATACTTTTTCTGTAGTTAGATTACAAACAAACAGATTTTGCAATGATGCCAGAAATTCCAATTTGGGAAATTTAAGTAATGGGCATGGAATCAGCAAAAAGTAATTTCATTTGTGCAATCCAAGCAGAATTTTATATATCTATTTTTTCATAAAATTTTATAATAATATAATATAATACACTACAAATAGGAGAGTTTATACATTAATTTAAAACTTGGAACATAAATCTCATCATTAATCCCCACTTTACCTGAGTTGTGACATCCACTCTTTAAAGAATTATTGATTGAGTCTTTAAAATAATTACATTACTAACAAGGAAAGAACTTTATTGTAAATCTTATTGTCAAGGAGTAATATTATTGCACAGAATTCTTAAAACTAAAATTTCAACTGATTTACATATTTTATTTAAAATTTATGTTTTGTAAATTTTTTGGATATATATATATATATATATATATATATATATCTCATTTCTTACCAATGATTTTGTAATCTGAGATCTAATATTTACATTTCAGACAGGATTAGGAAATGCTGATTACTTAGCTATATTCCATAATATTCTTCTTCCTGTTGCCTATGAAGTAAGTCAATTAATTATATTTAATTTCCACATTTTTAGAAAGTCATGTGATATATGTTTTTTCATGCACTCATACATCTGATCACGTTTCACTCTAGCAAATTTGTAGAGACCAAAGAAATTGTTTGCTATAGTGAAAAATTTGCTAGAGTAAATTTCATCAATAGTTATCACTGTACATCTTTGGATAATACGTTTGATTATTTCTTTATATTGAAGTGTTTATTACAGTCATTCTTCACTATGATAAATACAAGTATTATCATAGTGAAGCATTAAGTCCGTTTCTGTTTAATATTGTGATGGAGGTGGTAACAGAGGAGGTGAGAGAAGATGCACCTTGGACAATGTTGTATGCAGATGACATCTTGCTGTGTGTAGATTCAAGAGAAGGAGCGGAAACTAAACTGGAAAGATGGAGAAAAGTACTGGAAGAGAGAGGTATGAGACTGAGCAGAAGTAAGACAGAGTATATGTGTTGCGCAGTGGGCAGTGGCCAGGAGACAGATCTGGAGCTGGAAGGAAATGTCATCAGGAAGGTGAGAGACTTTAGATACTTAGGTTCAACAGTGGAAGAGATGGAGGAGCTGAGAAGGAAGTGGGATGCAGGATACAAGCAGGTTGGAGGAACTAGAGGGAGATGGCTGGAGTGTTATGCAATAAGAGGGTGCCGATCAATCTGAAAGGCAAAATCTATAGGACAGTAGTGAGGCCAGCTATGACATATGCTATAGAAACTGTGGCCCTGAGGAAAAATAACATCAGCAGGATGGAAGTAGCAGAGATGAGAATGCTTAGGTGGATGTGCGGTGTGACCAGAAAGGATCATCTGAGAAATGACTGTGTGAGGGGAACAGTGAAAGTTACGAACTTAGGAGCGAAAATACAGGAGGCAAGGTTGAGATGGTTTGGTCATGTGATGAGGAGGGAGGACGAATATGTGGGAAGAAGGGTCATACAGATGGATGTGCAAGGAAGCCGGAAGCGTGGGCAGCCAAAGAAGAGATGGAGGGTGCTGATAGAAGAGGACTTGAAGATGAAGAACTTGGATGTGGTGACAGCCCAAGACAGGAAGGTGTGGAGGAGACTCATAATAAACAGTGACCCCACTTAAGTGGGAGAAGCTGCAAAAGAAGAAGAAGAAGATAATGTACATCCTTGTCTCACACCAGATTTAACATTAAACCATCTTCCTGTACTTCCTTCAATTCTAACTACTGACTTACAACTCAAATAAAGACTAAGTATTGCTTGATATAATGTCCCATTGACACCATATAACTATAGCGTATTGAATAGCTTCTCTCTTGGCACCTTGTCACATGCCTTTTCCAAATCGACAAAACTTAAATACAGATCTGTGTTATATACCCATGCTTTCTCGACTATTTGTCGTAAAGTGAAGATCTGATCCTGACAGCCTCTATTTGGCCTGAATCCAGCTTGTTCTTCACCAAGCTTTTTTTCCACAATTGTTCTCAACCGTTTCTCAAGTATACTTGCATAGATCTTGCCAGGAACACTCAGTAATTCTCACATTCAGTTTTATTTCCCTTTTTATATATGGGTACTATGAGAGCTCTATTCCAATCATTGGGAATTCATCCCTCTGTCCAACTATGCAGTGCAGCCACTGTAAGAATCTTATACCACTATACTTCAGCATTTCTGGTCGAATATCATCTACTCCTGCTGCCTTTCCACATTTCAAGCTTTTGAGGGCTTTTTCTACTTCAGGAATGGATATGTATTCATGACTGCATGCCTGGTCAGTGATTTTTACCACTGTGCTGTCATCACTGCTTGTTTCATTTAGCAGTTTTTCAAAGTAATTACTCCATACTTCAAGGATATCATTAACATACAAATTGAAAAACAATGGTCCCAAAACCTATCCCATGCAGTACACTAGTATAGACCTATAAACCGATCATAGACCTATTATTACAACCATTAATTTGCAGTTAGATGAAAAACCACAGACAAAGAGATCTTGGAACTTCAGAAAAGTAAATTGGCCTAAATACACACAACTATTAGAAACATATTGTACTAGCACACCCAATAGTAAAGAACTTGATAACTACTAGAACTAACTAATAACATACAGAGAGCTGCAAAAAATTCAATTCCCAGAGGACTCAGGAAAAACAATTGGGTCCCATTTTGGAAAGATCATAATATCAATTCTATGATCACCGAAAGAGATATTATCAATGAACAGTTAAAACAAAATAATACAGAAGACAACAGAAAGAAGTTAATAGAATTAGCTCAAAACATAGAAAATGAAATTTCTAACTGCAAGCAAAAAAAGTGGGAAGAATTCTGCAATAGACCAGATCCAAGAAAAGACTTACAACACTGGAACATCATCAGATTATTAAACAACGAAACACTTCTGGATACTAATCACTTCACTTCACTTGTGAATTGACAGCCATATAAACAGCTCTCAAATCCGGTAATAAATATTATAGAAGGAATAACCAGTCTATACTAACTCAAAATCTGTACTTGAGGCATTAAAAAATGGAAAAACAAATTTCACACAGGAAATTCATGAACTACTAACTACCTTAAATTTGAAAAATTAGAATAAAAGTGTGAGCAAACATAGTTTGCGCCTGAAAATATCTTCAGGACTGGGGTAAGGTAGTATATCAACGGGCAACTCGTAGCAAAGGTGGGCCAAGCTAACATCACTCCTATCTCAGTATCTCCCATAATGCAAAACACATCTCCTTGCAGATATGTATAATGTTATGCATTAAGGGAAGGGCCACTACCCAGACTAGTTTCGACCTTTATTGAGGTCTCTTCGGTGGGAGCCACGCCCAGAAGTGGAGATACCAGGCAGAAGCCATAGCGAGGTCATCTTTACCTATAGGAGTTGCTAAAAGGTGTGCCATCTTTTTATTAAATTACTCTGGATTTAGAGAAAGATGTTGAAAGTTTATTTTTCACTTGGTTAGACTATAATAAATTTAGTTTAATCCAAGTGAAAAATAAACTTTCAACATCTTTCTGTAAATCCAGAGTAATTTAATAAAAAGGTGGCACACCTTTTAGCAACTCCTATAGGTAAAGATGACCTCGCTATGGCTTCTGCCTGGTATCTCCACTTCTGGGCCTGGCTCCCACTGAAGAGATCTCAATAAAGGTCGAAACTAGTCTGGGTAGTGGCCCTTCCCTTAATGCATAACATTATACATATCCGCAAGGAGGTGTTTTGCATTATGGGAGATACTGAGATAGGAGTGATGTTATTTTGATCCACCTTTGCTACGAGTTGTCCAGTGTTGTACTATTTTTCCCCAGTCCTAAAGATATTTTCAGGCAGAAACTTTGTTTGCTCACACTCGGATAAAGCATTAAACTAAATTTATTATAGTCTAACCCAGAGCCGGGAGCCCGGGTGCAAGAAACCTTTTGGGGCCCTAAAATATTTTTCAGAGGTAAAAATTAAAGGATTCGAAATAAACGTATTGTAAAACCTCTTACCTGCAAATGGCACAGGAAAAAAAAAAAAAACACATTCAAAATATAACAGGTTAACATAACATTTACTGAACACTAAACAAAAGTATTAAATAATTAAAATAAATCAATATTTAACACAAACAAAAGTAACCTAGCTCACCAACTAATTTACAAAAACTATTTACATTAACTATTTTACAATTAATTATTGTTTAAAGTAATAAAAAAATTAATTTAAGTGCATAAAAAAATAAATAGGTTTACTATTTAGAGGCCTAGTTTTACTAATACATATATTGCTTAATATGTATTTATTTAAACATGCGATTTTTTTTTGCTATGTCAATAATCATTTCCGAAAAATTACAATTTTTGGTAATTTCCTTTTCGATGCTTAATATAGCAAGTGCATTTAAGTGTTCTTCACACATACTTGACCGAAGATAATTCTTTATCAATTTTAATTTGCTAAAAGAATGCTCTGCACTTGCTATAGTAACTGGTAACGTAAAGAAAATTTTCAATACAGTTAGCACATTTGGAAATAGTTCATTATAACTATTATATAATATATATTGCAATATGTCTTGTGCATTATTTACATTTTTTTGGTCCAAGATCAATTCTCGTAACAAATCAATTTCCTGGATTAAGTCTTCATTTACATCTTTACTGTAATATTTTACAAAATCCCTTGAATGGTTTTCTAGTTCATTTTTTTCTAATGTTTTTATATCAGTGATTAATTTAAAATAAGAAATAACATTGGGTATATTTTTAAATCTCTCATCTATTTGTACAATAACAGTATCAATCACAACGTTGAAAAAGTGACATCTAAATTCCTCTACCGGGTTTAGTAAAACTTCATCTTCTGCTAGTTCGGAAAGTAATCTTTTTCGAATTATTTTTTCAGGGAAGTCTTTGGAAATATTCAAGTTTTGTGCTATCATTTTTGCATAATCTAAAAATGTGTTAAATTTCGATTTTAAATTTTGGATTTCATTTTTAATTTTATTCACTAAATTAAAAGCAGAGTCAAGAACAATTGTTTTTGCTTGAAATAGTTTCGTGATACTATTAATTTTTGACAATATTGTAAACCAAACCGATAAGCTTAAAATAAATGGCATTTCTTGTAATGAATCTAGTAGACTTTTAGCTTCGGACACTGCTGTGTTATTGTTAATTGCACCAATAAATTCTTCTAACACATAAGTTTGTTCAAACTGTGTATACACTGCTTTGGCTGCGTCTATTTTGGCTTCCCATCTAGTATCACATAATGGTTTAAGTGTGATATTTAAAATAATTTCCCACCTTTTTCTAGATGCAGAAAATACGCAGCATAAACGTTGCAATATTCCAAAACATTTTTTACAGTATATACTACTGGAAGTAGCATTACAAATTATCAAATTAAAAGAATGCGATAAGCAAGGTACATAAATTGCATGAAGGTTTAAACTAATTATTCTAGATTGTACGCCTTTATATGTTCTCTTCATATTGCTGCTGTTATCGTATGCTTGCCTGCTACAATTCATAATATCTAAATCAAGCTCACCTATTCTTTTTAAAAGCAAATTTGCAGTCCTTCACCAGTCACATCAGTTACTTCAATAAATCCTATAAATGACTCATTTATAATTAATTTTTTGTCTACAAAATTTACATATCTAAGAATTATTGAAGTTTGTTCCTTGTGAGAAATATCAGGAGTACAATCCATTTGGATACTGTAATATATGGCTGCTTTAATATCGTCTTTAATTTTATTAAGGACTTCATTACCTAATGCAGCAATAATTTCCTCTTGAAATCTATGCACCAAATGATGCACAATTCTTTTTTTGGTATTTTTAGTTCTGTTTACATGATCCGATAGCACAGGATCGTATTTACGTAATAATTCTATTGAACTTAAAAAATTTCCATTATTCGGCGTTCCTATTGTTTCATGGGATCCTCGAAATGACAGATTATTACTTGCTAAAAATAGAATTACATCTACAATTCTTTGGAATAGTAATTTTAGACGTTTCATTTCTTTATTTATATTAATTTGATTTGTTCTGTCAACAGTCTAACATAAATTAAGCCGTTTTAATAATTCTTGCCAAGCAATAAAAAAATTAAAGTGACCTACAGAAAGCTCATGATCTCGAATTACAGATGACAGTTTTCTCCATTTATTAAAACCTTATATAAATCATGTTGATTGATCTTTTCCTCCTCTTTTGGAAAATAATACACAACAAAAGCAAAATACTGAGTCTTGAGCTTTTGAGTAAACTAACCAGCTGCGAAACTGAGTTTCACCATTTGGCATATTTTTAAAATAGTATGATGTAGAAAATGATCTACCTTCAACATTCTTAATGAATGCGTCTTGATGATGTTGTTTAGGTCCGGTTTTAACCCAAAATAATCTAAATTTATCAGTTATAATATTTGGCACAAACTTGGATCATTTATATTCACTTGATCACCATCGTAATTATTATTGTTTTCATCGTTATTTGCTGTATCCAAAACGTTTGTATAATCAGATGCGTCTTTTTCGAAGAATCCCACAGTTTCTACATTTTCGTTGAAAAGTTGTGTAACTAGTTTGGAGTGTTCTACTTCAGTTGAAGTTTGAATCGCAACTGCTGAAGTCGTAGAAATTTCGTTGTCAGATTTATTTTGTAGCCATGAAAACAAATCTACTTGTGACTTTATGAGATTTTGCTTTTCTTCTTTTTTCTTTTCTGCTGATTTCCTTTTTTGACACCCAGAGGGATACTTTCTTGGCATGGACATTATGGGTTAGGGTTTGCCTGTCAAATAAGTAAATAATATTAAATATTTTTATCCCATGAATTAACAAAACGTTAAATATGTACATACTTTTTACAATATTACAAAATTTTAGAAACACTCAAGGAATGTGTTTATTTTTTTTGTTTGTTTACTTCAGTACATCAGTTTCACCCTTATCTATCACTATTAACTGAGTTGAAATTAACGTAGTTGAGATCTAATTACGTGCAGACAACACTTCATAATCCTGAATATTGATAATACATTTCACATACCTTTAAAAATAACTTACTGTATTTGCTGTAATATAACTGGTCCTCGCGTATAACTCGCACCCCTGCTTTTACTTTGCAAAAAAAAAAAAAAATTGAAACGTTTCGCGTAGCCTTGCACAGAAAAAAAAAAGTTTAATCACATTCACCTCATTGCAATAGTGACTCGCTTCTCGTGGCCAACCACATGCCCTCCATCCTAGCCAATACATCTGCAGACGCAAGTAAAAGCAGGTCGTTTTATTGTATCATTGAATAAGGTACAAACATTTGCAGTCTGTGTAATATATTTCTCAACAAATAGTGCAATTAGAGACAGTTGGGATAAAAATGGCACTAACTAATGAATCGCATGTCCCTTCCCCCAAAAACTATGCTATTTAGCTGCAAACTAAACCATATGTTGCACTGACAAACACTAAAAACTAGATGTGTGGAAGTCTGTACCCCAGCTAAAATGCAGAGCAACAATAAAAATCAACAGAAAGTATTAAAATTTGTAAATGTGTTAAAGCTAGGAAATATATAGTGAATATTGTTATGGCACTTTCAGATATTGGATTTGGTTGAAGAGCATTAGCATTTCAATTCAAAAATTGTCTGCTGACTTTTATCTTTGGCTCACACGATTTTGTTAATACCGCACCAGTCGTATGCACATATCTTTACTGGCCTAGTACCATGGCTGTCTGTTCATTAGTCATTCGTGAAGGATTGTTCATTAAGTATCTCAAGTCTTGTAAATTACTGCTAATTTTTGCTTGAAATAATGGGAAAGCAGATGGTACTATTTGGGTAGGATGCACACAAGGAAACTGCGCTCTAGGCAGGAAATAGCAATTGCAATATATGCGGGGATTTTACGAAAAAAACTGAAAACTTTAGTTTCCGAAAATTAATGTAAAGAAAATTTGCTTTTATATCTAATAAGTTAAACATATTAATTGACAATAAATACTTCAAATCCATATTTTAATGACTTACGATTTAATAAAATCCAAATCCAAATCCAAATACGCTTTAGAAAACGGATACGTTCTTTACGAAACATGAAAAGATATATCAAATGATGATAAAGGAGTCACGCCACGTCTGGATGCCTGACAAATAATACAACAACTGAACTGGACAAAACTTTACATCAGTATATCGCGGAGATATATCGATGGCTTGGAAATAGGATGTTTGTTTCTAATTTTCTTATTACTTATTATTATGAAACAGTTGATAGAGTTTAATTAATTATTGCATTTTTATTTAGTATAGCTGTACTTAATAAAATTGTATTATATTAAGTTAAAATATGTGTCAGCGAAGATGTTTGAAATGTATTTTTTTATTTAATTATTTTTTAAGATGAGCCCTGGGTTGTGTGAAGAAAAAAAGTCATTGGCGTGCCACGTTTGGCAGGCATGTTAAGGGTTGTCCACCCCTTAACGTGCCACGTTTGGCAGGCATGTTAAGGGTTGTCCACCCCTTAACATGCCTGCCATTTTGAAATCACAAAAGAGGTGATGTGATGGCTGACAAAGTCCTATGGATGTAGTGATCAATAAGGTCCATATTGAACCAGTATGGTTCATATTATTTTGCATGATTCACGTGTCACATTTATTCAGAAAAGTAATAATTTGCTGACTCCAACTTTGTCCTTAGTAACAGCCATTCTTCAAGAAGTACTCTCCATCAGCTGTACCAAGTAACTGATAAGTTAATATATCTTGTGGAAACATTTAAAATCCTTTCAGTACATCTAGTTGAGCCGAATTGAATGAATAGATAGCAGCATACATAGATTTGAAGGGTGTGCCAGAAATTACACTAGAAATGATGCGCAATGTATTTGTGACAACCAAATAAAAAGAAATTTTGGAGTTGCACAGTCATATCTTTCAATAGGCACAAACATTAGAAAAGATAGGAACAACTCTAATTATTTCATCATATGTTGATACTGATTTTGATAGGGAAGCTGAAATTATGAATTTCAACTTTTTGCTACTAATGTTAACATGATTTTTGAGACACTACTGTAGAAAGTTAACTGATTAATTCATTTATTCCATTATTTAAACAAACTCTTGCTGTTATAATGATTTTGTTTCTGCAACGAATTTCATAGCAATTATGAAGTAAAACAGATTTTTTTTTCCTAATTAAAGTGATCAAATCTTAAATAACAAAAATTAAATGGTATATTTTGTAAAAGAGATTTGATATAACTTGTTCTCTAAGAAAATTACTTTAAGTTAGAGGAGTGTAAAATAGTATAACACATGTAAAATATGCATGAAAATTCAGTAAATTAAAAGGCTGCATTTGTAAATGAAGCTCAGAAAGGCATACCATAAAATATCTGACGATTCAAATTTTGGGTGATTTGTTTATGCTATTCTAGTGACTTTTTAGTGTTCATAACTCTTTTTTACAAAGTTTTTGCAATGTTTATGTAAAACTGAAAAGTGAGAAAGTAAGGACTAAATTATTATTTTAGTTATTTAATGAAGGAAAAAAAAATCTGGACATTACCTAAGTCATATTTTTTTTGTTTATTTCTCATAGTACTCCCCAGAATTAATACTAATATCTTCAGGATATGATGCTGCCTTAGGATGTCCAGAGGTGGGATTCAATATTCCTTTATTACTCATTAAATTTCTTTAATTTTTGCTTTTATTTTGTACAGTTCTCTCCTGAATTGATACTTATCTCGGCTGGATATGATTCTGCACTAGGAGATATGAAGGTAACATTTTTGAAATATTATGATCATTGTTCTTTTTATGAATAGGTATCTTTATCATTAATAGTACATATAAAAATTATCCATATGCTCCTCTGTCGCCTGATTTGTTCTTATTCTTCTTCTTGTTATTTTGGATTCATATGTATATATATATATATATATATATAAAAAAGCTTTAATGACTGTTACCGAGAGATAAAAAGATGACAAGATATATTTAAAAAAGATACTACTAGTTTACTAGTTTCATATCAACAACAGCCTGAGTTACAATCTCTCTGATGCACACGTTGCTTCTGTTCAGTACTGGCGCACTCGCGACAGCGCGTAGTATTCGTTTGTTTGGAACTCATACTTGCATTTTTTCAAACACGCTACTGTCTTTTTATACTTGTTCTGTTATTACAATTTTAAGTCTCTGTAATTTTTTATATACTTCTTTGATTGTGATACCTGAGGATGTTCATGTAACGAAACTAGTAAACTAGTAGTATCTTTTTTAAATATATCTTGTCATCTTTTTATCTCTCGGTAACAGTCATTAAAGCTTTTTTATAATATTGCAACCGAGTAAAAATGAATTTTGAAAAAATATATATATATATATATCATTATTATTATCTGAGACCTCCAGGGAGTCAAGGACTCATCGAGGGAGGCTGTAAATGACCTAACTCAGCTATCATACCGTCCCTTAAATTCATTTACACTAGATGCACTCACTACCCCCCCTAAGGGCAAATTATTCCACTCACTCACTCACTCACTGCTCTCTAGGAGAAAAACCTAGCTCTTACTTCTTTCTTGACTGAGAACAACCTTAACTTCCATGGATGCCCCCATGTTCTCTCCCCAACTTCCATATAATGAAAAATTTCATCATTTGAAATGCTATAACACCCATTCAAAAGTTTATAGGCTTCTATCGTATCACCCCTCTTTCTCTTGTTAACTAGAGTGTGCAATTCACATACTCACAATCTGTCCTCAAAATCTAAATCCCATAATCCGGATACAATTTTTGTAACTCTTCTTTGCACCCTTTCCACAGCTTCTTTGTCCCCTTGGAACCCGGGAGACCAAATCTGCACACAGCAATCCAGGTGTGGTCTTATCAAAGCCTTATAAAGAGGCAAAATTACTTCCTTATCATTACATGTCAAGGTTTGCTTCAACATGCCAATTATCCTCTGAGTTGTATTTGCAACTTTTGCTATGTGACCTTTGAACTTTAAATTCTCATCCACCAATACACCAAGATCCCGTGCCTCTTCAGTTTCTTGTAGCATAACCCCGCTAATATAATATGCCGCTGGAACTCTAATCATGCCAAAGTGCATAACTTTACACTTACTAACATTGAACTTAGGAAAGAACTTGACATTGTCAGCATCCAGGAATGCGTTAGCAGAGCTAATCTCAGATGGTATGGTCACTTAAATAGAATGGGAGAGGAAAGATTAGCAAAACAAGTGTTCTCTGCCAGGTTGGCAGGAAAACGACCCAGAGGAAGACCAAGATATAGGTGGATTGATACGGTACAAAGTGCCTTAGACGATAGAAATATAAGGTCTGATAATGTTGGAGTCTTGACAAGTAACAGACTGATTTGGAGGAAAATTGTAGATAGGAAGTTAGTAATGATGTAATTTTTTCATGTAGTACTGTCATATCCTGTACACCCCTTGAGGGTACATGGCAGGAATTTGATGATGATGATGATGATGATGATGATAACATTGAACTGACAGCCATTTTCATTTGTCCAGATTTCCAGGTCTATTCAAATCATTTTGTAATTGCTGAATATCAGTAGCATTCCTAATTGCCCTGCCTATCTTCGCATCAGCCACAAACAGTTGCAAATCTGATGATAGACCCTGCTTGATGTCATTAATGTATAGATTGAACAATAATGTCCCAAGGACTGAACCCTGAGGTATACCACTGGTTACCTTAAATCTGGCAGATTCACACCCAATGTATGCCATTTTTTGATATCCAAGTCAATAGATTATATTCCAATCCCTTATTCTCCAGTTTATGCATTAGCCTGTCGTGTGGTTCATATCAAATGCATTAGAAAAATCCAACATTATCATAGTGTATCCATTCCCTTTATCCAACTCGGCCGTAACATTGTTATAAAATATGAGCAAATTGTTAAAACATGACCTTCCTTTAGTAAACCCATGCTGTTCCCTGCAAAGTATAGAATGCTTGTCTACCCATTTCTGTATGCGAGTTCTTACCAACTTCTCTAAAATCTTCACTACCACAAGAGAGATACTAATAGGTCGGTAGTTAGACACATCAGTTTTTGCACCACCCTTGTGCAATAAAACTATCATACATTCCTTCCAATCCTGTGGTATCATTCCTGAGCTGAGACTCAAGTTATACAAATGTTTGAAAGGCCTAGCCAATTCAGCTGAACATTTTTTTAGCAGACAGGCTGATATTTTATCTGTTCCTATTGGCAAATTCTTATCCTGGTTATGCAAGAGCTCTTCAACCTCATTTTCACGAACCTCTAACTCTTCATCCAACACATAGCAGTAGCACTGTGCAGCATGCTACATACACCTGGTTGATATATCTTAGCAAAGTGAGCACTCATTAACTGAACAATCTCCTTAGCTTCCGACACTCATGTACCATCTGCATTCAATAAAGTTATTCTTCCACATTCATTCTTTCTTTTGCTTGCAGCATAACAATAAAATTCTTTTGAATTGATTTTAGCTTGCATGTATATATATACATATATACACACACACACACACACACACACACACACATGCAAGTATTTATATATTCCCAGAAGTATACAAGATTATGTGTAATTGTGGAAAACCTTACTACGGACAGACTGATAAATCTATTCCTTCTCCGTGTTGAAGAGCACAAAAGCGATATATCCTACAACAGAATCCGAGCCAGTGTTCTCGCCAGCCATGTCTTGTTCTCTATAAACTCTGATGAAGGCCGCCAACATCAAATAGACTGGTCTCAAACTTCTAATATTCACAAATATTATGATGAGCTGAAAGACGTATTCTTGAGTCTAAAGAAATTACCCTCGATTCAACCCACATGAATAGCAGCCTTAGCTACAATTTACCTGATTCGCACAGCTCTGCTGTGCGAATCAGGTAAACTGTAGTGCTATAAGTGCTGGCGTTCTTGCGATATCACATGCACGCACAAACATACAGCTGGAACTGTAGCGCGGACTGTAGTAGAAAAGTACTAATAACTGTAGTAGATCTGTTGTTGTTATTATGTAATGTTACTGTCGGATTATTGTGTATAATTCTTTGTACGTTGACACTTGAAGTTGGTTTACCAACGAAACTAGTAGTGTCCCCATTTAACCTTATTCTTTATTATTCTCGGTGTTTTAGTCATTTAAATTAAATAAAAAAACATGTCGTTTAACCAAGCAAATCCTAATACAAATATATATATATGTGACAGAATGATCATTGACTCGGTTAACATACATAGTTTTATGAAAAAAAATTGAATGACTAGAACCGAGATTTAATTAAAAAGGTTTTAATATAAACACACTACTAGTTTCGGCCTGTAACAGCCTTCTTCAGGTGACATTATAAAAGAAAAAACACTAAACATTGAGGGTTAAAAGACTATGAACAACATAGACAGTCTTTTATACATAATTAGCATTAAAACGTTGTAGTTGTATTTGAAGCTGTTCTTTCATTTGTTGCATTGTTGGGAGAGTGCGTGCTTGCTGCATCACGTGAACCCCAGTACATGATTACAGCTGAATGACTATCCGGGAGGTTGTAGCTTAAGTTGTTATTTAGATGAACAGTATTGAAGATGATTTCTCTCGATTCCACAATTTTTCTCTCTATTTCGTCACTGCAACGGAAGATGTTTGTAGATTTTTCCCATATGATGATAACCAAAGTCACAAAGTCTGCTGGGAAAAATCTACAAACATCTTCCGTTGCAGTGACGAAATAGAGAGAAAAATTGTGGAATCGAGAGAAATCATCTTCAATCCTGTTCATCTAAATAACAACTTAAGCTACAACCTCCCGGATAGTCATTTGGCTGTAATCATGTACTGGCGTTCACGTGATGCAGCAAGCACGCACTCTCCCAACAATGCAACAAATGAAAGAACAGCTTCAAATACAACTACAACGTTTTAATGCTAATTATGTATAAAGACTGTCTATGTTGTTCATAGACAGTCTTTAACCCTCAATGTTTAGTGTTTTTTCTTTTATAATGTCACCTGAAGAAGGCTGTTACAGGCCGAAACTAGTAGTGTGTTTATATTAAAACCTTTTTAATTAAATCTCGGTTCTAGTCATTCAATTTTTTTTCATAAAACTATATATATATATATGCTAAAAATACCAAGCTATTTTAAACCTGGTTTTACTCCATTTCCCAAGTAAGCAAACAGACAAACAAGTCAAGTTTGCGCCTGCACATATTGGAAGTCTAGCTGACCCTCAAAGTAGTGCAAGACCCTTGGTAAAAGTAGAATAAGCTCTGATCACTAATCTTAATATTTACCCTTAATGCAAAGCACATCTCCTGGAGGAGATGTATGATGTTTTGTATTAAAGGCAAGAGGCCACTACCCAGACCAGTTTCGACCTTTATTGAGGTCTCATCAGTGGGAGCCAGGCTAGAAATACCAAGATTTAGTAATACAGAGCTTATAAGTATTTTACCAGAACAAGTTACCATAAGGTGTTTTAACCTTATTAAATAAAAATCTCGGGAGGAGATATAAATGTAGAAAGTATTTTACCTTGGGTATAATAACTTGTTTTGGTAAAATACTTTTAAGCTCTGTATTACTAAATCTTGGTATTTCCAGCCTGGCTCCCACTGATGAGACCTCAATAAAGGTCGAAACCGGTCTGGGTAGTGGCCTCTTGCCTTTAATACAAAACATCATACATCTTCTCCAGGAGATGTGTTTTGCATTAAGGATAAATATTAAGATTAGTGATCAGAGCTTATTCTACTTTTACCAAGAGTTGCCTTGGTCTTGCACTACTTTGAGGGTCAGCTAGACTTCCAATCCGTGCAGGCGCAAACTTGACTTGTTTGTCTGTTTGCTTACTTGGGAAATGGCTTAAAACCAGGTTTAAAATAGCTTGGTATTTTTAACATTTATTATACCCAAGGTAAAATGCTTTCTACATATATATATATATATATATGTGTGTGTGTGATTATCCATTGTATTTACTCGGTATGAAGATATGTTCAAATTTTTTACTGACCGAATTCCAAGAATTAGACAATTTTATTTAACACACAACATGTTTTGTCAGAAAGCCGGCTTTTTCAGGCATGAGAACATTAAAAGCAAACATAAAAAACACCATAAAGAAACATTGTACCACTACAAAACAGACTATGAATTACATTTGAACTGAAGCTACAGTCCAGGCTAAAGTTCTATTGTTAGGCATCTTCGAGCGTGTGACTTCACAAGTGTGCCAGTATCTGATAGCAGAGCTAAATGAGTCTGGTAAATTATAACTAAGGTTACTGTTTATGTGATAAGAGTCCAGGACAATTTCTTTAGACTCAACTATGCAGCATTCTACCTCGTCGCGGCATATATGAGGGTCTGATGTTGTGGTCCAGTTTATCTCATGTTGGCAGCCTTCACTATTTGTGTTCACTGTGAACAGGACATGGCTTGAGAGGGCGCTTGCTCTGGTTCTGTTGTAAGCAATGTCCCTTTGATGTTCCTCGAGATGTAGGAGGATGGATTTCTCAGTTTGGCCATAATATGGCTTCCCACAGTCACATGTGAATTTATACACCCCTGGAAACTGAAGATGGTTGTGAGCCTGTTTTGGTTTGCTTAGAATTGATCTGAGTTTAGGAAGAGTGGAAAAGCACATTTTTATGTTAAATTTTTTCAAAATTCTTCTTAGTTTCTGTGAGAGCGAGCAGCACCAGACTGCAATGGCAGCCTTTTTGAATGTTATTAATAGATCTATCTGTCCACCTTATTTTATCTCATTACCTTACTTTTCAAAAACTTGTCATACTAATTTCGTGTTTTGGCTAATTTCTTTCTTATTCCATATAAATTTATTCAACTGGCTCAACACTATATCAGCTTTGCTTACTCTTTTCTCTATTTCCAAATTTAATTCTCTATCTTTACTAGAAACAGTGCCTAAATAGGTGAAATATTTTGCTTGTTCCATAGATTGTCTGTTGAGAATGCAAGTTTTCTATATTCCTGCCTATTTTCATTCATAGTTTTGGTATTTTTATTGCTGATTTTCATGCCAGATTTGTTATAGTTGTTATACAGTTTAGTTAGAGAATTTTGGAAACTTGCATTGGATCTGTTAAGGGGATAAAAATCCCTTATTGTTTTTCAGCCAGTAAACGAAACTAGGATCGAAAAAAACTACGATCTGAACGTTTCATGCCGACGAACTGTCAGCGGATCCAAGCGTAAGTGACCACTTGGTAGTGCCACACCAAGGCAACTCGTTGCAAAGGTGGAGCAAGATCCCTCACTATTCTTGATATTTTCTCATAATGTAAAAACACACAGCTCCTAGGAGATGTAGTACTGTTTTACATTATGAGGAGAGGTCACTACCCAGACTGGTTTCAACCTTTTTTGAGGTCTTATCAGTGAGTAGCTAGACCTAGAATATCAGAGTTTGAGTGAAAAGAACTTACATACTTTTGCTATATGATTGCTAGAAAGGTGTGTCACTATATTATATTATAACATATTATAACTAAGATGAAAAGCCAAATGGCTATTTTTTTTTCTGGCGAGGTTGATAAGTTAAGGGGATAAAAATCCCTTATTGTTTTTCAACCAGTAAGCGAAACTAGGATCGAAAACTACGATCTGAGCGTTTCATGCCGACGAACTGTCGGCATGAAACGTTCAGATCTATTCTTGATAATATAACTCCCTCACTATTCTTGATAATATAATATAGTGACACACCTTTCTGGCAATCATATAGCGAAAGTATGTAAGTTCTTTTCACTCAAACTCTGATATTCTAGGTCTAGCTACTCACTGATGAGACATCAAAAAAGGTTGAAACCGGTCTGGGTAGTGACCTCTCCTCATAATGTAAAACAGTACTACATCTCCTAGGAGCTGTATGGTTTTACATTATGAGAAAATATCAAGAATAGTGAGGGATCTTGCTCCACCTTTGCAACGAGTTGCCTTGGTGTGGCACTACCAAGTGGTCACTTACGCTTGGATCCGCCGACAGTTCGTCGGCATGAAACGTTCAGATCGTAGTTTTCGATCCTAGTTTCGCTTACTGGCTGAAAAACAATAAGGGATTTTTATCCCCTTAACTTATCAACCTCGCCAGAAAAAAATAGCCATTCGGCTTTTCATCTTAGTTGCATTGGATGTGTTTAGGAATACGACATCATCTTCATAAAGCAATGCGTTACGTTTGATATCTCTGATTCTGATATGCCTCTTACTTTCATAATGTAATCCATATAGATGATTAATAAGAGTGGAGATAATGTGCATCCTTGTCTTACATCTAATTTTAAGCAAACTATCTGCCTGTATTTCCTTCAATTCTAATTGCTAACTTACAACTTAAATATAGACTGTATATTGCTCTGTATAATGATCCATTTACACCATATATTTGTAGTGTTTTGAAAATCTTTTATGTGGGTCCTTGCAGTGGCGGTTTGTACATAAGCACTGCAACACTGCAGCATCCCCAAGGAAAAAATGAAAAAATTAAATTTTGCTTGTGTTTATAAATAATAACAATTTTTTCAACATTATATAAATGCAATATAACATGTTAAAGGTTACAGCTTATGTTTCGACATTGATTGAATAGTTAATAATTAGAATTGTTCGATTAACGCTTTAGATTATGAAACAAATGCACTGTGATCTAACGCAGTGTCAGAATTAGCACGTTCGGTCAGTTCTGGCTAGACTCACTGATATTCGTTTGCACTTGTCACTGCATGTAACAAGTGAATCTGACACTGCTCATTCGACAGTGTCGCTACAGATAAATTGTATGTTTGCCGCGTTATTTCTGTGAGATACGAAACTTTTATTATTGGTGTGTGTTTGTCGTGAGGGTGAAATATTTTTGGTAAATCTTATTTTATCCTGTTAAAATAACATAATTATTTACTTATTATAAATACAAGACTGAATTATGACGAGTGTCATTGTTGAAAATATGAAAAGAAGAATTATATTTTCTTAATTATCGTTACACGAAACAAATACACTGCAATTTAACCCAGTGTTGGAATGTTGCTACAGATATATTGTATGCTTGCGCACGTTATTTCTGTGTACAAAACTTTTATTATTGGTGTGTGTTCGTAATCAGGATGAAATATTTTTAATAAAGCAATTTTTGTAATATGTAAATTTACTTATTATTAAATTGGTTACTGATTAGGAAAAAATGAACTATTTTTTCTTATTTTGTATATGCAGCACCCTCACTTAAAATTTTCACCAGCCACCAATGGTCCATTGTCATATGTCTTTTCCAGATTTGCAAAATTAAGTATAGATTCTTGTCATATTCCAATGATTTCTCAACTATGTCTTAAAGTGAAAATCAGATTTTGGCCTGAACCCAGCTTGTTCTTCTACAAGTTTCTCTTCCACAATTTTTCTCAGCCTGTTTTGTAAAAGAAATAAAAAAAGCAGAGTTAAAATGCAAGCCTCACTATTGATCATAAAATTCCTGATGCGTATGCTTAATGGATGCAAGATACAACACTGGTGTCTAAAACCTACAATCATTGTTTCAGAAGTTTGCAACCTCAAAAATATTAGTTTACAATGGCAGAGAAGAAATTGTTAATTTTTTTTTCTTCCATGAAAGTAGTTCAAGGTATATTATGTGTTAGAAGCAAAAACTTAATGAAATATAGTATCGTTAATAAAAAATAATAATAAATGATATATCATCATCATCATCATCATCAAATTTCTGATATGTACCCTCAAGGGGGTTTACAGGATATGATAGTACTACATGAAAAATTTACATCATTACTAATGATGTATCTATCACTTATAAAATGGATGAATATTTTGTTCATAGACTGATAAACACACTAATGTACCCATATATGGTACTAATATACTATAGGTTGAAACCAACCTCTTGTGCATGGGCTCAAGAGGTTGGTTTCCTCAGATGGTGTCCAATTGGGATTTTTCTTCTCTTATTGATGTGGTTCATTAGTGACCATGCCATCTGAGATTAGCTCTTCTAACACATTCCTGAATTCTAACAATTACAATTTCTTTGTTAATATCCTCATTTTTAATGCACTACTGGAATTGATTCCATCTGTTCACTCCCCTAATCTTTCTCAGAACTCTCATATCTATGGTCTCCAGTCTTTGATGAAGTGTTTTATTTCTAACCCAGCTCTCAGATCCATAAGTTAAAGACTGGTTTGAATACTGTCTTATATCCATTAAAAAAAAAGAAAAAACACATATGTTGTAATCAACTTATGAAGATTACAACCACAAATTAAGACAAATCAACTTGTGGCAATTTGTATAATTGAAGATTTTGAGTAGAAAGTGGGTACACATTCACTTTCGAATCATGTGCAAAGGGATCACATCGTAGCACTCAACAGGATAAGAGGCAAAAGGCTGAGCTAAGTGAATTGTTTTTGAAGGAAGCTCTTTTCATGAAGGAATACAGTTGGAATAAACTTGGATGCCTTGTAATGTTTCAAGACATTATCTAGATGATTTCATGTGGGGAAGAATTATTGATATTGTCAGAGAGTTTGGAATCACACATAGCATTGTATCCAGCCTTTGGACAGCTTTTCAAACCAATGGAATGTGTTCTAGATGTTTGCTAAGACGTTGCCCTTCCTTCTACCATGGAGAATGAAGACAGGAGCAAGTCGGCTCCATTCAAGCACAGGTATGCAGATATCTCAACAGACTGTGGCAAGATGTCTGTCACAAGTTGACCTATATATGTCTGAATGCCTGTAGTTTGCATCCCTTTATCCATTGCTCATTGTAGAGCATGTTTTCAATTGTGTTGCAACCATAAAAATTGGACGAAACACTAATGAGCTAATGTACTGTTTACAGATGAGAGTCACTTTAGTCTTTCCTCTGATTCTAGATGACACTTGATCTATCGTGAAAGTGGTACTGCTTACCATCACAAGAATGTTCTTGAAAGGGATAGATATGGTGGTGCTAGGGTCAGGGCATGGAGATGTATTATGCTTAATTGATTCAACGAGATACAAGTGCAGGGGAAAAAAGGGACTATGATTGGTGAACAATATTGCAACTAAGTTCTTCAAATGTCATGTTCAATTTGCTCCATGGTGCTGTAAGTGAAGAATTCATTTTTATGGATGATAATGCTGCACCACACTGTACACAGAGCAATGGAGATATTTCCTGAGACTGAGGATACTAATTGAACCGAGTGGCCTGCACACTTCCCCAGATCTCAACACCATATAACATGTTTAGGACTCAATAGGAAGATTCATTGTTGTTGAGAATTCCCCTCCAGAAAACAAACAAGGCCTCCTTGCTCTGAAGGAGGAGTGGGCCAGTTTGTCTCAAGAACTTCGAAAGCACTTGGTACTAAGCATGGTATGACATTGTGAGAGCTGCATTGCAGTTCAGGATGAACACATTCCATGCTGAAATCTCTCTCCACATAGTTTTCTGTAACCACTGTACATTAATTACTTAAACTACATCGTTATGAAATTTGTTACTTTTGCCAAAAACATATTGCAATTTAATTTGTAAAATTTATAAAACAATTTTTGTGTAATATAATTTATTAGTATGCTGCCAATAAATTCATGTCTAATTTGGCTGTGGTCATAAAAATTTTTTCATATACAGGTAAAAATGTAGTTCATCCTTGGGTTTTGTACCAGTGTATATAATTATATTCAGAATTTTCATCCAGATTAGTCTGCTGTTAGCAGGGACTCCAGTATTATGGTCTATAATCAGAACCTCTAAAGCATTACTAACTGCATCCTGGTTTTCCCTTTCAGTTGTTTCCGACCGTAGGTGACTTTGTAGGCATTGCCCACAAAGTATTCTTGGTGAGATTTTACAGGGTAGTTCACCATTGCTTTCCCCAACCCCCCAATTTTATCTTGTGTTGGGACCGGCATATGGCTGGGACATATTCATGACTGTAATCCATGTCTGTTCACAGGGTCAGTTTGCTTGTTCTGGGGGACGAAAAACCCGAGTTTCCAGGTGACCCCCCCCCACACACCTCTGTATGAGACCGGCTAACTTACTTTTAGTCAAAAGAGACCAGATAAAGGTTCCTCATGTCACTGATGGGAATTGAACCCAGGTCTTTCCGCCCAAAGGGCTTTGTCTGTACTGACTGAGCTACGGAGGCTCAACTAACTTGTTGAGCCTCCGTAAATTAATTTTGGTCTACTTTTGAGTCTTATTTCTCCAAATCTCGGCATCAAACATATTTTGTCAATCTTTTCTTTTCTATTAAGTTACCATTCCATCTTATAGTAGATTAGCTGTTCTCGCACATTCCTGAATGTTGACAGTATCAAGTTCCTTTCGAATACTTCATTTTTAATATGATTCTGTCATCTGTTCATTCCATTAATGTTTCTCAGAACACATCTATTGTCTCTAGTTTGATTAATTGTTTTATTTCTAGCCCTTCTCTCATATCCATAAATTCAAATTGGTTTGAACTGTCATGTATAGTACTAGTTTAGTACTTTGGCTAATTTCTTACTCCATACAAATTTATTCAACTGGTTTCCCACAAAAACCACCTTTGTTTACTGTGTTATCTATTTCCAGATTCAGTTTGTTGTTTTTGCTAAAAATTGGCTAAACGGCTGAAATATTTTGCATGTTCTACGAATTCTGTTGAGAATGCAATTGGTACTTTTCACACTCCTGTCTATTATCATAGTTTTTTCTTCGTCATCAAATTATGATAGTACTACATGACCATTACTAACTTTCAATCAACAATTTTCCTCCAAATTAATCTGTTATCTCTCAAGACTCCAACATTATCAGATCTTATATTTCTATCTTCTAAGGTACTTTTGACTGTATCAGTCTACATACATCGTCATCTTCTGGATCTTTTTTCTGCCTACCTGGCAAAAACACTTTGTTTACTAATCATTCTTCTCCCATTCTGTTTAAGTGACCATTCTTTCTTCTTCTTTGGTGCATCAATCCAAAGATCGGTTAGTTATAGCAGCACATCATAACATCCGGTCTTGTGACTTCCTTTTTACCTCTTCATAACTCTTAGCGTCGGTTAGCATCATTATGTTATTTATATATGAAACTCTTGGTCTGCCTTGTGGCTTCTTTCCTTCTACAGTCCCCCCTCAATTATTTCTATAATCAGTCCCCCATGCCTCAGATGGTGTCCGATTAGGCTTTTTCTTCTCTCATTGATGTGGTTCATTAGTGACCATGCCATCTGAGATTAGCTCTTCTAACATATTCCTGAATGCTAACAATCACAAATTCTTTGTTAATATCCTCATTTTTAATACACTACTGCAATTGATGCCATCTGTTTACTCTTCTAATCTTTCTCAGAACTCTCATATCTATGGTCTCCAGTCTTTGATGAAGTGTTTTATTTTTGACCCAGCTCTCAGATCCATAAGTTAAAGACTGGTTTGAACACTGTCTTACATATAATTAATTTAGTGTTTTCACTAATTTCATTCTTAGTCCATATAAATTTATTCAGCTGACTTCCTACCATACCTGTTTTAATAATTCTGTTGTCTATTTTCATATTTAATTTGCCGTCTTCACTAAAAATGATGCCTAAATAGCTGAAGTGACTTACTTGTTATATAGGTTCTCCATTCATGATGCAGTTGATGTTTTCAGTGTTTCTGTCTATTTTCATTTTTGTTGTCTTTTTATTGTTGATTTTCATACAAAATTTACAACAGTTTAGTCAGGGAATCTTGCAAACTTGTACTACACTTATTTAGAAGTATAACATCATCTGTATATAGTATAGAGCTAAGATTAACATCTCCAGTTTTTATATCATATTTAATACCACTTTCCTTCACAGTGTGATCCATATATTATTATTACATGACACCTCCAAGGAGTCCAAAGACTCATTGAGGAAGGGCACCCACTCCACAACTCTCTGTCTCCATCACTCAATCCACCAACTACAGCAAACCACAACTACCATCGTCATCTACACCAATGCATCTACTGCCCACCACTAGTATTTTCACAGACTATCACAAACATTCATGCCCATGGCAGGATTTGAACCTACAGCCTTTTGGCTGGAGAGTGAATACGCTAACCATTTGATAAAGCAATGGAGATACTGTGCACCCAAAGCACATGTTATGTAGAAACAAAGAAAAACTAATAGTGAAATTCCAAAGACTGAAACAACAAGAAAGCAACAGACAATCCAGATACTATGTCCAGAGGAGCAGCCAATCACAAACCAGTGATACAGGGAGCGTGCAACTACAAAGAAGTGAGGATCAACCAACTGCTAACAGACCATGGCCAAGTTATTGACACATCCAGCCACAACCTTAATGATAGAGAACTCTTGCTTCTGCAGAAAGGCTTAAAGGATGCTATCTCACTGTCAGTAAACAAAGTCAAGTTTGTTTACTTGACTTTACCTACCATACTGAAAAAAAAAGTCTAAAATTCTTCCCCTCCAGTATAGCTTATAAAATGGAAACATCCAATATACTAAATTATAATAAACAACTAAGTTGCAATTTAACCAAAGTGAAAAAATTAGCTCTTAAATCTCTAAGAAATAACCATGACATCGTCATTACCAATGCGGACAAAGACAGTGCTACAGTAATTTTTGATTGGACAACATACATTGAATAAAATACACTAATTGGTATCCAACCACAACACATACCAATTGGTTAACTACACTACTACAAACTGCATCAGAACGAAAACAACAGAATTACTAAAGTTATTGATCACTTGGCCAGAACAAACAATTAAAATGTTATTACTGCATTATGCCCATGCTCCCAGAATTTATGGCCTGCCAAAAATACAAAAAAAAAAAAAAAGAAGAAGATTTCATCAGCCCCAATTATCACTTAATCAGGAAACTAGCAGCTACTTTTAAGGAGTTGGTGGGTCATTCTTCTTCCTACATAAAAAATACACAACATTTCATCAACAAAATTAAAATCATCACACTCAACAATGAAGATTTATTAACCAGCTTTAATATTTCTCAATCCTGCTTTGTCTTTGTTGTTCTTTACTTAAAACTTCATGAACTGTTGTGAATGGTCAACTGCTGCCATTTATTTATTTCTACTAGATCTTATGTCCTCACGCTCTATAGTCTAACACATTTATTTGTTTTACGACTCTGCCAGTTAGCCTATGTATTATTGAGTATGAGATTATAAGATTTTAAACAAAAGACAAAGCAGCTAGTGTTAGCATTCCCTTCTGATAATCTTTACCTTTAATTAGTCGTGGCTTGATCATTGATCACTTAAACTTTATGCAGGTTCAAAATTTTCAGGATAATGCATTGACAAAGTCAGTCCAATCCAATGTGTTGTTCACAAACCATTTAATTAAATCTAAATGGAATATTTACACAGTCTGATCCACATTAACATATATATACACACACATAATTCCATTATAAGTCTTTGCCAATTTCAATTCTTCCTGATTCAGGCTTAGTTCTGTGTTTCTTCCCTTAAAGTTAAATCACAATCTAGAATATCCTGCTGGTCATACATACACAAACTGAAAACAAATACTAGCAGTCATCAGCATCCTCAAGCATAGAGCCCTAATAATTTGCTCCAGGGAGCAGGTGCTGAAAAAGGAATTTGAGATTATTAGCCAAACGTCCATAAAAAAAATGGCTACAAAAACAACTTCAAGATCCTCAACAATAATACCATGAAAAGCAAAAAAAAAAAAAAAAAAAAAAATTACAAGAATGCCATAACCATTAGGAAAATATAAGAAAAAATAGATAGAAAATTATGTAAATACAACATCAAGGCAACCTTCAAACCTCCTGCAATATTAAAAAGTATACTCAGCTGATCCAAAGGTCTCCTTCCCCACATCCCACCTGGGGTTTACCAAATTCAGGGCAGCTGCAACCTACCCTACATAGAGGAAACAGGATGCATCATTCCAACAAGAAAAGACAAACACATATGCCACATTAAATTCCTTCACTATGGTAAAACAGGCATGTCGGAACATGCACTTCAAACATGTCAATAGAATCAACTGGAATGGCACCTAGTCCTTAAACTGAACCAAAAACTTGGTTTGAAAGAAAATTCAAGGAAGCTTGTTAAATGCTGAAACATCATCCTAATCTCAACAAGAATGATGGAGTAGTAATTCCAAGAATTTGGAGAACCTCAGACTGCTGCCTTCAAACTTCTGCAATATATAGCCAGAACATGATGGCAGAACACCAATACAAGAAAATCTTAAGATAAGAGGACCTTAGAGATGTATTTGATGTAGTTCTTCTGTAATTTTTTCTTTAATAATCTGTTATTATTATACTTATTATGTATATAAGATAGATATACATATATCTATATAGATGTGTGTGTGTGTGTGTGTGTGTGTGTGTGTGTGTGTGTGTGTGTGTGTACAGATGTATATATAGGGAAATATAAGAAAAAATAGATAGAACATTACATAAATACAGCATCAAGGCAACCTTCAAACCTCCTGCAGTATTAAAAAGTATACTCAGCTGATCCAAATGCCACTTCCACTGAGCCTGTGTAGCTCAGTGGAAGTGGCATTTGCACTCCACAGCATTTGACTACACGAAGGAAGACTTGGGTTCAAATCTAGTTGCCGACTAGAGGAACATCTTCTAAGAGCCTTTTTTTGTGACTGGTTCCCAAGTTAGTCGATCACTGGCACAATTAAGCGGGTTTTTTCCCCCCCAGAAACTCAGGTTTTTTATCCTGTAAATTCAAAAAAATTGATCATTGAACCCACACTGTTTTCAGACATTTCAGAATTGGAGTGTATTGCAGGATTTATTCCAGTAGCCTGCTTTCCGCTGTTTGGCCTGGATCCATGACAAAAACAACCAGGACCTTGTTTAACTGAGCGATGCCCCAGCAAGCATAAAATTATATCATGTTGCACCTTCATTTTGCATTGTGAGTTTAAGCCATTAAGAATACAATTTGGTCAGCTAAATCCCAAATTATCAGCCCATCCTTGTTTGTTCAGTATCCAGGTAGATACCTAACAAGTTTTCTTTTTATTGCTAATTTCCATACCAAATTTATTTAGTTGAAGACTTTCACTAGATATATATATATATATATATATATATATATATATACACACTCGGGTCTCTTTTTATGCCGTTTTGAAATTGAAATTATGCGGTGCATATTTCATGCAAATTTGGGGTTTCCCCATTCTACATAATGAACAGCATGGTGCAGCACATTCTGGTGTAACATGTAAGCAGTGAGTGTCCGTGAAGTTTAATTTTGCATGTGAGTAAGTGTTTGTCTTTTCATTATCATAAATCTAATTTTTGCTCATTTTTATTTTAAAGATTTAATATGGCCCAATGGAGAAAAAAAAGCACCAAAGAAAATTGCAATTTTAGATCGCTTAGCAAAAGGAGAGGGATCTACTGTGATTGGTAAACATTTTAATTTAGGCAAATCTACTATAAGAGCAATTAACCACGCTACCGGCCAAGACGTCTATAGAATTCAGGGTTATCATGTATGTGAAATGCATATTAAAATTGTAATACCATTGATATTACATTGAAATATAGGATGGATACGAAGCGTATGAGGATGTGTATTTGATCCATAATGGCCGGTACGGTGGTTAAAAAGAATGAAGTCGCAATAAGAAAATTTGTCATTTCTGGCACAAAACTAAGTGCCAAATTATCATCGTACTCAAGGGATGCTTTATTTGAAAAAAAGGAACGAGCACTCATAATTTGGATTGAAGAATTAACTCAAAAGAATTCCTATAAGTGGTTATTTAATTAAACAAAAACCTCTTCAGTTTTATGAACAGATGAAGCAATCGGAGCCATTTACTTACTTCTGCTTCCCAGGCTGATAAAGAATTTTCGGCTAGCAAAGGATGGCTAACTGGGTTTTTAAAAAGGAATGCACTTCATAACGTGAAGATTACAGGCGAGGTTGCAGCAGCAGATGAAGAAGCAGCCAAAAATTTCAAGAGAAGTTAGCCAAATTATTGAAGATGGTGGATATTATCCCAATCAAGTGTTTAATGTTGACGAAACAGGATTGTTCTGGAAGAAAATGTCTAGTTGAACTTACATCACAAAGATGAGAAAAAAGCAAGTGGGTTTAAAGCAAGCAAAGATCAAGTGACATTGTTACTTTGTTGCGATGCATCAGGGGATGGAATGTTGAAACCCTCCTAGTAAATTGAGATCTAAGACCATGTGCTCTAAAAGGAAAAGATCTAAAACAGCTGCCAGTACATTGGATGGCTAATACAAAGGCCTTGGTAACAACTGCTGTATTTACTGAATGGTTCAATAATTGCTTTGTACCAGAAGTGGAAACATATATGAAGCAAAAAGCTCTCGATTTTAAAGTTTTATTAATTGTTGACAATGCACCAAGTCATCTGCATTTAGAACATCCAAATGTGCAGGTAGTGTTTTTTCCACCCAATACAACAAGCATTATTCAGCCATTAGATCAAGGCATAATTGCTACTTTTAAAAAATATTACGTTGAGCATACTTTTCAATTTATATTGGATAAATTGAAAACGAATCATTAACAGTAACTGATGTTTGGAGAAAATTTTCTATTTTGGACTGTTTAAATCATGTTGCATCTGCTGTCGCTGAAATCAGACCACAAACTTTAAATGCCTGCTGGAAATCAGCTTGGCCTGGATGTGTTGCAAACAGTGCAACCATTCAAACATCTACATTATGAGTTGAAATCATTACTTTGGCACATGAAATTGGTGGAGAAGGTTTTGATACATTTAGCCAGAACGATGTAGATGAATTGCTTGTGGATAATGCCTTAAGTGCTGATGATATTATTGGATATCGATTGACTTTTAGATATCGTCGAAGATCCAGAAAACGATAGTGAAGTGGAAAAAAAACTTGTCCCCTCACTGCAAAATAATTTGAGGTCTTGAACTGTGCAATAAATATGTCTGAACCATTGCCTTTACCATACAGATCTGATGCGTTGACTATCTCTTCTGGTGATGAAAGTGATTTTGCGCCAGTTCGCAAACGTTGCTGAATATTGTCTAATAGCAATGATATTCTGATGAAAAAATGGAAAAAAAAAAATGTTACTTTTCAATAAAATTAAATGAATAAAGCTTCAAAACAAACTTAGACATTCTTATTTTCCTGAATTTTTATAAACATTTCATGCGATTTTAGGTTTAATTCATTAAATGTGTGTGTGTGTGTGTGTGCACGCGTGAGAAAGAAAGAGACAGAGAGAGAGAGATCACATAGTAGTTGCTTTCCATTATTATTTATTATAATGATGCATGTGTGTACATATTTTTTCTGAAAATGCATTTTTGTTGATCTCTAATGATCTCTAAATTTGTGGATCTCTATTTTATGATTAAAATACAATTGTATTTTGCTTACTATAATTTTTTTCCATTTAATAAAAAAATTGGAGATCTTAAAACCAGTCACATGATTTTTATCTCATGTTTAAAGACTAAAGCTGTCCAATAAAATATTTTTTTAAAATATCATTACCATTATCATTATCAATAAAATTATCATTGCACAAAAGACCAAAGCCTAAGATAAATCATGCTACATGCGAACAGGGTTCAAGAGAAAACTAACTTGTAGACAGTAGACATTCATTTTGAAGAGTTAGAGATTACAGTCTTTGAAGAATATTTAATGGGAAACAGTCTTCCAGAGAACTAAGATTGATTAAATGAAAGATGAATGGGAATAGCAGTTTCAGTGAGTTAAAAATTTAACTGCAAAAGGATGTTGGTCAGCTCTTGGTTGCATTATTTAACAGAAATGAAAAGTATGATGGATGCCAATTCTGTTGTACAGCACCCATGGAAATATCTGTAGAAGAGATGCAATGCAAAAACTAATCACCTTTGAGACGGGAGAGAGTTTTTGTGAGCAAGGGGTTGTCAAAGCCAGAGAGAGTTTTTTGTAAGCAAGGGGTTGTCAACATGTGCCTTTTTCTGCACAGCATCAACAATTTGTAGAGAAATTTTGGTTGCATCACCCTAAATGTGACAGCAGTATTCGAAGATTGGGTAGATTTACAGAGTTAATAGGTGGACAGATGAAAAGTAATGTCTTAAGAAAAAAAGGATGCCAAGTTTCTTGGAAGGCTGGGGATGCTATAGAAATGATTTGTTTGTATCAGGAAAGGCTTGGAAACGTGGTCTTGACTGTTAAGTATTTTAAAAGGAAGGGCAGAAGAACTCTTTTTTTTTTATTATTTTGTGAGAAAAAAAGACAAAATTGTGTTTTGGAAGCTTTATAGATGACCAGGTTGTCATCATTCCATCAAAGGATGATATTGGAGATCAGAGTTAAGCACACTGATTATAGATGATCTTGAAGCTTTTGAGATGTTTTGAGCACAAGATTTGTCACATTGTTAGGAAAAATTATTATGAAGGGATAACTTTGGTGAATTACAAGTGGTAGCAAGGTGACTGAAGCAAATGAAATAGTTGAATTACTTAGCGATCACTTTTGATGTGTATCTTCTAGATAGCGATAATAATCAATCCTGTCACATCAGTTACTGATGTGACAGGATTGATATAAGACTCATCATCATCATGTGTTGTCTCCATCCAGGAGGATGACTGCCATGATATGACTCATGGTTGACTATGGGCATAAGGATAATGTGGTGAGGACCCTATCTCTTCCTGTTTAGGATATTAAAAATCCTTAATATGACTAATACAGCCATGGAAGTGACCCTAATTAGGCCACTTGTCTTGTCACCAGATTGTTCCAAGGTGGTGAGGGGCAAGATAATCCCATTACATAAAACTAGCCCCAAAACAGAGGTAACAAATTATAGACCAATCACTTTCTGCAATGAATAAAGTGACATTTCAGTTGAGTAAGGAAAATGGCTACACATGATATTGTTAAACTTTTCAAAGGTATTTGAAAGACACCACAGAAATGATTACATAAATTAGAGCTGAGGATGGACATGAGGCTGATGAGATGGATAGAAGGAATGGCTGATGGATAGACATCAGAAAACAGTATATGCTGGAATCAAATCTAAGAGAAGGTAGGTAACTAGTGAGTGTAATTTATGCATTAATAATATTGAGAATCATCAGAGAAATATCAGTTTGCTGATGATGCCAAACTGGAAAGGACGACTACTTAATAAAAGTGACATAGCGATACTGGAGAAAATTAGAGAAAAGAGTAATGTTTTCCAGTTCAGTGTGGCAAAATGTAAGGTTATGTATTTTGAGATGAACAGACTTCAAATGAGGCCTAGGAATTTGGGGTTTGTGGTGATGACGGAGAGTTGAATTTCAGAGGACGTATTGCAGAAGTGTACAAAATAGCTCTAAGGATTACTTGATTGTTGAAGAACATGCTGACAAGCAGAGATAAGTAAGTTATTAATTCCTCTTTATAAAATTTTTTACTACATCTGGACTACTGCACACAGATTTATTATTATTATTATAATTATACGGGCACCTCCATGGAGTGTGAAGACTCATTGTGGGAAACCCAATCTATCCACACAGTCTGTCATACTTCTCCTTGAACCCGTTAACAGAAAAAGCACTCACAACTGACTCTGACAACCCATTCCACTCATTCACCACTCTCCAAGCAAAAAGTCTAGTCCTCTCATCCCTACTGACCACACCTTTATTCAACTTCCAGGTGTGACCCCTTGTTCTGGTCCCTCTAGCCAAGTACTGAAACATTTCCCTTGCATCTGTCCTATAAAACTTAAATGTTCCTATCATATCCCCTCTTTTTCTCCTATCAACCAACTTCTGCAATCTGCATACCTTCAATCTATCCTCATAGGGAACATTCCACAGGCCACTCACAATCTTGGTCACTCCACTGAATCCTCTTCACTACTTCCTCATCCCCAAGAAACTCACGGGACCAGACTTGAGCACAGTAATCTAGATGTTGGCATATCAAGGCCTTATAAAGAGGAATTACAACTTCCTTATCTCTACTTGTAAATGTGTTCTTCACTAGCCAAGTAAAGTTATGTTATGTTACCTTAGCAATATGCCTTCTAAACTTTAACTCTCTGTCTATCACCCTCCCCCTCCTAAATCTAGCTTCATCTATTTCCTGGAATACAGTGCCATTAATGTGATATACAGCTTGTAATCTATTTATCCCAAAATGCATAACTTGACATTTCTCAACATTCAACTGACACCCATTAACTTTTGCCCATACTGACAGCCTATTTAAATCTTCCTGCAAGCTCTCCACATTGCCTTGAGTAACTGTTACTCTAGCTAATTTTGCATCATCAACAACAACTGAATATTTCCTTTCAGGTTATTTCCTATATCATTTATGTACAAATTAAACAGCAATGGTCCCAGCACTGTACCTTGTGGCACACCACTAGTCACCTGCTTTCATCTCAGTTCTTCCCCTCCATATATCAGTTTTTGATATCTGTCCAGCAGTCACCCTCTTATCCACTTAACCAGTCATATCCATCCCCATTTGTTCTAATTTGTGTAACAGTGTTTCATGTGATATTCTGTCAAATGCCTTTGCAAAATCGTGTAGCCATTTCCTTTATCCAACTCAGCTGTTACCCTATTATATGAAGTTAGTAAATTACTAAGGCATGACCAACACTTCACAAAGCCATGTTGACTCTCATACAGTATGATATTTTTATCTACTCATTCCTGAATTCTCTTTTTTACCAATTTTTCTAGTACTTTTACGACCACACCTGAGATACTGATTGGTCTATAATTTGTCTGTGGTCTTAGAACTTCCCTTATGCACAGGAATAATTTTGCCCTCTTTCCCCTCTCTTGGAACTCTACCAGAGCTGAGACTTTAAACAGCTTAGTTAAAGGCATTGCCAGTTCCCTTGAACATTCTCGCAAATCCTAGCTGATATCCCATCTAATCTGACAGCTGTATTTACATTGAGATTCTGCAATATTCTGAGAACCCCCATTTCCCTGAAAGTTGAAAAGGAAGCTGTGAGCAAGAGGGTGAGGAGTGGTTTCTTTGCATGGAAGGTGGTTGAACCGTGAAATTCATTGTCTGATAGAGTGGTGAGAGCAAGAATGGTCAATAAGTTCAAGGAGTAGTATGATAGGTTTTGTGTTTCCTAGGAAGGACCTCCCACGATGAGTCTTTTGACTCCATGGAGCCCTGAATAATAATAATAATAATAAATATTATTATTCAGGTATCTATCACATAGGTTAAAGCAGTAACCTCATTAGGAAGATATATGCTTGCAAAGTGGTCACTTAGTAACTCAACTATTTTATCTGCTTCTGTCTCCTCTTGACCATCATCACTCATTAAGATTAATCTCCCATAGTAATTTTCCTCTTACTTGCCACATAATGAAAGAACTCGTTGGGATTTCCTTTGGCCTTCTTGGCTAAATTCTTCTCATAATATGATTTTGCCCTTCCTTGCCATGCTGGTCACCTTTCTTGCCTGAGACTTGTACTGTTCATGAGTTTGCTGGTTACCTTTCTCTTTATATACCCTCCACAGTATTTTCTTCTTCTGCAACTCATGCTTAATGATATTACTCATACATAACTCCTTGTTGAGAGTTTATTTTTCACTTGGTTAGACTATAATAAGTTTAGTTTAATCCTTTATCCAAGTGTGAGCAAACAAAGTTTGCGCCTAAAAGTATCTTCAGGACTGGGGTAAGGTAGTACAACACCGGGCAACTCGTTGTAAAGGTGGAGAAAGCTCTCATCACTCCTAACTCAGTATCTCCCATAATGCAAAGCACATCTCCTTGCAGATATGTGTAATGCTATGCATTACGGCTTACCCCAGTCCTGAAGATGCTTTCAGGTGCAAACGTTGTTTGCTCACACTTGGATAAAGGATTAAACTAAACTTATTATAGTCTAAGCAAATGAAAAATAAACTCTCAACATCTTTCTCTGAATCCGGAGTAATTTAATAATAAGGTTGTACACCCTTTGGCAACTCTTATAGGTTGGGATGACCTCTCATTGCTTCTGCCTTGGTGTTTCCACTACTGGGCCTGGCTCCCACTGACGAGACCTCAATAAAGGTCGAAACCGGTTTGGGTAGTGGCCCTTGCCTTAATGCATAGCATTACACATATCTGCAAGGTGATATGCTTTGCATTATGGGAGATACTGAGTTAGGAGTTATGAGAGCTTTCTCCACCTTTGCAACGAGTTGCCCGGTGTTGTACTACTTTACCCCAGTCCTGAAGATACTTTCAGGTGCTAACTTTGTTTGCTCACACTTGGATAAAGGATTAAACTAAACTTATTATAATCTAACTCCTATCTGATTAACCCTCCTTACCCTAGGCATACATTTATATTAATTTAATTATTAATAGGATGCAGTATTAAATTTAATACTGCTTCCTCTAGATAACCCTTAACTATATCCCATGCACTACTAACATCCTTACCTTGCAGTGTTGTGTGCCATGGTACAGATTTAAGCTTTTTCCTAAGCACATCATGATCACCTGCCTTGTAGTTCCACAAATACCCCTTCTTGATAGAATGTTCCTCATGTTTTACAATCTCCCAAGTCAAGACTGCATGGTCACTTTCACCAATTGGAGGCAATGTTGTCACCTTGGTTATGAATAGCTCTTCTGATCCTATGACCAGGTCCAATACTCTCTTGCCCCTAGACCCCATCCATCACATGCTGCCTTAAGTAATTATCTCTCAGTTGGTGTATAAATTCTATTTCCTCTCTGCCATGTGATCTTTCTTCCTTCCAGTCTTTATCTTCATAGTTGAAATCCCCCATAATAATCACTCAACTTGTACTCATTGTACTAATTTGGTGATACATGTCTTTCAGATCATCTATGGAACTCCCTGGCCTATAGCAACAACCAACTGTATATTTGTTTTATTGGTCTTAATCTCACACCAGATTGCTTCAAATGAACAGTTACCCTCCTGCCTGTCTCCTGTTCCTTTTGGTTGCAATTCATCTGTTATCATCAGCGGTACTCCTCCCCCCCCCCCATCCCATCGTCTTTATCTTCCCTGAAAATACTAAACCCTTCACATTATATCCCTGTAACTAGATCATCTGCTGTTAGCCAAGTCTCAGTCCCTCTTGTTCCTGATACTTCTGGCAGTAGTATATGGAAATGGCAACATCCCTTTATCCCCCCCCCCACACCTTTACTTTTTGAATTGACTACCCTATTCAATATTTTTGCTTGAGAGACTAGATTCCTCATATGGTCATTCTCACATTCACTCATTTCATGGGTGCCTTCACACAAACTCATTTGCTTTCACCCGAATTGTTTAAGTTTCCCTGAATTTGCACGTCAGCATGCTCAATGAACAAAGCTCTCTCTCTCTCTCTCCAGACACCTGACACCAAAACCATTTCAGTTGTAGTCCATCTGCAATGTACAAATCCTTCTATCCATCAAACAGAGACCACAGATCCACAAATTCTACATCATTCCTTTTGTGCAATCTACATATAGATTCATTGGCTATCAATGCCCTCCTCCTCAGTTTGCCTCTATCATATTTTTTTAGGAGACTTACAGTCTTCACCTTCTCACTCTTCAGTTTTGTCTCTTCTAACAACTCCTTTCCATCCTTCCCCCATAGAATACTTCTCGCCTCTCAAATCATTTGTAACAACCAAGACAATTATTCCCTTCAATTTACTTTTTTGCATCTGGATGGCATGGCTAATATTGTGAATTTTTGCTCCCAAGAAACACGATTTTTTTCACACTTTTGTTAAGTACTCCCCTGGTTATTGAGTCTTCATACGTAATTTTCTCCTTAACTTGTTTTCTTACTTGTTCAGTTGGTCTTTATTATTCTTTTATGCTTTTGGATCACCTGCTTCTTTGTTTTTTCAGCCCTTGTTAACACTTGCCGCTTCTGCAGTTTTTCTATTTCGCGCTTTGTTCTATGAAGGATAACATTTAAGCGTGCTGTTTCTTTATTTTTATCCTTTCGTTCTTTTCTATTTCCATGGCCACACATTCAACATTATTAACATAATTTTCTGTCTTATTGTCACTATTTGTTGCATTCTCTTCACCTAACAGACACTCACTTTTAAAACACTTAATACATACTCTCTCTCTCCAGTTTCAATTTCTTTCCACATATTCTTTAATTTTTTCAACGTATACACTGCACTGAATAATATCCCTCAAATTCAAATCACCAGACAACGTGGTCTTTGCCGGCAGTGTTTTTTTTGTTGGTGTCATGCCGACAATATCACAATAAAAATGTCATAAATATAGTAATATTCTAAAGACACTCAATCTACACTAATACACTAAGAGAAAAAAAAAAAAAAGCTAACGCCTTTTTATTCCCATATAGGGAGTAGGCGAGGCCATTTTAGCCCTATCTAACTTCAATATTTACTAATTTATTAATATTAATGCACTAATATACTATAATACTCTACTTTTCTGATGAAAAAACAAAACAGATAAAAATCATTAATTTCACACGAGCGCTAAATTATATGCCCACTCGCAATTAATATAAAAACTTTATAAAGAGGAATTAATAACCTACTTATCTCTGCTTGTCAGCATGTTCTTCAACATAGTTAATAGGTGGAAAAGAGGCAGTGTGATAGAAACATTTAAGTTATTAAAGGTGTTTCATAGAATAGATATAGAAGAAATATTTTAGAAATGACTGTATAGGAGACAATAAGAAGTTACCCATGTATGTTATGTAAGCGTGTGATTAGTACGTGAATACTTTAAATAGTGGTGAATGAGTGGGTAAATTGCCAGAGTGATTCACACTCATTCTGGGTGAACGAGTGTGTGTGAATTACACCCTCCCCCCCAATCTTCCTGTTTTGCTTTTCTTCATCTCTTACAGTTTGTTTAGCCTTAACTAGTAAGCTAAACAAAGTAAGGCTAAACAAACTATCAAAAAAATATTATGAACACAGGCTTAAGTTATTCTGATGTAGTGCTGGAAGATGGGACACCCAGGTCAGAAGACACTGAAATGGCTACTGGGGAAGAGCAGAGGAGCTTCCAATGAAGTTAACAAGAATAATGAAGCTGGATCAAAGCCTTCTGGAAGTTCAACTTCTGATAGAGTTAATCTCAGAAGATGATGCGTCTGCTTTACTGATTTACATAAAATAGGAACATGAAATGTAAGAAGCATGTATCAATGAAAACTGGAACTGTTGGAAAAAGAAATAAGAAGAACTCGATTTAAGATGTTAGAAATCATTCCTGTCTATCTCAGTTTCACTGAGATAGACAGGAATGGGTCACTTGGATACCAATGATTTCATGATGTGTTACTCTGGACATGAAAACCTTCAAAGAAATGGAATGGCATTCATAGTGATCAGATAATACAGAAAATGCATTTTAGGTTACAACCCAGAATAATTCTAATCAGAATAAAGGTTACCCAGTGAATGTTACACTTATACAAATGTATTCACCCACTAAAGATTCAAGTGAAGAATTTTACAGCAGCTTGCAACAAGTAATATACAGTATTGATAAAAACAGATTTTCTCTTGATATTCATTGATTAGAATGCAAAATTGAGTGAAAAAGAAGAACTAGGCATGACTGGAAAATTTGGTTTAGGACTGAGATTTCTCAGTCCTAAACTATTATGGAAGCAGGAGAAAGGATGTTGGAGTTTTGTGTTAAGAATAATTGCTTCCAACAACATAAAAGAAGATTGTACATATTGACTTCACCTAATGGAGAATACAGAAATCAGATAGATTATATTGTTGCCATCCAACAGTTGAGGAGTGCTATCCAAATAGCAAAAACACTACCTGGTGCAGGCTGTGGGACAGATCATGAATTATTGATAAATTGAAATTAAGGACTAAGAAGAAGCAAAAGGACAGTATCAGATGTGATTTAAATCCTATAAATGAAGCATTTAAAGTAAGTTGGTAAGAAATTAAAATGTTTAGAGAAGACAGGAAGAGAATTAGAAGAACTATGGAAAGAAACAAAATGTACAGTCATAGAAGCAGCAAAGAAGACTAAATAAAGCTACAAGAAAGAAAGAGAGAGATTGTAAAAGGTTGTCAGAAGAAACTATTCAAATAGCTGAGGAAAGAAGAAAAATGAAACTTCAGAGAAACAAAGGATTAGACAACTGAGTGCAGATTTCTGAAGACAGGCTAGGAAAGATAAAGAAAACATCTGAACAAAAGGTGAAAGGAAATTCAAGAAAGCAATATTATGGGTAGAACAAGTGATCTGTTTAGAAAATTAAATGATGTTACAGGGAAGTTTATCCCTAGATTAGGAGTTGTAAAAAGTAATTTGGTAAATATCTAATGGAAGAGGAAGCAGTTAAAAAAAAAAAGATGGAAAGTGTATGTAGAGGATTTGTACAAGAAAGATAATAATATTGAAGCAGAATTTGAAAGGAGATAATTTGTTGAGGAACCCATGATAATGAAAAGTGAAGTGATATCAGCAATGGAACAGCTGCCAAAAGGAATGAAGTAGTGAATATATTGACACCAAAATTTGTCAATAGGTTTGGAAGAAAATATACTGGCTGGAGATTGGAAAACATCAGTATTCATCCCAATTCCAAAAAATCAAATCCTAGACATTGTGAGAGTTACAGAACCATCTCTTTAATTTCACATGCAAGTTAAGTTATGCTAAAACTGATCCAGCAAAGGTTGGAACCTTATGTGAATAGAAAAATGCCACAAGAACAGGCAGGCTTTAGAAGAGGTTGAGGAACTAGAGACCAAATAGAAAACATGAGATAGATTATGGAAAGAACAAGAGAATTTCAGAAGGAAGTATTCATTTGTTTTATTGATTATAAGAAAGCTTTTGATTGTGTGGATCACAACAGGCTGTGGATTGTAATGAGATCAGTGGGAATAAATACCTGAACATCTAATTCTCTTGATAATGTATGACAACCAAGAAGTCAAGAAGTATAAAAACAGTCTTTGGAGAAACAAACAGTGTTTGAGTGGAAAAAGGGGTGCAGCGGGGTTGTATACTGTTGCCCTACCGTTTTAATATGTATAGTGCCTATATTATGTGAATGGCTGATTTAGACAAAGATCCAGCTAGAATTAAGATTGGTGGCAGAAAAATAAATAATTTAAGATATTTAACAACCCACATAGCAGAAACTAAGGAAGATCTGGAGCGATTTATTCTATTGGTTAAGACAAAAAGTAACAAAGCCGGGCTTAATTTAAACATCAGCAAAACAAAAGTGATGGCTTCTGGCAATTTAAATGAATTTATAATGGAAATAAAATAGAAATCATTCAAAGTTATGATTTACTGGAGTCCAGAATCAGAAATAATGGTATATGTGAAGATGAAATTAAAAGGATAGTCATGGGGAAAAAAAGTGATGTTAAATTTTAAAAAAATTATGAAAGATAGAGGTGTGAGTAAGACCACAAAAGTTAGAATTGTCAAAGCAATGGTATTTCCAGTAGTGATGTATGGATGTGAAAGCTGGATTATTAAGAAGAAAGACGGAAAGCAAATTGATTCATTCGAATTATGGGTGTGGAGGAGACTATAAAGAATCCCATGGACTGTAAGAATGACCAATAAGAAGACGGAATGCTCCTTGGAGGCGATGATTGTTAAACAGAAGTTGATGTACTTTGGTCATATTATGTGAGCTGATGAATCATTGGAAAAGGCAGTTATGTTGGGGAAGACTGAGGGAATGAGAAGAAGAGGGAGACCATAAAAAAGAGTGGGATGGACAACATAAAAGAACTTACCAACATGAAATTACAATTACTGAAAGAAAGGCCGAGTGGGATGGAGAGGCCTTTGTTCGCAGGACCACCAAGAGTTGAAAACAACTGGGTGGCAAATAACAACAATGATAGATATTGTGTGAATAATGGTTGGTTTGAGCCTCTGGGTTTACTATAGAGCAGGGGATTCTCAACCTATGGTACGCGTACCACTGGTGGTACGTGAGCCACTGCCAGGTGGTATGAAAACAGATTTGCTTACTGTACATCTAATACCTTGAATTAAATATAGTGGCATGCCACTGGAAAAGGTTGAGAATCCCTGCTATAGAGGATAATTTTCATTGCAGTACTAATCTACCAGTATATGCAAGCAATGATTATTATTGCTATTCGACATTCTCACAGTATCTATCATACCTTGTCTTGAACTCATTCACTGTCATAGCACCCACAACAGACTCTGGCTGTTTATTCCACTCATTTACCACTCTAAAAGTAAAGAACCCAGCTCTAACACCCTTACTAACCATACTCTTGCCCAGCTTCCATAGATGTCCCCTAGTCCTCCCACCACCAGTCCTGATCTCAAAAATATCCTCTGAATTAATTCTATAGAAACCCTTCATCAATTTGAATGTCTCAATCATATCTCCTCTTTTCCGCCTATCAACCAATTTCTGCAACCCACAAATCTTCAACCTGTTCTCATAAGGTTCATTCCATAGACCTGCTGTCATCTTGGTCACTCACCTCTGGATCCTCTCAACCTCCTCCCCATCAAGAAGAAACCTAGGTGACCAAATCTGGGCACAGTCGAAATGAGGTCTTATCAAGGCTCGGTACAGAGGAACAATAACTTGCTTATCTCTGCTCGTCAAAGTATTCTTCAGCAACCAAGTGATTTGATGAGCTGATTTAGCCACTTTTGCAATGTGCCCTCTAAACTTCATCTCCCTATCCACCAACACTCCCAAGTCCCTGGCCTCATCAACTTAAGATATGCAGATATCCATGAGTCCCTTGCCCATTGGTGTCTGATGTGGTTGTCATTCTTTGCCATACTACTCCATTACATTATCTACCCACTCTTATCCTGTTTATACTGTCCATTGTACCAAACATCTAAGTTTCGATCTTTCTACTGTTATCCATCCTACAGATGCCTGAATAGCTTGTTCCCTTCGAATTATTTTCTGCATTAGAATCTCTTTGCAGTTTACTTTTCTACACAGTTCTTCATTTGTTACCTTTTGCAGCCACCCAATTTGTAGAATCTTTCTATAACACGTTCTTTCAAATGCCAATATTGATCTCACAGTCTTTGACCATTACCCATGTCTCACATTCATAGAAAGCATTTGTGAACATGCATGCTTCCAGCAGTCTTAGCTTTGTGGCAAGGGTTAGTGATTTACTTTTCCATATCCATTGCCTGTAAGTTTACTTTCACCTTTTTACAGTCTAAATTGCACAGTGTTGCTCCCTAGGTATGCGAAGCTCTTAACTTCTTCCAACTCTCGAAAATTGACCTTTATTTGCTTTTTCAACCTCTTCTTTCCTATTATCATTGTTTTAGTAGTCTCCCCCTTTTGTTCATTTTTAATCCATTTATATTTTAATTAAAGATAATTTAACTGATCTCAAACAGAGATGGAAGGCATTCCTCCCCCCCTCCCTGTTGGAAATTCAGGTTTCTCATCCCACAAAACATCTGTGGGATGATTCTGTGAGATGAATGTTGGCATTTGAAAGACATGTTGTAGAAAGATTTTACAAATTGGGTGGCTTCAAACGGTAACAAATGAAGAACTGTATAGAAAAGTAAACTGCAAAGAAACTCTAATGCATTAATACTTGAATTAAAGCTAATTTAGCCAGTCTCAAACAGAGAATGAAGGCATCCCTCCCTCCTGGAAATTCATGTTTTTTATCCCACAAAACAAACAAGCTAGCCAGAACACATTGGAGCTAACAGATGTATTCAAGTGATTTTTCTAGTCCTTGTTGCTTCGGCCATAATCTCAAACAACATTAGCAGCAGCAACAGACAATACAAAGGAAACTAGAAATGGTCACACATGAAGCCTAAAGTCTTAGACAGAACACACTTGCTTGACAAAATCATCATAGTTACACTCGCCAGTGAGGTGAGACACAAGAAATGATTTCACAATATGTAAACTATCTGTTTGCATATGACAAGCCATATGCAAACAAAATAATCTTGTTTTCAGAATATATAATCAACCAGTAATTAAGTTAATCTCCTGAGACCCCCATTTTATTAAAAATGCAGATAGATTCATTTTATATTTTGAAATAAATAGCAGAATATTTATTAAATTAAAGATGCCAAGAAATAATATTCTTGGTTTCATCCTTTAACTAAGTGTAAACAAAGTATGCATGCAAAGTAATTTCACGACTGGACTACTTGTATATAGAGGCTGATTACTTCATATCATTTGCTTTAATATCCCACAATGCAAGGCATGTATAATGCTATTCATTATGGGAAGGGCCACTACCCAGACTAGTTTTGACCTTTATTGAGGTATGCTAAAGTGCTGGGGATACCTCTCCAAAAGAGGTATCCCCCCGCACTTTAAAAAAAAAAAATATATATATATATATGTATATATATTTTTACAACATTGGAGGGTGCATAATAGGACTCTAGATCTTTTGTCCGGTACAATTGTATTGTTTCATTCACACACTGTCTTGTATACATGCTGTGTTATCACTGATGATGTTGATTTGAAATTCAGCTATATGTAAGCAAGTTAATAAAACATCTTTTTATAAAATAGTTCTTTTAGTGTTGTTAATACTATTAAAAATAAGTCATAATTAACTGTAAACACCTAAGTTTATCTGTTAGACAAGATGTTCCTTTTCAGCAGTCTGTCATGGCTTTGTACATCCAGTGTAGATCTCAGCATTAATATCAAGAGGATGTTTTGCTCAGTAGTGCTTTACTGTAGCACTTTAGGACTGATATTATGATCAGGCTGAGGGTTAGCCAACTAGGAATCCTCTTCTAGATACTGAACATAGTATGTAGAAGAGGATTCCTGTTTATGACACTGTTATGCATGCTATCTGCCTCTTAAAACTATTGTTTTTATATATCTTGATAAGCTTAATGTAGCTCTATTAATTCAGATTTTGGTTTATGAATAACTGCAGATTCCACAGAAAGTGCTGTGTTTCAACTTGCTTTGATCACTGTTATTTTTTTTTTTTTCCTTTATTGTGTGCATGTGTATGTGTACATGGATGATCTCCAGAGCATAGTTTGTCAGGCCTAACTAACTAACTAACTGACCATGGCTATATTCTTGTCTTCATAATAGACACTGTCACTTCTCTGATTTCCAGGTATTATACCAGGTCCTCTAAAATTAGCAAAACACCATCACAAAATGATTAGAAAATTCTCTTTCACAGAGTCTGCTGGAGCCAAACAAAGATTGAAGCTGCTTTATATGTGATTGTCAGTTTATGGAAACCTCTGAAAGGCACTATTAATGACTAAATACCAAGCATTCTCGTTGTAATCTTGTTGCAAACATCTAGAAAGTGAGAACATCAAATTGTCAGTCAGCATTTTTTTTTTTTTTTTAATAATCCTTATAAAGTTGCATTTTCTTACTGATATAGCTGTGATCGAGATTTCCTTTGTAAACATAGGTGACAAATACAAATATTTATTCGTAGTGTCATTGTTATCAGTGTTCTGTCTGAGGATGTCCTTTACACAAGTGGTAAAATAAGTTAATTTATTGAAATTACTTCTTTATATATATATATATATAAAATTAAGTTTCTTCTGTTATGTCAGATAGCCAAGTAAATCTGTTGTATCAAATATATATATATATAAAATTAATGAAATTTAATGACTAGAAGCTGAGAGATACCAAAATAGAAAGAACTATTTATTATTTGAATGTATGCACAACTAGTTCATAGAAAACATCTTTGGGTGCAAAACACAATAAGATAAATATGAAAAAATATACATTACAAGTTCTACAGTTATAAATTAATTTGAAAACATATTTTTGATGTTTGAGGGCATTCTGGATGCCATAATATTTGTGGGCATGGTCTCATATATGCCAGAGCTGGATAGCTGAAGAGTGACAATCTGATAGGTTAGTATTAATTATATATTGGCTTTTATCCTTTATCCAAGTGTAAGCAAACAAAGTTTGCACCTGAAGTACTTTCAGATCTGGGAAAACTACTAAGGCAAGTTCTCATCACTTGCCTTAGTATTTCCCATAATGCAAAGCACATCTCCGTAGTCGACATGTTTAATGCTATGCATTAAAGAAAGGGCCACTACCCAGACCGGTTTCAACCTTTATTGATGTCTCATCAGTGGGAGCCAGACCCAGAGGTAGTTATACTAAGGTGGAAGTAATGGAGAAGTCATATTTACCTATACTGGTTGCCAAAAGGTCACACCCTATTATTAAAATTCTCTGAATTAGAGATAAGTTTATGGAAGTTTTTTCACTTGGCTATACTACTAATTATATATTGAGTTTTATCCTTTATCCAAGTATAAGCAAACAAAGTTTGCACCTGAAGTACTTTCAGGACTGGGGCAACTTGTGGTAAAAGTGGTATAAGTTCTAATCACTTGCCTTAGTATCTCCCATAATGCAAAGCACATCTCCTTGTGGACATGTATAATGCTATGCATTAAGGGAAGGGCCACAACCCAGACCATATACATGTCCTCAAGGAGATGTGTACTGCATTATGGGAGATACTAAGGCAAGTGATGAGAACTTATACCACCTTTACCACGAGTTGCCCCAGTCCTGAAAGTACTTAAGGTGCAAACTTTGTTTGCTAACACTTGGATAAAGGATAAAACCCAATATATAATTAGTAGCTTTGCCAAGTGAAAAAACTTCCATAAAGGTTAGTATTAAGATGGACCAAATTGAGGACAATTTCTGTTGATTCCAAAATTCTTCTCTCCAGCTCATCGTAGTATCTATAAATGTTTTCTGATTTGTTTCAAATCACTGGGTGAGTGACAGAATCTTCACCATTACAGTGAGCAGAATTAAGAACATGATTAGATGGCTGTATATCTGCCATAGATCTTGCCTGCATGAATGTATCCAACAATACTATAAGATTTGGAATGCCTTCAAATGTCAGCAATAGATATGCAAGTTAATTTATAGCTATTGTTCCTGTGATGTATATTTTTATATTTCTCTTTTCAGGTTATCCACCTGATGAAGCCTCCAAAAAGATGAAACTAGTTGTGCATTCAAATAATAAATAGTTTTTTTCTATTGTGATATCTGTTAGCTACTAGTCATTAAAATTCTTTAATTATGTCATATAACCGAGTAAATCTATTGCATCGTGTGTGTGTGTGTGTGTGTGTGTGTCAAATAGCCAACTAAATCCATTGTATCAAATAGATATTACTTGATCTGAATATAAGGTAATACTTCCATTCTTAAGAGCCCTGAGAATCATAAAGATTGCAATGTTTTTGTGAGTAAATATATAAAATTTCATAATTAAGTGGATAAGTAGCAATATAAAACAGAAGCAAAAAAAAAGTTGTGGAGGAATATAAACAAAAAGGTGATCAGCATGATCCTGAGCAATAAATATAAAGCACAAGTAAGGTAAGGAAGACTAAATCAGATTTTGAGAGAAAATTAGCTAAGCAGGCTACAGTAAATTCAAAAGTTTTTTTGCTGTGTAACAAGTAAGAGAAAGAATGATTATAGGAAGACAAGTTTATTCACTGCTTATGATAGGAAAGTGACAGAAGCAGAAATAGTAGTTCAGTTACTTAGTGATCACTTTGCAACGGTATACCATCCAGGTGGTGACTTTGCAGTTACTGATGTGAGAATTGAGGTAGATGAACTGGAGATACTCAGTATATTGAAAATATTGATGTGAATATGGCAGTGGGCCTGAGTGGTATGCTAGCTTGTATGCTATGAGAATGTGCAAGTAAACTGGCAGTGCCCTCTGACGAAGCTGTTTAATTTAAGTCTCAGGTTCCAAAAGAGGGTAAGATAGTTCCATTACATAAAGCTCCAAGACAGAAATAGCAAATTACAGACTCCAGAGATACATGAGTATTTTTGGAGTCTGTAATTCTTCAACTGCCATTCCAGAGACTGGAGTGGTGGTTAAAGTATTGGTAAAGTTGGTTAAAAGTAAAATTCAGAAATGAGTGGATAGGAATATAGGCAGTATAGTGGATAGGAATATATAGGGCAGCATGGTTTTGTAAAAGGGAGGTTCTGCCTCAGTAATTTATTCACATTTTATAATATGGTGACAGCAGAATTAAATAAAGGTAATGACTACACTATGATACTGCTGGACTTTGCAAAGGCATTTGACAGAATACCACATGGAAAATTATGACATAAGTTGGAGCAAATGGGAATGGATATGAGGTTGGCGGCATGGATGGGGGGGGGGGACTAATCGACAGGCATCAGAGGGTGGTGTTTGGTAGAGTGCAATCAAGACGAATTAGGGTGACTAGTACCTCAAGGCTGTGGAAGATGTGAAGGGAGATATTCAGTTGTTTGCTGATGATGAAAAACTGGGGAGGGCAGTAGTTGTTAAAGGTGATATAGATACCTTGCAGGATGATTTAAATAAATTGGCAGTGTGGGCAAAGGGTAGTAGTTGTCAATTTAATGTTGTAAACTTCTGTTACTTTGGAATGAAAGGATTATGTACTTCATATCATATTGATGGTACTAGATTACAAGAAATTCATGAGGTTAGGGATTTGTGGGTGCTGGTGGATAGAGATTTCGAATTCAGAGGAAATTTTGCAAGATTTGACATAATAGCTCAGTGGATTACTTGAATTTTGAAGAACACTTTCACAAGTAAAGATATGGAGGTTATTATCCCTCTTTATAAGGGTATGTTTTGGTCACGTGTTGATTAGTGTGCACAGATTTGATCACTGGAATTTCTTGGGGGGGGGGGAACAGATAGTAGTGGAGAGGATTCAGAGGCGAGTGACCAAGCTTCTGACAGATCTGTGGAATGGTTCCCTATGAGGATAGATTGAAGTTGTGTGGGTTGCAGAGTAAACTGACAGGTTGAGGAGAGGAGACATAACATAAACTTATAAGTTACTAAATGGATTCTATAAGATTGACACAAAAGAAATTTTTCAATACATGGGGAGTGTTGAAGATTGGAAGTTGTCTAAGAGCGTGATTAGTAAGGGTGTGCAAACTAGGTTCTTTACTTGGAGAGTGGTGAATGAGTGGAATGGATTTCCAGAGGTAGTTATTATTATTACATCACACCTCCAGGGAAGACTCATCGAGGGAAGGCATCTATTCTACAACTCTTCGTCTCACTACTCCACCAACCTTCATCATCTACCACCAATGGCATCTATCGTTGACTACCACCACTAGTACTTTCACAGACAATCACAAACATCCATGCCCAAGGTGGGATTCGAACCTGCAGCCTTTTGGCTGGAAAGCAGATACGCTAACCACTCGGCCAACCGGGCCAGCAAAGCTCCCCAACAGGGAATAAGTTTAAGGAGATGTATGATAGGTATTGTGTTAATAGATAGTGTGAGTCTTCTGCAATGAGACTTTTGACTCCATGGAGTACCCATATAAATAATAATAATAAATGATATTGCTTTTTTTTATTGTTACATGATTTTAAAGGTTATATGATCATGGAAGCATTGGACCATATTGTGACAACTCCTGTTTTTCTCTAAAGCAGGAATCCAAGTACTCTCATTGAAAAACATCATCTGGGCATAATTTGTAATACTCACTATAAAACATGTAAAAAATATTTTTAGGACTAATTCTAATACAATCTTTGAATATTAGAAATGAATAACAAATTGACCTTCCATTAACTTGAGGAAATTCGTAGAAAATCTAAGCAATCTTTACTTGAAGACATTACAGTGAAATCATACACAAACTAAACATATCATTTAGGTCTGTGGAATATATGAACATCTGTATATGAATGAAGTATCAGCATAGATTCCCTCATCTAGTAATATTTGTTCAGAAATCCAAAACGACCATCCATCACGACTGCTTACCATGTTTCAGTGATGAAATATTGCTATATTTTTCCAATTCATCAGCCATGCAACTGTCCAATTTCCTTATCTGTATATAAACAATCTCTGTAGAGGATAAAGTGTTTTACGGATAGTAAAGTGATCATTTTAGTAACAGAATCTTATTTCACAAATAGCAGTAAAGTGAAGACTTATTATCTGCATGTATCTGGAATATTTCTGGGAAAGGGGTTTTGGAGAAAGAACAAATTTTAATTTGTGAATTAAAAATAATAATGAGGAGATTTTAGACCTGTGGACTAAATTTGATGGATGGAAGGACTTATATAACATAAATGGATTACACTTAATGTATTCAAATATAGGTGTCTCAAGAAAGTTTTGTTCACTGAGAGTGTGAAAGCACAACATCTGGAAAACTAAAGGTATTTGGGTTGATGCAGATAAGTGGGTGCAGGCTCATGTCAAAATGCAGCATCTTGTCTCTCAAGCAGCAAAATTGAATGGGATAGTCAATAGAAGATGTACAGCTTGTATATACTAATGCTAGAAGTATCAGGAATAAGGTGGAAGAGTTTTTGGCATTGGTTAGTGCCACCATGCAAAAGTTATAGGCATTAGTGGCACTTGACTGTGAACAGAAGACATAGTTATTACAGAGATATGCTCTCTGTGAGTTGTGGGTTGCAGAATTTGGTTGATAGCTCGAAAGGAGGGGATATAACAGAAACATTTAAGTTATTAAAAGTGTTTTATAGTAGCAAGGGTGTGAGTACTAGATTTTATGCTTAGTGAGTGGTGAATAAGTGGAATGGGTTGCCAGTCATTTATGAGTGTTTTGTCAATGAGTTCAAGGAGAAGTATGATGGATGTTGTATGGACAGTGATAGTTTAGGTCTCTCATGATAAATTTTCAGACTCCATGTAGGTGCCCCTGCAAGAATAATAATAATAATTCCGTATGTTTACTGGGTCAGACTGAGAGGATTTAGATTTCCTCACTTATTATGTGTACAGAAATTATGACAACAGTTATAAACATATAAAATAAATCCTTAATATCTAATAGGTACGAAATGCTATTTTTAGTCATTTAAGTTATTACTCTCATGGTTTACCAGATTGTACATTATTATATAGAGAGGGAGCCTTACTTGATATAATTTTTGTAGTTGTGAAGTAAATTCATTAAAAAATCATTATTATTGCATTTTTAAAATTATTTTTAGGAAATTTTGAAAAATAAAATTTTTCATATGTTTTTATTTAGGGAAGAATGAATGTTACACCCCAGACATATCCACATTTTGTGAATTTATTAAGTGGTTTAGCAGGAGGACGTATCTGTGTTGTTCTAGAGGTAAGAATTTTAAAATAATAATTGCTGTTTTGTGTCTGTAATATAAAGGCTAAGTTAACATGCTTTTGGATCCAAGCAATTTTGTTCTGCATCACTAGCTGGGCAAACAATCTTATATTAGATCTCTTGTTTGAGTGGGGGTGATATCTAAGTTATCCGTCCTTAGGTGGAAGCAACAGGGTCTCACAAAAAGGCAAACTAGCCTAAGAGCACACATCCATAGACATAATCTATAAATTATAGTGAGGTTCATACTACCTGCTCTCCTACAACTGAGCTTCTTGCCAGAGCATAGTATTGCCTTTGATCTTGGGACTCTGCTCTTAGTTTTACTTTTGACCATGAGCACAGTGTTGTGCAAATTATTTTGATCATCTTTTAATTACTGTTTTTTTTTTTTTTTTAAATAGAATTCCATTCATTTACTCTTAAATATGATTAGTGTTTTTTGTTTGTCTGAGAATAAGAGCCCGTATTATTATTATTATTAGTATTAGTGACACCTCCAAGGAGTCTGAAGACATCGCGGGAGGACACCTACTGTACAACTTTCCATCTCCACTGCTACACAGAACCTCTACTACCAATCACCTACATCAACGCCATCTATTGCCCACCACCACCACAGCTAGTATTTTTTGTCTGTAAATTGCGTGTGTTCTGAAGGGCCGATTTGTCTGTATGTGGGATGAAAAACCCGAGTTTCCTGGAGAAAAAACCCTGCTACCTCCGTATGAGATCGGCTAACTCACCTTCAATTGAAAAAGTCCATATAAAGATTCCTCCTGTCATGACGAGAATCGAACTTAGGCCTTTTCTAATCGAAGGGTGCAAAGTACCGTCGTTCTTCCAATTGCACTATGGAGGAGCTTATATTCACTGTTTGAAAAGCGTCAATCATAACATTAAGCAAGTGAGCTAAGAGTCTAAAGATGAGTTCTATTTTCTGCTCAACAGAATAAATTATGCACTGTCTGTCATTGTAGTAACCATAACCAAATATTATATATATTTCTTTCCTGGAAATAATTTAGAGGACTTACAGTGGAATAGGAATATACTACATTCATGTAGTATTTTCATTCTGATGAAAAAAATTATTCTTTAGTACAATACTAATAAAAACAGTTTAGTGTTCTTAGTTACTGATGGTAGTCATTAAAAGAATCAGCAAAAAAGTGGTGTCCTAATTTAACAAGAGAGTTATGTTACAGTTAAGATCCTGGATTACTTAGTGTTGTTTATAATTAACTTTTTTAGACAAAAAGGTTATGTAGATAGAATATGTGCCTTCCATCTTAAGATGTTTAAGCCATCATTATTATTAAGATTTAGGGTGGTTGATAAGAATTTCACAGGTGAAATTCTATTTGATGAGAGGCTATTTGCAGACCTATATTAGGTACTGTGGGTGGGCTTCGTATTTTATTTTTCTGTTTTTATCCATTTTTATATATTATTTTGTATTTTCAATCTATTTTTTACATAGTCTAGAAACCTTGCTCTAGAGACTAAACATGGAACTTTTTCAAGGCACTTCAAGCATCTAATAAGGAGAGTGGTGGTCTCACACCAGGCAATGAAATTCCTTTCCCACCTATGCCCAATTACAGACATCCATGGCAGGATTCAAACCTGCAGCCTATTGGTTGGAGAGTGGGTATGCTATCCACTCAGCCAATCAGGCCAGCAATTTACTCACAACTTCAGCAGGCAAGCTGTTTGACTTATTTGTGGCTTCTGTGAGAGAAAAATCTTGCTCTTACCCCTTTCTTAACTGCACACACAAATGTAATTTCCACAATGCCTGCTTGTCTTTATCAAACCTTCCATATAATTTGAAAGTTTTTCCACTTGGTTATACTATAAATTAAAGATACCAAGAAATTATATGCTTAGTTTAATCCTTTATCTAAGTGTAAGCAAACAAGTTTGTGAATGAACTATTTTTCAGGACTGGGGTAACTCGTATAAAAAAAGCTAATGACTTCAACTTCACTTGCCTTAGTATCCCATAATGCAAAGCACATCTCCTTGTAGACATGTATAATGCTATGCCTTATGGAAAGGGCCACTACCCAGACCGGTTTCGACCTTTATTGAGGTCTCATCAGTGGGAGCCAGACCTTTCCAACAATTTTCTCCAATCTAGAGTATTTTAATAATAAGGTGCGACACCTTTTGGCAACTCGTATATGAAAATATGACTTCTGCACTACTTCAACCTTAGTATCACCTCTGGGTCTGACTCCCAATGATGAGACCTCAATAAAATTTGAAACCAGTCTGGGTAGTGACCCTTCCCATAATGCATAGCATTATACATGTCCACAAGGAGATGTGCTTTGCATTATGGGATACTAAGGTAAGTGAAGTTGAAGTCATTAGCTTTTTTTATATGAGTTGCCCCAGGCCTGAAAATAGTTCAGGCGCAAACTTGTTTGCTTACACTTGGATAAAGGATTAAACTAAGTATATCATTTCTTGGTATTTTAATTCTTCCATATAATTATTTTAATGAAAAAACTGGTATCCTATAACATTCACTTAGAAGTTTATAGACTTCTATCATATCACTTCCTCTTTCTTCTCTCAACTAGTGACTACTGTCCATGTACTCTCAATCTGTCCTTGTAATTAATCTAGATTCTATTATCCTGACATCATCTTTGTAACTCTTCTTTGCAGCCTTTCCACAGCTTTTTTTTTTATGCCTTTAGAACCCAAGAGATCAAATCCATGCACAGTAGTCAAGGTGTGGTATTTCAATGTCTTGTAAAGAGACAAAATGACATCCTCATCCGTACATGTCAATGTTTGTTTTAACATTGCAATTATCCTCTGAGCTGTATTTGCCATCTTTGCTATGTGGCCTTTGAACTTCAGCTTCCTGTTCCCCCCATAACTCCCAGATCTCTAGTCAGTTACTCTAGTCTGAAGCATCATTAGGTACTTCAAGCATAATCCCACCAATATTATATGCTGTATTCCAAAAAGTTTGATCTTGCATAGACTCAGTTTTCACTCTAAAAATATTCATCAAAAAGAGAAGAGAATTTCAAAAAGAAGGATGTGGCCTTCATTGATTATGAAAAAAGCTTTTGATAAAAGAAATACACAAAATTCATTTAAAATATTAACCAATCTAAATATCTGAACCATCTCTTACAGTCTATTCAAGAAATTACACAGAAAATAAAATAGCAGTTGAATTAGAACAAATATCAGAATGGAAAGACATATCAAGAAGGATACAGCAAGGAGGTACCTTATCACCTCTGATAGATACACTGTTATTTGCAAATAATCAAGTTGTATTAGCTACATCAGAAGATGATTTATAGAGATTAGTAAAATTATTAAAAAAATTCAGTACAATATATAATATGAGCATATCAAAATTAAGGACAAAAATAATGGCTTTCAAAGGAGAAAACCCAATAAGAAGAAAATAGTGATAGATAATAAAATATTGGGCAAGTAAACACTTTTAAATACCTGGGATGTGACTTATCATATCAAAATGAAAAAAATATAGACATTAAAATATCAAATTTTGTTAATGTAAATGGCATAATAAATAATATATTTAAGCCATCCCCATACAAAGACACACCAGAATCAGATTATATAATGTTCTGTCAAAACTAACTTTATTATATGGGAGTTAAACACTGACCATTAAAAAGAAAAATGGATTCAAATGGCAGAAATGAAATTTCTAAGAAAAATAGCTGGATGTACCAAGTGGGACCATAAAACAAAAGAAGAAATTTTACAGTCCTTGAATATAAACTAACTAACTACTATATTAGTAAATAGAAACAAAAATAGTTAGAACATCTAAAATGAATAGAAAGTAGCAGACCACAAAAAAATACTATACAGATGTAAAATCAATGGAAAAAGAATGTGTGGAAAATCAAGAAAGCAATGGTATAAGACCAGAACAGGCCACTTGGCTTAAAATCCATGATTGGAAGAAGATTCACACTCCCCATATACCACTTTCTGACATGTCTGTCAGTCACTTACTTGTTAATGCCAATAGCGTATATTCTAATCCTATATTCTCCAGTATATGAAACAGCTTTTCAAGTGTTATCCTATCAAATGCATAGCAAAGTCCAACAGTATCATATGTGTATCAGTTCCCTTTATTCAACTCTGCATTATTGTAAAATAAGAGCAGATTACTCAATCATGAACTCCCTTTAGTAAACCCACTGTTCCTTGTCCAGTATGTGTTGTTTTTCAACCCATTTCTGTATGATGTTCTTACTAACTCTTCTAAAATCTTCACTGTAACATTAGAGATACTGATTGGTTGTTAGTTAGACACATCAATCTTTGTGTGGTCCTTGGGAAATGGGATTATCATCCATTCTTTCCATTCCTGTGGGAGGATTGTTTCCTGAGCTGAAACCCGTACACTGCTTGGAAAGAAGTCAACAGACAACCCTACCAGCAAGGTGCATTGTGCCATGTTACAAGTCACATGTTTGCAGCTGATATAAATTGAAGGAATATGATGCTCCCAAGTCAATGCAACTGTGTCTGGGTGAAACAGTTGCAAGAAGGGAACTGACAGACTTTGAAAGAGGCATTGTGAAAGGATGCTATTTTACAGGCCTATCTGTTTGCCAAATTGTTGACAACTTGGGCCATCCCAGGTCAACAATCAGTGATACCATACTGAGACGGAAGCACGGGGAGTGAGCTGCAAGTGCCACACAAACAGTGGACAACCCACCACAATCACTGAATGTGACTATAGAGCTACAACGGATAATATGTGAAAATCGCCATTCATCAGCTGACACATTGAATGCAGAGTTCCAGGCATCGACTGGAACACAAATCTGCATAAAAACATTTAGAACTGAGCACACAGCATGGGTTTCTGTAGTAGGACCACAATATGCAAGCCCCACATTACCCATACCAACATGTTCCATCGTGTGGATGGAATATTAACTGTGGTGCAAAGAGCATGTACGGTGGGACATTGGTGTGGCAGATGTTGGTGAACATCTCTTACCAGAGTGCATAACCCCAACTATGAAATTTGGAGATGACGGTGTGATGGTATGGTTCTGTTTTTTCTATTTTAGCCTCAGACCTCTGTTTGTGGTAAACATTGAACTCCAAGAGGTGTCTGAACATACAATGCAATGTTTCCTATTTTGTGGCTTTTCTATGGAACTGGCCATTGTCTCTTTTAGCAAGACAATGCACTGTGCCATAAGGCTGCTGCTGCTGTAACTGTGTAGTTTGTGGACATGAATGCCACTACACTTGACTGGTCTCCACAAAACCCTGATCTCAACCCTGTTGAACATCTTTGGGATAAACTGGAGTATTAGGTGAGGTCCAGGCATGTTTGCCCCCACAATAGTCCAGGACCTCACTACATGTCTACAAGAAGAATGGTCCAAAATTCCAATTGATTACTATCACATGCTTGTGGAAAATAGGCCCTGTAGGATTGCTGCGGCAAAAAGGTCTTACATCTTTTTAAGGTGTGTACTGAATGTTTGTTGCTTGCACTACATTGTCCATTGACTTCTTTTCAAGCAGTGTATCATATAAACATGTCAAGGGCATAGCAAGTTCAGCTGAATAATCCTTTAGCATATGTACTAAGTCCTTTATCATTTATTTCAGTCAATGTATGCCTTGTTTTCATTGATTTCTTGTCTCTAACTAATCTATTTATTGGTTGCTAACAGTGCTATTTGTGTTCCTTGTAATGCAATCAGCATGCACAAAGCATTCACAACTTTTTATAGTTATACCTTGCAAATTTTAATTCGTGTGAAGGCCTGAAGATGAATGTTGATTTTCAAGGAGCATTGCATAAGTTAACAAGTGTTAATATTACTGTAATATTACTGTATGGGGTGCTTAAGGGTCAAAGCTGTATAACTGAAAGGAGACCTCCACATAGCCTTTAAAGGAATGCGGAGAACCGACCAGGGCTTCTGACCTAATGTCCAATCCTCACCTTCTTGTGGTGCACCGTGTTGGGTATCTACTTTGATACTGAATGAATGAGGATGGGCTGGCAATTTGGGATTTAGCCGACCAAATTGTATTCTTATTGGTTAAACCAAAATAAAAAATGATGGTACAATGTGACAAAATTTAATGCCGGCTGGGGCGTCGCTCGCCTGGTTAAACAAGGCCCCCATTGTTTTCGCCAGGGAACCAGGGTGAACAGTGAAATGTCAGCTACTGGAACAAATCCGAAAACAAACCCCAACTCAACATCACCAGAGTTAAAGATCGGTACTATCAATATAAGAAGCTTGAATGGCAAAGAAATGGAGCTAGCTGAGGAATTAGATAAGTACCAGATACATAATAATAGACTAAAATACACAAAAATTATTGAAGAAAAAATGAAAGAGTTTGAGAACAGGAATCAAACTCTGAAGAAAACATTGATTGATTCTGCCAGAGAGGCATGTGGTGAGGTTGTCTGCAAAGATAAAAAAAATCAGAACTCCCTGGTGGACACATGAAGTTAAAGAGGCAGTGAAGGAAAAGAAGAAAGCATATCAAAAGTTCCTGTCAAATAAGTCAGCTTGTGCTCTTAGAGAATACAGAGACAAATGCAAGAATGCTAAATACTGTGTAAAACTAGCTAAACAAAAGTCATGGGAGGACTTTGGCAAGAATATAGAAAATAAATATCAAGAAGGTGGCAAAATATTCTGGAGATTGTTGAAGAAGCTTAGGAATGGAGTAAAGAGTGCTGTAAAAGGAGTTAGAGATGATAAAGGTGACATGAAAACGAGAGAAAAAGATATCCTTGAAGTATGGAGTAATTACTTTGAAAAACTGCTAAATGAAACAAGCAGTGATGACAGCACAGTGGTAAAAAACACTGACCAGGCATGTAGTCAGGAATACATATCCATACTTGAAGTAGAAAAAGCCATTAAAGGCTTGAAATGTGGAAAGGCAGCAGGAGTAGATGATATTCGACCACAAATGCTGAAGTGTGGTGGTATAAGAGTCTTACAGTGGCTGCACTGCATAGTTCAGAAAGCCTGGACAGAGGGACGAATTCCCGATGATTGGAGTAGAGCTCTCATATCACCCATATATAAAAAGGGAAATAAAACTGAATGTGAGAATTACAGAGGTATTTCCCTACTGAGTGTTCCTGGTCTATGCAAGTATACTTGAGAAACGGTTGAGAAGAATTGTGGGAGAAAAGCTTGGTGAAGAACAAGCTGGATTCAGGCCAAATAGAGGCTGTCAGGATCAGATCTTCACTTTACGACAAATAGTCGAGAAAGCATGGGAACATAACAAAGATCTGTATTTAAGTTTTGTCGATTTGGAAAAGGCATATGACAAGGTGCCAAGAGAGAAGCTATTCAATACGCTGCAGTTATATGTTGTCAATGGGGCATTATATCAAGCAATACTTAGTCTTTATTTGAGTTGTAAGTCAGCAGTTAGAATTGAAGGAAGTACAGGAAGATGGTTTAATGTTAAATGTGGTGTGAGACAAGGATGTACATTATCCCCTCTGTTATTCATTATCTATATGGATCATATTTTGAAGGAAAGTGGTATTAAACATGATATCAAAATTGGAGATGTTAATGTCTGCTCTTTGCTTTATGCGGATGATGTTATACTTCTAAATAAATCCGCTATAAGTCTGCAAGATTCTCTGACTAAATTGAATAGCTGTTGTAATAGATATAGTGTGGAGGTCAGCAATAAAAAGACAAAGACAATGAAAATAGGCAGAATAATTGAAAATGTCAACTGTGTTGTGAATGGAGAACCTGTGGAACAAATAAAACATTTCAGCTTCTTAGGCACGATTTTTACTGAAGATGGTAAATTAAATATAGAAATAGACAACAGAATCAGCAAAGCTGGTATGGTGGGAAGTCAATTGAATAAATTCATATGGAATAAGAGAGAAATTAGTCGGAACACTAAATTTGCTGTATACAAGACAGTGTTCAAACCAGTTTTAACTTATGGATCTGAGAGCTGGGTCAGAAGTAAAACACTTGACCAAAGACTAGAGACCGCAGATATGAGAGTCCTGAGAAAGATTATAGGCATGAACAGATGGCATCAGTGGCAATATCATATTAAAAACGAGGATATTAGGAAAGAACTTGACATTGTTAGCATCCAGGAATGCATTAGCAGAGCTAATCTCAGGTGGAATGGTCATTAAACAGAATGGGCGAGGAAAGATCAGCAAAACAAGTGTTCTCCGCCAGGTTGGCAGGAAAACGACCCAAAGGAAGACCAAGATATAGGTGGATTGATACCGTACAAAGTGCCTTAGACGATAGAAATATAAGATCTGATAATGTTGGAGTCTTGACAAGTAACAGACTGATTTGGAGGAAAATTGTAGATAGGAAGTTAGTAATGATGTAATTTTTTTCATGTAGTACTATCATATCCTGTACACCCCTTGAAGGTACATAGCAGGAATTTGATTATGATGATGATGATAATATTACTGTATTTCGTAAAATATTAATACTAAAAATAATTTGCAGAATTCAAGCTTTGTTACTACTGCTTTTGAGGAAAACAATCCCCTCACCAAATGAAACGAATCTTTTTGATGTCTGTTATTTGCAATTTAATAACTACCTGAACATTGAACTCCTTGTAACATCCGAAAAGTTACAATTTTATGATTTATCGGAACATCTAACTGTTACCTGTAATGAAAAGTTCAAAAATCAATCACTCGGATGACTGTGTGATTGATTGTGTAATGATACTGTGTTTTTCATTTTTATTTGCCATCTTAAAATCTGCATTTCACTCTTTGTAATTAGGTTGCCACTTCTGCTGATTCATTCAGCTACATATAATGGTAGATGTTATTTATTCTCTCTCTACAAATTTCTCTACTAATGCAAGCATGCATCCCTCAGGACTTCGTTATATTAACCATCCTTTTTCTCACATACTTGCTCTCTCTTTGACTTCAGATCCACAGTTTTGCCAAGGGCAGGTCTACTAGAGAGCAACTTATAAGAACAAAGGGTAATTACACTAGATCAGAAACCAAAGAAATTTTTTCAAATTCAGTTAATAATATTGGGTTAATTTGTAAAGTTTTGTTCATTTTTATTTATTTATTTTTATTATTTTTTTATGACTATGATATTATTGTTGACCTTTAAGAAAAAGTTTTATATTTTATATTAGATATTGTCAGCATGGTACCAGTAAGTAATAGAGCAATCACAGCCAGGATGTCATTGTTAAAGGTGTTTAATATGAGAGATTTATTTATGCTATGTATGTGTAATGTATTCATTACAAAAGGTGAAAAATTTCTGGAAGGAAAGTGAGACTAGTAAGTGAATGTATAGCAGGTGTTTTAAGAAGTGAAAGCTATTTGTGTGGTGCAAGTGAAACAGGGATTGAATGATGTTAACAGGAAAATGTAAGTGTAATCAAAAATTATCATGAAAGTGCAACAGAAGGGTAGGAGAATTCTTCACAGAACAAAATGTAAGCTTGATTGATTGCAGAAATTTTGACTGAGTGATAGAGCCGAGAAGAGGTGCAAGGTAACAAAAAGCAACATGGAACAAAGTAAGAAAAAGCTTTTTTATGGTGATTTGCTGATAAGAGAAGTACTTAGCAATTGCGAGATTAAATCTTGTTTCCTTGTCATGAAAATTAATGATATCAATGAGGCTTTCAGGACTGAAGATATATATAAGGAAACATTTCACTGTTTTGGCAGGAACTAATGACCTGAAAGATGAAAAATGGATCATTCAGAAGAAATTGCAGATTTGAAGACCTTTGGACTGAATTTAATTGCCAGAAGGACTAATATAAGGCCCTTAAATAGATTATTAGGTGTCATTGTTCACTGAGAGCATGGAAATTAAGGGAGATGAATTTCATCACCCAATGTGAGACCACTGCCCCACTTATTAAAGGGCCGAAGTGGCTTGAAAAAAGTTCCGTGTTTGGTCTATAGAGCAGGGTTTCTGGACTATGTAAATAAAATAAAAATATAATAATAATACAAAAAAAAATCCTTAGCCCACCCATGGTATGAATGTGCTGTAGATTTACAAAAAATCTTTTGTGAGTGGGAGCTACATAATGCAAAGTCAGGAAAACTATAGTGATTGGGGGGGGGGGGGATAATATAATGGTATGAGATGAACAACAACAACAAAAAAAATGCTGAATTACTTGAAAATGTTAAATACCATTTTCAAGTAATAAAACTGAATGGGATGATCACTACAAGATGTAAAGGTAGTTGTGGGCCTAAGGAAATAATGCTGATTTATACTAATGCCAGAAGCATCAGGAACAAAGAGTTTTTATCATTGGCTGGTGCAACCTTACCAAAACTTATAGGCATTAATGTGGTTGACAGCAGATGATATAGTTAGAGGGACAAAATGTGAAGGGTATGGGTATTTTCAGAGAGGACAGAGAGCATAAGATGAACAGGGGAGGAGGATATTGCTGATGATAGAAGATGAATTATAGTCACAAAGAGTAGGAGGTCGCCATGGAGAACACATAAGTTTTGATATGGCCACATCCAGAGGTGTGTGACCAAGATATTGCTAAAGTTGGTTAATAGGTGGAAAAAGAGGGGATAGGATAGAAAGGTTTAAGTTACTAAAAAGATTTTATACGATTGATATACAGATAAAATTTTTCTACTCTTGGCTAGAAAGGGCAAAATAATGGGATTGTTCATGGAATGTTGTCAGCAAGGATCTGAGGACTAGATTTTCTGCTTGGGGGGTGTAAATGAGTAGATTAAGTTGCTGGAATCTATTGTGAGTGGTCAGTGAATGCATTCATATTCTGGGCCTCCATGCTTTGGAATGTATGGAGATCCCCCATGCAGTAATAATAATAACGATAATAGCACTCTCTATTCCTCCTACTCATATGAGAAATGTTGCCGTGTTCAGAAATTACAAGCTGAAAATTATTCTACATTTGGTGCCCTAAATACTCACTATATCATTTTTCAATGAGATACTTTTTCTGGATACATTTTCACTCCATTAATAGCACTTAGATCAACAGTCAAGACCAGATCTCTCTCTCTTTTTAGACTGACACTTAGCCTTTCCTAGCACACATATATCACTTCTATAGCATCCTTATCTTCCAAAAAATGTGACATCCTTTTTAATAAAGACATCGCTTTTAGTCTATTCAGCTGCTAACTCTGTACAAATCCCAAATCTACTCAACCTTAGAATGCATGAAAATACTGCTCTAAAAATTCTTGATGCTATTTAAAAGAGGGCATTCCAGCTATGACAATTCCTTTTTTGCAGTCTCTCTCTCTCTCCAGCCACTATCTCACAGTTGGTTGCTTTTTGTATTTCATGAGAAGAAGGAAAATGATGCTATATATATATATATATATATATAATAAAAGTACTGATTCAATAATAATGTTCAACTTGGTGCTAGTGTATGGCAGGTTGAATTTGAGCTCAAATGATTCTTTAATAAGAGTAGTCATTGATTCTCTGTGTACTTGGCTGGAAAATTACTGCCATGACTCTTGATCTGCTTTGAAAAATTTGAAATTCATATTTAAATGTTTCTAGAACATTTAAATATGAATTCTGAAAAATACCATAAAAATGTTAATAGAGAATAGTGTAGTGTATTTCCCTAAATTAAACTCAAGATAAACAGTAAAAAGTATTGTGTAGAAGGAAATTTTGAAATAGTTGTCCAGTTTTGTTTTGTGGGCATTGCTCATTTCTTTGAAAGACTAAATGATTAATAATGGACAATAGTTAAATACCATTTCTTGAAAGCTATAAACAACATGCTGGTTTGTAGATAATTTTATTTATTATTATTATTATGGCTATTATAGCCTGTTTTTGTTTAGGAGTGTCCCTTATTTTAAATACATCGGCTATTTTTACTCAAAAAAAAACTATCCCACACATCTAATAAATTACGCGAACAATACGGCAAAAACCCGTTATAACAACAATACAACCCAAACAGACTTCCTTACACGTATGGTCATCAAATTGCCATACATCCAAAATACATACAAAGCCTACAAATACATTTTCAAACACACAGACTATAAGCTAGTATTCACCATGAACCAAAAATTAGCAACTCTCCTAAAACCCACTAAATCTTTCACACACAAAGAAATATTTGAACACCACAATGTAGTCTACAAATTTCCTTGTCAAAAAGACTGTGACATCCCTACACTGGCTCTACCATTAGGTCTTTATGGACTAGACTACAAGAGTACTTCCGGGATTGCAACATCCCCATTCTGGAACATCTAAACACAAAAAAAACATCGCAACATGAAAAAGAAAAAGAAAATACGGTGTACAGGGAAGACAGAAATTGCAGCTCACACCCTTGAACTGAAACATATCCCGCAAATTGACAAGGCAATAATCATAGACAAACAAGACAACGAAACAATGCCTAGAACATCCGAAACAATTGCCATAAAATGCGATGAAAACTCAATCAACGTCCACCGACCTAATTTCCGAATGTTGGATGATCCACAACTTACAAATCAGGCCACGCCACCGGCCATTTAGCGACAACAAATGCCCTTTTTTGCAGATTCAACTTGCAATCATGACATAGTCCTACACTCATTCTGAAAATGTTCCGATGATAGTCAGTCGACCGAAACGGTTCGCACCCCCATTAACGTTCTCCCCTGCACCAGTTTTCCCATAAGTAAACTCTCCCCCTCACCCCAAAAAATGCTCCCTTAAACACAATAATATATATATATATATATATATTATTAAAATAAACCTGGGTTTCCAATTTATTCTTCCGCGTCACCCCCCCCCATGCTCCCTTCCCCCTTGTTATGAACAACCTTCGGCAGAAACATGGAATTTGAAGACATTATAGTAGTAAATCAAGGTATGTACAAAATTTTTCCTCCTCTTTTATTATGCTATAATTGCCTTCAATACTCATCCATATGCCCTAAAATATATATATCATTTTTTTGAGTAAAAATAGCCAATGTATTTAAAATAAAGGACACTCCTAAACAAAAACAGGTTATAATAGCTGTGATAATAATAATAGAGTTTAAGAGGAGTAGCATGGGAATTTTACCAGAAACAATATCTAATTTTATTTATTAATTTTAACCTCCATAACATATAAGTTATTCAATTTTAATACAAAGTTGAATGTGATTTTTTCTTCTCTATCTCTCTCTCTCTCTTCCTTTAGGGTGGCTACTGCCTATCATCACTGTCTGAAGGAGTAGCATTAACTCTCAGAGAACTTTTAGGAGATCCTTGTCCTGACATAGGCCCACTATCTGCTCCTAGTGATAGGTATAGCTATGATAATTAATTTGGTTCTGACAATCTCAGTAAATACCTTATCACAGTAAGATAAGAAATGTTACTTTATTATGAATTAACTAAATGAGCAATTACTTTGGAATAATTAATTCATTCAGCCATTAATGTTGAAACTAATAGCTATACTTAAATAATATAATATAATAGCACATATAATAATTGGCTAACAGTTAAAGAGCAAATTCTGCATGTCAGAGAAGATTATATATATATATAAAATCCTTAATAAGCCACCCAAAACCTTGTCATCATCATCTTAAATATCCTGGTGTGTACAAAATAAGGTGTGATTGTGATATTCCTTATTTTGGCCAGACGGACAAATCTATTGAATTATGTGTGGAGGAACACATGAGGGACATTGCTTACAAGAGACAGCGAGCCAGTGCCTTATCAAGCCATATCCTTTTCTTGGCTGATCCTAATGATGAAAACCCAAGTCATACAGTCTGCTGGGACAGATCTACCAACATCTTTCGTTGCCATGATGAATTGGAGAGAAAAATCGTAGAATCTAGGGAAATCATCCTCAACCCTGAACATCTAAATAATAACTTGAGCTACAACCTCCCAGATAGTGATTCAGCTGTAATCATCTACTGGTGTTCACGTGATGTTGCAAACATGCACTCTCCCAACAATGCAACAAATGAAAGAACTGCTTTAAATACAACTACAACATTTTATGCTAATTATGTACAGAGACTCTCTATGTTGTTCATAGTTTTTTAACCTTCATTGTTTAGTGTTTTTTCTTTTCTTTTATAATGTCACCTGATGAAGGCTATTATAAGCTGAAACTAGTCGTGTTTTACTATTAATCCCCCTTTTTTACCTAACTCTTAGTTTAAGTAATTCAACTCTATTTTACAATATGTATTTCAACTGAGTCAATGAATCGTCATACATACATACATATATATATATGTGTATATATATATATATATTAACCTCCCACACAAGAGGTCGCAAAATTCATAACACAACAATGTTTTGTGTGAGCATGTGGTTAAAGAGAAAGAACTCTTTAACAAGTCTCTTGATAGGTTATGATTATAATCATTGGGGAGAACAGTATAGGGATGGCTGCTTGAAAGAACTAAAATAAATGGAATGAAGGAAGAAGATGAGAAGTTAGTGGATATGTTTAGAATTGAACTATATATGAATGTTGAGCAGTGCTTTTCCTGTTCTAACATGACTGCAGAAAATTGTAAGGATGACAGTAGTCAGTTCAGTGGAACAACACCTATGAAAAAAAGCATAAAAAGGCACAGTGCCTATGAGAAAGCGATTGAAGATAGTCACTTTTTTTAAGGAATGAGGAAGTTATGTATGTGATATATTTATACTAGGATACTCTAGATGGGGTACTCAATGAGGGTTAGTGCCGAATAACTGAGGGGAGATCTCCGTGGAGTCATTTAGCAGAAGTATTGGATAAGTACCAGATCAACATAATAGGGGAATACAGATTACAATGAGATTTTTTTTAAGAAACAAATATACAGTGTTATATTTAGCAATAATGATAAGGGAAAAGAGGTGTGGCTATAGAATTCTATACTAAATATCAAGATAAACTTCTTGAATGATAAGCAATATCAAGTAGAGCAAATATCAGAATTAAGAATTGGACAGTGAGACATTTGTGCCTGTGGTCCCACAGAAGGTTCTACTAAGGAAGAAATGGAGGATTTTTTCGAGTCATTAGAAAAAACTGCTGACAAAAAAACAGGAAACATTTGTTCTGGTTGGAGATCTAAACGAGTAAGAAATTATTCAAAAGAAATGTTTTGGGAAAATTTGAAAAAAAAAAAAAGGAAATCTAGTAATAGTGGTAAGTACCTGCTAGATTTCTGTTTAAGACATGGACTAATTATTAATAACACTATGTTCCAACATAAAGATGTACACAAACGTAAAGAGAAAATGCAAGAAATAAGAAAATTCTCATTGACTATGTTATTATTGACAACAATATCTTCACAGATAGGATTTGAAAACATGAACCAAATATTATAAATTATGTTGAAGATCTTGAAGAAAAAATTGATTCAGCCAGACAGAGAGATATGTGGTTAGATTGTCTGCAAGGATAGAAAAATTCAAAACTCCGTGGTTGACTCAGGAAGTTAGAGATACAGTGAAGGTAAAGAAGAAAGTGTTTTGACTGTTCCTAGCAATAAGTTTGTGTTCTGAAAGATTACAGACAGAAATATAAAATCTGATAATATTGTATTCCTAACAGATAATAGATTAATTTAGTGAAAAGTTTCCGACAGGAATTTGGTATGGATGTATCTTTTCTGCATTATTCTGTCTTAATATCCTGTGCACCCTCTGAGAGTATATGAGGGTGGTCTGAAAATTTCTTGGCCTCGACCATAGATGGCAACACTATCAGCAAGATTTTTTTTTCTAAGTTGGTACATCTGTCATAAGCATCCATGTGAAATTGCAAGTCATTCTATCAAGTAGTTTGTTTTATAAGCTGTCTGAAGCAAAAGTGTCGTCTGTATCCCTTCACATGGATAAAATTGAGTATCATGTGGTTATAAAATTCTTTCTAAAAGAAGGTTAATGCTAAACGAAATTCATTCAAAGTTCATAAAAGTTTATGGGTACTCTTCTCCTTCATTTTTCGACAATTAAGAAATGGGCTGCCAAGTTTAAACATGGCCATACTAGCCTTGAAGATGATCCACATGAAGGACGTCCAAAAAGTGTAACAACACCAGAAATCATTGATCAAGTGCACAATATGGTATTGGATGACCGGCGAGTCAAAGTATTTGAAATTGCTGAGACTATATGCATTTCAAAAGAACATGTAGGATATATTTTGCATGAAGAATTGCAAATTAAAAAGCTTTGTGGAAGACAGGCCTTGCTTGCTCACAGCAGATCAAAAATGCACTCACACGAAAATCTCTGAACAGTGCTTGGAGCATTTTAACAAGAATAAAACTGATTTTGTGCATTGATTTATTACTATGGATGAGACTAGGATTCACCATTACACACCAGAACTAACAGCAGTCAAAACAGTGGACAGAAGCTGGTTGCTCAATGCGAAAGAAGATAAAGTCAGTTCCATCAGCAGGAAAGGTTATGGCATCGGTGTTTTGGGATGCTAAAGGCATTTTGTTTATTAATTATCTTGAAAAGGGTAAAACAATAACTGGGGAATGTTATTCCGATCTTTTAACCAGACTAGACGAAAAAATTTGTGAGAAAAGACCCGGTTTGCAGAAGAAAAAAAATCATCTTTCATCAGGACAGTGTACCTGCCCGCAAAGGTGTTTTGGCAATGGGAAAATTAAGGGATCTGCACTATGAATTGTTGGAACATCCACCCTATTCCCAGATTTGGCTCCCTCTGACTTCTATCTCTTCCCAAAACTAAAACTCTTCCTCGCTGGTCAGCGTTTTTCTTTGAATCAAGAGGCAATTGCAGCTGTAGAGGGGTATTTGCAGATCTTACTGGGGACCACTACAAGGATGGGATAATGGTACTGAAGCATTGCTGGAATAAATGTATTAGTCTTAAGAGAGATTATGTTGAAAAATAAAAAATAATTTTGAAATTATAAATTTTTTTTTCATTGTTAGGCTGAGAACTTTTCAGACCACCCTCGTATATCAGGAATTTGATGATAATGAATAAATAAGATGTGAAAATCATCTCAAGAAGGGAAAACTGATCTTGGCTGAAAATATCAGAATAGAAATCGTAAAGATGGAATGACTTAGGATATTTCTTCTGGGTAATAAGACAGGACTGTGTTTTCATAGCTTTGAAATTCAACCTAATCATATTAATCTCACTTGAGAACAGTAAGGGAATCGGTATTTAAGATATTGAATACAGAAGATCTTGAAGATTAAATTATTTGAATACTACAATGTATCTTTAATGAAGAAAGCGTCAAAGCTGTATAACTGAGAGGAGACCTCCACATAGCCTTTAAAGGAATGCGGAGAACCGACCAGGGCTTCTGACCTAATGTCCAATCCTCACCTTCTCGTGGTGCACCCTGTTGGGTATCTACTTTGTTACTGAACGAACGAGGATGGGCTGCCAATTTGGGATTTAGCCGACCAAATTGTATTCTTATTGGTTAAACCAAAATAAAAAATGATGGTACAACATGACAAAATTTCATGCCGGCTGGGGCGTCGCCCGGTTAAACAAGGCCCCCGTTGTTTTTGCCAGGGAACCAGGGCGAACAGCGAAAAGTCAGCTACTGGAACAAATCTGAAAACAAACCCCAACTCAACATCACCAGAGTTAAAGATCGGTACTATCAATGTAAGAAGCCTGAATGGCAAAGAAATGGAGTTAGCTGAGGAATTAGATAAGTACCAGATCGACATAATAGGGGTGACTGAAACAAAAAAGACCAAAACTGGTGAGATCTTTCTGAGCAATAAATACAAAATGTTATATTCAGGCAATAACAATCAAGGAAAAGAAGGAGTAGCCATAGTATTCAACACAAAATACGAGGCTAATCTTCTTGAATGGCAGTCAGTCTCAAGTAGAGTAATGTGGGCAAATATGAGAATGGGGAACTGGACAATGAGACTTATTTGTGCCTATGGTCCCACAGAAGGCTCTACTAAGGTAGAAGTGGAGGAATTTTTTGAGGCTTTAGAAAAAGCAACTGACACAATGAAAAAGGAAAAGTTGGTCCTTGTTGGGGATCTAAATAGTAGAGTAGGAAATGATTGTGAGACATACAAAAATATTTTGGGAAAATTTGGAGAAAAGAGCAAAGCTAATAATAATGGCAAATATCTGTTGGATTTCTGCTCAGGACATGGACTGGTTATTACTAACACCATGTTCCAACATAAAAATGTGCACAAATTCACATGGAGAGAAGAGGCTAGGAATAAGAAAAGTCTCATTGACTATGTTATTGTTGATAGTGATGTTTTCTCCCTGGTGCAGGACACCAGAGTGTACAGAGGATTTGAAATTGGAAGTGATCACTATTTAGTCTTGAGCAGGATAAAATTGAATTTCATATTGAAAAGAATAACATGTAAGAAAGTTTTAAAGCGAATAAAAGTTGAGCAGCTCTCAGATGTAAACTGTAGACTAAAATACAGAAATATTATTGAAAAGAAAATGAAAGAGTTTGAGAACAGGAATCAAACCTTGGAGATTCAGTGGCAAACTCTGAAGGAAACATTGATTGATTCTGCCAGAGAGGCATGTGGTGAGGTTGTGTGCAAAGATAAAAAAATCAGAACTCCCTGGTGGACACAGGAAGTTAAAGAGGCAGTGAAGGAAAAGAAGAAAGCATATCAAAAGTTCCTGGCAAATAAGTCAGCTTTTACTCTTACAGAATACAGAGACAAATGTAAGAAAGCTAAACAGTGTGTAAAACTAGCTAAACAAAAGTCATGGGAGGACTTTGGCAAGAATATAGAAAATAAATATCAAGAAGGTGGCAAAATATTCTGGAGGTTGTTGAAGAAGCTTAGGAATGGAGGAAAGAGTGCTGTAAAAGGAGTTAGAGATGATAAAGGTCACATGAAAACAGGAGAAAAATATATCCTTGAAGTATGGAGTAATTACTTTGAAAAACTGCTAAATGAAACAAGCAGTGATGACAGCACAGTGATAAAAAACACTGACCAGGCATGCAGTCAGGAATACATATCCATACTTGAAGTAGAAAAAGCCATCAAAGGCTTGAAATGTGGAAAGGCAGGAGGAGTAGATGATATTCGACCAGAAATGCTGAAGTATGGTGGTATAAGAGTCTTACAGTGGCTGCACTGCATAGTTCAGAAAGCCTGGACAGAGGGACGAATTCCTGATGATTGGAGTAGAGCTCTCATGGTACCCATATATAAAAAGGGAAATAAAACTGAATGTGAGAATTACAGAGGTATTTCCCTACTGAGTGTTCCTGGCAAGATCTATGCAAGTATACTTGAGAAACGGTTGAGAATTGTGGAAGAAAAGCTTGGTGAAGAACAAGCTTAATTCAGGCCAAATAGAGGCTGTCGGGATCAGATCTTCACTTTACGACAAATAGTCGAGAAAGCATGGGAATATAACAAAGATCTGTATTTAAGTTTTGTTGATTTGGAAAAGGCATATGACAAGGTGCCAAGAGAGAAGCTATTCAATACGCTGCAGTTATATGGTGTCAATGGGGCATTATATCAAGCAATACTTAGTCTGTATTTGAGTTGTGAGTCAGCAGTTAGAATTGAAGGAAGTACAGGAAGATGGTTTAATGTTAAATCTGGTGTGAGACAAGGATGTACATTATCCCCTCTGTTATTCATTATCTATATGGATCACATTATGAAGGAATGTGGTATTAAACCTGATATCAAAATTGGAGATGTTAATGTCAGCTCTTTGCTTTATGCGGATGATGTTATACTTCTAAATAAATCCACTACAAGTCTGCAAGATTCTCTGACTAAATTGAATAGCTGTTGTAATAGATATGGTATGAAGGTTAGCAATAAAAAGACAAAGACAATGAAAATAGGCAGAATCATTGAAAATGTCAACTGTGTTGTGAATGGAGAACCTGTGGAACAAGTAAAACATTTTAGCTACTTGGGCACAATTTTTACTGAAGATGGTAAACTAAATATAGAAATAGACAACAGAATCAGCAAAGCTGGTATCGTGGGAAGTCAATTGAATAAATTCATATGGAATAAGAAAGCAATTAGTCGGAACACTAAATTAGCTGTATACAAAACTGTGTTCAAACCAATTTTAACTTATGGATCTGAGAGCTGGGTCAGAAGTAAAACACTTGACCAAAGACTAGAGACCGCAGATATGAGAGTCCTGAGAAAGATTAGAGGCGTGAACAGATGGCATCAATGGCAATATCATATTAAAAATGAGGATATTAGGAAAGAACTTGACATTGTCAGCATCCAGGAATGCGTTAGCAGAGCTAATCTCAGATGGTATGGTCACTTAAATAGAATGGGAGAGGAAAGATTAGCAAAACAAGTGTTCTCTGCCAGGTTGGCAGGAAAACGACCCAGAGGAAGACCAAGATATAGGTGGATTGATACGGTACAAAGTGCTTTAGACGATAGAAATATAAGATCTGATAATGTTGGAGTCTTGACAAGTAACAGACTGATTTGGAGGAAAATTGTAGATAGGAAGTTAGTAATGATGCAATTTTTTCATGTAGTACTGTCATATCCTGTACACCCCTTGAGGGTACATGGCAGGAATTTGATGATGATGATGATGATGAGAAATGGAGAGTACTGATATCAGAAAAACTATTCATAGGATTTTGAAGTTATAGAGAGAGGGAAGGTAATTGATATATTATTATTATGATTATTATTATCATAATCATTCATTATTATTTTTATCTGAGACCTCCAGGTAGTGAAGGACTCATCGAGGGAGGCTATATATCACCCGAACCAACTACCATATCGTCCCTTAAATTCATTCACACTAGATGCACTCGCTACCCCTAAGGGCAAATTATTCCACTCACTCACTGAGAAAAATCTAGCTCTTACTCCTTTCTTGACTGCAAATAAATTTAACTTCCATGGATGCCCCCCGTGTTCTCTCCCTACCTTCCATATAACGAAAAATTTCATCAGTTGATATCCTATAACACCCATTCAAAAGTTTATAGACCTCTACCATATCACCCCTTTTTCTCCTGTTAACCAGAGTCTGCAATCCACATACAATCTGTCCTCATAATCTAAATCCCATAATCCAGATATAATCTTTGTAACTGTTCTTTGCACCCTTTCCACAGCTTCTTTATCCTCTTGGAACCTGGGAGACCAAATCTGCACACAATAATCCAGCTGTGGTCTTATCAAAGCCTTATAAAGAGGCAAATGGAAGGAATATATAGGAAGAAGAGAATGGGCAAGAATTCAGAACATGGGATGCTCCAGCAGTGATATAGAAATCTGATGAGTTGAAGTTGAAGCCATTCACCATGAGACATACAGTGAATCACCCAAGAGGAAATTAGCATGTCATTCACAAAGGACAAGAGGGGGAGCTCATAAGATAGTAGCATGGTAAGGCAATCCCGGTGTCAAACCGAATCTTATACATTGGAAATATCAAGTCAATCACATGAGTTTCTCCATGCAAAAAAGTTTCTCCATGATCTATGTCTAATGGTGGGTGGGTGAGTAGGATTATTAAAGGGTGGGGCTGCTGTAGAATGAGAATAGCAGAATCCATATTGATAAACACTAATTAACTAATGATTGGTTGTCGAGGGCTCTCCATTACTTTTGTGAGTAGTGGCATGAGGGCAATGGGGCGATTGTGTGATGGCTGACTTTTTTTTTATCTCCTTTTTTGAGGGTAACAGACTGTATAAAGGTTTACTTCATTTCTCTTGGGTAGATGCCAGATGAGTATGATAACTTATATAGGCAATACAGGATGGGTGATAATTCTGGAGTGCAAGTTTTTAGAACAACAGAAAGCATGCTACTGGATCAGATGGCTTATTGATATCCAGGCTGTTGAGAATTTGTCTGATGTTCTTCTGGCAGAATATCAGAGAAATGATTTTGTGAATCATTAATGGAATTGAATTTGTTGTGTGTTGTGAGGGGAGGATTTGCTTTGCTCATTTAAACAAGAGTTGGAGGAAAAGATACCCATAGGTCTGTCTTATCTTACCATTGCTTGTAATGACATAATGATGTTCTCATCATCAGTATTTCACAAACAATGATATTGATGAGAGAATCATACTATGAGTCATTCATGTAAAGAGGTGGAAACATGGTGGGCAGAAGTTTTGCCTAGCAACTTTGCAAGGGACTACATAGCTCAACTGCCATTTGAGCAGGAGGCAAGCTTAGTGCATCTGGTTTGCACAAAGTCTGCTTTAGATTTTTTTTTTTTTTTTTGCAGTTATTATGGACTGTAGTGTAAGCTTGAGTTAGAAGCTGAAGTTTTTAAATTGATCCATTGAGTGTATGCTTAAGTTTTGTCATGGCCTGTTTTGGTACATTTGTTTTTGGTGAACCAGAGTTTGGATACAGGTTTGTGATTTGCAGCAATGATTTAGAGCAGAAAAAATAATCAGACCATGGAAAAGAGACAGAAATTCTGAAGGGCATCTAAGTCGGCACTGTATTGGCTGGGAGAAAAGAAAAATGCTCATTGTTAAGTAGAGAGCTAATATCAACAGTGTGTTTGGAGGGAGAGCTGATTAAGAAAATGTCCAGCCCATTGGAAGAATGATGAGGACTATTTGGTTGGTTGGTGGACTATTTGTGTTAGATCATTACTGATGGTAGACAAGTGTTTCTGAAATTAGAGAAGAGAATCCAATGTGAATTATGGACATTTAAGATCTCCAAGAAAGATTATCTCACTTTTTGGGTAATTAGACTGTATGCGATCAACTTTCGATACATATAATCAAAAAGATTAGTATAGTCATCAAAGTTAGGAGAAAAAGATAAATGAAGCAGATGATGGCAACAAAGTGAAGCAAGGAAATCACGAGCCCAAGCTGAACATATAAAGGAGATTCCAGATCTGATAGCATTTGGTACAAAATATCAGACCTGACAAAAGCTCATTGTTCTTCCCTTATGTGTTATAAGTTGTTAAATGTGTTATGCATGATGTAATGTGATGAATAGGTGGGCTGTAGTTGTAGAGGGTGCCAGTTAAGTTTCACTGATGTAAGTGGTGGTACACATCTTTAATATTAGAATTGAGATTCTAATATTAAAGATGTTGGTTAAGTTGCTGTGGAAGGTTTTTTATCCATGGAAAATGTTGTTTTGTTTATTTTTTTATTATTATTTTTTTTTTTTTGAGTGGGCAAGCATGTTCTTTTTGCGTTTTTGATATTTTTTAAACTTTTTTTTTGCTGGTTTATGAACTTTTTTTTTGTTTTTTATTCAGTGATATTATTATTTGTTATGCTAACTTTTATAGGCTGGTAGACATGGTCCCTACATTCGAAGAAATGCACAGAGTTTAATCCTGGCATGGTCTAGACAGTTCCCATTCCCCTGCAAGGTTGGCACTATACTTGGATTGTCCCCCCCCCCTTTTCAGGCATCAACTGAAGAGTCAGCAGTAGCAGGATCATTTGTCAGGTGATCAGGAAGCCTCCCAAAGCATTATAAACAGGTTCAGTCCTATGTACTAAGTGGCTATCCTGTGAAAACTGTTGTACTACTGTACCTCAAATAGAGAAGGTTCTGACTCTCTAGTTAATTAATTATAGTCTAGAGAGCATGCTTATTGAGACCATTATTCATTGCAAGTGACAAAGAGCATGGAGAGAAAAAGCAAGTAGTTCTGGTAGGTGCTTCTGGTAAGCAGCTGTTGTAGGTGAAACTTGACAAAAGCTGTTTACCAGAGGCATCTACCACCTACCAGTCTACTTGGCATTTTCTTCATCTAGGGAATATATGTGTATAAAGAAGCAATAATCACCTCACCAAAGCTTCATTTCTGAAAATATGCATATCAAAGGCTATATGTGATGTGTCCATTAGTAGCCCAAAAGTTTTCTCATATTCCTCTGTCCAGCCTAAACCATTATTTGACCAAGAAATTTACACTAATGTCCAAAATGGACTTATTCCAGGATAGATTAAATGCAAAAGTTAACCCAAGAAGAGAAAACTAATCATGGTTGGTGAGCAGAATATTGTCAAAAGCAGGAGAAAGTGAAACATTGTCTTTCTTCCTGGAGATGAAATAGGATTGCATTTTGGCAGCATTAAAATTCATCAGGTTATTCTTACCCTCATTTGAGAATGGCAAAGAGATCATTGTTAACACATTTAAGTGTTAATTACTTGAGCACTTGAAAGTTTTGAAAATGAATAAGAGGCGTGGAAGATACTGTCATCATAAAGCTATGAATAGGATTGGATGTCGGGGAGAGAGAGAGAAAGAAAGAAAGTCATTGATGTATAGGAAAAAGAGTTTAGGTGAAAGCACAGAATCATGAAGTACACCAACCTTCACTAAAAAACCTGATGAAAGGAACTATTTACTATGAATGTAGTTAAATTAATAGAACTCTAGGCTTATTAATAGAAATTAATCTGCCTTTTTTATTATTTTCTTTTAAGTACATTAGTGTGTGTAGGTTAAGGTTTTTTTTATTGTGTTTTATATATTTTGTTTATTTTTTTACATAATCCAGAAACCCTTCTCTAGAGACCTTCATGTAACTTTTTCAAGCCACTTCAGCCTCCAATTAATTGGCAGTGAGCAATGAATTTTATTCCCGTCTGGCAATAAAATTCATTGCTCAAGATATTCACAAACACCATGCTTACAGTGAGATTTGAATCTGCAGTCCATTGATTGGAGAGCAGGTATGCTATCTGATTGGCTAACCAGTCCCACAGGTGTTTGATATTATTAGTTTAGTTGCTTACTATCTTGATTATGTGTTGTCCACATATATTACTCTTGAATATGGCCACTAGTATTAATTATGATGTTGAGTGTAATTTAATTAATGTTTTAAAACATTGTATGATTCATTAGTTTTGTACCTTCATAACACATTTGGGAGGATGATGTGACATGTGCTTTAGGCAGAAAGTTCTTAGTTTATTGTGACAGAGTTTTTCTTCCTAGAAGGTGTGGTTTTAAATTTCCATGAAGCAGGCAAAGTGATCAGAGAGCATATATGCTCAACAAACATAATATGCAAGCTCTTCATTGTTGGTCAATCAAGAAAAGATTGATGCCATATATTCACTTCATTAATGTTTCTAAGAATTCCCAGTCAACTGTTTTATTTCTAATGTGACTTTCTGATTAAACTCACTACCAGCCATGATATAGATGTCAACCAAAACAGAACATCACTGTTAAGTGATGGTCTCTTTTGGTTGACATATATATCATGGATTGAAAGAACATGGGTTATGAAATGTACCATTAAGTTGAAATAACATGAATGCAAAGTATAAACCTTCAATTGCATGCATTATGAGAAATCCTGCCCACTTAAGTGAGCAATTAATCACATTACCTCGTTTTATTTATTCATCTGTAAGGAACAAATCAAAGTTACTGAATGCATAGTGATAGTGTTTTAACAAATGTAGAGTCATTACATAAAGTACTAGACTAAAGTACAATATAGTACAAGAAATATCATTTCAAGGCTTGCTGGAACAACCTGGGGTTCAGAAGTCCTAAGGTCATATACACTAGCCCTCGCATTCTCTGCAACAGAATACCGTGCCCATGGTCTACCATGAGCATAATTAGTGGGACACTGAGAAGCACCCCTCTCCCGTGACAGCCTGTCCTATGTAACATTGCTCCACCAACTATACACAGAAGACAAGCCTCAATTAAAGAATTTAATAAAGTAATAAGCAACCTGCTTCTATCCCTGCACCAGACTCTCAAAAATCCACCTAGTCTTCACTTAAAATCAAGAAACCCTTTCTGGTCCATGGACAAACTCTCTTTGGCTGCCTTACCATCAACATCTGACATGTGGAGAGAACACTGGTCCAACCAGGGCAGGATTAACCATTAAGCAAAATGAGCATGTGCTTAGGGCATCATGGAAAGGGGGGCACCACAGAATTTCTGCTTTAGTTAGATGACGAATTTAATTTAAATTAACTTTTAATTAGTTTTTCATTGTTTTTATCATTTCTTACTGTTACCTACTTTGTTTCAATAAATAATGACATGTAGAAGGCCTAATAAAACTAACCATGTACATGGCAGTTCGTTTACACCGTATTATCGCTCACGATGCTTTCTGGCACTATCGTTGCGTCAAATGAGGTAATTTTTTATAATTAACGTAACCATTTTATTTTCTTGTCTGCTTTAGGTCGTGTTTTAATAAATTATGTCTTATAAAAGGCTCCAGAAGCAAATATAAAACAAATCACGTGGTTGTCTCAGAAACCCGCCCCTGGTAAAAGGCCATTGCTGTCGCAGAAGTGCGACTCCGGTAAAATAAGAGTTAATTAAAGCACGAAAGCACAAGATTCAGCTGTAAGCCGATGATTTTGCCTGTGATATGTGTAACTGTGTTGATTGCCACCTAATATTCAACAAAATAATCTTCTTATTTCTGCATTTAACAGATCCCAAGAACCAAGATGAAACATGTTCAGTTAAGTGGTGCACAAAAGCAAAAACTATCAAAAAAGAAACAAGAGGAGACTTTGGAATTAGATTCCAAGACTGCAGAGCTGACTGATTTCTTCACACAAGTTTCACAACATTATATACCAATTCCTGATCAGAGCCAATCTCCATCATCAGAAGTGGACACAAATACCACTTTGATCACTTCAAAATCAAAATACGACAATGTTGGAATCATCAAGGTGTCACAAGCAGATTTATCTAGCACATGTCTCACTACTGACCTCACTTTGTCTGTAAATTTTCTTGATATCTCTACTGCAAATGTTGATGCAAGTTGCTTTACAAACCATTCTGAGGTTGAAATAATTGCTGAAAAAGAAAGCTTAGTGGGCCATGGTGATGGTGGTCAAATGATTCAGTCTGCAAAAGATGAAGTAAATATAGCAAAAGATCCAGGGTTGTGGCTTGATTTCTCTGCTGATGACGTGGCTTATTGGACTGCTTGTGGACCCAGTGACTGTCAACATCACAATGGGCCATTTGACAAGTCTTACCGACATTTCAGTAGTGGCAAACAGTAAGATACTGTTCGCAGAAACTTTTTGTTGGGACAAAAGCCAATGGTGAGGAATACAAGAGAGAGTGGTTATTGTTTGCACCATCAACGGAATCAGTTTATTGTTTTGTTTGTAAACTGTTTGCTCCTAAAAATTTCTCACATTTTGTTACAAGAGAAGGGTTCAGTGACTGGTGAAATACTATTGTAATTGATCAACATGAAAAAAGCACTACTCACCGAGACGCTATGGCTAACATACTTAACTCACAGACAAGGTGTAGGGTTGAGACAACAGTTGGAAAAACAAATTTGGGAAGAGTGTGATTACTGGGAACATGTCCTGAGACGTGTCATAACTGTTATACGTATGTCAGCTGAACGTGGCTTGGCTTTTCGAGGAACAGAAGAAAGATTTGGATCATTGCAAAATGGGAACTTTTTAGGCCTGCTTGAGCTCATAAGTCAGTTTGATCCATTTTTAGCAGGTCACATTGTGAAATATAGAAATTGTGGCAAAAGAAATCCTTCTTATTTGTCCAAAGCCACCTATGAGGAACTCATTCAACTGATGGCTCAAAAGGTCCACGTGCTTATTGTTGATGAAGTAAAATCTTCTGGTTATTTTAGTTTGTCAGTTGATTCAACACCAGATCTGTCACATATCGACCAGTTGGGTACTTAAAAGATGGACAGCTTATTGAACACTTTTTAACCTTTCTGGAAATGAAAAGCCATACCAGTGAGGAAATGGCAAATCAGGTGTTGCAGTACTTGCATAAAGTTTGTCAGCTAAGCTTTTCAAAATGTAGGGGTCAGTCGTATGACAAAGCTGCTAACATGTCTGGGTGTTATAAGGGGATGCAGCAAAAAATTTTAGAAACAAACAAGTTTGCTATATATGTGCCCTGTGCAGCTCATTCACTAAATTCGGTAGGCCGAAGTGCTATTGACTGCTGTCAAGAGGCGGTTAATTTCTTCTCTACAGTGCAGTTGCTCGCTACTTTTTTTTCAGCCTCAACCATCCGGTGGATAATTCTTAAAGGTTGTATTGGAAATGAAAATGTCTTAAAATCCCTCTCTGATACCAGATGGGAGGCACATGCTATGGCAACAGCAGCAATTTTGAAATATTTCCTTCAAATTTTAGAAGCGTTAGACTGTATAGCCGAAGACCCATCACAAAAGGAAGACACTAGAAGAGAAGCAGATAATATTGCAAATAAGGTGCAAGAGCTAGAATTCGTTTTTATGTTGAATTTTTGGGATGAGAGTTTGCAAAATTTGTATAGAGTAAACCAAGTTCTACAGAATGAGGTTGTCAACTTAAAAACATGTGCAGATCTGTATAGATCATTAGCTGACCAATTGTGCACTTCACGAAATGAATTTGAAAGATATGAAGCAGCTACAAAGGAAGTGCTACCAGATGTTGATTACAAGGCAGCTCAAACTCGCAAACGTATCAGAAAGAAGGTACCCAATGACAGAGATACTCCAGAAGTATATCTGAATGCCAGAGATAAATTTCGTATCACCATCTTTTACACAATTGTTGACAAACTTGAAACTGAGATGAGAAGAAGAAGAGAGATATACAAAGAAATATCAGAGAGATTTTCTTTTCTAAGTGATGTACCACATAATGCCACTTCAGTGACTTCATCATCTACTGAAATTGAAAGGTATTCTCAGTGTTGTCAAAATCTGATTGATGTTTACCCAGAGGATTTGAACACTAATTTCTCAGCTGAGCTTCAGCAGTTTCACTCATATTTACACCATAAGTTCAGTGCAACAAAAAATGTAAAAACAAGATTCAGTCATGCTGAACTTTATAAAATAATTGTAGAAGACAATATTGAGCGTGTCTTTCCAAATGTAGACATTGCCTTTTGTATATTTTTAACATTAATGGTCACAAATTGCTCAGCTGAGTGTTCATTTTCTCAGTTGAAGTATATTAAAAATCCCATCAGAACAACTAATGCAACAAGGCAGGTTGAATGCCTTATCTCTACTAAGTATAGAAGCAGATGTGTTACGTAAGATTAATTTTGAGGATCTGATCAAAGATTTTGCAATTTAAAAAAGTAAGAGAAAACTTTTAAAATCTAAATAAAGTTGAAGTATACAAAAATAAACATTATTTTCCATCTTACTATAAGTTTTGTTTCATTTTGAAAAATAAAAATTTATTTTATAGTTTATTATTGTTTATATTTTGAATTACATATATATGGGGCATCAAAATCTTTTAAGTGCTTAGGGCCTCTATGGGTCTTAATCCGGCCCTGGGTCCAACAATCTCTCAACAAATGGCTTCCTGGTTGAAGATCCCTGTGCTCTGCAGCCTGGTTTTGCTCTTCCTAGGAAGATTTGGCCATCTGTCAACAGGATCAGACCTTGTTAAGTCTGATCCTACTACACAAATGGAAACTGTCAGACCACCCTTATTGTGAATGACTGCCCAAGGTGCCAATTTCATGGTAACCTCCAAGACATCCACAAAGTGACAGATGAGGCCCTGGATTGACTTTCTGGACTAGACATTGACCTATAGCTGCTTTGTATTCCTTTTACCATAAGAATGAAATAAATAAATGAATTTTTTTTGTTTTAAATGAAGAAAAATTTATAACATAAAATTATGTTATAAACTAATTATACACATTAATCTTTTCTAAAGATTGCTATATGTCCTAATCTAATGTTCATCTAATGAGAATTATGTTTGTTCAAACATAATTCTCATTAGAAATAATTTCACAGGATGCTTACAGCTTTCATACTTAAATGATTTTTTAGGAAAGAAAAAGATCTTTGGAATTTTGAACTTTCAGCTATCTCCCCCCCCCCACTTCTTTTCTAAAATCTCTCATTAGAAATTAAAAAAAAAACTTATGAGCTAATTGTTATGTTCCCACTGATCCTTTGTGCATTGTGAACCTGAAAAACTGCAGTCACAAAGAGATACAAAATAATAAAGTGAAAGAATATGGTGAACATAAAATACCTTCTTACTATATTCACTCTTAAGATTAAAATATTGCATATTTCAAGAGAATCAATTTATTACTCTTGTGGTATTTTTAAAATAGTTTTTTTTTTTTTTTCTCCCAGAAATATAAGTACATGTATCCAAAATAAAACACAGTTGATTTTACTATAGCAAACACTGCTATGTTACTGAGGTTCCAACCATAAAATTCCATTATAGTTTTGGGACCAAAGTCCCATAACTATGATGCAATACTGGAATATTTTGAATTTTTCAGTTAAATCACTTTTCCCATATATAATTCTCCTATCAGAAATCAGAATCACTGCTAATCATTAGACAAGTATCTGTGATTAGCAGCATTTCTAAAGTTCTCCATAATACAAATGCATGCTAGTGAATCTTTTTATGCAAATTAATTTGCAATTCTTAATATGCAAAATTTTGCAAAATACAGTAATCTACCATTTACCAATTTACCAATCTACGAGGGGGCGCTAGTGGGTCAAGCGCTACGAACGTGCTTTGAAGAGCTCCTGATTCAGATAAGTTTTACTAGGAATAATTAAGTATATATGCGTAATTGTTTAAGTAAGAGCGGCTGTAAACGTTGTACGCTACCAATATTATTAGTGTGGTTTTTTTTTTTCTTGCTTAAACTAAATACGAAAACGTTAATATTAGACCTAGTAATCTGCAGAGAAAAAAAAAAAAAATGGCGGCGGCATTGTCATTCCAGGATTTTAATTTGGATTTCAGTCGGTTCGTTAAGTGTGAGGTCTGTTATATGTATTCCTTCGACTACGTAAATGATTTGTGGATGTTTAGTGCGGATGGAAGAAGGGTGTGTGCGAAATGTGACCTGAACGAGGAATTGATGAATGCGAATATGAAGTTGATGACAGAAAGTGCTAGTACCGATTGTGTCGTGAGTGCACGTTTGAAAGAGGATGGCGAGAAAGACAGGCGAAAAAATGTTAAAAAATCAGGAAAAAAGAAAAAGAGCGATTTGACAACTGTAACGGATGTTAAAAGGGACGAAAGTGAGGCGGAAAGAAACGAAATTGAGAGAACGAATGAAAGTAGAAATGGCGTGGTGCAGAAATCGCAAGTAAAAAAAATCAAAAGAATGACTGATGGCGAAAGTTGGACGCATGTTGGAACGAAAGTACTGAACCAAAGAAAGATGAATGACAGTAAAAGTGAGAAGAATTATAGCGAAAGTTGGACGCATGTTAGTCCGAAAGTACGGAAACAAAGAAAGATATGTGAGAGTGAAAGTGAGAAGAATGATAGTGAAAGTTGGACGTATGTTGGACCGAAAGTACGGAAACAAAGAAGGATGAATGAGAGGGAAAGTGAGAAGAGGGGGTCGAGAGTTAGAAAGTTAGAAAGATTTAATGATAGAGTGAATGTGTCGCGAGGTTCAGAAGGTGAATTGGATTGGATGAAGCAAGAAATGAAATGGATGCGGAATGAAATTAAGAGAATTCAGGTCAAAACTATTAAAATAAATCATGATGGCATGAAAGAGATAACAAAAGATGAGCGAGTGGCATTGTATGGCGACTCCATTATTAAAGGTGTGCTAGAGGATAAAATGCACAAGGTATGTTTTCCAGGCGGTAAAATGAGTAGAGTGATTGAGGCATTGAATATGAGGCAGGAACGAGCAAAAGAGTTAATTGTATTAATTGGTACGAATGATTTGAGAGAGAACAAAGAGCATGTCAAAATGAATGTCAGGAGACTGCTTGGAAAGATAAAGGAGAATAGTGTGACAGGAAGGGTGGTCAGTGTGTTGCCTAGGTATGATTGTGGTGAAATGAGGCGGAGAGCAAGGATTATGAATGATATTCTGGCTGAAATGTGTGAGGAGATGGGAGTACAGTTTGTTAATGTCTGGAATGAGTTTGAGGGACGAAGTGAGCTGTATGGGAGCGATGGACTGCATTTGAGTGGTTATGGTGTGAGTCGCTTGGAGAGACTGCTGCTGGAAGGTAGAGAAGTGAATAGAGAGAATGAATCAGATCGAGAGGGGAGTGATGTGGAAGAGCAGGAGAGTAAGACAGGAGAGATTGGAGGAGTGGAAATGAATGTGGAAGTGAGTGGTATGAGTATAGAAAATGAGAGAATGGGTGTGCAAGAGGAGCAGGGAAACGGCGAGGCTCAGGGTGGACAGGGATACACAGCGTGAGAAAGGTGGATGCTCCAAGAGGAGGTGAGAGAATGTGTAGGCAGGAAAGTAATGGGATGATCAGGGATCAAAAGGAAACAGATGGAATTGCAAAGGGTTCTAAAATGAAGAAGCAGAAAGGGAAATGGCCCCAGTCCAGCATGGAGAGATCACATCGAGTGAGTGGTATCAGTGGAACTAGCTGTAGATCCAAAAATGAGTTGTTGTGTTTGTATACCAATGCTAGAAGTATAAGAAACAAGGCGGATGAAATGGTTGCACTAATTGCGTCTGTGCACCCAGAGATTGTCGGAATAAGTGAGACATGGTTAGATGAGGATGACATCCTGACAGGAATAGAGATGGAAAGGTATGATGTGTTTCGTGAGGATAGAAGGGGTAAAAAGGGAGGGGGAGTGCTATTGATGATAGAGAAAGAGTTATGTCCATACAAGGTAGAGATGCAAGAGGGAAATGGGGCCAGTGGTTTTGAGGCAGTATGGTGTGAGATAGAGGTGAATAGAATCAAATACTTGGTGGGATGTTGTTATAGACCTGGTAATGTGGATGGTGGTGATAGTGAAATGTATAGTCAAATAAGCCAAGCAAATAAGAAAAGGGTGATCATTATGGGTGATTTTAATTATGGCAATATAGACTGGAATGAAGAGATAGCAACTGGAAGTAAAGAAAATGAGTTTCTTGAGTTTTTGAGGGATAACTACCTCAGACAGTATGTAACAGAGGGCACAAGAGGATTAAGGGTCTTGGATTTGGTCATCTCATCGGAGGATGTAATTATCAATGAGGTATCAAATCATCCACCAATTGGTGAAAGTGACCATGAGGTGATTACTTGGGTGGTTGCCAGCAGTGCAAGGACCCCTGTGAAAAAAGGGTATATGTGGAACTACAAGGGGGGTGATTATGAAGAGCTCAGGAGACAGCTTGCAGGTGTAGCATGGAATGAGGAGTTAGCTGGAAAAGATATCAATGCAGCTTGGGGGATTTTCAAAAAATATTTAGTGGATGCAGTGTCTAAATGTATACCACGGGTGAGAAGGTTAAATAAGTTAGGTGTGAAATGGATGAATAAAGAGATTAAGCATGCAATACAGAGTAAAAGGGCATTGTGGAGGCAGCATAAGAGAAGTGGAAGTAACCAATTTCATGAGTTCTACAAAGACCAGGCAAGGAGAGTGACTTGGTTGGTGAGAGTAGCTAAAGAGAGGTATGAACAGCAGTTAGCTAATGTAGCTAAAAAGAATCCTAGGGAGTTCTTTCGATATGTAGCCAGCAAAAGAAAGAATGATTATGGAAGGATGACATTGATTGGAGGAAATGGTATAAAGACAGCTGTTGCAGAATGTGTGGTGGAGATACTTAATGAGCAGTTCATAAAGATCTTTCAATCTTGTGAATGTGACTTCATGGAGAGATTAAGAGCAGTTGATGATGGGGAGGAGAGACCGACTGTAAGTGAGCAAGAGGTGTTTGGGGAGTTGAGTAAACTAGATGTAAATAAGGCTGTGGGACTTGATAATATATCACCGCGTATTCTGAAGGAATGTGCCAGAGTGTTGACACCTGCCTTGACATATTTTTTTAATACGAGTCTTGCACTTGGTCAAGTCCCTAAAGAGTGGAAGGAGGGCAAGATTGTGCCACTTCATAAAGGAGGTGATCGAACTCAAGCATCAAACTATAGGCCTATCTGTGTGTCAGGTGTTGTGGTTAAGTTGTTGGAGAAGCTTGTGAGAACTAGGATCCAGAGTTGGGTTGACAACAATGGTATAATCTTTGATGGACAGCATGGATTTGCTAAAGGGAGGTCGTGTTTTAGTAATCTACTTACTTATTACAATAAAGTGACTGCTTCCTTGGACAGAGGAGAAGGATACACAGTAATATACTTGGATTTTGCAAAAGCTTTTGATAGAGTACCCCATGATAAGTTGACAGTCAAACTAGAGCAGATGGGGTTGGATATTAGATTAGTGCATTGGATTGGAGACTGGCTATCTGATAGGTATCAACAAGTTGTGTATGGGGGTGCAATATCCAGGAAAAGGAAAGTCACTAGTGGAGTGCCTCAGGGATCTGTTTTAGGGCCATTACTATTTAACTTGTATATTAATGATATTGGCGAAGATTTGGATGGAGATATTCAGTTGTTTGCAGATGATGCAAAGTTGGGATGAACCATAAAGAGTAGTGAAGATGTTGTGGCCTTGCAAGAAGACTTGAATAAATTGAGTGATTGGGCAAGCAAATGGGGATGCGAGTTCAATGTTGCGAAATGTAAGGTTTTAAAATTTGGATAACAAAGATGGGATGCAGAATTTATGCTTGGTGAGAATATATTGTTGGAAGTAGAGGAAATAAGAGATCTGGGAGTGATAGTGGATAAGGATCTAAAATTTAGGGGACACATCGCCAAAATTGTGAAGACAACACAAAGACTTCTGGGAATGATGAGGAAGACACTGACGTGTAGAAGTAGGGAGATTCTTGTTCCATTGTATAAGGCTTTGATTAGGCCACACATTGACTATTGTGCCCAGATTTGGTCACCTGGTTTTCAGAAGGATGAAGAGATGTTGGAAAGGGTGCAAAGGCGACTGACTAAGGTAGTTTCTGACCTCTGGAATGTCGAGTATGAGGAAAGATTGAAAAGATGTAATTTGCAGAGTCTGGTGGAGAGAAGGAAGAGGGGAGATATGATAGAGACCTACAAGTTGGTAAGGGGTTGTTATAGGATCAATGGTGGAGAAGTTCTACAGAGAATAGTGGGAGATCAGGGGAGAACCAGAGGTCATACCTGGAAACTGTATAAAGAGGGGTGTGAGTAGGGGAGTGAGAGGCAGGTTTTTTTCGTGCAGAGTTGTGAATGATTGGAATGCCTTGCCTGAGAGTGTGGTGTCTGCAAGGAGTTTGAATGTGTTTAAGACCCGGTATGATGAGATGTGTGTGAGATAAAAGGACCTCCTAGATGAGTCTTTGACTCCATGAGGTCTTGTTTTAATTATAATAATAATAATTTATCCAACCTTCAAAACAGAACCCTTCAATGAACCGACACTCTTATATATCAACTGACTTTTCTGTACAGCACCATGCAATAGTAGTTGTGTTATTCAAAACCACCATTCTGATAATTGAAAGGTCAGATAAACAGTAGATTACTGTAGTTAGGGAGCAAAAATTAAAGACATGACAAACACAAAAAACAGAAAAGAAAAGTAAAAAAGATGGTAGTTCTTGTAGAAACTATTAATTTAAGTAGCGATAAATATAATATGAGAGAGGACATCAAAGGCCTGTTGGAAGAAGTGAGAAAGAAATGTGAGATTAGGTTTGCTAAACAGATACGATAATACTATTAAGAAGAAAGGCAATGATAGCAAATGTGCAGGTTGTGTAGAAGAAATGGGTGCAAGTTTTTAGATGTGTGGTATAAGAGTGATGGCCTGCACTTGAATTCACTTGGCATCAGAACCTGAAAAAATTATTTCATTGGGATGAGACTTAATGCAGAGAATCAGGGAAGGAATGGGGAAAATTTTGTGTGTGTGAGAGTGAAAGTTCAGCTATGTTATGAAAACATGATAAACCTATGAATGGCTTTAAACATGGTTATGCAACTGGTGAAGGGATAGAAATATATGCTTTGGGTTTGGACTTTTTGAGTATGTCTGGGGAGGGGAAAAGAGAAAGTTCTACAACAATGGCAAACTGATTGCATATCTAATTATAAGCATAGGCCAAGTGGTACATACAAAATATATACAAATATATATATATAATATATACAAAAATATATACAAAATATATACAAATATATATATATATATACAAAAATATATACAAAATATATACAAATATATATATATAATATATACAAAATATATACAAAAAATATACAAAGTATATACAAATGCCAGGAGCTTCAGAAACAAAGGAGTTAAATTCCTTGTTTTATTGAGTGTGTTATGGCTTAAAATTATTGGCATTAGTGAAACATTAGTGATGTTCATAACCAACAAATGAACTTAGTTTTTTCGTAATTTCTTATAGTTTGTGCTTTAAACTGTTAGTTCTCTTTACCCCTGAAGATGTTAGTCTTACGACTAATGAAACTTGTCAGGTTATTTTTGGTACTTGTTTAGTTTTTTATAAGCAGTTCTCTAATAAACATGTGGTCACAAAACCGGAATATTTCTATTGAACTTCTTAACCACAGAAACCTATGCATGAATTAGTGAAACCTGTCTATCAGAATCAGATATGGTAACTGAGATCAAGTGTGAGGGATATACTATTTTTAGGAATGATAGGAGAGGAGGGGGGGGGAGTACTACTAATGATATCAGATGACTTAAGTCTGGTTAGGGTAGAAACACAAGAATACAGTTATGATAATAATGTCCCATGTAGCAACGAGTTTGATGCTATCTAGTGGAGGCCAACAATAAAATATATTGTGGCTCAGTTGTAGTGGATGGAGAAATGCATCGCCAATTTAGCCTTGTGGGTACTAAATGAGTGATCATTATGGGTGACTTTAATAATTATCCAAACATTGATTGGGTAGAAAAGAGATCTCACGATAAGAATGAAGAGAAATTTATTGAATTGTTATAAAAAAACTTTCTCAATGAGCAACTCAAGGTCAAAGAGTGATAGATTTGTTCATAGCATCAGAAGGGGTCTCTGTTAAGATTATGACTATTTTACTGCCAGTTGCTGACAGTGATCATACCATGCTTTCTTGGGAAGTATATACTGATGTTCCAATTAGAATGGATTATATGCCAAACTGATTGTTCAGCATATAAAGCTGGAAATTTTGATCCACTTAAGAGAATTCTGTCTTTGGTACCATGGTATCAGCCACTGAATACCATAGTACCAAAGACAGAATTCTCCTAAGTGGATCAAACTTTTTCAACAATGCATGGGAATCTTTGGAAAAGTTGCTTAAATGAGGTACTATCTGAATGTATCTGGTGTTCAAAGAATAAATAGGGTTGGAGTGAAATGGATGTGCAACCTTATAAAGCAAGAGATCCATAAGAAGAAGATGATATGGAAAAAATATTGTGAGAATAGTTAGGATAAATATAAAGCATGGGCCAGAAAAATAACAAATACTGTGCAGAAAGCTATATCAGAGTATGAAAAGACATTGGCTATGCAGGCCAAAGGCAATCCAAAAGAATTTTATCATTATGCTGCAAGCAAAAGAAAGGATGAACGTGGAAAAATAACTTTACTGAATGCAAATGTTACTCCAGTGTCAGAGGCTAATGAGATGTTCAGTTAATGAGTGCTCACTTTGCTAAGATATATCAACCAGTTGTATGTAATATTGGATGAGCAGTTAGATGTACATAAGAATCAGGTTGAAGAGTTGCTCCATAACATGGATAAGAATTTGGCAATAGAGACAGATGGAATATCAGCACTTATGCTAAAGGAATGTTCAGCTGAATTGACCAGGTCTTTCACATATTTGCATAACTTGAGTCTCAACTCAGGAGTAGAAAGAATGTATGATAGTACATGTTTTCCGATGGGTGGTGCAAAAACTGATGTGTCTATCTACTGACCTATCAGTATCTCCGGTGTGGTGGTGAAGATTTTAGAGAAGTTGGTAAGAACTCGCATACAGAAATGGGTAGACAGACAAGCTGTATTCTGCAAGGAACAGTATGGGTTTACAAAAGGAAGGAAGGTCATGTTTTAGCAATTTGCTCATATTTTATAACAGTGTTATGGCTGAGTTGGATAAAGGTAATGGATACATGATGATAATGTTGGATTTTGTGAATCTTCCAGATTTAAGGTGACTAGTGGTATACCTCACAGTTTAGTCCTTGGACCAGTGTTGTTCATTCTATACATTAATGACATTAGGGAGGGTTAATAGGAGATATGCAATTGTTTGCCAATGATGCAAAGATAGGCAGGGTAATCTAGTACTTAAAGAATGATTTGAATAGACTAGAAATGGAGGCATAGGGCTAAATACCTTATCCTCGATACAGTAGCGGTTAAATGAATAGAAAATCCTTGACACCGCGAGGTAAAAGAGGAGGGAAGGAATAATAAGAAGAAGGAAATTTGAGCAAACAAAAATGGCTATCAATTTAATGAGAGGAAGTGTAAAGTTATGTACGCACTTTGGCATGATGAGGTTTCCAGTGGCATGTTATATTAGTGGAGTTATGCTACAGTAAACTGATGAGGCTAAGGATCTTGACATAATGGTGGATAGGAATTTGAAGTTCAAATGTTACATAGCAAAAAATTGCAAATACAACTCGGAGGATAATTGTGATATTGAAGCGAACCTTGACATGTAAGGATAAGTAGTCATTTTGCTGCTTTATAAGGCATTGATAAGACTCGCCTGGACTATTGTGTACAGATTTGGTCCCCCACGTTCCAAGGGGATAAAGAAGCTGTGGAAAGGGTGCAAAGAAGAGTTACAAAGATTGTATCAGAATTATGGAATTTAGAGTATAAAGACAGATATCAAGTATGTGGATTACAGACTTTCTCCTGGTTAACTCCACTTTCATATTAAGAGGGAGGGAAGAGAGGTGATATGATAGAGATCTGTAAACTTCTGAATGGGTGTTATAGGATATCACCCAATGAATTTTTTTGTAATAAAGAAGGTGGAGAGAGAATATGGGGCATCCATGGAAGTTTGTCCACGGTCAAGAAAGGGGTAAGAGCTAGGTTTTTCTCTCACAGAGCAGCGAGTGAGTGAGTGGAATAGTTTGCCTTTAAAGTTAGTGGGTGCATCTAGTCTAAATGAGTTTAAGGGAAGGTATGACGAGCTGGTCTGGGCAGTGTATAGCCTCCCTGGAAGACTCAGATAATAATAATAATAATCGTCGTCATCATCATGCGTATCAAGGATTTAGGCCTAGCATGGCCTGTTCCGGCCTTAGAAGTCATCGTTTAAGAGGACGTCCTGGTTTTCTTTTTCCTAATGGCCTGTACTTTAAGGCTTGTTTTGGTAATCTTTCTGTTTTCATTTTTTGAACGTGTTCCATCCATTTATGTTTATATTTTTTCATTTTTTCTATTACTGGTTCTTGATTTAATTCTTTCATAATATCTTCGTTTCTTTTGTGATCAAATAAGGTATACTTTGCAGTTTTTCCCATAAACTTCATTTCTGCTGTTGTTAATCTTTGTTTGTCTTTTTGTTTTATTGTCCAGATTTCGCTTCCATACATTAAGACCGGTAGGGCTAATGTATTGTATACTTTTAGCCTGGTTTGTTTTTGAACTAGGTTTGGTTTAAATATAGAGTTAATTACACCTGTTATTTTTAAATATTTTGCAATTTTTACGTTTATATCTTTTTCATTTTCATATGTGATCATGCATCCTAGGTAGTTAAATGAATTCACCTGTTCTAAGATCTTGTTATCTATTTACTAATTTAGTTCTTGCTGGATCTTGTCCTTTAAAGGCCATAGTTTTTGATTTTTCCGTTGATATTATCATACCATAATCTTTGGATATCTCATTTAGATTTAAAATAGCTTTCTGTAAATTATCTTCAGAATTTGTAATTATTATTTGGTCGTCGGCAAAGAGGAGAGTGTTTAAGTTAACTGTAGGAGAAAGTTTAATTCCTTGATGTAAATTTTTACTCCATTTTATTATTATTTCATTTAAGTAGATATTAAAAAGAGTTGCTGAGAGGGGACATCCCTGTCGGACCCCTTGGTTTATCTCTCTTGTATATGATAGCTCGTGGTTTAATCTTATTTGTATTTGATTATTTTCATATATACTTGTGATATCTTTTAGGATATTATTTGGTATTTGTCTTTCTTTTAATATGTTAAATAATATGTTTCTTTTAACTTTGTCAAATGCTTTTTCAAAGTCAATAAATGCAATATGTGTTTCTAAATTATATTCTCTTCTTTTCTCTATTATTAATTTTAGGCAAAAGGCTGGGTCTGTACATGATCGTCCTTTTCTAAATCCATTCTGTACTTCTAGAATAAAGTTTTCGGAATATTTCATTAGTTTGTTATTTAAGATTCTGCTATATATTTTGTAACAGGAATTTAGTATACTGATACCTCTATAGTTTTTAGGGTCATCATAAAATAATAATAATAATAATAATTATTATTATTATTATTATTATTATTATTATTATCATTATTAGCAGATAACAATAGCTTCTCAATAATGAAAATAGTTTTTTCTATTTTGAATATGTAATACATCACTGATGATAAATATACAGAGTAGTAATTATTGTGGTTTTTTTTGCCATAAAGTATCAAACTTATAAAAATATTATTAGTATTATTCGTGACACCTCTAAGGAATCTTCAGACTCATCGCAGGAGGACACCCACAACTCTCCATCTTCACCACTACACTGAACCTCTACTACCAATCATCTACATCAACGCCATCCACTGCCCACCATAACTAGTATTTTTTTGTCTGTAAATTGCGTGTGTTCTGAAGGGCCGATTTGTCTGTATGCAGGATGAAAAACCTGAGTTTCTGGGAGAAAAAACCCTTCTACCTCTGTATGAGATCGGCTAACTCACCTTCAATTGAAAAAGTCCATGTAAAGATTCCTCCCTGTCATGATGAGAATCGAACTTAGGTAGTTAAATTTATTTTTATAACCTTTTCTAATCGAAGGGTGCAATGTAGCATCATTCTTCATTGCGCTACAGAGGCGCTATATTAGTGATATAATCACTAATATTAAAATATTAGTGATATAATGTTATCATTCTAAGAACATATTTTTCTGCATAATTTTTTTTTTAGAAAACTAACTTTTAACTTGACTTTTTTTTTGTTCATTGTCAGAAGAAAAAAAAAAACTGATATTCATGTCATAATAATGACAACCTTTTTTATTGTGACATGAATACGAAACTTATTTTTATATTCAGAAAACTATATCAGGACTATATATTTGTAAACACTAAAATAGTTTCAGCTATTCTCTATTCCTTAAATGGTTGAATGCAAGACATTTCTGGCATTTAGTAATTAACCCTTTAACTGCTGATTTTATATTCTACCGACATTGTCCCATGTGCTGAATTAATTTTGCAAAAAATTTATAAATAAAATCAATTAAAATTCTTAAAAGTATGAAGTCCAGACAGCATCATATATTCTTGATATATACTTGCTCACTCACAAAAATGGCAGTAATAGTGTTTTATAAAATTTGCATAATCTGCAAGGGGTGTCCACTCGAGGGTGCCATTTTTTTCTGCGCTCGAGTTAACTTGACCGTAGCAGTTAAAGGGTTAATAGAGAGAGATAGGGTAAGCTTATTGTTTCTGGAAGTATCAAATTAGAAAAAAGTAGTCTGGTTTTAGAAGTACCTGTTTCAGTGGAGAAAATATTGTTATCATTTTGCATTCTTATTTAAATAAAATGAAGCAATAAATTAATTTAGTTCATGTGTATGAACTGAATAGGTAGAAGTGTGATTGGAATATTTAAGTGTGAGCATACATTTTTAATTAATTTGTATATGATATGTATGTATGATTTATTTTTGCAAGATATAAATATTTTACTTTAATTAACCATTGGATATTATTATTATTAATATTATACAGGTATCTTCATGGAGTCAGAAGACTCATGTCGATACCTCTTTTTCATCTGTCAGCTAATTTTTCAAGCCTTTAGACCAGGGGTCGCCAAACTTCTTTGACTGTCGACCCCTTCAAGAGTTTCTTGACTTTTTATCGACCCCTCTATTTTACTATTACGTAATTATAATAGGACAAGCAAAAAAGACGCTTATGTGAGTTTTTAGATTGTTTATTTTATAGTTACAATGTTTCTTGTATGTATAATATAGTATATATTATTATATTGGCTTAACGTCAAAGGGATACGTTTTTGTTTTTGACGTCCTTCTTAACATTACATATTTGATAGGAGGGATAAATAATATATAAAATATAAAATTTAGTTTAGATAACAAAATAACAATAATACAATCTTCCTATAGGTATATATAGGATGTACAAAATTACAGGCCTGCTCAACACTTCAAAATAGAGAAGTTTAGTTCGTGAATGAATAACGATTGAATTATAATATGTATATTGATGAATTTTAGAGCATTAACGCTCACTTGTATGTCAATGCGGAAAAATGAGACTGGGATCGAATACGTGTAAGTATAAGTAAATAAGCAACCACGCACATGTTGCAATCTTGCTCCCGCTGCGCCACCAGGTGGGAACCACCGACATCCATTTATTGGTAAATACGTCATTTTGGCCTACATGATGGGCCTTCGTAACTGTTTTCATGACCTTGCTCCATCTTACAGGTCCTATTCATGTCACTGTTCCCATGCTTCACTCTTAATTGCGTTGTCATTCAGGATAGAGGTAATCCAAGTTAACCGAATTAAATATTACCCGTACAATGATGTCTTATATTTTTCTGTCGACCCCCCATCAACCCCTGGAGTCGATATCGATCACTTTGGCGACCACTGCTTTAGACTGCCAGTCTAATCTCATAGGGAGCATTCCACAGATCTGCCACAATCTTTCTGTCACTCTCCGCCACAACTTCTTCATCACCACAGAATCTGGGAGTCCACATCTCTGCACGGTAGTCCAGAAGTAGCCTTATTAAAGCCTTACATAGAGAACAATAACCTCTCTATCCCTGCTTGTTAGTGTGTTCTTTAACATTCACATAATCCGATGTGCTGTTTTGGTTACCTTCACAATATGCCATTAAAATGCCATTTGAAGTTCAACTCCCTGTTCACAATCATACCTACATCCCTAGCCTCATTTTCCTGTAGTTCAGTTCTTTCCATCTATATGGTGCACAGCTACTTGGCCTCATTAAACTGGTAGCCATTTACCTTTTGTCTACACTGCTAGTCTATTTATGTGTTCCTGCAGAAGATAATTCAGAATCTCTGCATTATCTTCATTTACCATTCCTCTTCCCAGTTTAGCTTTGTGAGTAAACAACTGAATATTTCCTGTCAAATCATTTCCTGTATCATTGATATAAAAATTAAACAACAGAGGGCCAAGTACTGATTCCTGTGGTACACCACTGGTCACCTCCCTTCTCTTGGACTCAACTCCTTAAACCACTCTTTGATATCTGTTCATCAGTCCAAATCACCAGATTCATATCCATCTCCATTTGCTCCTAGTTATGTAATAAAGTTCAATGTGGAATCCTGTCAGAAGCCTTTGCAAAGTCCAGCAGTATCACCAAGTAAGCATTTCCTTTATCCAACTCCACTGTTACTTTATTATAGAAAGTAAGTAACTTCTATCCTGGAGCCTCTTTCCACTACTAAGGCTTAAATTGGTCCGAGGAGTTGATAATTCTCTTGCATATTCTCATAATACGTGGGCTGTGTTCATATTGAGGTTCTGCAATATTTTAAGTACCTCTATTTCTTCAACCTCTATTCTCCTATCAGTCAATGTAACATTTGGCATTGCAGTATCGTCCCCTACACTTCCTGTAATGTGCTCTCTCAGTAATTCAACTATCTGGCTTGGTTCTGTTACCTCCCCACCATCAGCACTTTTTAAAGTCATCTATAAGTCATTCCTCTTTTTAGTTGCCACATAGTGAAATAACTCTTTAGGGTTTCTTTTGGCCAATAATTTGTCTCTTTTCTCTCATAGTTCACTTTAACCTTCTTTGAAAGCCTGTGTAGCTCAGTGGAAGTGGCATTTGCACTCCACGATGCTTGACCACACAAAGACTTGGGTTTAAGTCTAGTCGCTGAGTAGAGGAACATTTTCTAAGCCTTTTTTTTCGACCAGTTCCCAAGTTAGTCGATCTCTGGCATGGGCAAGTGGGTTTTTTTCTGTCGGCCTGGTTGGCTGAGTGATTAGCGTATCTGCTCTCCAGCCAAAGGCTATGGGTTCAAATCCCCCCATGGTCATGGATGTTTGTCTGTAAAAATACTAGTGGTGGCAGTCGTTGGTGTAGATGATGAAGGTAGTTGCAGTTGGTGGAGACAGAGTTGTAGAGTAGATTCCCTCCCTCAATGAGTCTTTGGACTCCTTGGAGGTGTTATGCAATAATAATAATAATAATTACCATACTGGTCACCCTTCTTGTCTATGCCTTAAAAAGGTGATCAGCATGCCTACTCGTGGGCATGCTGATCACCTTTTTCTTTATAATCCCTCTAAAGATAGCAGGATTTGCAGGAGTTGCATACAAAGAAAAGGCACTTTTCTTTGTATGCAACTCCTGCTATTCATCCATCTAACTCCTACCTGATTTATCCTTCTGACTCTAGGTATGAAAAAAGCAGTATTCAGATACTGCTTTTTTCAAACACCTCTTGACCACCTTCCATGCACTACCGACATCTCTCCCGTCCAAATTCTTATGCCACAACTCTGTTGAAAGCTCATTCCTCATCTTGTTATAATTACCTGCTTTGTGATCACATATTTTCAAGAATGTTACTCGAAGTTACTTATTAACTTATCTTATTTATTTTATCTTATTTATTATCTTCATTATTGTAATGTTACTTTTTAATATATCATTTTAATATGATTGTGCCATTGATACCACATGTTCCACTGATCTAATTTTTTACAGCTACTATTTGTATGTAATCTGTAGTTTTTACTCTCAGATGATATATTTCTAACCCAAATATCAGATGCCAAGTAAAATTGCTTTAAACACTGTTCTTGTGTACTACTAATTTAGTTTTTTTGTTGATTTCTTTCTCTCTTACTTCCTATACAGTTATTCAGCTGATCTTCCATTAAATCAGCTTTGCATATTCTATGAAGCATGTAAGTAGAAGATGTTTTGTTAGCAATTTACGTACAAAAATGTTTCAATCTGAAACGTACATAGTGTCTTCAGTTTAACTGACAGTTCAAAAGGTAGAATATCAACAATGATTTCACAAGTGATATTCAAACTGCTTGTGTTCTTATTTTACATTAAGGATAAGACTTCTAAAATTTTGGTAAGAAAACACATTCAGATCTGGGTAATGTAGTAGTCTTTAGCATTTTCTTTGAATAAGTACTCAGATTCAAAATGGCATCTATGTACAAAATGGGTATTTCTCGATTATTCCTGTAATTCTTCTCAACAGAACATCCTGTTTTTTTTTTTTTGTTTGTTTGTTTTTTTGCTTTCTTTTCAAAGTATGAGAGATGGCAGTTATAAAAAACTTAGTAAACACCTGGGAGGGAAATTGGGAAGAATTTATCCTTTGCAAATTAGTTTATTCACAGAACTAGCTGGAATTGGTTCTGAGATTCCAGTAATGTCGGGGATTGATAATTCTATAAAAAGTTGGAATTTTTGGGTAGGCTAGTATATATCTATGATCTATGATATTATTATTATTATTATTATTATTATTATTATTATTATTATTATTATTGTTCCGGGAAACTCCAAGGAGTCGACAGACTCATCGAGGGAGGCCCTAACATCATGTCTGGAACAACTATTTAACATTCACACAGTATCTATCATATCTTCCCTTGAACTCATTCACGGTCGTAGCACCCACAACAGACTCTGGAAGCTTATTCCACTCATTCACCACTCTCCAAGTAAAAAACCTAGCTCTAACACTGTTGTCAACCACGCTCTTGCCCAGCTTCCATGCATGGCCCTTAGTCCTCCCATCACCAGTCATATTTTCAAAAATATCTTCTGGATCAATCTTATAAAAACACTTCGTAATTTGAATGTCTCAATCATATCACCCCTCCTTCGCCTATCGTCCAATTTCTGCAACCCACAAATCCTCAACCTATTCTCATAAGGTTCATTCCACAGACCTGCTATCATCTTGGTCACTCGTCTCTGGACCCTCTCCACTTCCTCCCCATCACGAAGAAACCCTGGTGCCCATAACTGGGCACAGAAGTCCAGATGGGGTCTTATCAAGGCTCGATACAGAGGAACAACAACTTGCTTCTCTCTGCATGTTAAAGTATTTTTCATAAGCCAAGTGATTTGGTGAGCTGTTTTAGTTACTTTTGCAATGTGCTCCCTAAACTTCAACTCCCTATCCACCAGCACTCCCAAATCCCTGGCCTCATCAATCTCCTGGAGTACGGTTCCACCTATGCGATATACTGCTGCTATTCTTTTCACCCCAAAGTGCATAACCTTACACTTTGCCACATTAAACTGACATCCATTTTTCCTAGCCCAGTCCTCCAAACTATCCAAATCATCCTGTAAAAATTTGACATCCTGTGCACTCACAATTGCTCTACCCAACTTTGCATCATCAGCAAACAAGTGAACACTTCCTCTCAAATCCTTTCCAATATCATTGATGAACAAATTGAAAAGCAGTGGTCCAAGAACAGAGCCCTGCGGCACTCCACTAGTCACAAGATGTCTTTTTGACTCCACTCCTGAATAAACCACTCTCTGGTATCTCTCCTTCAACCACCCTCCTATCCATCTTACCAACCCTATATCTATCCCCATCTGCTCCGGTTTACTGATTAGGGTTCCATGTGGTATTCTGTCAAAGGCCTTGGCAAGGTCTTTGACAGAATACCCATTCTGTCAGAATATCCAGCTGAACTGGATAGGGGTAAACCCATTACCCCTATCCAGTTCAGCTGTCACTGTGTTATAAAACGTGAGCAAGTTACTGAGGCATGATCTACCCTTCACAAAACCATGTTGTCCCCCATACAGTATCCCATTTTCATCTATCCAATCCTGTATTCTTTTCTTGACTAATTTCTCTAAGACCTTGACAATGATTCCTGATATGCTAATCGGTCGGTAATTTACAACAGCGGTCTTGGAACCACCTTTATGCAGTGGAACTATTTTCCCCTCCTTCCACCCGCTCGGGACTAACCCAGACCTGAGACTCAAATTAAACAAAATGGTCAAGGGTACTGACAATTCATTAGCTGCTTCTCGTACTACACGAGCTGGTATACCATCCAACCCCACAGATGTATTGACATTGAGGTTATGCAATAGACTACTCACCTCCACTTCATTCACCACAATTCCCGTATAATCTACTGGTTTATTCGTTTCTGCAATGTCACCACCTGGATGATATATTCTTGCAAAGTGCTCGCTCAGTAACTCAGCTATCTCAACTGATTCAGTTACCTCCCTACCATTGGCATTCTTTAAAATCATTCTGCCATATACATTTTTCCTTTTACTTGCTACATATCTAAAAAACTGTTTAGGATTCTCTTTAGCCTGCATGGCCAATGTTCTTTCGTAATCCTTTTTTGCTTTTCTTACCACACTCGTCACCCTTCTGGCCTGCGCTTTATACCATTCATGTGCCTGCCGGTCACCTTTCTCCTTAAATTCCCTCCATAGTTGTTTCTTTTTTTGCAGCTCAAGCTTAATGGTGTTATTCATCCATTTAACCCCTACTTGATTTATTATTCGGACTCTAGGTATACAGTCAGCCATTGCTTCATGCAAGCACTTCTTAACCACCTCCCATGCACTATCAACTTCTAGTCCTTGCAGTTGTACATGCCATGGCACTGAGCCAATCAAACTCCTAAGCTTGTCATACTTTCCAGCCCGATAATCCCACATGTACCCTGTCTTAATTGAAAATTCTACACCTTTAGCCACCTCCCAAGTCAAGACCCTATGATCACTCTCACCGATTGGTGGCAATGAGGTCATATTTGTTACAGCCAAATCCTCAGATGTAATTACTAGGTCAAGCACTCTCTGACCCCTAGTATTTTCCATTACATGCTGTCGCAGATAGTTATCCCTTAATAACCGCATAAAATCCAATTCCTTCCTCCCGTGTGTCCTCTCCTTACTCCAATCAATGCGACCATAGTTGAAATCTCCCATAATAATCACCCTCCTTCCACTCATTTCTTCTATTTGCTTGTGCATACTGTGACCACCATCTTTTCCATCACCTGGTCTATAGCAGCACCCAATTGTATATTTAGTTCTGCTAGCCACAATCTCACACCAAATGGCCTCAAATGTGCTCTTTTCTCTATCCTGCAATTCAACTTCTATTCTCCTTGGCTGTAGCTCATCAGCTATCATCAACAATACTCCTCCCCCCATTTTATTCTCTCTGTCATTCCTGAACCCTATGCTGGATCATCTTTGGGTTCAAGCCATTCTGCTCCATTAACAGTGTCCAATTCCTGCTTTGGGTCATCAAGGGAGAGTAGCAGAAAATATGTGTTCTATTGTGAGTACAATTTTGAATTTCAGTTTTTTGGGAATGATAATGTGCTGAATCCAGTTGTATGTATCAGCCCACAAATTATAGGTTTATAACGTACTGAACTTGTCAGGCCAACAGATGAGGAACAGGCAAGGAGAGAATATCAAGAAAGGTAATTTTTCATCCTTTATTTTTTTCTTTTTCTCATCTTTTAAGGTAAATTAATTCATAGTAATGCAAATGGCTTTTTTGTCATCTTCTTAACAATTGTAATATACCATTTTTAGTATGTGGCTCTCTTATCTCACTTATGAAAACCATTGTTCCTTCTGAATTGTCAGTTATGTTAAAGATGATCTGTAAGTTTCACATCAAAATATTTGTGCATATAAACGGTTAATAAACTCTTTTGTGCTTATGTGTTTCATAGTTGGTGGATAGGGAGATGAAGTTTAGGGGGCACATTGCAAAAGTAGCTAAATCAGCTTCAACTCACTTGGTTGTTGAAAAATACCTTGATGAGCAGAGACAAGCAAGTTATTGTACCTCTGTACCGAGCCCTGATAAGACCTCATCTCGACTACTGTGCCCAGATTTGGTCACCTCGGTTCCTTCTTGATGGGGAGGAGGTGTAGAGGATCCAGAGGCAAGTGACTAAGATGATAGCAGGTCTATGGAATGAACCGTATGAGAACAGGTTGAAGATTTGTACCTCTGTACCTAGCCCTGATAAGAACTCATCTCGACTACTGTGCCCAGATTTGGTCACCTCGGTTCCTTCTTGATGGGGAGGAGGTGGAGAGGATCCAGAGGCGAGTGACTAAGATGATATCAGGTCTATGGAATGAACCATATGAGAACAGGTTGAAGATTTGTGGGTTGCGGAAACTAGTTGATAGGTGGAAAAGGGGAGATATGATTGAGACATTCAAATTGCTAAAAGGATTCTATAGGATTAATTCAGAGGATATTTTTGAGATCAGGACTGGTGGTGAGAGAACTAGGGGACACCTATGGAAGCTGGGCAAGAGTGTGGTTAGCAGGGGTGTTAGAGCTGGGTTCTTTACTTTTAGAGTGGTAAATGAGTGGAATAAGCTGCCAGAATCTGTTGTGGGTACTATGACAGTGAGCGAGTTCAAGGCAAGGTATGATAGATACTGTGAGAATGTCGAATAGTTGTGTGGACATGATGTTTAGGGCCTCCCTTGATGAGTCTAAGCACTCCCTTGACTAGCCCAAAATAATAATAATAATAATAATAGTTTGTTCTCTATAGTACAAGTGCCACTTAAGATGGTTTACTTATTGTATTATCTGTCCTTATATAATTTGTCATCTTCACTAAAATTGTCCCTAAATAGTTGAAATGTTTTATCTTGTTCTGTAATGTTTTCCACATTCCTGCATATTTTTAATTTTTATTGTGCCTCCATAGCACAATTGGAAGAACAATGGTACATTGCACCCTTCGATTAGAAAAGGCCAAAGTTCAATTCTCGTCATGGTGAGAGGAATCTTTACATGGACTTTTTCAATTGAAGGTGAGTTAACCAATCTCATATGGAGGTAGCAGGGTTTTTCATCCTGCATACAGACAAATCAGCCCTTCAGAACACATGCAATTTACAGACAAAAAAATACTAGTTGTGGTGGTGGACAGTGGATGGCATTGATGTAGATGATTGGTAGTAGAGGTTCTGTGTACTGGTGGAGATGGAGAGTTGTACAGTGGGTGTCCTCCCATGATGAGTCTTTGGACTCCTTGGAGGTGTCACGAATAATACTTTTCATACCAAATTTGTTATAGCAGTTAATCAGTCTAGTCAAAAAATCTTGAAGACTTATACTCCTAAATAAATCCTGAACACTGAATTTATTTAGGAGTATAACATCATCTCCATAAACTAAAAGAGCTAAGTTGAATAGCTCCAATTTTAATATCAAGTCTGATGCCACTTTCTTTCATAATGTGATTCATATAGAGGGTGAGTATGAGTGGAGATAGTGTGCATCCTTGCCTTATACATGATTTTTCATCAAACTATCTGTCAGTCCTGTGTATCCATATACCCTTCATATCCAACTGCTCTTTTACATTTTAAACAAAGACTATATATTGATCTCTCTTTAAGGTCATGTTTACACCATATAATTTGTAGTGTTCCAAGTATTTTGTTTTGGCACCTTAACATATGCCTTTTCTTTCATATATACAGAACTTAAATACATTTCCATGATTTCTTAACTAACAATCTTAAATTAAAATGTGATTCTATTTGACTCAAACTCTATTTGTTCTTCAATCAAGAGTCTCTTCCAGAGTTTTGCTTTGCTTCTCAAATTTTATGTGGAAAACTCTTTAGGGAAATTTCTCTATAATTCTTACATTGTTTTATTTATTTTTTTATACTGCTTAAACTGGAATCTTTATTCCAATTATCCAGAATTTGACTTTTTGATCAGGCATTCTGAATTATACAGTCTAGCAAGTATACATTTTTTATGCCTCTGTATTTCAACATTTCAGGCTGGAAAACATCTACTCCAGCTGCATTTCACATTTCTTAAAGCTTTTCTACTTCATCATAGAAATGTATTGATGGCCTCCTTCTTCGTGATCTGTATCATCTCTTACCTTTATTATCTCTGATTCATTTAGTAGTACTTGCCTTCACTCCTTTTTCGCCATTGGTCTCCAGAGAATATTTTGTTACTGTCTTGATATTTATTGATCATCTGTATTACCTCCAGTCTTACCATAACTTTTGTTTAGCTATTTTTTTTTACATAACTTAGCCATCTTGCATTTTCCTTTGTATTCTCTAAGGGCACTTGCCCATTCTTGCAAGAAACTTTTAATGTGATATCATCTTTTCAAGGACTGCCTCTAACTTTGAGTTAAAGAGGATATAAAAACACATGTAATTTTTATTGTCCAGTTGCTTGTTTTGAACTTTTCCCACATCACTACTTGAAATTGCCTGCCATTCCATAAATTTACCTCTGTTTAATATGGAATGCTATAGCTACTCCTTTTTCTTTATCACCATTATCTGAATATGATATATCATAATTATTATTTAGAAATATTTTATCTAGTTATTTTTACTACTATTTTTCCTGCTTTCGTTTAGGAGTGCTCTTTTTCAATGTCATTGGCTTTTTACTCAAGAATTCTTAGGCATTGCAGATGTATTTTAGAGACAAATATATGTAGCATAATAGAAGAAAATTCTCACATATCCCTTCTTGGATGTTGTTATCTGTCTTCTTTCTGCGATGTGCATGCTTCTGCTGTTATGGTGTTAAAAGGGAAGTGGGGGGGGGGTAGGCAATGTGGGAGAATTAATTTGAAAAAAACCCGTTTTTTTATATAATATATACATATATTATTTTTAAGGGTGGGCAGAGATGAAAGAGGGGGACTGAAAATAGAAATTGTTTTTTTGAGGAAGGGAAAGGGTTTATTAGAAAAGGGGGCCGGGGAGAGGATTAACGGGGTGCGAGCCATTTCGACCGTGTGTGTGTGTGTCGTCATCTGAACTCGTAGAGGAAGTGGATGCTATGTCATGTCAGCTTGGTGTTTCTGCCTTTGAAGTGCTTGAGTTATCACCTATTAGTTGGAGTTGTCTAATTTTTATGTTATGGAGCTTCCAACACTCAGAGATTATGTAGGGTCGGTGGATGTTGATCGAGTTCTCATCACATTTTATGGCTATCGTTTCTGATATTCTAAGCATTATTTCGTCGTCTTGTCTGTCTATTATCATGGCCTTGTCGATTTGCGAGGTATGTTTCTGTTCAAGGCGTGAACTGCTATTTCTGTTTTCCCTGTACTTTGTATTCTAACATGGGAGTTTTCCCAAAAATAATACCTATATTTTATCTAGTTTTATCTTCATTATAACACCAACTGTGTCAAACATGGTATTTCTATAATTTCTCTGCTTTACTGTCTCTTTTCCATTTGTGCGTCTTATGCAGATATTCTCTCTCTCATCAGTTCTCCTGAGATCAAGGTTGAGATTGTTCCAGCAGCTGACTTTTCACTATTCATCCTGGTTTCCTGCCAAAAACAGTGTCGTCTTGATTAACTGAATGACACCTCAGCTGGTATGGTATTTGATTAGGTTGTACCAGCTCTGTGTGGTTTAAGCTAGTTCAGAATATAAACAGGCTGAATCCCAAATTGTTAGCCTGTCCTCATTTGTTCAGTATTGAGGTGGATAGCACAACATTAAAAAATAAGGATTGGGCATTTAGTTAGAAGCCTCAGTTGGCTCTCTGCATTCCTTAACATGTACCTTGTATTAGTTATCTAGTTTGTTTTGATCTTTATGGGATCCCTAATGGCAAGCTTTATCTATTGCTTAAGAACCTTTAATGTACACTGGTTTCCAAAACCTAAGGACGAACGCTATTTCTGAAGATAACAACTGCAAATTCAGATGAATCAGCTTGTGTCAGTTTGTATAACTGATGATTTCAAGTAGGAAGCAGGTATACATTCAAATTTGAATTGCACAGAAAGGGGTCATGTGGTAGCACCCAGTAGGATAAAAAGCAAAAGGCTGAACTAAGTAAATTGTGTTCGAAAGAGCCTCTTTTTTGTGAAGGAATAAAGTTGTAACTTTGATGTCTTATAATGTCTCAAAGACATCACTAGATGATTTCATGCGGGGAAGGATTATTGGAAAGCTTATAGAAGGCTGCAGAATTACTGATATTGCCAGAGAATTTGGAATCATATAACATTGTATCCAGACTAAGGGTAGCATTTTAGACCAATGGAATGTTCCAGCTGCTTGCTAAAAAGTTTCTCTCACTCTACCATGGAGCATGAAGACAGATTGTTGCTTATGACAGCAAAACATAATTGATGCACCATGGCAGCTCAAGTTGGATTCAATCACAGGTACATGGCTATCTTGACAAACTATGGCAAGACTTCTGCGACAAGCAGGCCTATATGCCCAAAGGCCTGTAGTCTGTATCCCTTTATCCACAGCTCATCATACAGCACATTTTCAGTGGTGTTTGTATCCATAAAAATTGGACAAGACACCAATTGGCTAATGTACTCTTTACAAATTAGTCATTTTAGTCTTTCCTCTGATTCTAGACGACACTTGAATCAGAGGAAATCTGATTTGATTTGGCACGAAAGTGGTACTGCTTACCATTGTGACAATGTTCTTGAAAGGGATAGATATATAGTGCTGGGATCATGATGTTGGGTGGCATTATGCTTAATGGATGCACAGAGTTACAAGTACTGGAAAAAGGGACTATCACTGGTGAAAAATATTGCAATGAAGTTCTTCATCATCATGTTCAATTGTTCTGTGGTGCTGTAGGCAAAGAATTCATTTTTATGGATGACAGTGCCACACCACAACATATACAAGCAGTGGAGATAGTTCTTTAGACAAGGATATTAATTGAATCGAGTGGCCAGCATGTTCCCCAGACTCAGTCCCATAGAACACGTTTGGGATACAATGGGGAGATGCATTGCTGTTCAAAATCCCCTTCCAGAAAACAACTTGCCCTGAAGGAGGAGTGCACCAGTTTGCCTCAAGAACTCCTGAATCACTTGGTACTAAGCATGGTACAATGTTGTGAGAGCTGCATCACATTTCAGGGTGAATATATTCCATACTGAAATGTCTCTCTCCGCATAGTTTTCTGTAAGCAGTGTACATTAATTCTGTAACTATATACAAGTATCCCTCGATTAACATGGTTAATTAATCCCTCAATGTTACCGTGTATATCAAAATCGCGTTAATCAAATCTAATAATCAATGGTAAAAATTACAATTCATCCATGATTGATTACTGTATTAATAATTTGTTTTATGTGGTACTCTTTTAGGAAAGATAAAAAATGAATGCAAAGTAAATGTTTAATAAATGCTTGTACCTACATTATTTACTGCAATTTTTTTATCAAAAGAAGTTATCAAGAGTCGTTTGAGCAGTTTGTTTTTTTTCTTATCTGCATAAATTCTACGATAACAAGCAAAATGACTCTCCATACTTCGGCAAACAAGCAATAAAACATAAAGGAAAAAACACTGCAAATATAATACATGATGATACAAATTAAGTGGATATTGAAAGCTGAATTTCAAAGTGAAGAGAAACTACTAGAATTTCGTGCCGAATATATAGAAACTAAAAGTTTCAGCGGATGCAAGCATAAATAACTTTATGGGCAACTCATAGTAAAGGTGGAGTAAGCTCCAGATCACTTTCCTTAGTATTTTCCATAAATGTAAAGCACATCTCCTAGAGGACATGTGTGATAAATAAGTCTTTGGCTGTCTATTGCAATACATGATGGTTTATTTATTTTCAGTTACAATCTAAAAATTATTAAACAAAGAATTTAAAAAAAAAACAGCTAAACCATACTATACTGATATTGGAGGTTGCGGTATCTCTCAGATACTGTTTACTGTCAAACATCACAAACCTTTACATAACGTGTTAAACCAAACTGACAGCAAAAAATAGTGCGGAATATCACTTGTAACGTGAATGCACAGCTACTCATGACCTTCAAGCTATACAATGAATTGTGTAAGAATATTTATATTAAACATTTTGCTTGTATCTGTAAGATCAGCTGCAAGCTCCTCGGGGTTAAAGGCTCGTTAATCAAAACTCATGCCGCATATATCAATGGATTGCCGCATTTAATTTCGCCCGATAATCAAATCCGCGTTAAGCAAAACTGCGCTAAGCAAGGGATACCTGTATATATACACACACGCACACAGGGTGGCCATAATTAAAGAGAAGGTGCTGAAAGCCCTGTAACAAAAAATGTATTGGACGCAATTCAACCCAACACTCTGCAAAATGGGTTTTGTTTTACAGAAGACAAAAAATAGTGCAAAATTCTGACACAATGGGACATTTGGCACTATTAGCACATGATTTGGGATTAATTAAACAGTAATGGCTTGAAGAGACACAACAATGAACATTCCAGAGAATAGAAACCATCTTAGTCAGCAGTGGCATTGCGTGTTAGTTTCAGTTGGTGCTATGATAAGAAGTACTTAACATGTAGGGATATGGAAGTGGGCCACTGTATAAAGTACTGATCAAACCACTTGAACTACTGTGCTCAGATCTGGTCACCTTTCATTGTGATGTGAAAACATTTGAGAGGGTCCAGAGAAGAGTGACTGAGACAATATCAGGACTTTGGAATGCTGGCTATGGAGAGAGAGGTTGAAGAAATATGGATTGCAGAGTTTAATGGATAGGAAGGAAGAAAAGAGGTGATATGATAGGGACATTTAAGTTAGTGAGAGTATTTTATTGGATTAATCTAATTGAGATTATAAAAAGAGTAGAAGGCGAGAGGGGAAAAACCAGAGGTCATCCTCGGAAGCTGTGTAAGAGTGTGGTGAAGAGGGGTGTGAGGAGTATATTTTTTACATGAAGAATTGTCAGTGAATGGAATGCATTACCAGAATGTGTTATTAATATAAGGAGTGTTAAGGATTTTAAAATTTTGTATGATAAATATGTTGTCAGTTTTATGAACCTCCCATGATGAGTCTGCCGACTCCATGGAGGGTGCAGTAATAATAATAAAATCTTTATGAGCATTTTGATCATTTTTTTTATTTTATGATGTTTTATTTTTTGTATGGTTTTTTTTTTTTTTTTTTTTTTTTCAAATTATAATTGACTTGTCATTATGACTGAGATATGGTCAGTGTTTGCATCTGCTCCAAGGTAACTTTTGCATAGTTTCACCTGGTTACAATATTTTTTTTTCGGATGAATATGTAGTCTAATTGATGTTATTCTGTGTTGCTTGGTGTAATCGATGTGTATTGTCTTTTGCTGTTCAGATAGTGTATTTACAATGGTTATGTTGTGGCTTTTTCAGAATTCAATGAGTTTTTCCCCCTTTGTCATTTCATTTGCCAAGTCCAAATATACCAGTAATCTTCTCCTTCTCTCCAGCAACATTCCAATTTTCAATCAAGATCAAGTTTTCTTGATCATTTACTCTCATCTGTCCTTCTTCAGTCTGTTCATAGACTTCTGTTTCCTCATCATGGCATCCTGTTGTTGGCATATATAACTGTATAAGCGCTAGGTCTCTTCGCTCAGCTTGAATCTTAAATAGGATTATTTTTTCACTATATCCCCAAATGTGTTTATTCTGATATTCTAATTTCTTATTTACCAGGAATCCAACACCTGTATGTCATTTGAGAAACATGAGTAGATCATTCTGTAATAATTTCCACTGTCTTGTCATCTTACCTCACTTCAAGAATGACAATATTCATTCATCTAATTTCATTTCCATCTTTTAATTTTCTACATTTCCACATTACTTCATGGATCTCACATTCCAAGTACCTATTTTGAAGGGATTTTGCCAGTTGATGGCCTGAGAAGCCTTGCAATGGTCTTGTCTCCTGCTGGAAACAGCCTTCTATTATTCAGGTAAGTTTTGGTTTCTCCTTACTTGGGAATTCTTTAGTTCAACTTCCATGCTATGTAGTCCTGGGTTCCCATTTCCTTCCATCTTGCAATGATGTCAATATTAAAGACCTCGGGTTTTCCATACCTATGTTTGTCTGGCCTTCAGTCCTGCCAAATTATCGTTTTTCGCCGTCTATCCAGTACTGGTAGCCCTGCTGCTCACTACCAGGACAAGTGCTTTTATGATGGCACTGACTTGCCATGACATAGTGGTCCTAGGGTTTTTGTTAGGTTTTAGTCGAGTAGAGCTACCAACTCTGCTCCCCCTACACCCTGCTTTTGTCACAGCTAGCCACCATATCTGGAGGCTGTTCCACCACCTATGGATGTGCCTAGCAGTCAGCTCTGCTGAGGAAAGGCATACATAATGCAAATATTATTATTACTATTATTTATACAGGTACTCCATGGAGTTGAAAAGCTCATCGTGGGAGACTCACGCTATCCATTAACATATTACCTATCATACATCTCTTTAAACTTATTCACAGTTAAGATGCTCTCGACTACCTCTCACAATTCCACTCATTCATCACTCTCCAAGTAAAGAACCTAGTCTGCACACCAATGTAATAAATAAAAAATAAATAAATAAAGCAGTGTCATTAACACCAGCTGAAGTTTATGTTACTGGAGTCCTGTTATTTCAGATTCCTCTAGTCATAGGCTTCTGTTTGTGTGATTTTATACTCTAATCACACTCTTAGACAACTTCCAAGTGTCATCACTTGTTTTTTCCCTACTCCTCATGTATTTAAAAATTTCTTTTGTGTCAATTTTATAGAATCCCTCTATTAACTTATAAGTTTCTATCATATCCCCTATCCTCCACATGTCAGCCAGCTCTGTACACAGCTTCAATCTATCTTCATTCTGCAGATCTGTCATGAGCTTGGTCACTCGTCTCTGAATCCTCTCCACTACTCCCCCCCCCCCTAGAAATGCAGGTGACTAAATCAGTGCATAATAGTCAACATGTGGCCAAATCATAGCCTTATAAAGAGGGATAATAACCTCCTCCCTATCTTTACTTGTCAGTTTGTTCTTCAACATCCAAGTAATCTTCTGGGTTATTTTGCCACTCTTGCAATGTGTCCTCTGAATTTCAAATTTTTATCCACCATCACCCCAACATCCATAGCCTTATCAATTTCCTGTAATCTAGTACCATCAATATGATACAAAGTATGTAATCATCCTTTCATCCCAAAGTGCATTACCTTACATTTTACAACTTTAAATTGACAACTATTGTCCTTTGCCCACACTGCCAGTTATTTTTAAAACATTCTGTAAGGTATCTATATACCTTTATCAACTAAAAGTTGCATCACTTGAATTTTGGCAAACAACTTTTTGAACATTGGCAAACAACTGAATATACACCCCCCCAAAAAAAAAATCATCTGCTATGTATGGCTAGGAGGGCCTCAGAGTCCTGAGGCCCTCCACTAGTCATCTTCATTTGCTTTGATTCCACTCTACCAAATATTGTATAGAAAGGAAAGAAACCAAAAATCTGAAGCATGAAAAACAGCATTCATAAAGTACCGTTTTGAAGGATAAAAAAAATGCTGATTATTTAGCTGAGAATGAATACTAAATATATTCTCCTTGAATACTTTAAAATATATTCAACTTCAATGAATTAATTGTAAATACGAATTTGTGCAACTTATGCCTATAGGCCAGTGGTTCCCAACCTGTGGGCTGCTACGCCCTGGGAACAGAACTGTAATTCCTCACCAATCCCGAGTTTCGTTGCTCTTCAAGTAAGACTGGAGAAATCTGAAATAACAGGACTTCAGTAACATAAACTTTAGCTGGTGTTAATGATACTGCTTTATTTATTTATTTACTTTTTATTTATCACATACTGTGGTTATGTAGTTCATTTTTATTTATTTATTTTTAACATTATTTGACCTGCACCATAGATCAGGCTGGAGTGGTTTACCATAGTAGTAATGGTATAGCATACCATAGTGAATTACAATGCAGCTTGTATCTGTATTTTTATATATATATTTTATTATATATATATATGTGTGTGTGTGTGCGTGTGTGTGCGCATGCGTGCACGCTACTAATTTTGATCTTGATATGAAGGTTGAAATATTGAGTAATTATTTTAGTTTTGCCCATACATAGTAACTGTCTCCATAATTTTCACAGCTTATCATTTTTGCCTAGACCAAGAGAAAAATAAAGAATAAAACTAATGTTGCTTGCCTTGATTGTGGGAGAAGTAAGTTGTATGAGTGTAGTAGTTGTGTCCTTCCATATGATGAATATAAAGTTCCTTTCGATGAAGGCCATGATAAAGACTGAAAAGATATATATACTCCTTACAAATCATTTTGGTTGATATCAATCTGATATTTTTAAGGTATTCATAATATAATGATTTTAAATAAATAATATGATTTTATTATATAATAATATGATTTTTTTGTAAACTTGTTAAATGGTCTTTTTATTTAAATGCATTTAGAAATTCTAATATTGCATAACCTTGATGCCAAAATGTGTAAATAGTTGTTCTTAGGATGACACAAATAACTAAAAAAAGTTATTTTTTACCATTTCACAGTGACTGCTAATAATTTAAACACTATTCTTTATAGCATCGTCGATAGCATTTTGAATGTGATATCTGTACATCGACCATACTGGCGATCATTATGTCTTCAAGGTAGTTTTAAAGAGGATGAGGAGAAAGAAATTGGGGATATAGAAAATATGCCTACAAATGATGAATATATTCCACCAAAAAGGTAATATTAATCCCTTCTTGGTTATGAATTCATTATGCATATAAACATATTGTTATCATCACTGTTGAGGATACTAGTGTAGTCATTTCTAGGAATTGAGTTTCTTATAAACATAGGTTGCTCTAGTAAATATTACAGTGGTATCTTGCTAATCTGAACTAATAAAAACTGTGCTCGTTCGAATTAGTGAATTTTCCCCCAAAGAGACAACAATAACTAGTGTTTGTTGTCTCTTTAGGGGAAATTGGTACATCAATTTAATTCTGTAAATAAATGAAGTATCTGATAGAAAAAAAAAGTGCTATACTGTAATATAAAACTTAAAAAATAATTCAGTGCACAAGTTTATTTTAGTAAAAAAAATTGAGTTTGTATGTACCTGTATTGTTGAGGATTCTGATTTAATAAAATTGCATAGTTCAGTACATAACTTAATTGGGGTAAAAATATCACTTCCTTGTACACAACACAAAAAAAGTTTTTTATTTCTTTGTAAAAAAGCCACTGATTTTCTTTTGCTTCTTGGAACCTAAACTTTTCAAAGGTGTCTTCTTGGAGCTGCATTAGCAATAAAATTTTGTGGAATGGCGTATCATTCTGCTTAGCCCATTCTATATGCATATTAAAACTGTCAACTGCCTCTTGATGTTTTACTTTTTTTTTTCTTTGAGTTCTTTATCGTCGTCATCATCTTCTAATTCATTCTGTAGCGTCATATTTATAATTTCAGCATCTGATTTGATTTCAAATTCACTTTTGGGTTCTGCCTGTAATCCATTCCATAATATCTGTTTGTGAAATTTCAACATCTAGATTTATATTTTTAACCAAATTATGCACGTTTTGAATTTCCTCTTTTTGTGTATCACCGTGGTTATACTGTATTGTAATAATAAGAAATAAATAATAATAGTTAATATAATAATTATTAAATAAAAATAATACTTAATAAATAAAACTTTTTTTTTCTTTCAAAGCACCGTTCGGATTACTGGAGGGTTCGGACTAAAGAGGTTCAGATTATCGAGATACCACTGTATTTATTAATATTATTTGTTAATAATATTGCAAATAATGTTTAGCGTAGTGAGCAAGTTTATTATAATATTATTCGCTATACAGTTTGCTATATTTGTATAGCATTAGTGTGAAAAAATATATCTTTCTAAAAGAATGGTTGTAAAATCTGATGAGAATTATACATTTGAAAAATCTATATTTAATATATCTTACAGAATTTTGTAATTCTGTAAAATATATTAAATATAGATTGGTCAAATTAAGAAGTAATATTTAAGTTAGAAAATTTGTTATCATTAATAATAATAAGAATATTGTTATTATAATACATATACATCTCCAGATAATCAGGGACTCATCAAAGAAGGGCCATGGAAGGTTTAATTTCTTGATACCTGTCATGTCTCTCCTTAAAAACATTCACCAGTGATGTACTCACTATGTCCATTGGCAGCTTATTCCATTCTCTCACTACATACTATGAAAAGAACCGGATCTGACATTCTTCCTGCTAACACCCTTACTCATTTTGTGGTGATGACCCTGAATTCCCCCCCCCCCCCAACACACACACACACAATCTACCATGAATTACAAAATTTGCCCTGTATCTATACTGTAAGAACCTCTTTCTATTTCTTAACTTCTTCATATATGCAGTGTTCTACAAGCCAGATATGATTTTGGTTAACTGGTGCTGAACCTTGAACCTTTTTTTTTTCATTGTTTCCTCATCTCCATGCTCAGATGTGGGCTTCTCAGGGCCATGTAAAGTGGGAAAATAATTTCCTTATCTATACAAATTAGTGTTCTTTTCAAATTGCAGTTGTCTGATGTGATGCTTTAAACATCTTGGCAGTGTAGCTTCTAAATTTTAACTTGCTATCCACTATTACCCCTGAGTCTAACTTCATCAGCCACTTGCAGAAAATTCCCATTAATAAAATACTCAGTCTGCAGTATCTTCAATCGAAAATGCATAATCTTGCATTTGTCAACATTAAACTGATACTCATTAACATTTGCCCATAAAAGCAGCTTGTTCAAGTCAAGATTCTGTATTTGAAATGTCCCTTATCACCCAAGCCCAACTTAGCATTGTCTGCATGTAATTAAATGTTTCTCTCCAGATCATCCTTGCTGTCATTAATATAAAATTAAACAGGAGGATAGAACCCTGCAGTACATCCTCATTCTCTTAGATTCAGCACCACCATACATCATTCTTTGATACCAACAAATCAAAAAAAAGAGAATGTGTAGCTCAGGATAAGTGGAGTTTGCACAGCTAAGCCACCCAAAGAGTGACTTAGGTTCAATTCTAGTTGCTGGCTAGAAGAACTTATTCTATGCCTTTGAATGCTGTCAGATGGCATATGGTGGTACGATTGTGTTTGGAGAGCTCTGAAGCTAAGTTGTTTAGTTTTTTAAAAAAATAGCATTATTAGTTAAAAATTGTGTTAGAATTAGTTGTGGAGTTAATTAGTTTTAAGTTAATAGTTAAGTTTTAAATATTGTCAGTATAGCATGGTAAGTCACGTAGCATAGCACATGGCACTGATGCGAAGCAGAACAGTGGCATCCAAGGCATCACTGTTTAAAGAATTTAACCAAAGGGACTTCATGCAATACAATGTCTGCAAGATGTATACTTTACCAAAGGCAAATGAAATTTGGTTTAAAAGCGATAGTGGTGGAAAGTGTGCCAAAAATGCTATGAAAGCAAGAGTCAAAAGTGTGTCTCAGGTCATGATGAGATTGAATAGTGGACAGAACTGAGAATATGCTTGAAAATGTATGTGATGTATTGGCAAACAGGATTGAAAGAGAGAGATTAAATGTAATACAATTGAGAGAGAGAGAGAGAGAGAGAGAGTAAAAGTGTTGATCAAGAAAATAGTATAACAGATGTAAAGAATGAAGAGTTGGCTGTAACAAGGGAGATAGCTCAGTTATGTGGAGTGATACACAGGGTGAAGTGGGAGCTGCAACAAATGCAGAAACGTCTGGTGAGTGGGTCAGCTGATATCAAAACGAAAGAAGTGCGAGATAAGAGAAATGAGGGCTCAACTAAGAGAGAACGAAAAATCAAAGTGTGAGTCTTGTACGGCAATTCAATCATAAGAGGTGCGATCGGTGAGAGATTGACAAAATCGTGCTTTCCGGGTGCAGAAATTAATGATGTTAGTGAGGCTATTAGAGCACAAAAAGATGAGGTGAAAGGGGATGATCATATTGGCTGGAATGAATGATTTGAAAGGAGAAAAGAATGACATGAGAGAAGATGAAAGAATTACTTGAAGTAGCAAAAGAAAAGAGTGAGAGAGTTAAGATAGTGAGTCTGTTGCCAGAGCTGAGAAGGAGGGCCATAATAGTGAATGTTCAATGCTTAAGTTATACAGGAAGAGTGGCTTGGAGTTTAGGGATGTGTGGAGTGAGTTTGACAGGCAAAAGGACTTATACAAGAAGGATGGTTTGCATCTCAATGGATTTGGTGTTCAGAGTCTGGAAAACGTGTTGTTGAACGAAGTGAGAGTGCATGTGCAAAATCAGAGAAACTAGAGCTTTTAGGGGGAGGGAAGCTGATGAGTGGATATGTAGACATCACCGAGGCAGTTGAGTGTATGAATGTACATAATATGCCTAAGTTAGCTACAATGGTAACAAACCAGAATGGGATAGTTAGTATAAAGCATCAGGAGAACTGTGGGTCCGAGGGGACTTTGCACTTTTTGTACACTAATGCCAGGAACATTCAGAACAAGCAGGTGAAATTTTTGGCATTGATTAGTTCATCCTGGCCAAAGGTTATTGGCATTAGTGAGACATGGCTGACAGAAGATGATATAGTTACTGGGATAGAATGTGGAAGGTATAGTGTATTCAGGGACCTCGAATTTAGGAAAGAAAGACTGTTTTTAGAATCTGCAGCTGATCCTCAGAAATTAGCCTAATTTAAATAAATACAGATGCAAGAAACTTCCCACAATATCGAAAACATTAATCCTCAGAGATCCCAATTTACAACCGATGACTCATACAGACGCTCAACAGAAGGCACCTTATGCATATAGGATTTGTGTGTACTTCTTGAAGATGTCTCTGTGACTGCGAAAAAATATTTGAAGAAGGAAAATAGTTTTTAATCCTTTTTGAATGATGCAGCAACCTCTTTTTATCTTCTCTTAAAAGAGTCCAAGTTTCACTACCTTATAAAAGTACAGAATTAACTAGTTTGTTAATAACACATAATATATTTATAATTGAAGGCTTGCTATCCATCCATAGTAGTTTTAGCTTATGGAGTGATGTTATTGCTTTTGCAATTTTTATTCTAATATCCTGTCTTGATCTTCCATTAATTAAAGATATTGCCTTATTTAAAATAACTGACTTCTTCCATAGGTGTATCCTCGAGTATGATTTTTTTTTTTTACAATTTCTGCTACAGCACTTCCTCTATGGTTAGAAACATGGATATTGGTCATTGTTTTTGATTTTTGGATACTTATGGTAAAGCCATATTTTTGAAGAGTATGAACTTTGTGATGATTTCCTGAAGATCATATTTGTTTTCTGCTTGGAGATCAATATCATTAGCACACTTTATTATATTTAGACCTGCAGGGGAGTCAAAGACTCATCATAAAGGCAATACATCAACACCAGCTGCCATACCTTCTCTTAAGCTCATTCATACTATATGCACTCAACACTTCAAAAGCCAAATTGTTCCACCTATTTACAGTTCCTTGAGACAAAAATCTAACTCTCAACCTTTCTTAACTGCACAAAAATTCCCCTTATGTCCTCTTGTCTCCTCCCTGTCACAGATTTTAGGCAAAGTTGCCTGTTCCCTCATGTCATCACTTTCTTCGTCTTCCAATTCTTCTCTTTCCCATTTATTTTATATCTGTATAGGATTTTTGACAGTCTGCTATTGTCCATTTATTTAGTATACTTAAATGTTTTGTTTTGCTTGTAATTGTTTGTGCTTTTTTTCTTATTTATTTAACGGAATTTATTAATTGAATAATTAACGATTACGCTACTCGGCAGTAAGGAATGATGGCAGATTCAGCTGCAGTCGCAAGTGGCGTATTGCCAAGTCCTCCGCCATTTAAGAACTCTATTATAAGCAATATCATAAGGGACTTTGTGGCGTGCAGTACTTGCGGCATGTATGCGTCTCGGGAATTGGATATGTGGCTTGTGAACGAGAGCGGAGAGTGTATGTGCGCAAAATGCAGGCAGTGGGAGGAAATAAGTGCATTCGAAATATCAATATCTGACCTTGTTGCTCCAGGAATGGGGAATGAATGTAGGAAGACAAGTAGTGTGATAGGAGAGAATGAAAAAAATATATATATGAATGAGAAAATAATAGTCGATAGTGTGGAAGGCGTGAGTGACTGTGAAAGTTTAGGAGATGGTTTGTTTGGGAGAGTGAATTTAGATTAAGAGTGACTGACCTGCAGAGGTAGATAGATGAGCTGAAATGTCTTGTGAATGAGAGCAGAAGTATGAAAGATAAGATTAGGAGAATGGAAGAGATAAATGCAAGCCGAATCAGAGTAGGGAAGAGGGAGAATTTTGGAAGTGTTAGAAGAGGAGAGAAAGGAAACAGTAGAAGAGAGGGAATGAGTGAGAGGTATGGGAGGTGCTAGAAGAGGAGAGAATGGAAACAGTAGAAGAGAGGGAATGAGAGAGAGGTATGGGAATGCTAGCAGACGAGAGGATAGAAACAGTAGGAGAGATTGAATGAGAGAGAGATATGGAAGTACTAAAAGAGGAGAGAATGGAAATAGTAGGAGAGATGGAATGAGAGAGAGAGAGAGGTATGGGAATGCTAGAAGATTAGAGGATGGAAACAGTAGGAGAGACGGAATGAGAGAGGGATATGGAAGTGGTAGAAGTGGAGAAAATGGAAACAGTAGATGTATGGAAGTGCTAAAAGAGGAGAGAATGGAAACAGTAGGAGAGAGAGAGGTATGAGAATGCTAGAAGAGAGAATAGCAGTAGAGGAGAGGGAATGAGAGAGACCTATGGGAATGAAAGAAGAGGAGAGAATGGAAACAATAGGAGAGAGAGGGAATGGTAAGAGGTATAATGTATGGCGACTCGATGATCCATGGTGTTCAAGATAGGATGCGTGAGGAGTGTTTGCCAGGAGGAACAATAGAAAGGGTGGCTATGGCAATTAAGAGAGGTGAAAGGGTGGATGAGATGATTGTGATGGTAGGAACAAATGACTTGAGTGGTAATGTAAGTCGGGCAGCATGAGATATGAGATTTTTGCTTGAGGCTGTACGGAAGAAGACAGAGAGAGGAAAAATAGAGTGCGTGTTGCCTAGGTATGATAATGACGAGTTGAGCAGAAGAGCGGTGATATTGAATGGCATAATAATGAGAATGTGTGACAAGAGAGACTGGTATATGTGAATGTTTGGAGTGCGTTTGAGGAAAGAGAGGAATTGTATGCGAGAGACTGCTTACATTTGAATGAGGAAGGACGTAGGCATCTGGAAAGATTGCTGTTCTGAACGAGTCAATGTGTCCCAGGGAGGATGATAGCAGGGGTGGCCTCTTGTGGGAATGGATACTTGGGAGAAGGGAGACGACATCAGGTAACACTGAGCCCAGTGGAGTCTAGAGGGGATAATGCTGGGTATAGAAACAATGGCATTTATATGCTTTATACTAATGCCAGGAGTATCCGGAATAAGGGAGAGGAATTGGTGGTGCAGATAGCATCAACCTGGCCAAAAGTTATTGGGCTCACTGAGGGGGTATAATAACAGGAATAGAAGTTGCTGGATACAGCATTTTTCGTCAGGATAGGAGGGGAAAGCATGGTGGTGAGTTACTGCTTATGATAAGTGACGACCTATGTACTCTAAGAGTGGAGGCTTTGGAAAGCAGTGAGACAAATGATTTTGAGAGCATATTGTGAGGTAGAGTAGGTAAGACAGGATATTTAGTGGGGTGTTGCTACAGACCCAAGAGCACAGAGGATGAGAGGATGTTAACTGTCTAAACATCTCCTATTGCAAAGGAGATGTTTAGACAGTTAAGTTTGGCAAGTGCAAGATGAATTGTTATGTGAGATTTTAACTACAGTAGTATAAATTGGAGAGAGGAAGATGCATGTAGCAATAGGGGAATGGAATTTCTAGAATTCTTGAGAGACAAATGTCTTAGGCAACATGTAACAGAGGGAACAAGAGGTTCAAGAGTTTTGGATTTGGTTATAGCATCAGAAGAGTTGATAATAACTGAGATGACATCTCTCCCACCGGTTGGAGAGGGTGACCATATGGTTTTGACTTGGAAAATGAATAGACATGCAGGAGTATCAAAGAGATGGGAACTTATGTGGAATTATAAAGCAGGTGATTATAATAGTATTAGACGTCAACTTTGGAAAGTTTCATGGAGGGAGGAATTGGAAGGCCAGGATATCATTAGTGCATGGGAAATTGTAAAAGAATATTTGTTAGCAGTAATGGTAAGTTGTGTACCATCAGTGAAGAAGAGGACACAATTTGGAGTAAAGTGGATGACAAACAATATTAAACAGGAATTGCATGCGAAAAAGAGGCTATGGAAGAGATATAAGGAGACAGGTGAAGAGAAGATGCATGAAGAATATAAGACACAGGCCAGAAGAGTGACTAGTGTGGCTAGAAAGTGACTAGAAAGCAAAACTGGAATATAAGAGGAGATTGGCCCCAAGATTCAAAGAAAATCCTAGGGAATGTTTTAGCTATGTGGCCAGTAGGAGGAGAAATGACTGTGAAAGAATGATATTGTGGGATAAAAATGGGAATAGAGTGACTGATGCAGAGGACATAGTGGAATTGTTCAATGAACACTTTATTGGAGTATTTCATCCTAGAGGAGTCAATTTTAATGCTAGAGGGATAGGGCAGGTTCGAGGTTTAGAGGTACAGGAGGAGAGTGTGTTTCAAATACTGAGTACTCTGGTTGTCAGTAAAGCTTTGGGACTGGATGGTATTTCACCACGAGTTTTGAGAGCATGTGCTAGGGAACTGACAGTGCCTTTAACCTGGCTTTTCAATAAAAGTCTGGCTGCTGGAAAGGTGCCCAGGGAATGGAAGGAAGGTAAGATAGTGCCATTGCATAAGGGTGGTAATAGACTGGAATTGTCTAATTATAGGCCAGTCTGTGTGTCATCAGTGGTTGTTAAGATCTTGGAGAAAGTAGTGAGGGACCGTATACAGCATTGGGCAGATGAGGGTAATGTTATCTGTGAGAGTCAACATGGATTTGTGAAAGGGCGCTCTTGTTTTAGCAATATGCTAGCCTTTATAATAAAGTCAAGAACATTAGATGAGGGAAAGGCATATACTGCAATTTTCTTGGACTTAGCGAAGGCATTTGACAGGGTGCCACATGATAAGCTGATATTTAAGTTGCTGCACATGGGTTTGGATGTCAAATTGGTCAACTGGATTCAGGATTGGCTGTCTGATAGGTATCAGAGAGTTGTGTATGGTGGAGAGTTACAAGTGGGGGTCCCACAGGGCTCAGTACTGGGACCTATATTGTTTAACCTTTATATAAGTGATATTGCCAGTGGATTGCAAGCGGATATTCATTTGTTTGTAGATGATGCGAAGCTGGGAAGGATTATTAGTAATAGCGCAAATGTGGTAACCCTACAAGAGGATTTGAATAAGCTAGATTGATGGGCAAATGAATGGGGCTATCAGTTTAATGCAGTAAAATGTAAGGTCTTGAGGTTTGGGAAACATCGATGGGATGCTGCATACTCTATGGGAGGAGTTATACTGGAGGAAGTAGGGGAGAAAAGAGATCTGGGGTTGATGATTGATAGAAACCTGAAATTTAGGAGACATATTGCAAAGGTGGTGAAGGTAACACAGAGGATTGCTGCAATTATGAGAAGGACACTGACCTGATGAGATAAAAGGGTTATCATTCCGTTGTATAAGTCTCTGATCAGACCACACTTAGACTATTGTTCTCAGATTTGGTCCCCAGGATTTGAAGGGGATAAATTAACTGTGGAAAGGATACAAAGACAGATGACAAAGATGGTTTCAGGACTGTACAATTTTGGTTATGAGGATCGGCTGAGGGAATGTGGACTGCAGAGTTTGGTGGATAGAAGAAGGAGAGGTGATATGATTGAGACTTTTAAACTGTTGAGAGGTGGTTACAGGATTGACACTGGGGAGTTGTTTCACTTGGTTGAACAGCGGGAAGGAGTGATGACAAGAGGCCATCCCTCGAAGTTACGAAAGGAAGCTGTGAGCAAGAGGGTGAGAAGTGGTTTCTTTGCATGGAGGGTGGTTGAACCGTGGAATGCATTGCCTGATGGAGTGGTGAGAGCGAGAACGGTCAATGAGTTTAAGGAGTGGTATGATAGACTTTGTGTTTCTTAGTGGGGGGGGGCCTCCCCTCGATGAGTCTTGACAGACTTTATGTTCTTAGGAAGGACCTCCCACGATGAGTCTTTTGACTCCATGGAGGCCTGAATAAGAATAAAAAAATGATAATTCAATTTAAATGTTCTAACCATTTTTGTTTATATTTACTTATATGGTAGTTAATTGGTTTTATATTTTATATTTCGGATGGACCGGAAAGTGTACAAGATTGGTGGAAACATAATTCAAAAGTAATCCTGAACTGTGCAGTTAAGGTGCTTGGTGAGACATCTGGAAAGATTAGAGAGCAGAACGAGGGTTGGTGGTGGAATAATGATGTTCAAGAAGCAGTGACAGCTAAGAGGAAGGCAAAGTAGACATGGGATGAGTCAAGAGTGGAAGAGGACAGAGAGGTGTACAGAGAGAAAGCAAGAAGCCAAGAGAGTTGTGGTGCAGGCAAAAGCCATGGCATATCAAGATCTGTATGATCAATTATAAACAAAGGAAGGACAAGCAGCAAAGGACATCTTACATGTGAGGCAGATTGTAGATGCTGAAGGAAGAGTATTATGGAGGGATGTGGACATAAGAAACAGATGGAGAATATACTTTGAGGGACTTTTGAATGAGGAAAATGTGAGGATTCACAGAGAAGATGGGCAGCCTTCTGAGGGGATGGTGCAGAACATCAGTAGAGTGGAAGTGAAGGAGGCCATGAAGAGGATGAAGAATAGAAAATCGGTAGGCCCAGACAGGATTCCAGTGGAGGCATGGAAGGCACTGGTGGGAAGAGGGAATTGACCTGCTGTGGGACCTGTTCATGAAAGTTTGCCAACAGGAAAATATACCTGAGGAATGGAGGGAAAGTACTCTTGTCCCCATCTACAAGAGTAAAGGGGATGCACAAGACTAAGAATTACAGAGGAATAAAGTTGATGTCCCACACAATGAAAATCCTAGAAAGGATTCTTGATGGAAGATTGAGGAAGGAGGTGGAGGTTGCAAAGGAACAATTTGGCTTCGTGCCTGGTAGATCAAAGACAGATGTTATCTTTGGGTTATGGTAGATGATGGAAAAGTTTCGAGAGAAACTACGGGAGCTACATCTGATATTTATTGATCTGGAGAAAGCATACGATAGAGTGCCAAGGCAAGAAGTCTGGAGGTGTCTGAGGGAGAAGAAGGTATCAGAGAAATATGTCAGGTTGGTGCAGGAGATGTACAGAAATGTGAAGACAAGAGTTCGGACCTGTCTGGGACAGACAGAAAGTTTTCAAGTAACAGTTGGCTTGCATCAAGGGTCAGCATTAAGTCCATTTTTGTTTAATATTGTGATGGAGGAGGTGAGAGAAGATGCGCCTTGGACAATGTTGTATGCAGATGACATCTTGCTGTGTGCAGATTCAAGAGAAGAAGTGGCAGCTAAGCTGGAAAGATGGTGGAAAGTACTGGAAGAAAGAGGTATGAAACTGAGCAGAAGTAAGATGGAGTATATGTGTTGCAAAGTGGACGGTGGCCAGGAGACAGATCTAGAGCTGGAAGGAAATGTCATCAGGAAGGTGAGGGACTTTAGATACTTAGGTTCAACAGTGGAAGAAAATGGAGGGGGCTGAGAAGGAAGTGGGAGGCAGGATACAAGCTGGTTGGAGGAACTGGAGAGAGATGCCTGGAGTGCTATGCGATAAGAGAGCGCCGATCAATCTGAAAGGCAAAATCTATAGGACAGTAGTGAGGTCAGCTATGACGTATGCTATGGAAACTGTGGCCCTGAGGAAAAATAACATCAGCAGGATGGAGGTAGGAGAGATGAGAATGCTTAGGTGGATGTGCAGTGTGACCAGAAAGGATCGTCTGAGAAATGACTGTGTGAGGGGAACAGTGAAAGTTACGAACTTAGGAGCGAAGATACAGGAGGCAAGGTTGAAATGGTTTGGTCATGTGATGAGGAGGGAGGACGAATATGTGGGAAGAAAAGTCATACAGATGGAGGTGCAAGGAAGGAGGAAGCGTGGGCGGCCAAAGAAGAGATGGAGGGAGCTGGTAGAAGAGGATTTGAGGATGAAGAACTTGGGTGTGGTGACAGCCCAAGACAGGAGGATGTGGAGGAGACTCATCATTAACAGCGACCCCACTTAAGTGGAACAAGCTGCAGAAAGAAGTAGTAGTAGTTAATTGGTCTTCACATCCCCATGTACTACTCTTTGATACCTGTCCATCTGCCAGCCACATTTCCAAGCCTACAGTTTATATTCTAATCCCATATTCTCCAGTTTATGTACAGCCTCTCATGTGATATCCTATTAAATGCCTAAGCAAAGGCCATCAATATCATAGAGTATCTTCCACATACCTAACATTTATTCAACTCAGCCATAACATCATTATTATAAAATATGAGCAAATTGCTCAGACATAATCTCCCTTTAGTAAACTGATTCTGTTCTTCACAAAGTATAGCTTGTTTGTCCACCCATTTTTATTTATGCAAGTTCTTTCAAATTTCTCTAAAATCTTCACAATCACTCCAGAAATGCTGATAGGTCGATAGTTAGATGCACCAACCTTGTGCAATGGAATTATCATACATTCTTTATGTTCCTATTGGATCTTTCCTTAGGTAAGTGTCAAATTATACAAATACATCAACTACCCAGGTATCCTCAGGAATGTCCACCCAGATTGGTTGATCATTCCTTAGCACACATGCTGATATATCATCTGTTCGTATTGTGAAATTCGTAACCAGGTAATGCAACAACTCTAGAATCTCCTTCTCATGCATCTCTACTGCTTCATTCAGTGTATTGACTGCACCATGTTACATATACCAGGTAGATAGACCTTGGCAATATGAGCACTCATTATTTGAAATATCACATCTACTTCTGACACAAGGCTACTTCTGCATTCAGTAAAGTTGTTCTCTGCATTCATTCATTCATTCAATCTTTTACTTGCAGCATAATAATAAATTTCTTTTGGATTGCTTTAGCCTGGCAGCCATTTTCTTTTCATACTTCAACTTAGCTTTTTGTGCAGGAGTTATGAAATATATAAAGCACAGGACAAAATTATGTCCTGTGCTTTATATATTTCATAACTCCTGTCACTCTTATTCTCAAAATATTCATTTCATATCATCTTCCTATAAATCTCTTCTTAATAATTGCACATCTATTTCACTGCCATCCTATTTGTTCTTCGAACTCTTAGGACACATTCAAATAATGCATTATTTAAACATCTTTTCCAAACTTTCCATGCACTGTTGATATCCTTCCCATTCTATAATTGATATCATAGGACCAAAGATAATATTCATCTCAGTTTGTCATGATTTCCAGTTTTGTAGTTCTAACCTGTTCTGTTTGGAACATCCATATGGTTGACTACTTTCCAGGTCAGTTAGTATAGCACTGATCACTGTCTCAGTTACAGATATGATTGCTGTCATATCCTTAACTGAAACACTTTTGGTGCTATGATCAAAGTAAACTCTTTTTGTCCTCAAATTGCTTCTTTCACATGCTACTTGAGAAAGTTGTTTCTCTGCTGCCCAATCAATATTCAGATAATTTAAGTCACCCATGGTAATTACTCGTTTAATACCATCAGTATAATTTGTCAATACATTTTTTTATCTCCAGAAAATGAACTATCAGATCTGTAGCAACACCCACCATATATCCATTAACATCCACTTCACATGAGATCGCCTCAAACTCACTGATATATGGTGTGATATTTATTCTTTTCTCTTTTAATGTCATGATTTATGATCTTAATTCTGACTTATTCCCTCACATAATTTCCTTAACCTAATTTCAATAAAGGTTCTTTGCTCGATGCATCAAGTTAATATACTTTAATTCCTATGCAGTCTCAATATTTAATCTGGGCTGTTAAACCTTCTAAAGAGTAATGCACGTGGATTGAAGACAAAGGGATTGCCGTTGGATAGCACCAATTCCTTTGTTTCAGAGCTGGTGCCAGTTCCTTTTCAGATTCAGAGACAGTTTCTATTATACTGCGCCACTCTAAATCCTAGACTATTGAACATTGCAAAATCAAGGAACTAGAACTCAGTTTAGTACACTGTCTAATATCTCTTAAGCACTTTCGTTAAATTCTAAATTCATCAAATAACTAAAATTCATTTCACAGTCTTAGCCTCCCTTGTATTTTATCTCGCCTTGGTTCTAACTTAATGAGCTGTGCAATAGAAAGGAAATCAGGCAAGTCATCAATTAATACTAAAGAAAAACATGTAATTGCAAAATCAGACAACTTACACTTTATGAACAAACTCTGATATAGAATTGCACTAACTTTAGGGAATAACTATACTCAGCTAAAATTTCTAATTCTCCCGTAATAAGTTAAAACATTATTTCAAGTAGGAAATTCTATCAAAGGTCAATTATCCATTTTACACATAACAATGCTAAAGGTTATTCATTTATCAATAACAAAATTATCTCAACGAGCTTTCGCACAATTCCTCCATCCAAAACTTAAAGTTCCACTACTTCCTTTAGCATAATCTCTAAAGTCCTTTCATTAATCGAAACATTATAAACCTCAAGTCCTTTTTACAATTACAGGTTGTTCCCCTCAACACAATTATATAATAGATCAAAATTCTACATTACCAAAGGCTGGGGAATTATTCGGCCTTCACATACCTCTCGACAGAACTTCGTTTCCTTGATCCTTCTCTTAATTGATTTTATCTGCACTATTCGATTGATGGACTCGGACTAGAGTCCATCAATTGAATGATCGATGGACTCTAGTGGACACCGAGAGCGGCGAGCCATCAGATCAATGGCTCATCACTCTCGGGTCGACTGGCTCGGCATGCCGTATCGATCTCCGAAGTGATCAGGAACTCCGCTCCGCTGGGCTACTCGTTGACCGGCGAACTTGCCATAGATACTTCAGCGTGCTCCAACGGCCTCTATCTTGATGAACACTCCAATTCAAGGGGGGAGAGAAAAAAAAGCCACGAACTAGCACTGCTACGCTTTTTAAATCACGCACACAATGTTTCCTCTCTACGTCATCCTGCTCTCTCCCTTTTCCCACGACACCTTACTTTTTCCAGGACCTAGCGTGCTTTACGGAGGGAGCCGCTGCGTGCGTGTCCTACTTGGTGCACATGTTTAGTTTCAGGCCATCACTATCTAATCCGATTATCTTTCTCCTGGCAATACACAAGTATTTGCACCAAATCCACATAGTTTAAACATTAGAAAATTTACAATAATTATTTACAACATGATGCATAGATAAGTTTTACTCAAATTACTAATGTTGCTTTCCTTCTGATATACCAATATTGGCCCCAGGAATGTTATTGCATGTTAAATCTGAATGAAACATAAATGGATTTAATTTCAATTTCATTCAGAATTTAACAATGGAACATTATTACCATTTTTGCATTCATGAGTTTCAGCCTAACTGGACTCAGATCATCTGATATTAATAGTTCCCCCCCCCCTCTCCTATCTCTTCTGTAATTCCTAAAAATACTACACTCTTTACACTCGATTCAGTAACTACATCAGAATCTGAGAACCAGATTTCACTAATGCCAACAATTTTAGGGCACAATGTATTCATCAAAACAACAAACTCAACCACTTTCTTTCTAACTCCTGGCATTTGTGTATTGACATAAGAAGTTAGCTCCTCACTTTATCTTATACTTAAATCTACAGTCTGCTTTTCCCAGTTGGTCTAGACCCACTCAAAATATCTGAGCCCATTTGTATTTTAATTTATAGCTGTTCTCCTGTAATGTATGTGTGTGTATATATATATATATTTTTTTTTGTACTTCACTTTCTGTGTTATGTCCCTGATGAAGTCTTCTAAGATGAAACTTGAAACTACTTATGCATTCAAATAATAAATCTTTTTTAAAAAAAAATTTGTAATTTTATTTTGTGATCCCTCGGCTTCTAATAATTAAATTTCATTTGTCATATAGTCAAGTAAATCCATTGCATCAAATATATATATATATACATACAGTAATCTACAGTTTATCTGACCCTTCAGTTTTCCAAACATTGAGTTCAGATAATTGAAAGGTTGGATAATTGAAGTTCTATTACATAGTATGCTATGGAAAAGTTGGTCAGTTAAATGAAGGTCATATAAATCGTAGATTACTATATATGCACGCATGCACACACACGTACATTAAATTTAATGAGCTAATTTTATAAATTTAATTTATTGATAAATAAATCAATATATACTGAAAAATATGTATGTATGAAAAATATGTACCATATATGTCTCTCATCATGACAAATTGCCATGGTGAGAGACATATATGGTACAACAGAACCAGGTATCATTGGACGAGGAGTAAGACAAGGCTGTTCTCTGTCACCAATTTTGTTTAACATAATATTCTGAAGCAATGTTAAAAGAAGCACTGGAGAATTCAGAAGAATTCTCCAGTGCTTCTTTTATTATTTGCAATGCGATACGCAGATGACAAGGCATTATTATCAAATACTGAAGCAGGACTACAACATATGTTGAACAGATTACTGGAATCCTGTATCAATTATGGAATGAAAATTAACATAAGAAAAACAAAGATAATGAAAATAGCAAGGAAAGAGGCAAATATGGATATCAGAATAAATAGGGGAAAATTGAATCAAGTAAAAACATTTAAATATATAGGAAGTGTGATTAGCAGTGATGGAAGATGTAAAAGTGACATAAAAGCAAGAATAGCAATGGGAAGAGATGCCTTTAATAGAAAATGGGATTTATTCAGAAGTAAAATGGACAAAAACCTAAAGAAAAGACTAATAAAATGTTATGTGTGGAGTGTTGCCCTCTATGCAGCTGAAACTTGGACATTGAAGAAAGAAGAACTTAAGATTTTAGAAAGCTTTGAGATGTGGATTTGGAGAAGGATGGAAAAAATCAAATGGACAGATAAAATAACTAATGAAGAGGTATTAAAAAGAGTAGAAGAAGAAAGAAGTCTGTTAAAGAGCATAAAAAAGAAGAAAAGGAAACTGGATTGGACATATTCTGAGAGGAAATGGAATCATCAGAGATGCCATCAGAGGAAAATTAGACAGAAAAAGACCCAGTGGAAGAGTAAGGAAAACAGTGCTAGATGACATGCTGAATGGAGACAGGTACACAATCTTGAAAGAGAAGGCTCAGAACAGAAGAGAGTGGAAGAAAAGTTTTTGCTACTAAGAGAAGAACCTGCTCAATTGCAGAATACTTAAGAAGAAGATATACTGAAAATTACATCCAATTCATCAAACAAAAAATTCATTAAACAAAATCTTGACATTAAAATATAACTTGAAATTGACTAGGCTACAGATATTCAAAATTTGCCTCAGCACATTTTTCTGTTCTCTTTATTACTGAAGAGCATATTCTCTAACAAAGTTCTTTGTTTACATTGATTTTGTCAAATTCAGAATGGATTACTGTTCTGAATTCTAAAAATGTCATAGGCTTTCTCTTGTATTCATTCTTCAACACAGAAACTTCCCCAGACACAGAAATTCACAGGGTCATGTTGCAAGAGTAGTTACCTATTCAATTGGGACCTGTCTACCAATATAATTTCCTTGCAGTGAGTGAAATAAGTTGCTTACTTAGGCAGTGTAATGAGATGGCACCCTGTCCTGCATGAACATTCAACTTGTAGTCTTGTCAGGTTTTCAGTATTGGGAAAAGGTAAGAGTCTAATACATCATGGTAGTTTCTTCCATAACAGTATATGCTTGAGCAAGGAAGTGTGATTAATTTTTATCAGTTATTTTTGTTTTGTAACTGTTAGAGATGAAAGTAGTTCTGATAAAATCTAATTCCTTATATAAAAGAGAATCAGTGGAACATAGTTTATGTGAACAGTGAATTAAAGTTTTAATCACACTGTCTGACAAGGGTGATGATGTAAAGCACCATTAATGTATGTATGTATTTAATGTATTTAAACCCAAACCATTGTGGGTTTGTTTTCTGTATACTGTGTTCTATATACTCATAACAATCTATCAAAAAATAATATTCTAAAGTTCTATCATCTCTGAAATGCAATAAGAACTTAGTGATTACTGAAGCTGTCAAAGGGTGTTTAGTTGTGTTCCATGATAAAAATAACTGTTTTAGAAAGCTTAATCTTCTACTTCATGATCTTACCACATATAGATGCATAGGGATCTAATAGATCTCCCATTTTTATGGTCTTCCCAAGATTCATAATGAAAATGTTTCTTTAAGACCTATTGTGAATTATATAGGTTGTCCAACCTATAAACTTCAAAACATTTGTCATATATTCTCTCTACATTTACAGGAAATACTTCTTTCATGAAAAATTTAGAAGATTTCAAAAATATCAGGGTTATCTTTACAAATCTTTTAATCAGCTTTGATGTAGTTTCATTCTTCATAAAAATCCCACTGGCTGATACAGTAGAATAAAATAAAAAGTTTCTGATGTTTTCTCATCCTTAGCAGGAATAATAACTGGAGTAAAAGTATTTCTTAAATAATATGCTTTGAAGGCAGGCATTAGCACTGGTCCATAGTTTTCAAGAGTAAGGTGGTATTCAGTGAACATGTTAATGGAATGGCTGTTGTAAATGCAAATGGTCATAAGTCATTGTAAGTAAAGGACTGACAGCATATGAAAATAATATCATAAATTGGATGAATAATTCATTTTTCTTGGGAATAAAATTATATATTTTTGTGTTTTTTTTTTTTTTAAATTACCTATTATTGAAAATTTTGCAAACCCTAAATTGATAGTCTTGATCCTGCTCTCTGTGATTGGCTAAGGGTGGAAATTGGATGCCTACCAGTCTGTAAAAAGAAAAAAAAAAGAACTAAACAGCTTTACCTAATCCCTTTGGGAATAAAAGGTATTAGAAGACTTATTTATTTATTTAAAATGCGTGTAGAGTGCTAAATTATCCACTAGTATAGCAATAATCTGTGTGTGCATATATTTATATTAAAAAAAGACAGGGTATAAATTTAAAAAAAAAAAACAGTATTACTTATAGAATGCCCTGATATATTTAATATTCTTTGTACTGATATTTTTTATTTTTTTTAATATATAGGCCAAACCCAGCTATACAGTTTGTGGGAACACTTAGTTGTGAAAAACAAGATACTTATCCTATTAAAGAATTTTATGATGTTCCTAGTGAAGAAGATAAAGCAATTTCAGAACAAACTCTACAAAATCTTGTATTGTCAACTGATTTAAGTGTTCCATGTCATCGTACATGCTTAGCATTTGATAATAGAATGGCTCAGCATAAGAATTCTGCAGAAAAGTAAGTTATTATTTTTATTATTATTATTTAAATGGCACTCTGTGTAGTCAAAAGATTCATTGCAAGAGACTCGCTCTATCCATTAACACGAATGCCTATCATACATCTCCTTAAAACTATTCACTGTTGGGGCACTCACAACCATCTCTGGCAGTCCATTCCACTCGTTCACAACTCTCCAAGAAAAGAACCTAGTCCACGCACCCTTATTAACCACATTCTTATACAGCTTCCAAGTGCGACCCTTTGTTTTCCTCCTATTCCCCATATATTGAAAAATTTCTTCTGTGTCAATCTTATAGTATCCCTATAATAACGTATAAGTTTCTTTCATATCCCCTCTCCTCTGCCTGTCAGCTAAACTCTGCAACCCACACACACTCAATCTATCCTCATAGGAAATATTCTATATACTTGTAACCAGCTTGGTCATTCGTCACTGAATCCTCTCCACCATCTCCCGATCTGCAAGAAACGCAAGTGATCAAATCTGTGGAGAGTAGCCAACATGTGGCCAAATCATGGCCTTATAAAGAGGAGTAATAACCACCCTATTTTGTGTACTTATCAGCATGCAAGTAATCCTCTGAGCTATTTTACCAACTCTTGCAGTATGTCCTCTGAATTTCAAATCTCTATCCATCCACATCCCCAAATCCTAACCTCCTCATTTTCATGTAATACCATCAGTATGATATGAAGTGTGTAATCTATTCATCCCAAGATGCATTACCTTAATTTTACAAGATTGAATCGACAACCATTGTCCTTTGCCCACACTGCCAATTTATTTAAACCATCCTGTAAGAATATACATTGCCTTTATCAACAATGCCCTCCCTAGTTTTGCATCATCAGCAAACAACTGAATGTCCCCTTAGAATCTTCTGCTATATCATTAATATACAAATTAAAGAGTAATTGTCCTGGTACAGAGCCCTGGGGCACTCCACTAGTCACTGTCATTCACCTTGACTCCACTTCATCATACTCTACCCTCTGATGTTGGACTATCATCCATGCCACCAGCCTTATATCCATTCCTATTTGCTCCAAAAACTTATGTAATAGTTTTCTGTGTGGTATTCTGTCAAATGCCTTTGCAAAGTCTAGCAGTATCATAGTGTAGCCATTTCCTTTATCCAATTCTGCTGTCACCTTATTATAAAATGTAAATAAATTACTGAGGCAGGACCCACCTTTTATAAAGCCATGCTGCAACCTATAGAGTAGGCCCGGCTGGTGGTGTGTGCAAAGTGTGCAATATACTCAGGTGCCGCAGAAGAAAAAGCGCCTAAAAGATGTCAAAAAATATAAGATAAGAGTTTAAACGAACGATGAATGGTACAGAATGGTTCATATAATTATGAATGTATGTCGCCTTCCATTCGGGCCCCTTCAGATCTTCCTGGAAATGAACAAATAAATTCTGAAATTGTATCCTGGACCCGATTATATCACTGTAATTTTTTATTAAAATTTACGAAAATATACCTAAAATAGTTCTTCTTTATTTTTCGATGTATCATAAATCAACTTATAATTAATTGTTGAGTTCCGTATAAAAAAGATTTGTATAAGCAGGGCTAATCCGTAGATAACATTATACTGTAAAGTGGTTTTCATTTGTTTTTCATTTCCTGTTCGTTTTATTCACACTTTATTCAAAAAAAAACTTTTTTGGAAAGGCGCCGAACATTAATTGCACACACAAGAAAAATACTAGGCACAGGCGCTGCTATAGAGTATCATATTCCTATCCACCCAGTACCAAATTTTACTTTTAACCAACTTTTCCAATCTTTAACTGACATTTCAGACATACTAATTAGTCTGTACTCTGCTACTTCTGTCTTGGAACCACCTTTATGTAATGGAACTATTTTACTATCTCTCCACTCCCATGGAACCTTGCCAAAGCTGAGACTTAGATTATACAACTTTGTCAGAGGCACTGCCAGTTTACTTGCACATTCTCATAGCACACAAGCAGACATACCATCCAGGCCTACTGCTGAATTTAAATCAATATTTTTCAATGTACTAAGTACCTCCAGTTCATCTACCTCAATGCTCACATCAGTCTCTGTCACCACCTGGATGAGATACCCTTGCTAAGTGATCACTTAATAACTGAATTATTTAAACTAAAATACAATTTTATTTAATGTTGACAATAAAAAAAAAACTTATATTATAGCCTACCAGTTTCACCAGCAGACTGTCTGGCTTTTTCAAGGCTTTTATGAAAAGACAAAAACTAGTAAATGCAAATTGAAAGGAACATAAAAAACGTTGTAAACCAACTAGTAGCTAAGGTTACACATTCGCGTGACAGAGAGGACTTATTGTTCTTATTCATTATCACGCATACGTGTTTGTTGTAAACGTGTAATGTGATTACTGGCTAGCTGTAGTTCAGCTTGATTAAGAGAGAGGATAAGGTTTTTCCACGAACTGTTTAGAATCACACCCTGATTTCTGTTGAGGTTTCCGCCGGTTATTGACACTATTGTGGCTTCCTTGAATAAACGATGTCTGTAGTCATCATCGAGATATGGCATGGAGCTGTTTTGCCACTCTATTGGTTAGACGTACAGAAATGATGTACTAAGCCGGAAGAGATACTTCTGTTGTGGCTTACATCACCAACATGTTCTTTTTGTCTGATTTCTAAACTCCGTGAAGTTTGTCCTGTGTAGGCAAGACCACAGGAGCAGGGAATGTAATATACTCCTGGATATTTGTAGAAAGGTACCTTATCTTTTGGGGATCCTAAAACTTGTCTGATGCTGGTGGTTGGTTTGAAGACCACTCTGATGTTGTAGGCTCTTAGTATTCTTGCTATTTCATAAGAAATTGACTTGATGAAAGGGATCACTACAGTAGAAATGTGCTGGGAGTGTGATTCTTCTTGTCTGGGGTTGTCACTGTATAGATATTTTTTATGATGTTTTGAGGATATCCATTTTGTGATAATGTGTTGGCTATTAGTGAGAGTTCAGTCTGTATATCCTCCTCTTCTGATATAAACTTTTTGGCCCTATATTTCAACATGTGGATAATGCTCAGTTTGTGTGTCTTGTGATGGTCTGAAGTATAATGAAGATATCTTCCAGTATCTGTGTGCTTTCTGTAAATAGATAATTTGACACTGTTTGATTGTTTCTTTATCAAAATGTCTAAAAAATGCAGTTGGTTGTTGTTTTCCACTTCCAGAGTGAATTTTATCTTGTTATGTATAGAGTTGATTTTATCCACAAACGATTTTAGGTTTTCTAAGCTGTCTTGCCATGTAATGAAGATATCGTCAACATATGTCCACCATGTAGATGGTCTGGGGGAGATTGTGCAGAGAATTTCTTTTTCAAGTTTTTCCACGAAAAGGTCTGCACAAGATGGTGATAGTGGGCTTCCCATTGTTAGGCCTTCTAATTGTTGGTATATGGTGTTGTTAACCTTGAAGAAATTAGACATCATCTGTGTGATGTCTAGAGGAAAAAGATCTTGGATGATGTTTATTACCTCTTCTTCTGGTACATTGGTGAAAAGGGATGCAACATCTAGACTGGCTAGCATGTCTGTTGGTGCAATCTTAATGGCTTGGAGTTTATTTACAAAATGTTGACTATTCTTAATATAGGATTCTGTTGATCTTATTTTATTATTTAATAAGTTTGCAAGATGCTTTGCCAAAAGGTAGGTTGGTGATGATCTTCCATCAATGATTGGACGGAGAGGTATATCCTGTTTATGTATTTTAGGTGTCCCATATAGTCTTGGGGTGATAGGATGTGAGGATTTTAGTGTTCTCTTCACTTCTTCTGGCCAAAAGTTACAATTTCTGATTAGTAACTTTTTTGCTTCTGTTGCTTTCCTGTTATCAGTACTGAGTAAAGTTATCTTTCTATAATCATTCTTTCTCTTACTTGCTGTGTACCGAAAAAGCTCTTTTGGATTTACTTTAGCCTGCTTAGCTAATTTTCTCTTGAAATCTGATTTAACCTTCATTACCATACTAGCTACCTGTTACCCTTCTTTTCTTGTGCTTTATACTGCTCATGGGTATGCTGATCATCTTATTGTTTATATTTCTTCCACAATTCTTTCTTTTTTTTGCATCTCCTGCTTTATATTGCTAGTCATCCACTTAATCACTGCTTAGTTTATTCTCCTGACCCTGGGTATGCACTCAGGGCATTAGTTCATGCTTCTCATGAACTAATGCCATTCATTCATTCCATGTAGTTTCTTATACGATGGCACTGCTCCGAGTTGCCTCCTAAGTTTGTCATTATTACCAGCTTTATAGTTCTGCATAAATCCTTTCTTGACCGAAATTTCCACATGTTGAGCAACCTCTCAGAACAAAACTGCATGGTCACTTTACCCAGTAGGAGATAGAGTTGCTACTGCAGTTATAGATAGATGCTATTACCAGATTTAACACTATCAAACCCCATCTCTTCCATCATGTGCTGATTCAGGTAATTATCCAATAGTAACTGTATAAATTCCATTTCCATTTTGCCATGTCCCTTTACTTCTTCCAATCTATATCACAATAGTTGAAGTCTCCTATGATGATTCTCAGCCTGCACTTATTGTGCTAATCTGCTGATGCACGTCGTCCCAATCTTCTTCTGAATCCCCAGGTCTATAGCAGAAACCAACAATATATTTTGTTTGTCCTATTGGCCTCTATCTCACACCAGACAGCCTCAAATGAACCATTTCCATCAGATCTACAATCTTCCTTTTGTCAAACTTCTGTTTTTGTTGGTTGAAGTTCTTCAGCTATCATTAAGAATATCCTTCCTCCTCCTTCCCTATTTCTTCTGTCTTCTCTGAAAATACAATATCCATTACATTCTATCTCTCTAACTACATTATTCTCTGATGACCAAGTTGAGCTGATCAATGCCCAAAACTCCTCTTCTTTATTTCTGATACTTCAGGCATTTATGTATATGCATTTCAACATCCCCTTGGGCACACAATTATCTTTACATAATGTCATTACCTGCCCATTCAGATTCAAAACCTGGGAAACTGCACCCAGCTCTTCATAATCATTCCTGCACTCATACTTAGCTATGCTAGGAGTGGCTATACACATGCTTGATTGCCCCTCCCCAAAATCTCTAATTTCCTTAGTTTTGCACTTCCAACTTCTCACTGAACAATTTCTCCAAGTACCTAACTTCAAAACCATTTAAATGCAGTCCATCAGGCATATACAGGTCCTTACATCCATCAAATTCACTCCACACATTTAAAACTGAACACCATTCCTCCTACACAATCTTCACATTCACTCATTGGTAATAATGGTCCTTCTCAATTCTATCCTATCATACCAAAGCAGTAAACTCACAATCTGTACTTTCTTGCTCTTCATTTTTGCTTCTTCTAACAACTCTTTCATATCTTCTTTCATTGCATGTTTCTTACCTTTAAAATCCTTTGTGTCCACCAAATCAATTAATTTGTTCGCTTCTTTCTTCTGCAGACTTAAAGGTTCGTTAACATCCTTTATCTTCGCACCTGGAAAACATGCTTTTGTCACTTTCTCATTAAGTATACTTCTTATCATCGAATCCCCTATATAATACTATCTTCTCTCAGTTTCTTGCACTTTTATGCTTTTCCCATTCTCCATCCTTTCTGGAGAAATGACTGGTCCACACTCCAGTCGCTCGAGCTCACCTTTCATCCTGTGATGGAATCCACATAAGCATGCAATTTCTTTCCGCACTAGCATATCAGCGACATTATTACTTTTAACCACTTACTTCAAATTCTCATTTATATTTTGTGCACTATCATTCAGTGCTTCCTCTACATTCTCCGCAACACTTTGACAATCCTGCCTTATATCCATAATATCAGTCACTGAATACGTTAAATCCACTTCATCGCACTAAAAAAGTTTAATGAAAAATGTTTTAGACTACAACTTTTTCTCTTTATTTTTATTTGATCTCTTATTTAATTTCATTCTGTATGTATATTATATTTCATGTAAAGCAGATTGCTTTTTTTTTAATTAATTAAAATTAAGAACTGCACACTTTATTTTTGGATTTACAATAAACAAGTTTCATCACATATTTTGAGTCAAAATAAAATTATTAAAAAACTATGTGGATGAATGAATCTAAAAAAGACATATTTCGGTGATTACACCACATTTTTTATTATTCAGTTATATAACATACTGAAATAATAGTTCCCGACAAGTTTCATAAATTGTAGGATTTACATCTGCAGGGGTGAATAGTATAACTTAAAGTTTAAACAAGAGAAATTAATAAATACAAATCATAACCGTCTGGCTATTCATAAACTCAAATAACAGAATGCAGATATAAAACGTTATTGACGTTGAGCAATACTGGACGATGTCACGTTTTCTTGTTCTCGTTCATGCAGTCCAAGCTCAGATTGAGGTAGATTTTTTATTAGAGCTGACCACACTTGATGGAGAATTAAACCTTGATTCTTATTGCATTGGGTTGGGTTTTTCAGCTTCTTTAAATTTTCTTATGTAGCAGTTGTTTTCTATGTATGACATCGTCGTTTTTTGCCAGAGTACATCGTGTCCAGTGGTATGGAAAATACCCATTTTTTGTTCTCTTTTGTATTGTACGTCTTTTTGGTGTTCAGCCATGCGTATTTCTCCAGATCTTCCTGTCTATCCTACATAGCAAATCCTGCAAGAGCAATGGATTTTGTAGACTCCTGGTTTTTTAAGAGGACGATGAGGTGGTTTTGGTGGATGTAGGAATCTTGAGATTTTTTCCATAGGAAGGAAGGCTACTTTTACTTTGTGTTTGTTCATTAATTTGGCTAGCTTATCTCTAACATTTTTGATGTTAGAGATGTCTTTTGAACCTATTAGCCACAGAAGTCTACGCCTGCAATTACAAACTTACGGTGAGTGCTTTTCGCATAAAGTTATGCAATTAGAGAAACTGCGCATTAAACATCTCAACTTCATTAACTGTCTAATTTTCCTTATCCGATGCAGAGATAACGAAGTCATCCCGAAATTCATCAAAATAAAATGCATATTCCATACAAACAAGGCCTCCATAATTTATCATAAAATGGAACTAGCTCATTTAAGAGAAAGAATTACAGTCACTAGAGCTGAATTAGCATTAATTAGTAATAACACTTTTTCTCTTAGTTTTAAAAGAGGTATACCGTGAGTAGACATAATGATACAAAATTAATAATGGAAAATTCACGTACAAAGATTATTTAATAGTATAATTTTCGCCTGTGTGTCACAGGCATCTTCAGTATATTTTAATCTCAAATTAAACAATAACTGATAATTCCAAAAAGTGCTACCTAGATAACTAAAAAGGTCAATTTCCTTAGATAACTAAAAAGGTCCATAAATTTCCTGAAAAAAAAAAATGTATACAATAATAAGTTAGGAAAGATTAGCTGATTTATAAAGTACTATCTCCCATAAAGGGGATAGATGTAAGCCGTCAGATCAATTTAAGTTAGGATAATGAAGTAAAGTTTCACATGTTTCTTTATAAAGGCATTCCGTGAGGAACCGACTTTTGTGAAGGACTCTTGTCTTTCTCCATTGAACTCTATGTCTAGTGAAGATGGCTTGTTCTGCAAGTCCAGACTTTTCAGGTTTAAAGTATTCAATATAAGATTGGTGTTCTTCTAGCCGAATAGAGGCAGATCTTCCTGTTTGTCCGAAATAAGATAATCCACATGAGCACTGAATCTGGTAGACACCTGGATAATTAAGGTGTGGAAGCTTGTCCTTAGGAGAAGTGAGAAAGGTGGAAATTTTTCTAAATGGTCCAAAGGCAACAAAAAAAATTCAATGGTTTTAAAACTTCATCAACCAGATGGTAACCTACATTTCTCAGTTTATAGAAAGAAGACTCATACAGGCCATTATATCCATGCTGAATCTCATCACCATTCCAGTCAAAAGGCAGGAACAATTAAAACACTGGTTCATCAGGCCCACTCCGTTTGTTCTTCAGATGATCTTTTACAGAAAGAACTGCAATATATAACTTCTTCCTTTCTATCTAATGATTATAAGAATTGCTTCATTAAAAGAGCTTTGAGTAGTTTTAATGTCTTCCTCTTCAAATACAGAAGAAATAACGAGCATTCCTATCCCTTATGTACAAGGCATTAGTGAACGTATAGCAAAAGTTTTAAAACCACTGAATATTTTTGTTGCCTTTTGATCATTTAGAAAAATCTCCACCTTTCTCACTTCTCCTAAGGACAAGCTTCCACACCTTAATTATCCAGGTGTCTACCAGATTCCGTGCTCTTCTGGATTATCTTAATTCGGACAAACAGGAAGATCTGCCTCTATTCGGCTAGAAGAACACCAATCTTATATTGAATACTTTAAACCTGAAAAGTCTGGACTTGCAGAACATGCCATCTTCACTAGACATAGAGTTCATTGGAGAAAAACAAGAGTCCTTCATAAAAGTCGGTTCCTCATGGAACGCCTTTATAAAGAAACATGTGAAACTTTACTTCATTTCCCTAACTTAAATGGATCCGACAGCTTACATCTATCCCCTTTATGGAGATAGTACTTTATAAATCAGCTAATCTTTTGCTAACTTTTTATTGTATATATATATATATATATTTTTTTTTTTTTTTTTTTTTGTTAGGAAATTTATTGACCTTTTTAGTTATCTTACACCAGCTACTTAGGTGGTGCTTTTTTGGCATTGTCAGTTATTTAATTTGAGCTTAAAATATGCTGAAGATGCCTGTGACACACAGGCGAAAATTATACTATTAAATAATCTTTGTACGTGAGTTTTCGTTATTAACTTTTTCTCTTCATAATGAACTGGCCACATCTCTTCCATCCTACCTATGGAACAACATTGATAGTGTTACATTCAACAAAGCAATAGCGATCTGAGAACAGAAGAAACATACGTTAATTTTTATAAGTTCAACTTACTCCTTCAGAAGAAAGATATACATAAAAAACAATGAGATTATGCAAAAGTAGTTATTAACCTTTCTTCAAGAGTCCTAACAAAAGAAGAGAACAACCTTTTACTTAAGGGTTTTAACTTTGCCTTAACCCCACGTTTCCTACCAAAAATTGATATCATAGCACAAATAGAAAAAGGAATTAGAAATCTACCAGATAAACGGCAGATCTTATCCATATAGAGAGTACAGCTTTACTATTAAAAAGAAGATTACCTCATAGGAATCTACCTTACAATGAATACACTTGCCTTAAAAAATTAAAGGATGACAAAAATATTGTCATAATCAGAGCGGATAAAGGCAATGCAACTGTCATTTTAAATGCTACAGAATATGATAATAAAATGAAAAGTCTCCTGGAGGATACAAACACCTACAAACCCTTAGACAGAGACCCGACTTGGCATACACACAAAAAAACAAATGATCCCATAAAAAAGTGCCTCTCTGGACAGAAGAACTTAAAAAATACTTACAATCAAAACATCCTTTGATACCAAGAATCTGTGGTGTTCCAAAGATCCACAAGACAGATATACCTTTAAGACCAATAGTAGATGGAAGAGATTCACCGACTTCCAACTTGGCATAATACCTCACCAACATGATCTCACATCATATAGGAAAAACATCTTCCTTCATAAAAAATAGTACACATTTCATAGAAAAAGTGAAAGATATACATATTGGTCCATCAGACATCTTAGCAAGTCTAGACATTATCAGCTTGTTTACAAACGTCTCGAGACAAGAAATTTTGAATCTCCTAGAAGACCTCTTCCCTCCGGACATCTTAGATCTTTTTAGACATTGTATAAACAATACTTTTTTTACTTATCAAGACAGAATCTGGGAACAAAAAGAAGGACTGGCCATGGGTTCATCATTATCACCAGTATTAGCAAACCTATTTATGGAAAAATTTGAAAACAATGCTCTAAAGAATTACCATGAAAAACCAAAAATATGGCTACGCTATCTAGACGATATTTTCATCATATGGAATGGAACAACAGATGAACTTATCAATTTTAAAGATTATCTCAACAATTTGCACAAAACCATAAAATTCACTTTAGAACAAGAAGAAAGTAAAAAACTTCCTCTTCTAGATATTCTATTAGAAGTTAATGAAGAAAATAAACTCTCCTTCTCAGTATATAGGAAGCCGACCAACACAGGAAGATTTCTAAATGCAGCCTCACACCACCATCCTTCACAAAAAATTAGCTTAATTAAAACTCTTCAAGACAGAGCATACAATATCTCCAGAACACAAGAAAGATGTAATGAAGAACAAAAATACTTAACACAAATCCTCCAACAGAATGGGTATGAAACACAAACCATCAAGAGAATCCTTAAAATGCCTCCAACTAACAACACAATAAAACAGGATTACAAAAACGCAATCTTGCTTCCTTATATCAAAAATGTTACAGATAAGCTAGCCAAATTAATGAACAAACACAAAGTAAAAGTAGCCTTCCATCCTATGGAAAAAATCTCAAGATTCCTACATCCACCAAAACCACCTCATCATCCTCTTAAAAAACCAGGAGTCTACAAAATCCATTGCTCTTGCAGGATTTGCTATGTAGGATAGACAGGAAGATCTGGAGAAATACGCATGGCTGAACACCAAAAAGACGTACAATACAAAAGAGAACAAAAAATGGGTATTTTCCATACCACTGGACACGATGTACTCTGGCAAAAAACGACGATGTCATACATAGAAAACAACTGCTACATAAGAAAATTTAAAGAAGCTGAAAAACCCAACCCAATGCAATAAGAATCGAGGTTTAATTCTCCATCAAGTGTGGTCAGCTCTAATAAAAAATCTACCTCAATCTGAGCTCAGACTGTATGAAAGAGAACAAGAAAACGTGACATTGTCCAGTATTGTTCAACGTCAATAACGTTTTATATCTGCATTCTATTATTTGAGTTTATGAATAGCCAGACGGTTATGACTTGTATTTATTAATTTCTCTTGTTTAAACTTTAAGTTATACTATTTACCCCTGAAGATGTAAATCGTACAATTTACGAAACTTGTCGGGAACTATTATTTCAGTATGTTATATAACTGAATAATAAAAAAATGTGGTGTAATCATCGAATATGTCTTTTGAACCAATTATTCACAGAAGTCTACGCCTGCTATAATAAATTTAGTTTAATTCTTTATCCAAGTGTAAGCAAACAAAGTTTGCGCCTGAAGTATCTTCAGGACTGAGGCAACTTGTAGTAAATGTGAACCAAGCTCTTATCACTCCTTGTCTCAGTATCTCCCAGAAAGCAAAGCACATCTCCTTGCAGACATGTATAATGCTATGCATTAAGGGAAGGTATACCACCTGATTATTAAATTACTCTGGATTTAGAGAAAGATGTTGCAAGTTTTTTCCCACTTGGTTAGACTATAATAAATTTAGTTTAATCCTTTATCCAAGTATAAGCAAACAAAGTTTGTGCCTGAAGTATCTTCAGGACTGAGGCAACTCGTAGTAAAGGTGGACCAAGCTCTCATCACTCCTTGTCTCAGCATCTCCCAAAATGCAAAGCATATCTCCTTGCAGACATGTATAATTCTATGCATTAAGGGAAGGGCCACTACCCGGACCGGTTTCGACCATTATTGAGGTCTCATCAGTGGGAGCCAGACGTAGAACATCTTTCTCTAAATCCAGAGTATTTTAATAATAAGGTGGTACACACCTTTTGGCAACTCGTTTAGGTAAATATGACCTCTCCATTGCTTCTGTCTTAGTATCACCACTTCTGGGTCTGGCTCCCACTGATGAGACCTCAATGAAGGTCAAAACCGGTCTAAGTAGTGGCCAGTGGATGCTTTATCATGATAATGTCCCCTAACATTCATCATTACTAATCCATCAATTCTTGGGGAAAAAGAAATCAACGTTCATTCCACAGTCTGCTTACTCACCTGACTGCACCATCAGACTTTTTTTTATTCCCCAAATTGAAATTGACATTAACATTGAAAGGCCAATGTTTTGAGTCAATTGACTTGATTAAAAAAAGAAAAAAGTCCTAAAAAAAACTCTGCAGTATCTCAAAAGAAGCATTCTAGGAATGTTTCAAAGAATGGAAGAAATACTGGCAGTGGCATATACAAAGTGTAGGAGAGTACATTGAAGGTGACAAGGCCGAATAGCTTCCAAGTTAGACAGGAAAATTTCCAAGATAAACCTCATACATGTGAATAGAAATAGTTATTATTATCAATAGACCTCCATGGAGTCAAGAGCCTCATTCTGGGAGATCCCACTCTCGCATGCACAGCTCATTGTACCTCGACTTAAAAGCATTCACTCTCCCTGAACTCACCACACTCTCAGGCAATGCATTTCAATCAGCCACCACTCTCGATGCAAAAAATCTACTCCTTACACCCATCTTATAAATCTTCCAGGGATGGCCTCTTATTCTCCCCCTGTCTCCAGATGTTCTATGAAAAATCTCATTCGTATTAATCTGGCAATTACTCCTTACCAACTTATACATCTTGATGATGTCCCCCCCCCCTCTTCCTTCTATCCACTAGGTTCTGTAATTTGCATTCCCTCACTATGTCCTCATATTCCAGGACCAGAAACCAACTTAGTCAATTCTCTTTCTGGACCCTCTCCAACATCCCACTATCCTTTTGAAAACCTGGCAGCCAAATCTACCACATGTGGCCTGATCAAACTTGTACAATGGAATCAAAACATCCTTACTTCTACATGTCAGTGTTGTGTGAATCATTCCCATAATCTACTGTGTCATCCTCACAAGCAAAATGTCCATTTAATTCCATGTCTCTATCCACTACAACTGCCAAATCCTTCATCTCGTCCACCTCCACCAAAATATCTGCACTAATCCTTTTCTCAACATCCCATCTTTGCTTCCCAAATTTTAAAGCTTACACTTTGCAACATTAAACTACATCTCCCCACACACTTGCCCATTCAGACAGTCTATTTAATCTTAGTCACAAACCTGCCTAATGATACACTTGTCTTCACTGTATACAGAAAACCCACACACATAGGCAGATACATTCACAAACTCTACCACCACCACCCCTCTCAACAATATGGCATTATTAAAACTCTTACCAAGAGAGCCCACAATCTTTGTTCCAGTGGAACTGCCCTCACTACTGAGCTTAACCACATACACTTTTCTCTCCAATGGCTACAGCGATCACGGTATCAAAAAATAATCAGTTCCTCCCCCATTCCCCGTCCTTCTTGTCAACAAGATTTTAAAAATGCCATCACCATACCCTACATCCGTGGCACATCCGAAAAAATAGCCAACATTCCATAAAAGTATAACCTACACACAGCATATAAGCCCCACCACAAACTTGCTACCCTTATCCGTTCTATGAAAGATCAGCTCCCTCCTCTCTTTCTCTCTCTGCCTGTAGTTTACAAAGTACCCTGCTCCTGTAAGCTGGCGTACTTTGGACAGACAGGCAGATCAGCATCCATCCATCCACCTGGAGGAACACAAGTCTTACATCTGTAAACACAACTATGGTCATTCAGGCTTGGCTGCCCATGTTTTGGACACCACACACAGGGTATCATGGAAGAAAACCACCATGCTCCACCACAGCAAATTCAAGAAAGAGAGACTTTTCTTAGAAGCAGTAGCAGCTCTCAGAAACCAACCAAATTTTAATGAATATGGCTGCATTAAGCTTCCGAAGATTTGGGAAACACTCATCACCAGAGGTCCCACCTTACATTCCAGGCCACCTACTACCGCCCTTAGAGGGCGCTTCACCTAGATAGGACTTTAGTGTCACCCACGTGGTTGGGCTTAGTATTGTATGATATTTGTGTGCATGTTACATTAGTTGTTTTTGTAATCCCCGTAGATGTCCTAGTGACTAGGACGAAATATAGGAAGTATTAAATTCTATTTTAATCCTTTTTGAGTGTTGTAAAAAATCCATTAAGCCTCCAACATGATGTCCTCACAGCACTTAAGCCTCTACACACGAAGTCTATTTAAGTCCTCTTGAAAAGTTACAAGACCTGCTCTACTTCTCATAACTCTACCCAACTTTTGCATCATCAGCAAATATATCACCATTTAAGATATTTCCAATGTCATTTACATACAAATTAAACAACAATGGCCCAAAACAGATGCTATGCCACTAGAGATTTTCCTCTTCTGGGATATCACTCCCCCATACACAACCTCTTAATATCTATCAAACTGCCAATCCAACACACTAATCTGTTATCCAACCCCATCTGTTTTAATTTAACTACTAGTTTGTCATGTGGTAATCTATTGAAAACCTTTGCAAAACTTATATTTACCACTGTATATGCTCCCCCCCCCCCTTGTTAAATGCATTCATCACCTTGTTATAATAAGTAAGCAGATTGCTAAAACATGACCCATGCTGTCCATTCAAGTGAATTCTACTGCTGTTCACCCAGTTCTGAATCCTTGTCCTCACTAGCTTCTCCAACAACTTGATCACAACTTCAGACAAGCAGACATTCCTTTGGGACCTGGGCTAATCAAAGACCAATCAAATCAAAGGTGTTGTTTACTCCCTGGAACATTCCCTTAAGATATGCAGTGATACACCATCAAGGCCTTGTTTACATCAGGTTTACTCAATTTTTCACATACCTCCTGCCCACTTGCCATCAGCAGCCCCATACTATATCCTCCTCAGTGTTTATATCATTCACCCATTATCACTGACCAACTGTAAAGCATATGTCAGCTGTTGCACCATTGTAATATTTTGGGTTTGTAGTTATGTTAATTATTTTCTTCAATATCTATATCAATGTCGACTGCACCTTTGTATTATTCTTACTCTTTTGTCTTTATCCTTCCTAAGTCTACTTTAACTTCAAACTCTCTGTTAAGTACTCTTTACCTTATTCTAATTTAAGCTGATTAATGTAGTCCCCACTTGTAATCCTTTATACTTCCTACAAGTGTTAACGCTGTTAGTGAAAAGGTCTCTGAAATAGGCAATTCACGGTTACATTTAACTATCTCCCAAACTATGTAATTCATAGAAATTTATATTATTTTTCGACTGTGCCATGCTGAATTAATTTTATAAGATGAGAAGATTTGTTATAACACTTATAGAATATAATAAATTTAGTTTAATCCTTTATCCAAGTGTGTGCAAACAAAGTTTGCACCTGAAAGTATCTTCAGGACTGGGGTAAAGTGGTACAACACCGAGCGACTCTTTGCAAAGGTGGAGCAAGCTACCAACACTCCTATTTCAGTATCTCCCATAATGCAAAACACATCTCCTTGCAGATATGTATAATGTTATGCATTAAGGGAAGGGCCACTACCCAGACTAGTTTCAACCTTTATTGAGGTTTAATTTAGTTTTTGTTAATCCTTTATCCAAATGGATAAAGGATTAAACTAAATTTATTATAGTCTGACCAAGTGAAAAATAAACTTTCAACATCTTTCTCTAAATCCAGAGTAATTTAATAAAAAGGTGGCACACTGTTTGGCAGCTCCTATAGGAGGAGATGACCTCGCTAATGCTTCTGCCTTGGTATCTCCACTTGGGCCTGGCTCGGACTGAAGAGACCTCAATAAAAGTCAAAACTAGTCTGAGTAGTGGCCCTTCCCTTAATGCATAACATTATACATATCCGCAAGGAGATGTGTTTTGCATTATGGGAGATCCTGAGATAGGAGTGTTGATAGCTTGCTCCACCTTTGCAAGGAGTCGCCCGGTGTTGTACCACTTTACCTCAGTCCTGAAGATACTTTCAGGTGCAAACGTTGTTTGCACACACTTGAATAAAGGATTAAACTAAATTTATTATACTTATAGAATAGATTACTTCCTAAGCCCTAATCATTCAGTCGTGGCAATTTCTCTCATTTTAGAACACAGGTTCTATTGTTTTTATGAGACAGTGCATTGATCAAAGATCAGGCAATTATTTTAAGCAAACAAAACGTTAATTTTACCTTACAGTATGATACACAGTTAAACACAGTTTCTCTGTAATACCTATCTTGAGCTCAAATCGTAATCTTACAAATTAGATCTGCTATTTACAATACTTAAATAACTCATCTTGAAAATCTAGGCAATTACTGGCTGTTACAATTTATATCATTGGCTAATGTTCTTCCTGATATATACTAGTTACATTTCAGCTCCAATTATCTTTTATAGTAACTACACAATTATTTTAACAGAGCTACGTTCAGTGGACATTCAATTCTAATCATTACCTCAGCATTAATACCAATAGAATCTACTCACAAATTCGCAGAAACATATACAGTCCTACCAGCTTTGAAGATTAGTTGCGGTCCTGCTGAGTGCTTTATTGTGTTCTATACACTAGCCTTCACTGAACGGCTTTTTGCGGTTGTCCTGGTGTAGTCCTCTTCTGGGAATTGTGGCATAGGTCACCTTCAGTTCTGGATCAACTGTAACTGCCATGTATCTGGTTGCACGTGGCATGTTCTGTTACTGAAAATACATCTCCGTAGAATAATCTGCCTCTCCTGATTTTCCCCGTGCCTAGGGTCACGACCCAATGAAACCTCGGAAGTCCGAGCAGGCCAATGAACTGCAGCAAGATGAAAAACTCCAGGTCTCCCCCTTTTCTAGAGGTTCTCAAGACCTCTTTTATACAGTTCAGAAGTTCCTTGTTTTAGGGTTGGAGAACCCCGAATCAGGGGTGCTTAAGGGTCAAAGCTGTATAACCGAGAGGAGACCCCACATAGCCTTTAAAGGAATGCAGAGAACCAACCAGAGTTTCTGACCTAATGTCCAAGCCTCACCTTCTCGTGGTGCACACTGTTGGGTATCTACCTGGATACTGAACAAACGAGGATGGGCTGGCAATTTGGGATTTAGCTAACCAAATTGTATTCTTATTGGCTTAAACCAATATAGAAAATGATGGTATACAACATGACAAAATTTCATGCCGGCTGGGGCGTCGTCCTGTTAAACAAGGCCCCTGTTGTTTTCACCAGGGAACCAGGCCGAACAGCGAAAAGTCAGCTACTGGACCAAATCTGAAAGCACACCCCAACTCAACATCACCAGAGTTAAAGATCGGTACTATCAACATAAGAAGCCTGAATGGCAAAGAAATGTTGCTAGCTGAAGAATTAGATAAGTACCAGATCCATATAATAGGGGTGACTGAAACAAAAAAGACAAAAACTGGTGAGATCTTTCTGAACAATAAATACAAAATGTTATATTCAGGAAATGACAATCAAGGAAAAGAAGGTGTAGCCATAGTATTCAGCACAAAAATACAAGGCTAATCTTCTTGAATGGCAGGCATTCTCAAGTAGAGTAATGTGGACAAATATCAAAATGGGGAATTGGACAATTAGACTTATTTGTGCCTATGGTCCCACAGAAGGTTCTACTAAGGTGGAAGTGGAGGAATTTTTTGATGCTTTAGAAATAGCAACTGACACAATGAAAAAGGAAAAGTTGGTCATTGTTGGGGATCTAAATAGCAGAGTAGGAAATGATTGTCAGACATACAAAAATATTTTGGGAAAATTTGGAGAAAAGAGCAAAGCTAATAATGATGGCAAATACCTGTTGGATTTCTGCTCAGGACTACTAACACCATATTCCAACATAAAAATGTTCACAAATTCACATGGAGAGAAGAGGCAAGGAATAAGAAAAGTCTCATTGGCTATGTTATTGTTGATAGTGATGTTTTCTTCCTGGTGCAGGATGCAGGACACCAGAGTTTACAGAGGATTTGAAATTGGAAGCAAATCACTATTTAATCTTGAGCAGGATAAAATTGAATTTCATATTGAAAATTGAAAAGAATAACATGTAAGAAAGTTTTAAAGCGAATAAAAGTTGAGCAGCTCTCTGATGTGAACTGTTGACTAAAATACACAAAGATTATTGAAGAAAAAATGAAAGAGTTTGAGAACAGGAACCAAACATTGGAGAGATTCAGTGGCAAGCCTTGAAGAAAATCCTGATTGATTCAGCCAGAGAGGCATGTGGTGAGGTTGTCTGCAAGGATAGAAAAATCAGAACTCCATGGTGGAGACAGGAAGTTAAAGAGGCAGTGAAGGAAAAGAAGAAAGCATATCAAAAGTTCCTGGCAAATAAGTCAGCTTTTGCTCTTAGAGAATACAGAGACAAATGTAAGAATGCGAAACACTGTGTAAAACTAGCTAAACAAAAGTCATGGGAGGACTTTGGCAAGAACATAGAAAATAAAATATCAAGAAGGTGGTAAGATATTCTGGAGGTTGTTGAAGAAGCTTAGAAATGGAGGAAAGAGTGCTGTAAAAAAGAGTTAGAGATGATAAAGGTGACATGAAAACAGGAGAAAAAGATATCCTCGAAGTGTGGAGTAATTACTTCGAAAAATTGCTAAATGAAACATGCAGTGATAGCACAGTGGTAAAAAACATTCAACATGTATACAGTCTGAAATATATATCCATACTTGAAGTAGAAAAAGCCATCAAAGGCTTGAAATGTGGAAAGGCAGCAGCAGCAGCAGTAGCAGCAGGATGATATTCGACCAGAAATGCTGAAGTATGGTGGTATAAAAGTCTTACAGCGGCTGCACTGCATAGTTCAGAAGGACTGGACAGAGTGACCAATTCCTGATGATTGGAGTAGAGCTCTAATAGTACCCATATATAAAAAGCGAAATAAAACTGAATGTGAGAATTACAGAGGTATTTCCCTACTGAGTGTTCCTGGTAAGATCTATGCAAGTATACTTGAGAAACGGTTGAGAGGAATTGTGGAAATAAAGCTTGGTGAAGAACAAGCTGATTCAGGTCAAATAGCAGCTGTCAGGATCAGATCTTCACTTTACAACAAATAGTTGAGAAAGCATGGGAATATAACAAAGATCTATATTTAAGTTTTGTCGATCTGGAAAAGGCATATGACAAGGTGCCAAGAGAGAAGCTATTCTATACGCTACAGGTATATGGTGTCAAGGGACATTATATCAAGCAATAGTTAGTCTTTATTTGAGTTGTAAGTCAGCAGTTAGAATTGAAGGAAGTACAGGAAGATGGTGTAATGTTAAATCTGGTGTGAGAAAAGGATGTACATTATCCCCTCTGTTATTCATTATCTATATAGGATCGCATTATGAAGGTAAGTGGTATTAAACATGATATCAGAATTGGAGATGTTAATGTCAGCTCTTTGCTTTATGCGGACGATGTTATACTTCTAAATAAATCCGCTACAAGTTTGCAAGATTCCCTGACTAAATTGAATAACTGTTGTAACAGACATGGTATGAAGGTCAGCATTAAAAAGACAAAGATAATGAAAATAGGTAGAATTGTTGAAAATGTCAACTGTGTTGTGAATGGGGAACCTGTGGAACAAGTAAAACATTTCAGCTACTTAGGCACGATTTTTAGTGAAGATGGTAAATTAAATATGGAAATAGACAACAGGATCAACAAAGCTGGTATGGTAGGCAGTCAATTGAATAAATGCATATGGAATAAGAGAGAAATTAGTCGGAACACTAAATTAGCTGTATACACGACAGTATTTAAACGAGTTTTAACTTATGGATCTGAGAGAGCTGGGTCAGAAGTAAAACACTTCACCAAAGACTAGAGACCGCAGATATGAGAGTCTTGAGAAAGATTAGAGGCATGAACAGATGTCATCAATGGCAATATCATATTAAAAACAAAGATATTAGGAAAGAACTTGGCGTTGTCAGCATCCAGGAATGCGTTAGCAGAGCTAATCTCTAAGCTGATTCTTAAACAGAATGGGTGAGGGAAGATTAGCAAAACAAGTGTTCTCTGCCAGGTTGGCAGTAAAACGACCCAGAGGAAGACCAAGGCCATATGATTTATGACCTCTGTAAAATCAATGTAGGAAGTTTTTAATAAAATTTCGCTTCATCGAATTTTACACATCATTCTTTCTTCTAATGGCCACATGTCAAAAAAAAATTCCCTGCGATTTATTTTAGCATCATTTGCAAACTACTGCTCTTTTGCTACCCTTACTTAGTGAGTCACCTTTCTTGCTAGCTCCTTGTACTCCTCATGTAACTGATTATCTCCACTCATCTTGTGCTGCCTTTCACCATTGCCATTTTCTTCCAGATTGTATGCTTCATCTCTTTAATCATCCATTTTACACCTACCTTATTTAATATCCTGACCTTTGGAATACACTCAGTCTTTGCTTCAGCCAGATAATTCCTGAGTAGACACCAAGTAGCATTGATTTCCTCTCTATGGAATTCCTCATTTCATGATATTACTGCACGCTTCCTCCTGCATTTGCCATAATCACCTGCCTTATAGTTACACATATAACTCTTTTTCACAAAAATCCTGATATGGCTGGCCACCACCTAAGTGATCACTTCATGGTTACTTTCATCAACTGGAGGATGATTTGACACTTCATTTACAACAATATCTTCTGATGAGATTATTGAAATCCAAGACCCTCAATCTACGTGTATCCTCTGTTATGTACTGTTTAAGGTAGTTATTTCTTAAAAACTCAAGAAATTCATTCTTGTTGGTTCCTGAAGCCATCTCTTCATTCCAGTCCGTATTACCATAATTGATATCAACTATAATGATCAACCTTTTCTTATTAGCCAGAACAATTTTGTCTAAACATTTCCTTCTCACTGTCTTTCACATTATCTTATCCACCTTCACTTTACACCATACTGCCTCAAAACCACTGTTAGTATTTGTTCCTTGCATCTCCACCCTAGATGGGCACAACTCCTCTGCTATCATCAATAACACTCCTCCCTTTTTGCTTTGTCTGTCTTTGTGAAAGACTACACATCTCTACTAACTGCACTGTCAGAATGTCATCCTCGTTCAACTGTTATAAGTGTCTCACTTATATCGCAAATTTTTGGGCTGATGAACTCTATCAATGCTACAATTTCATTCACCTTTGTTTTGAATACTTCTAGCATTTATAAACATACACACTAACTCATTTCTGTTTCTATGATAAGTCCCACTAATCCTACTTCTTGGACATGACTCCTCTGCACTCTCCACTGTCCATTCCTGTCTATCACCACTGATACTACACCACTCTCAAGACCTAAATATCACTCCCACATCCTAGACTGTCTTAATCCTTTCTTGCACACTCACACATCTACTCCTGAAACCATCATTTACACAGTGTTCCTCTGTCCACCCTGACCTCCCCTGTTTTCCTGTGTTCCTTTTCTCTTATTCTCTTCACTTGCACCACTCACCTCTCTCCTTGCCTACAAGGAGAGGTGAGTTGCTTTCACAGGTCTTATATTCACTTCAGTCATTATCTCTTGCAGCAACAGTTTCTCTAACTGACTCACATCAAATCCATTCAAATGTATCTCATCTCTTTTTTACAGCTCTGTCTGCCCCTCGAACTCATCCCACACACTCACAAAATGAACTTCTTTCTCCTCACACAACTCTGCTAACATACCATTCATAATCTTCACTCACCTTCTCAACTCATCATTATCATACCTGGGCAACACACTGACTACTTTAACTACCAAACTGTTATCTTTTACTCTCCTTAACAGCCTCATGACATCCCTCCTTACATTCTTCCTGTTTCCAAAGGATATTTGTGAATGTCATTGATTCATAACACTGCAGAAAGATAAGTGATATTTTCAAATTTATGCTAATTAATTTCATTTATTTGTTTTATGAGTGTGCTAGATAGATTGAGTTATTTAGACTTAAGCAAAATGTGTCTATATCCTTAAACTATATATTGTTGGTATAGTATGGTACCTATGTGTAGCAGAGCAATGTCAACCAAAGACATCTTTGTTGGATGAACGAAATTTGCATGATTTTGTCTAATGCAGAATTTGTGAGATGTATTTCTTGGAAAAGTTGAAAGATTATCGGAAGAATAGTGAAACTGGTGAATTGGGCTGAAACCAGTGGTGCTTAAGGATCAAAGCTGTAAAACTTTGGCATATGACAAGATGCCAAGAGATAAACTATTCAAAACGCTACAGTTATATGGTGTTAATGGGGTATTATATCAAGCAATACTTCGTCTTTATTTGAGTTGTAAGTCAGCAGTTAGAATTGAAGGAAGTACAGGAAGATGGTTTAATGTTAAATCTGGTGTGAGATAAGGATGTTCATTATCCCCTCTGTTATTCATTATCTATATGGATCACATTAAACTTTATTTTATATTAAACTTTAGTTTAATATAAACCAAAATCAGCACTTGACTTTTCGACCTTTATATCAAGGTCATCTTCTGAAGCATATACACTATATACAGAGAAACAAGCTGCACTACAATCTACATGCTTTGCTAAAGTTACTGACCAATTGTTATAACAACAACAATTATTGGTCTGACCTCTGGTGAAAAAAAAAAAAAAAAAAAAACTTTTACTACATCAATGCTAGAGTCCTATTATTATCTATTGGTTATAAATTACATTGGGCTGGAGAGCAACTTGTTTATATATATATATTAAAAACGTGATTATACATATAGATTTAAACCAATTGGTATAGAATAGTTTCAGATTCTAGCTGAAGGTTGTTTGCTTAAAGTATGCTAGATACTAAGTATTATGTAGGCTGAATATGTGCCTGTATAGGTATGTTGATGAAAACATCATCAACGTATCTAAGCCACACTGTAGGTTTTATAGTGAAGGAATTAAGAACACTTTGCTCAAAAGCTTCTATATAAAAGTTAGCAATTGGAGGGGGATAGTGGTGAGCCCATGGCCATACCTTCTTTTTGTAGGTAAAATTTATTTTGACACGCGAAGTAACCGGAATGTAGTACGTGGACAAAGATAGCCGTAATGTTGGGCATAAATTTGTTCCGTAGGAGAAGAATTGTGCCATTGATTGGGACATTTGTGAAAAGGGCAGAAATGTCAAAACTGACTAATAAATCATCTTTGCCGAGTGTTTTGTTTATAAAGTGTTGTGTATTCCTTATATAGGAGGGGGAATGACCTACCAACTCCTTGAGTGTTGACGCTAATTTCTTGGCTAGGTGATAATTAGGGCTATCTATTCCTTCAACTGTCGGCCAAAGCGGAATGTTTTGTTTGTGTACTTTAGGAAGACAATATATTCTGGGAGAACAGGCGTAATGGGGTATAAGTTTTTTAACCGTGTCTGAAGTGACGGACCTAAGTAATTTCTCAGTTTTTTCTTTATTCTGTTAGTTGGGTTTTAGTTTACAAGCTGGTAGGTGCTGTTATCGGAGACTAGTTGATTCATCTGATGGATCGATGTTGACCTGTCAAGGACGACAGTGGCATTAGCTTTGTCTGATTTTGTTATAATTATGTTTTGATTAGCTTTCCATGACTTGATTGCTACTAGTTCTGTTTTTGTAAGATTGCTATGCAAGATTTTCTTATTATTCAGAACATTGCTGGTTTCTGATTGGATTTTATCGGCTTTATTAATGGGATGAAACCTAATGCCTCTTTCTATGTGGTATATAAAATCCAATTTATTAACAGAGGTCAGGCCAATAATTGTTGTAACAATTGGTCAGTAACTTTAGCAAAGCAAGTAGATTGTAGTGCAGCTTATTTCTCTGTATATAGTGTATATGCTCCAGAAGATGACCTTGATATGAAGGTCGAACCATCGATGTTGATTTTGGTTTATATTAAACTAAAGTTTTACTCAAACATGGTAGTTGTCTCCATAATTTTCCAAAATGTATTCTGATCACTGTGTAAGCCTGAAAGTAATGATATTAAACATGATATCAAAATTGGAGTTGTTAATATCAGCTCTTTGCTTTATGCAGATGATGTCATACTTCTAAATAAATCTGCTACAAGTCTGCAAGATTCCCTGACTAAATTGAATAACTGTTGTAATAGATATGGTATGAAGGTCAGCAGTAAAAAGACAGTGAAAATAGGCAGAATTGTTGAAAATGTGAACTGCATTGTGAACGGAGAACCTGTGGAGCAAGTAAAACATTTCAGCTACTTAGGCACGATTTTTAGTGAAGATGGTAAAGTAAATGTGGAAACAGACAACAGAATCAACAAAGCTGGTATGGTAGGAATTCAGTTGAATTTATTCAATTGAATAAATTCATATGGAATAAGAGAGAAATTAGTCGGAACACTAAATTAGCTGTATACAAGACAGTGTTCAAACCTGATTTAACTTATGGATCTGAGAGCTGGGTCAGAAGTAAAACACTTGACCAAAAACTAAAGACCGCAGATATGAGAGTGCTGAAAAAGATTAGAGGCATGAACAGATGGCATCAATGGCAATATTGTATTAAAAACGAGGATATTAGGAAAGAACTTGACATTGTCAGCATCCAGGAATGTGTTAGCAGAGCTAATCTCAGGTGGTATGGTCACTTAAACAGAATGGGCGAGGAAAGATTAGCAAAACAAGTGTTCTCTGCCAGGTTGGCAGGAATACAACCCAGAGGAAGCCCAAGATATAGGTGGATTGATACGGTACAAAGTGCCTTAGACGATAGAAATATAAGATCTGATAATGTTGGGGTCTTGACAACTAACAGACTGATTTGGAGGAAATTTGCAGATGGGAAGTTAGTAATGATGTAAATTTTTCATGTAGTACTGTCATATTCTGTACACCACTTGAGGGTACATGGTAGGAATTTGATGACGATGATGATAGTGTAACTGGTGAGAGATGTGTAATACATGTTTTTTGGAGTGAGTGCAGAGAGAGAGAGAGAGAGAGAGAATTATGTGATAGTACCGTAGAGTATCGATAGAAGACCAGAAAATGTAAATATTTATATAAATGTAAATTGGTCTGTTTCATAAAGGAGGTGATTAGAGTTAAGCTTTGAATTATAGGCCAAGCTTCTTGTCTGGAGGTGTGGGCAAGTTGTTGGATAGCTAGTGAGGACAAGGATCCAGAACTGGGTGAACAGCAGTAGGATTCCCTTTAATGGACAGCATGGGTTTTTCCTGAAGGAAGATCACATTTTGGCAATCTGCATACTATTATAACAAAGTGACGATTACATTGGACAAGGGAATCTGCATATACAGTAGTATATTTAGATTTTGCAAAGGCTTTTGATAACCAAATGACAAATTAGTAGTTGATTCCTTCACTTTAAAACCTTCAGTGTGGCTTAGATACGTTGACTATGTTTTTGTCAACATATCTATACAGGCACATATTCAGCCTAGCATACATTAGGACTTTAAGCAAACAACCTTCAAACACACAAACTATTGTTTTAATACTGACCATTTACAAACATCTTACATTATAGCCTACCAGTTTCGCTAGCAAACTGTCTAGCTTTTTCAAGGCGTTTAAGAAAAACATAAAAACTAGTAAATGCATATTGAAATTAACATAAAAATGCTGTAAACAAACTAGTAGCTAAGGTTACACATTCGTGTGACAGAGACTGAAAGGACTTATTGTTCTTATTCATTATCACGCGTGTTTTGACATTGGAAATGGCAGATGATGCAAAGTGGGGGAGAGTTACGAGAAGTAGAGCAGATCTTGTAAATTTGCAAGAGGACCTAAATAGACTGTCTGAATGGGCAAGTGTGTGGAATGCAGTTTATTGTTGAAAAGTGTAAGATTTTAAAATTTGTAAAGACAAGATGGGATGCAGAGTATAGGATTGGTAGGGATATTTTTGAGGAGGTGGAGTAGATGAAGGATTTGGTTGTTATAGTGGATAGAGACTTGAAATTTAGTGGTCATTTTGCTAAAATTGTGATGACGTCACAGCAATTTATGGGAATGATGCAGAGAACATTGACTCAGAAGTAAAGATATTTTAATTCCATTGTACAAGACTTCCATCAGGTCACATATGGATTACTGTGCACTGATTTGGTCAACAGGTTTTCAAACGGATGGGGAGATGTTGGAGAGGGTTCAGAGACAATTGACTAAGTTGGTTTCTGGTCTCTGGAATGTGGAATATAAAGTCAGATTGAGAGAATGCAAATTACAGAACCTAGTGGATAGAAGGAAGAGGAAAGAGAGACATGATCGAGATGTATAAGTTGGTAAGGGCTAATTATTTGATTAACATGGATGACATATGACATTTTTCATAGAATATCTGAACACTGGGAGAGAACACGAAGCCATCCCTGGAAGCTGTTTAAGGCAGGTGTGAGGAGTAGATTTTTTGCTTGGAGAGTGATGGCTGATTGGAATGCATTGCCTGAGAGTGTTGTGAGCGCAGGGAGAGTGAATGCATTTAAGTTGATGTACGGTGAACTGCATGTGAGAGTGGGGCATAGGCGTAGCTAGAGGGGATGTTTGGCCACGGGCAGCACTTTGAATCTTTTTGAACTTTTGCAGTTAATTCTAAAATACAGTCTCGAACACATTTCCAAATATTGTAATACTACTGCGAATTTTCTTCACAATTGCTTTAAGTGTTGCTAGTTGTGAGAGGAATTTTTCTAAATTAAAATTAATTGAAAATTACCTACATTACTATGAAATAGACTTCACCAATGTCATCAATGATTTTGCTAACAGAAAATCAAGAAAAATAACATTTTACAATGTTGAAATTAAAGTTTTACTTCAAAAATAAACATAGTGTTTTAATTTATTTCCCTATACGTCATTTTGACTTTTTGTAGTATTTTTGGTGTGTATTGAGAGGGGCGGCAAGCTCAGGGACCGCCCCGGGCAGCAAAAGCTTTAGCTACACCACTGGAGTAGGACTTCCCACGATTAGTCTCTTGATTCCTTGGAGGTCCGTCGATGATGATAATAATAATAAATCCTCGAACCCAGCTTCAATGTTTCCCAAATCTTGGGAAGTTTAGCACAACCATGTTTATTTACGTTAGACTGATTTTTAAAATCTACTGCTGATTTAAAGAAAAACGTCTTTCAAATTTTTACTTGCTGCATTGAAGCATGATGGTTTTTTCTTTTTTTTTTCTCCAATTTGATTCTGTGCAAGGTATCCATGGGATGGTCAGCTGGACCAGAATGACCATGATTGTGGTGCTGGATGTATTTCTTGTATTTTCCAAAGATGTCGGCAAATCTCCCATTTTGTCCATAATATGACAAGTTGCAAGAACAAAGAACCTTGTAAGCATAAACACCCAGAGAAAGAGAGTGGATCTTTAGGAAAATGGATAAAGACCATCAGTTGCAAATGAAGTTTGGAAGCAGTGCAAAGATTATATGTCTTTAAAGTTCTGGCTATTTTTTTCTGAAATGCCTGGATATAGGAAAAAAATAATAGCATTAGTATGACCTGTATGTTAAGAGGGATGTAAGGTGATGGGAAGAACAACTATGTGTTTTAAAATATTTTTGGCATTGTAGCCATTCCTGTTAATTTTGATAAAGTAACAATTTCTTGTCATTTAACTTATATCCAAAACCTAGAAATTGTAATAAGGTTTTTCTCAGTTCAGAATTATGCGGTCTTTATACCAGAATTCTTAAGTTCGACATCTACAGAAACCTCTGAAGTGCATTAGGTCAATTAGTTTAAAAAAATCATAGAAAACAAGTAACATCTTAATGATTTTGAACAATCCTTTTATTCTGTACAGTCTTTGCTTTAACCACAACACAACTAGAAAATGCAGTGAATTTATTTATAAGTTTTGTTCTTTAACATATGCTTATATTATAAGTAAAGAATATGAAAACTCTGTTGTATTTCATTCATTTATAAAACTTCATTAAATATGATAAATATTGACTGTTGTTGATAGGTGGCATCCAGAAAAGCCTAACAGGATACTTTTGGCATATGCAAAATTACAAGAACAAGGTTTAGTTGATAGGTGTCATATTTTAGAGGTAAGTGTCATTGCAAAATTGATTACCAGCTCGACATTAAAAAAAAAAATTAATAATATTTTTTCCTTCTAATTTTCAGTATTTTTAATTAATCTCAAATATTATTTAGCCAGATTCTGTTAATTATTCATTCATTCTTTCTGTTCTTCATTGCTTAATGGTATATACAGATGAGAGAGAGATCAGAAATAGAAATAAATTTGATGATTTTTTTTTTTTTTTTTTAGTCAGACTAAATATCAGGGTGGTTAGTTGCTATTTTAATAGATTTTGAAAATTTGTAAAATTTGTCATTATTCATTTCTGATGTGTACACTCATAGCATATACTTAATTCATATTACATTATCACTAGCTGTATTAGTAGTTTTTTTGTGTGTGTGTGTGTGTGTGTGTGTGTGTGTGTGTGTGTGTGTGTGTGTGTGTGTGTGTGTGTGTGTGTGTGTGTGTGTGTGTCCCTTTACCTCATAAAATTTTCAGAGCAGTTATCAGAATTTAGAGAATGATAGATACAGTAAGTTAATGCAGCAGGATTGTAACAAGGATGATTGAAGATTTGTCATTTCCTGATAATCTGTCAGATTTGAAAATTGTGTAGCTTGCTTCTTGTGGCAGAAAAAAATCATACAGAATGTAGTTCAAAAAGTTGAGATGGACAGTAGTAGCCGAGGTCTCCACATGAGGTTTTGTTAAAAATAACAGGTCAGGTTTAGATGGCTGTAATGCAGCACACATTGTTTATACTGAAATTAAGACCATAATTGTTGGTGAGGTGAATGTCTATTTTTTTTAAATAGATTTTTGTTAATTTTTTTAGGTGCTTTTTTTTGTTTTTGTTTATATCTACAGAGTTATTGAAATTCTTTATGATGCTTTTCATGATTGATTTGTGTAGGGACATGTAGTGTTGATGAGGTGAAAGATTCACTGCCAAGCCTCCCATAGAAAGACAGTCTCCATTTCATTGCATAGCCTTAACATTTCCTCCTTGCATACTACTATGCTTGGGTTCCCTCCAGGCACAACCTGGCAGAGTAAATTATAGATGATTGATTATTCACTAGGTCATTGGAAAGCCTTCCTTATGTATTACCATCAGGTTTGGTCTGGTGTATACTCTAGTGACTGGCCTGCAGAACCAGTTTATTGCTGTACCTTGAAATGGGGAATGTTATTTTGTTATTTTGGCATACATGATCTGCAGCCTACGCTACATGTAAGAAGAAGAAGAAAGAGTACATGATGCAGCAGCTGGTCACTTTTGCACGATAATGCACCATCTCATTGTTCGAACATTGTGAGACAGTTTTTGAGCAAAAACCAAGTTTGTGTGTTGGATCACTCACCGTATTCACCTGATTTAGTACCCTGTGACTTCTTTCTCTTCCCCTGACTTCATTTGCCGATGAAAGGAAAGCGATAAGACACCATTGAAAACATTCAAGCGGCAGTAACCACGACCCTCAACAGTATCCCAAAAACTGATATAAAAAACTCATTTAACGAATTAATTGACCGTGCCAAACATTGTGTTGAAGCTGAGAGAGAGAGTATATTGATTGAAATATATGATTTGAATAATTATAATTGGCCTGTGTTTTATTTTCTATCAGAAGTTCGGTTTCTTTTTGGACAGAGCGTGTACTTCCTTCAATTCCAACGGCTGACTTACAACTCAAATAAAGACTAAGTATTGCTTGATATAATGCTCTGCTGACACCAAACAATTCTAGTTTTTGAATAGCTTCTCTCTTGTCACCTTGTCATATGCCTTTTCTAGATCAACAAAACTTAAATACAGATCTTTGTTATATTCCCATGATTTCTCATATATAACAAAGTGAAGTGAAGTGAAGATCTGATCCTGACAGCCTCTATTTGGTCTGAATCCAGCTTGTTCGTCACTAAGCTTCTCTTCCACAATCTTTCAAGTAGTATACTTGCAGGAACACTCAGTAGAGAAATACCTCTGAAATTCTCGCATTCAGTTTTATTTCCCTTTTTATATATGGGTACTATGAGAGCTCTACTCTAATCATCTGGAATTCGTCCCTCTGTCCAGACCTTCTGAACTATGCAGTGCAGTCACTGTAAGACTTATACCTCCTTACTTGAGCATTTCTTCAAATATCATCTACTCCTGCTGCCTTTCCACATTTCAGGCTTTTGATGGCTGTTTCTACTTCAAGTATGGATATATATTCCTGATAGCATGCCTTTTGAGTGTTTTTTTTTAACTACTGTGCTGTCACTGATTGTTTCGTTTAGCAATTTTTCAAAGTAATTACTCTGTACATCAAGGATATCTTTTTCACCAGTTTTCATGTCACCTTTATTATCTAATTCCTTTTACAGCACTCTTTAATCCATTTCTGAGCTTTTTCAAAAGCTCAGAAAAGCCCAGAATATCTTGATATTTATTTTCTATGTTCTTACAAAAGTCTTTCCATGACTTTTGTTTAGCTAGTTATACACAGTGTTTAACTTTCTTACATTTGTCTCTGTATTTCTCTAAGAGACCAAGCTCTGACTTATTTTCCAGGAACTTCTGATATGCTTTTTTCTTTTCCTTCACTGCCTCTTTTAACTTACTGTGTCCTCCACCATCAGACAACCTCACCACCTGCCTCTCTGGCTGAATCAGTTAATGGTTTCTTCAGGATTTGCCACTGAACCTCCAAGGTTTTTTTCCTGTTCTCAAACTCATTTTTTCTTGAATGATATTTGTGTATTTTAGTCTACAGTTCACATCTGAGAGCTGCTCAACTTTTATTTGCTTTAAAACCTACATGTTCTTCTTTTTTGAATATGAAATTCAATTTTATCCTGCTCAAGACTGAATGGTGATCACTTCCAATTTCAAATCCTCTGCATAGTCTAGTGTCCTGCACCAGTGAGAAAACATCACTTATCAACAATAGCATAGTCAATAAGACTTTTCTTATTCCTTGCGTCTTCTCTCCATATGAATTTGTGCAGATTTTTATGTTGGAACATTGTGTTAGTAATAACCACTCCATGTCCTGAGCAGAAATCCAGCATATATTTTGCCATTATTATTAGCTTTGCTTTTTTCTCCAAATTTTCCCAAAATATTTTGTATGTCTGACAATCATTTCCTATTCTGCTATTTAGATCCCCAACAAGGACCAACATTTCCTTTTTCATTGTGTCAGTTGCTTTTTCTAAAGCCTCAAAAAATTCCTCCACTTCTACCTTAGTAGAAACTTCTGTGGGACCATAGGCACAAATAAGTCTCATTGTCCAATTCCCCATTCTGATATTTGCCCACATCACTCTACTTGATATTGCTTGCCATTTTAAGAAGAGTAGCCTCATATTTTGAGTTCAGTACTACAGTTGCACCTTCTTTTCTCTGATTGTTATTGCCTGAATATAACATGTTGTATTTATTGCTGAGAAAAATCTCGCCAGATTTTGCCTTTTTTGTTTCACTCACCCCTATTATGTCGATCTAGTACTTATCCAATTCCTCAGCTAGCTTCATTTCTTTGCCATTCAGGTTTCTTATGTTGATAGTACCGATCTTGAACTCTGAAACAAAATATATAAGTATATATAATATAATAATAAATTATATTATACAAAAACTGTGTTATACATTTTGTACAAATTAAATTGCAATACTTTTCTGGAAGAGTTACAAATTCCCAAAGGACATAGTAAGTAATTAATGTACAGTGCTTACAAAATACTATGCGGAGAGACATTTCAGTTTGGAATATGTCCGCCTCGAAATGTGATATAGCTTTCACAGTGTTGTACCATGCTTAACACCAATCTGTCTCCAGAAGCATCTCTTCTGCTCGTGTATGATGTGTTCAGCATCATTGGCGACTTGTGGTTTGAAATCATGGGGGGGGGGGGGTGCTGCAACTTTCGAAATATACATACGCACTGTAAGTACAATAAAATCCGTATACAGTGTATATGTGTTTGGATAAAATATCAAAATTATGGTAAAAATTTTAAAAAAATTAAACGTTAGAAAATATTGTTTATTATCGATAAAATTATACAGTTTGGTATAATTCAAAATTCTTAAAAATAAAATATATTCTTCTTGTTTTGTTTCATTAAATATTATTGGTTATTATCAATAAAATTATACAGTTTAGTATAATTCAAAATTACTTAAAAATAAAATCCATTCCTTTAATTGTAATTAAAGGAATGGATTTACAATTTTTGGACATTACAATTAAATCATTTAATTGTAATGTCCAAATATTTAAAGAGACAAAGTAAACACGATAAGCACTACGAACACTCTACTACTGGCACAAACTGCATATAAACAACAGTAGAACTGCACGACAGACAGTGCCTCATTAAGCTAATAGCTCGCATCTCACTATGATGTGCATATGCTTGCACGCATAGCAATATGACACTGTGCTAAACACAGTGCTGCTAGCGTCCTTCACCCTCCTAAGTGCTACAAGATGGATTTTTATTATTTTTTATATAAAATAAGAGAATTATATAGGATTGTTGATGATAAAATTAAATATTACAAGCAAATATAAATAAATTAATAATATATTTATATATCGAGAAAAATTGGGGAGTGCTGCAGTTCCGCAGTGCCTATGCACGAACTGCCCCTGTTCAGCATTGTCATCTATAAAACAAATTCTTTGCCTACAGCACCATGGAACAGTTGAACATGATATTGAAGAATTTCATTGCAATATCGTTCAACATCACTTTTTCCAGCATTTGTAGCTCAGTGCATTATCTATCTTTTTCAAGAACATTCTCATGATGGTAAGCAGTACCACTTTCATGTCAGATCAAGTGTCATCTAGAATCGTAGGAAAGATTAAACAACTCTCATCTGAAAAGAATACATAAGCCCATTGGTGTCTTGTCCAATTTTTATAGATACAACACCACTGAAAAAATGCTCTACGATGAGCTGTGGATAAATGTACATAAACTTACAGGCCTTTGGGCATACAGGCCTACTTGTTGCAGATGTCTTGGCACAGTTTGTCATGATATCTGCATACCTTTTCTTGAATGGAGCTGACTTGCCATGGTGCGTCAATTACGTTTTGCTGTTATAACCAAAAATCTGTCTTTGTGCTCCATGGTAGAACAAGAGCCACCTCTTAGCAAATGCCTGGAACACATTTCATTGTTTGAAATGTCGCCCAGAGCCTGGATGCAATGCTATGTGAGATTCCAAACTCTCTGGCAATATCTAATTTTGTGACTTTCAAGCTTTCCAATAATTCTTTCCCATGTGAAATCATCTAGATGATGTCTTTGAGATATCACAAGATATCATGCAACTTTATTCCTTCACAAAAAAGTGCTTCCTACAAATACAATTCACGTAGCGCAGCATTTTGCCTTTTATCCTGTTGAGTGCTACCACATGACCTTTTCTGCACAATTCAAAAGTTTGAATGTAAATCCACTTTCTACTTGAAATCATCAGGTATACAAATTGCCACAAGCTGATTTGTCTGGATTTGCAGTTGTAATCTTCAGAAATAGAGTTTGTCCTTAGGTTTTAGATACCAGTGTATTAATGCAGTATTATGACTTCCCAGCATGGTGGAAAGTAACTGACATAATAATGCAATCTTTCCAAAACTATTGCTCAGTCTGCCTGCCTTCCTGCTTAGAAAAATAGCTGAGAGGTTATACTAATGAGACATGAAAAGGCACAAAGTAATTAAATCATGTCCCCAGTGAGCAATTTGAATACCTGAGAACCATTCTATTTAACAAGTCGTGAAGCATGTCAGTGTAGGGTATAACTGAGAAGGTGCAATCTTCATGAATGTTGCCAAAGCATTTGAAAGAATATGACACAATGATCTTCTTTTGAAACTCATAGAGGCCAAATTCCCACCTGGACTAATGGTCAAACTCACAAAAATCTACCTTGGGGATCACAAACTCAGAGTAAGCTGCTGGGAATCAGGTCATCTGAATTCAGTCCACAACAGACAGGCATCTCTCAGAGTTTCTGCTATTACTCTGATGTTTGCCATTTATGTGGCTGATACCCCCCCCCCCCGTACAATTGCCAATATGGTGGCCCTATATGAAGATGAATTGCAATAATTGTTCATCCACTCTGACCTAGGCAGCAATTGAAAAATGCAAAATGCTATGTTGGAACTAAAACAATGGTAAATTAAATCAATGCAGAGAAGAGCGCCGGAGTGCTATTCATAAGATGTATATCCCTGGCAATGAAATAGTCATGTTTGATACCTCCATTCCATGGCAACTAGTAGCCAAATACATAGGGCTACAACTAGATAAAGAGCTTCACTTCATGATGCATGTCAATCATGTCTGCTCCAAAGCTAATAAGGCAATTGGACAGCCAGACCTATTACTTTTCCAATGTAGCCAGCTAAGCATGGAACTTAAACTGCTATACAAGCTGCAAACCAGACCAATCCTGATGATGGCTCATCTGCTTGGAGTTATATGGCAAACTCAAATATGAAACTACAGATAGATTATACTAGTATTAGTACTGTGGCTAAGCTAAATTTTGGTGGTAAATCATGCATTTTAAATCACAGCCCTGTTGGTTGATGATCAGGTATTTTATCCATTTTGGCCAACCAGGCCAGCTACTATTATTATTTTATTGTTTTTTTATTATTTATATTAGTATATTATTATTTTTTATTATTTGTGATTATGAAATATTATACAGCTTTGATGGTTTATCACAACAAAGTACTTTACATTACCATTATGATCATCAATTACTCATACACCTAATTTTAAATAAATAGTTGCAAGAAACTGCTAAATATCTAGAAGATTGTTATAATTATTATGTCTACATAATAATTATATATATATATATAATTTTTTTCATGTGTAACCATGATTTAATTCTTAATGTCTGCAACACATTTCCTTAAAATGTCTAGTTACTAATCCAAGATGTAATCAGAACACCAGGACTTGAGCTTGAATATTTCATGTCTTAATTGTACCTTTGTGATCATCACATTCATTTGATTGCCCTAACCTCAAAATTGTCTCAGTAATCAGAGGTAAAAATATTGGTGATTGAATACTTCTTTTTACCTTTTGTGTATAAGCTATTAAACCATTAAGAGAGTAGTTGAAGAATTAATATCATGTACTTGCTTTTTTTTCATAGCCAAGATATGCTACAGAAGAAGAGCTGTCATTAGTGCATAGGTAAGTTTTCTTTTCAGACATAAAGTTGTACTTAATTATGTTTAGAATATAATGTAGACTCTTCTCCTACACAGATGTCGCTACAAATTTGAACGTTTATTTAAAGAAAGTGTAGAGGCCTTACTTTAACGTCCTAACTTGAATCGTAATGACTGTATATCTATATCAAAAATCTGGGAAAGTTTAATCAGGATAACACATTAATTTTTTTTTTATCAGTATAATGTTATTTAAGATCATTATATGAATTTCTGAATTAATATCTTTAATTATGTTTTTAAAAAAATATTTACTCTTCTAATTCTTAGCGATATGACATCATGTTCTATGTATGAATGATCAATTGTTCGTATTCCACTTTGTTTTTTAAAACTATTCCTATTTAGCCACTGAAGATGGTCTGTAATATTCAGACCGAAATATTTGGCAAATTAAACATTATTCTTATGCTAATGTGTATATATTTCTAGCTTGGATTAACTCTAAGATTTCCTTGAGTGGGACATTCGTGAATAAGGAGGAGACATCAAAACTGACCATTATGTCAGTATGTTGGAGTGTAAGGTTTTCTGTGCTGGCTTTGAAGTGGGCTGAGTTTTTTATGTGTGATTGTGTTGCCAGTAGAGTGTGTGAGCGCTTTGGCCAAATGTTTAGCTAATTTGTATGCAGGGGAATCAATGCCATTCACTATGGCAGTGTTTCTCAAACTTCAGATATCCGCAGACCCCTTCTTAAATTTTCATTATTGCTAAGTACCCTTAATTAATTAATTAAAAATTAATTAATTAAAAAATAAATAAAATAATTAATTAATTAAAACAAATAAATAAATTGATTAAAACATAAATTAATTAAAATTAATAAATTAATTTAAAATATTAAAAAATTAAATATTTATTTTATTTGAATTTATATGTTCATGTAAACAAAAAATATGATTTATTTTTAATAGAACAAACTTTATAAAGATACTATAAAGTTTTACTTACTTGAAATAATTTATTATCAATGAGAGGAGTGAAATTGCTTATGGTGAGATAAAATTTCAGCAAAATTTGGCTCTATAGTTGTTAATTTCAATCTCAGATGCAGTTCGACATCTATAATGCGATTCCTCTTCTTCATCTTAATATCTACAAGGGCCGAAAATTCAGCTCTGCACATATATGAACTTGGAAATAGAAAAATTAACCTTAGAGCTTTATCTGTTAATTCAGGAAATTCATTCTGTATTTGTAGCCAAAATGATGATAACGTAATCTCGCTGTATTTATTTTTTAGGAAACCATCAGAAGCTAGTTCTAAAAGTTGTTGTTCTTCTATTGACAATAGACCCTTTGGCGTAAATTTGTTTTTATTGAAAGGGTATCTTATCCACTCAATATTAATGTCCAATTCAGGGAAATACTTTTCTAGATTCATTTGTAAGCTTTTTAAATGCTGCATGATAGTAATTTTCACATCATCATCAATTTATTCATTTGAACTTGCGAGCAATTCATGAAGCGATGGAAACGCGTCAAATTCTTCATTACCATCCCGCTTTTGCCATAACTTCATTTTTGCCAACGTGGCGTTCGCTTTATCTTGGACATGAAATATAGAAATTTCCTTGCTTTGTAAAGATAAATTAAGACTATTTAATACAGTAAATATATCTGCCAGGTATGCTAATTGACTGAGCCATTTCCAATTATGTAAATGCTTTTTCAATTCAAACTTTTCATCAAGAAAAATTTTTAGTTCATTCCGAAGTTCAAAAAAACGAGTAAGGACTTTTCCATGAGAAAGCCAACGAACATCGGTATGGAAAAGAAGTTGTGTATAGTTGCTTCCCATTTCTTTGCAAAGTTGAGAGAAAAGTCTGGCGTTTAGAGGACGGCCTTTAATATAATTTTTACAGCTTCATCAAGAACTTTTCTTAGGTCTGTAGACATCATATGTGTAGCCGAAGCCTTCCTGTGTATGCAGCAGTGTGTCGACTTTGCATTTGGTGCAACAGCTTCAATCCTTGAAACAAGCCCTTTTTTAGATCCGCCCATGGATTTCGCTCCGTCCATGCTTATTCCAACACAACTTTTTGAATCAAGCTTGTTTTGATGCATAAAGGTATTTATACTGTTGAATATTTCTTCTCCTGTTGTATGTTCTGGCAAGGGTTGGCAATATAAAAGGTCGTCATGAATTTTTTTAAATTTTTTTCGTACCTAATGAACACTAGAAGATTTGCAAAATTTGTAATGTTGGTGGATTCATCTACCTGCAACGCATAATAACGACTCTTACGTATATCGGATAACAATGTTTGTTTTATATTTTCAGCCATTTGAGTGATTCTTCGATGAACGGTACTATTTGAAAGGCAAATCCGATCAAAAGATCTTTTTGCATTATCTCCGATCATAATTTCTGCTATTATTTTTGCTGCAGGCTTGACCAAAGTTTCACCAATTGTTTCCGCTGCACCACTTTTTGCTATTAATAGCGACACGTGATATGAAGCTTCTAAAGCCTTCATGTTTTCACCTCCTGACACGATCGACATCACTTTTTGAGATTCTTTTAAATTTTTTAGTTTATTTTGAAAAACTTCGACAGGTTTGTCCTTGCATTCATTATGTTTTGATTCAAAATGGCGATTTAAATTACATGGTTTCATGCTTTCATTTTTTAAAGTTTCACTGCAAATTACACATAATGGAATAGGTTCCTCTTCATTTCCCATCCATGAAAATCCACATTTCAAGTAATTTATATCGTACTTACAAAGTTTTCTCATTTTCTTCCTAGTTAGTTTTTTAGAGATGTCAGACGACACAAACTTATCAATTTCAGTTTGATCCAGATGCAATATCAACATTTTCTTGTTGCTGACAGTTACTTGTATCTACTATGTTCCTCTCTTTTGCACATTTTAAAAATCCAGTCTTTAACCAGTGATCCATATTTAAGAATTTGAAAGCAAAAAAAAATTACCGTATTTAACGAATAGATGTTGAAGGAACAGACATTCCTTCAACAAATGGCTAGTGAAAGCAGAACTTGAAACAGACAGCAAGGGTAGGCCAGTAGAGATAAAGCAGTTATGAAGACGTTCATATGATTGGTGCGGTATTAACAAAAGATCGCGCTACTAATTGACAAAGGCAGGCCGATAGTTCAGTTGAAATGCTAATTCTATTCAACCGAATTCCTTATATAATATCTGAAACACATTCACTTAAACAAAACCATATGTTGCCGGTGCACCATATGGTTTTGATTGTCTACTATACAGCATTTTATGTGGGAGGGGTCATGCGATTCATTAGTTAGTAGTGCCGTTTTTATCTCAGTTGTTTCTAATTGCACTGTTTGTTGAGAAACATATTACACAGCCTGCAAATGTCTCTGTACCTTATTCATTGATACAATAGGAACATTTTACGATCTCAAACTTAAATTTTATTCCATGTGTTAATGATGATTGCCATGTGTTAATGACGATTGCCGAAAATTGCCACGGACCCCCTGAAGACCTTTTGCAGACCCCCCGGGAGCCCACGTACCACACTTTGAGAAACACTGCACTATGGGATGTAATAGCACATTTTCTTTATGTATTTTTGGGAGTCCATATATAAGGGGGAGGGATATAGAGTTAAACGGTTTTAATTTGTTAGTAACTTCTACAGGCCAAGAAATGACCTTCTTAAGGAGCCTATGCAGTTTTCTAATTTGTGAGTTGGTGGGATTGTATTCAGTAGGGAGGTAAGTAGCTCAATCTAATAATAGAGCATTAAGCTTACTTGTATAGTCTGTTTGGTTGATAACCACAGCATTTCCTGCAGAGCTTTATATTCACTATTGGATATGTTGGTTTTTAGTGGTCTTGCTTTGGTGAGAACACAAGCTACACCCAGTCTAATATTGTTGGCGATGTGGTTTGGAAGATAGCAGATCCCGCGTTCAATATGGATCATTATATCCTTGGCCGGTATTTTTCTGGGAGCAATGGCAAAGTTGTGGCCACATGAAAGAGCAACAAGTGCTGCAGACTTCAGTTTAACTGAAGAAAGGTTGACTACAGTGTTGGTTGGAAGTTTTGGTTCGTAGGTCGAGTTCTTTGTTAATTTCTCAAATTCTTTATCTGCAGCAGTGCACGGGATGTCATATAAAATTGACCAAAGCTTGTGATTTAGCGTGCAAGAAAGCTCTTCTTCATGCACCCAAATAGCTTTGTTTGCGTCAGCTAGGAGAATGTGCGTGGCGGCAAATTGTTTCCGCAGCAGAGCATACCTGGTGTGGTTATAAATACTGAGAGCCTTTTGTGAAAAGAAACGGTGCTTAAATTTCACACAATTTTGGATTACCTGATTATCCTGCAGCATTTTAGGAAGGTCAGATGATTCAGTTGTCTTGATAACTTCAGCTTCATTTTACCGTAATGGCAGGCCTTGCATGGGATGGAAAAAATTACCAAAATCTTAAAAAAACATGACTTAGCCTCTTATTACAGACCATATAGAAAATTGGTATCATTTATCTGCTCCACTAAAGACCAACCACTTCCCCTAGACCTACCTAGTGTATACCAGGTCCCTTGCAACTGTAAGCTCTCCTACTTTGGCCAAACAGGCAGGACAACGAATATCAAATTTCAGAACACAAGGACTACATCCGTTTTCACCAGTATAGCCATTCTGGTCTTGCAGACCATGCTCTGGATACATGCCACAGAATACGGTGAAAGAAAGCCACAATAATACGCCATAGCAAGTTCAAGTTTGAAAGACTTTTCAGCCTCAGCCCTAAGAAACATGCCAAACCTCAACAAATTTGGTTGCATGAGACTGCCCCAAATTTGGGAGACGTACATCAGGAGACCTTCAGCCCAATGGCCAAGAATACCTACATAGCCCGCTATGGGGCACCATCAGTACTTTTAGGAGAAACAATAGCTTCCTTGCTTCTTCGTCATTTATTGTATGTAGTGCCTGCATGCACGTGTCTTTATTTTAAGTTCCTTTGAAGATGGCAACGTGACGTTGCCGAAATATTGGAAATAAATATTAAAGTTTAATTTAATTTATATTCTAGTGTATGTTGTAAATTCCTTGAGTTAGTTAATAATCATGTATAATCAACGTATAAGCCTTTCTACGAGTATTCAAAATGCTACAGTTATATGGTGTAAATGAACCATTATATCTGACAATGCATTTGACTTGAGTTGTAAATCAGAATTGAATGGAGTACAAGAAGATGGTTTAATGAAAAATCAGCTGTAAGGCTAGGATCTGTTCTCTTATTTGTCCTCAGTATGGATATCATATTATATTGGCTCTAAACCTGGTATCAAAATTGGAGCTGTTTCGCCTAACTCTTTAAGGTGATGGTCTTGAACTATTTAGACAGCATCTGCATAAACTAAAGAGCTAAGCTGAATAGTTGCAATTTTGATATCAAGTGCCACTAATAACGCAATATCCATATAGAGGACAAATAAGAGCAGATCTTGTTGACACCTGATTTTTTATGAAACCATCTTCCTTTACCTCCTTTAATTCTAGATTCTAGTCAAAGGATTCTTTGACTAGATTGAATAACTTCTATAACAATAATTGCTGAAGTATTAATATCAGTAATAAAACAATATAAAGACTATGAAAATAGGTAGGAGAATGGAAAACCTGTAGAAGTAAAATATTTCAGCTAGTGAAAAGGCACAGTTTTTATTGAAGATGGAAATGGACAACAGAATTAGCAAAGCTGGTATAACTTTGACTTTAAATTTTTCAGGAAATGACAACATATACTAAAATATTAATTAAAAAACTTTAATCAATACCATCCAATATATCAGCAATGTTACATTGCCATCTTCTGGGAACATAAAACTATAATACGTGCACACAGACACTAACAACGAGTAAATGAGGCTGAAGAAGGCAACTGGCATTGGTCCTAGAGTCCTAAAGATGCCTGCCCTAGCAGGCTCAATCAGGTTGTCTTGGCTGTTGGGCCGATGTTCGAAGGATGTAAGCTTTCCAGATTTGGGGTAGTCTCATTCACCCAAATTTGTTAAGGTTTGGGAAGTTGTTTAGAACTGAGGCTGATTCCAGGAACAATCTTTCATATTTATATTTACTATGGTGTAGTAAAGTGGCTTTCTTCCAGCATATTCTGTGGTGAGTATCTAGTGCATGGTCTGCAAGTCCTGAGTAGCTGTATTGGTGAAACCTGTAGTCTTTGTGTTCAGATATCCTGATATTAGCTGTCCTGCCTGTTTGGCCATAGTAGGACAGTTTACAGCTGCAAGGGACCTGGCATACACCAGGTAGGTCTAGGGAAAGTGGCTGGTCTTTGGTGGAGCAGATAAGGGATGCCAATTTCTTATGTGCTTTGTAATAGGTAGTCAGGTCATATATTTTTAGGATTTTTGTGAGCTTTTCAGACGTGCCCCAGATATAAGGAATGGTGATAGATTTAGTATAATCTCTGTTAAGAAGGGAGGGAGGGGGGGGAGGTTGTGGTTAACTGGTTTTAATATTTTCTGGATTGTTTGGAGGGTTGTAGCCATTTGCTAAGAAGGTGTTAAGTATATGGTTAAGTTCTGTAGGTAGGGCATTGTTGTCTGAACAGATTAATTTTGTCTTATATAGGTTTTTTTTAATCCCATATTGTTGTGAGGGGGGGGAATGTTGGTGAATGTATCTACCTGTATGGGTTGGTTTTCTGTAAACCAGCAATCACACCACCACCCTCACAACAATATGGGATTGTAAAAACCCTGTATAACAGGGCAAATTAATCTGTTACCCCATGATGGCCGGGATAAGAATAGCACTGCTGTAGCCCATGTATGTTGTAAGAGGCAACTAAAATGGGATGCAGAGTTTCGAGAGTTTTGCTCTCTTAGGTTTCTTCCGGAATTTTGCTCCTGATAAGTGGGGGGGGGGGCTTAGATTTCGGGAGGATTTGCCCTGAGCGAGCATTTTGAGTCTCTGGCGAGGGTGTTTTCCGGCGTAGCCTGTGTGGGGCCTTGTTGGTGGATGCCTTTTCCTGGAATATGAGTGGCTCTGCTCGGTGGTAAGGTGAGCCTGTCACTAAGTGGGCGGACCAATGCTGAGTTGGACGATCTTTCGGCCACTATGGAGTAGTCTAGGGATCAGTCTAATTTTTAAACAGGACTTTACTTAAAAATTGCCTGGTCTGATGAGAACCAACAGTTCAAAACAGCTCTCAGGTCAGTGAAACCTAATGAGTGCACTAATAAAAGATGACCTTATGGGCATTTAGGCAGTTCATATATATCCAAGGCAGTTCCTATGTTGAAGGTTTATTCTCATAAAATCTATGGTAAAATTCTTTATTTTTCTTTTATTTGGCTATATAATGATGGATGTGCAAATCCTCATTACATATTGGAAGCACATACATTTGGAAATTGGCATGTATATTGGTTAATGAAATGTAAATAATAATTCTTAGTCTTTAACATTAGCTTAATTTTTATTATTTTTTAAACTATAGTCCAGACTATATTGCTAAAATGAAAAATACAGAAACTATGAAAGCCCGAGACGTTGCTAAGATGGAGAAAGATTACCAGTCAGTGTACTTATGTGAGGTAAGGAGTTTTTAAAATGTAATTAAGATGAATTAGACAAATGATGAGTTCACATACAGAATTCATATCATGTAACAAAGAAAAAATCTTTTTAATAAGCTGTTATACCATACAGTGGTGCTTGGTTTTCCAAGCACCACTCGGTAGCAAGATATTGCTTCCATAAACTATGCCTACCTGTAAGGGTTTAATCATAATCTTGTTCATTTTCTCAGAATGGGATAACTTTATTGCTGGAAATTTTGAGGTTGTAAGGACAACGAATATCACAGAAAACTTCTTGTGTGCATTTTTCATAATTGTTCTTATTGTTGATATTGCTAAGTTTAAAGCAGCATTTATATCAGCTTGATGTTCACCTGCTTCTAACCACATTAACACTTGCAATTTTATATGTAGGAAAATGCTTTTTTTTTCTTACTATCTTTGATTTTGATATCCTATTTAAGGTTATATTGCAAGTGGACGTGTAATTTAGCACTTGTGTGAAATTAGCGATTTTTATCTATTTTGTTGTGTTTTTTTTCATCAGAAAATTAGAGTATGATAGTGTATTAATGTAGATTTTCATGATTTTAGAGTATTAGTATATTTATAACATTTTTATTGTGATATTTTCGACATGACACCAATGTGACAAACAATGGCGGAAAAGACCATGTCTGCCAATTTGAATTTGCAGGATATTATTCAGTGCAGTGTATGTGAAACATATGCATCAAGAAAATTAAAGAATATGTGGAAAGAAGTTGAAACTGGAGATAGAATATGTATTAAGTGTTTTAAAAGTGAGTGTCTGTTAGGTGACGAAAACATAACAAATACTGACGATAAGATGGAAAATGATGTTAATAATATCGAACATGTGGCTGTGGAAATAGACAAGAATGAAATGGATATCAGTAAAGAAATAGTACAATTAAATGTTATCCTTCATAGGACAAAGTGCAAAATTTTAAAACTGCAGAAGCAGCAAGAGTTAAGCAGGGCTGAAAAAAGAAAGAAGCAGATGATCCGAAAGAATAATAAAGACCAACCTAACAAACAAGAAAAACAAATAAAGGAGAAAATTATGTATGGAGACTCAATAATCAAGAGAGTACTTAACGAAAGTATTTCAAAATCATGTTTCCCAGGTGCAAAAATTCATGATATGAGCCATGCCATCCAGATTCAAAAAAGTAAGTAGAAGGAAATGATTGTTTTGGTTGGTACCAAGGATTTGAGAGGCGAGAAGTATTCTATGAGGGAGGATGTAAAGACGTTGTTAGAAGAGGCAAAACTGAAGCGCAAGAAGGTGAAGATAGTCTCCTACCACGCTACGATAGTGGCAAACTGAGGAGGAGGGCATTGGTATACATTTTGCACAATCTATATATAGATTGTACAAAAGAAATGATGTAGAATTTGTAGATCTGTGGTCTCTGTTTGATGGAAAGAAGGATTTGTACAATGTGGATGGACTACATCTGAATGGTTTTGGTGTTAGATGTCTGGAGAGAGCTTTGTTCTCCAAGCATGCTGATGTGCAAATTCAGGGAAACTTAAGCAATAAGGGTGGAAGCACGTGAGATTGTGTGAAGGCACCCATGAAACGAGTGAGTGTGAGAATGACCAAGTGAGGAATCTAGTCTCTCAAGCAAAAATATTGAATAGGTTAGTCAATTCAGAAAATAAAGGTGAGGGGGAAGGAATAAAGGGATGTTGCCATGCCATTTTTATATACTAATGCCAGAAGTATCAGAAACAAGAGGGACGAGTTTTTGGCATTGATTAGTGCAACCTTACCTTAGAGACTTAGCTAACAGCAGATGATGTAGTTACAGGGATATAATGTGAAGGGTTTAGTATTTTCAGGGAAGATAGGATGGGGGGAGGGGGAGTACTGCTGATGATTAGCAGATGAATTGCAACCAAAAAGAACAGGAGACAGGGGGGAGGGTGGCTGTTCATTTGAAGCAATCTGGTGTGAGATTAGGACCAATAAGACAAAATATACATTGTATATTTTGTCTTATTGGTCGTATTGTATTGGTTGTTGCTATAGGCCAGGGAATTTCACAGATGATCTGGAAGATATGCATCATCAAATTAGTAGAACGAGTACAGGTTGAATGATTATTATGGGGGATTTCAACTATGAAGATATAGACTGGAAGGAAGAAAGATTACATGGCAGAGAGGAAATAGAATTTATACACCTACTGAGAGATAATTACTTAAGGCAGCATGTGATGGATGGGGTCTAGGGGCAAGAGAGTATTGGACCTGGTCATAGTTCATTTTACACAAATTATGGAGTCTACAACCATGTTAGAAATAATTATTTTAATTTCCCAATGTTTCGACCGTCATATTAAGGTCATCTGGAGTATATGCATATATACATAGAGACAAGCTAAATGATTTCACATAGTGTGCTGAAGAGACAATGATTTGATCAATGGTTATTCTACTGGCCTGACCTCTAGTGAAAATAAAATAAAATAAAATTACAATAAATAAATTAAATGAAATAAAATAAATTAACTACATTAAAGCTATATTCTATTTAAGACAACATCAGAGAAACATTCTTTCATATAGATAGTTTTGTTACGGTGAAAATGATGTCCTAATTTAACATGACAATTTTTATATTAGATTTAGGATCCTGGATTACCTATGGTTCTATTTAAAATTAACTCTTAGGGAGAAAAGTTAAAGGCACATTAGTAGAATATGTGCCTTCCATATGTTTGGGATATTAAGACCATCATTATTGTTAAGATTACGGTGATTTATGAGAATTCTCACAGTCCTCCTTAAATTTACATTCATACCATGTTTTGGTGTGATGTAAACAACAGGTGCTTTTCCAGTAAATTCTATGTAAAATGTTCAGGCCATGATCAGAAAGACCAGCTTGACTAGTTATGATATTTAATGTGTCGTTTATGTTCCTTTTTTCTGATAGGAATTGTGCATCCTGTTTCCCCTATATAGGGCAAATTACAGGTACAATGAATATGGTATACCCCAGGGTGGGCCAGTGGAGGGAGTGGATCCTTGGATGTGTTGAGTAAGTTTTTTAATTTGGCAGAAAGTTTAAAGGTGGCTTTCAGGTTGTATTTTTGTAGTATTCTGTTTATATTGTCTGATATTCCTTTAATGTATGGAATGGTTACAGTTTCATGTTATTTTCTTTGTTTAATTGGCAGTCATGATGATGATTATATGCTAGTATATAATCATCAACTCAGAGTTTTGTCAGTTATTTACATATGTAAATAACTGACAGCGTTATATAGTGTTATGAGTGGGCACATGATCATAAAAATAAAGAATGAATCTGTTAATGTGTTTCTTGATGAGCTGGAAGTTGCATTCATTGGGGAATTGGGGGGGGGGGGGCTGTTCTTTGGAAAAAGCCGTTTTCCATACTGAGGTAGATAGAATGAAATGAGAAAAAAAAAATTCTTAATGCAGAAATAAAGTATCTGTTAGAAAACAGTTGCAGGGAGTTTATGAAAGATAGGTCATCTATTAAGTGAATTTCTCGTCTTCTGAATACATTTCTGGATTCTGTGAACAGTTTGGGTGCACTCTCCGAATGTGAGAACACCATTCTAAGGTAATTTTATTTTATGTGACTCCCCAGCAACGAAAGATTGTAAACCTTGAGTACATTAATACTATTAGGACAAAAGATTTTTATTTATTTTATTTTATTTTATTATTTTTTTTTTCACAGTCTGGAAACCCTTCTCTAAAAACCAAACATGGAAGTTTTTCGAGCCACTTCAGCCCTCCAGTAAGCAGGATGGTGATCTCATATTGGGCAATGAAACTCATCTCTCACCTACACACAGTCACAAGCATCTATGCTACAGCTGGTTGAACCCCATAGCCTGTTGATTGGAAAATGAATATGTTAATCACATGGCCAGCAAGTTGAGAACTACAAATGTAATAATTACAGCTCTCAGATTATTTTTCTGTTTTTCTATTATTGCTTTTGATACTTTCTTCATCCTTCCCCTTTAAAAGAAGCTCCTGATTCATCTTGTGCTTTAATTTTTTACCTGTTAGGCATGATAATTTTGATTTGCGTTCTTTCATATGGTCAACAAGTCAAGATCAATGTATAAGCATATGATATTAGTTTGAAAAAAGTTTTCAGGTCAATAAAGAGTCAAAGCAGTAAAGGGATATACATAGTCTGTACAAGCATACTGCATGAAATGGGGGGAGGGGGGTTTCTGATGTAATCTCCAGTTACTATGTCCATCTCCAGTTAACTGGAGATGGACATAGTGATAACGTCTTATCGCTATGCATGTGGTGTGATGAAACAACATAATAAATGTCATTCTGGCTAGACAGTTAAAGGTGTCTGCTGTTTTTGTCAATGTAAAAAGTAGCATATATAGCATTAGTGGAAAAGAGGTGAAACTAGCATAAGAATTACAGAAATACTATGTGAACATAATTGGTTCAACCGAGACAGTGAGGATTAAAACAGGTGAAATCCTTATACATAATAAGTATAAGATCATTTATTCAGGCAGTAATGATAAAGAAAAGGAAAGACACTATGTTTCAATATGGAAATACATATAATTTCACATGGAGGGCATATAGCTGGTGCATGAAAAATCTTATCAGTTGTATTATTGTTAAGATTGATAACTTCAGATTGGCCTGGAATTTAAGGCTATACATGAAATTTGAAAATGAAAGTGACCACTACTTAGTGTTGAGCAGAATTTTTTTTTTTTTTATTCTGGTCCACACATGAAAGGCCACAAAACCTATAGTACACTAGTACCGTGTCTGGCAAGAGGAATAGAAGAAAGGAGGAGTCTGTTCATATTTTGCTTGAATAGCCGAGGGCTTAATCTTTGGGAAAGGCAGAATGGGAGAGACTGTTTCAAAAGACAGAAGTAGATGGAATAAAATAGGAGGCAGTGAATTTGGCTTGGTGAGTTTTAAGATGGATGTCGTTGTAAAAGGGTGTTGGTTTGCAGTGGCTCTTGTTTTAATGATTTTGGAGGAGAGTGGAGGAATAATAGTGGCCAATTCAGCAGAGCACTGTCCATGAAAGTATCCGTAGAAGAGGTACAAGGCAGAAACTGAATGTCTATGAGAGAGAGAGAGAGAGATTGAAGTGGGTCTGTGTGTGAGAGAGGGATCATTACTTAACCAGATTGCCCTCTTCTGAATCAAGCAATCTTAGAGCAGATTTTGGTGCCTTCCCCAAAATCCATAAAGTATTAGAATCCTGAGGATTCTAATGCTTTAGCACTAACAGGTTTGTTGAATGAAAAGGAGGAATGGAGTGTACTGTCATCAGCAAAGCTATGGATAGGATTAGAAGTCTGTGAGAGTAGGTCATTTATATACAAGAGGAAGAGAGTAGATGAAAGAACAGAACCCTGGGGTACTCCTGTATTAGTGGAGAAATTTGAGGCAAGTAAGCTGTTCACCATGACATGTAGTGAGCAACCAGTGAGAAAGTTGGTGATCCAGTTGCAGAGTGGGGAAGGCAGTCCAGATGGTACTGTAGTCACCTCACCAAAAGACAAGGCCAACAGTTTGGTGAGTATGCCCCTATGCCAAACCCAATGAAATGCCTTTGAAATGTTGAGGGAAATCACATGAGCTCCAAATTTCTCTGTAGCTTGAGTCCATAGGTGAGTGGTGAAAGCAAGATTAGCTGTAGATCGAGAATGGCATACTGCTGGTCACTGATTAGTTGGTATGTCTCTATGGTTCAAGAGTTGATTGTTGATGACCTTCACCATAATTTTTGAGAGAACAGAAGTGAGAGCAATTGGATGGCAGTTCATTGGTTGACTTTTATCACTTTTCTTTGGGATGGGTTGGATATTGACCTATTTCCATGTTGTCGGGTAGATACCAGTCGAGTAAGATAGATTGAAGAGGTGATACAGGAGAGAGGTGTTAGTTCTGCGGCACAATTTTTTAACACAATAGGTGGGAAACCATCAGGACCAGATGCCTTGTTTGTGTTCTGGTTGTTATGGATCCTTCAGATTTCTTTTTGTCAGAAATCTGTGTGAGACATGAGGGGAGCCATTCTTTGTGGAGTGGAGGGAACCTTGCCCAGGTCATCAGTGCAGGAATTGGAAGAGAAGAGTGATGTAAGTAAGTTGGCCTTGTCTTTTGGTGAGGTGACCTACAGTACCATCTGGATGTGAGAGTGGTGGAAACCTGGGTGGGCAGAAGTTGCACCCAGGGCCTTGGCAAGGAACCAGAAGGAGCAACTGCCATTTGGGCAGGTGGCGAGTTTGCAGTATTTGGCCCTTTCAAAGTCTGACTTGGACTTGGTGATGATTCTTTTACAACTGTTGCAAACTGCAGTATAGACAGAGAGGGCAGCTGGAGTTTTATACTTGAGCCAATTGTGGTAAGCAGAGGTTTTTTTCTTTTACTGCATTGGCACACTTTTTTTGAGAACCAAGGCTTGGATGGTGGCTAAGAGTTTGGACTGGAATAGGGGATGAATGCCTTCGTTCCTGTGAAGATGATTTCTGTCATTCGATTTGAGCAGATGTTTGAATTAGAAGAACTGAAGCAGTAATTGGACCATGGGAAAAAGGAATAGAAGTCATGGGCCTCCTAGTTGGTACTCTTGTAGTGCCAAAGGACATGAGCGTGTTAACTGGTAGGTGTAGGTTGTTCTACAGCAGAAGAGACTTGTATGAGGTTGTGGTCCAAGTTTCCAAGAGGAGAATCAACAGCTACAATATACCTGGAAGGGGGAGCTTGTTAGGAAGAAGTCAAGTGTGTTGGCAAATTGGAGGAGATTGTCTGGTATTCTGGTGGGAAGATTAATGATCTGAGATAGGGAATTGCTGATGCCAAACACTTCGGCATCCCTGCCTGTTTGATCGGTGAAACTGGAGAAGGGAAGCCAATATGATTGTGGACTTTGAAGTCCCCAAGAAGGATGACCTCACTATTGGGGTATTTAGACTGGAGAAAAGGATAGGAGAAGAATCATATTAAGAATGAAGATGTCAGTAGGAGAAAAATCATATTCATTTTTAAACTATTTTGTGCTTGCTATTAAATACTGACTATTTTATTACTAAATCACTTAAGGAATTGACAACATAGATAAGAATATAAATTAAATTACACTTTAATAAATATTTCTGATATTTCGACATCACGTTGTCATCTTCAAAAGGAACTTACAAAAAAAGCACGTGTGTGTAGGCACTACAAAACAGTAACTGAGAATGAAGTGATGAAGCTATTGTTCTCCTAAAAGTCCTGATGGTGCTGGGCTGATGGTCTGCTGATTGAGACCTTCAGCCCAATGGCCAAGAACACCTACATAGCCCGCTAGGGGGGGGGGGGACCATCAGGACTTTTAGGAGAACAATAGCTTCATCACTTCATTCTCAGTTACTGTGTTGTAGTGCCTACGTGCACGTGCCTTTTTTGTAAGTTCTTTTTGAAGATGGCAACGTGACATTGTCGAAATATCGGAAATATTTATTAAAGTGTAATTTAATTTATATTCTTATCTACATTGTCAATTCCTTAAGTGATTTAGTAATGCATAACCAACGTATAAGCTTGTCTACGAGAATTACTGACTATTTTAAGCACAGTTTTTTCATATGCCAACATAACACAAATTAAATATAAATATTTAGCCAGAGCAGCTATTTCAAAACATGACTAATTTTTCTAATTTCGAAAGACCTTAAATTAATTGATTGCATTAACATGTTTATGTTGAAATATAAAACCAAAAGTTTTATTTTTTTTTGTCTTTATTTATTTTGTAATTTCTAAATTTTATTGTATAAAATCAGTGTTTATTCTAGCCTATTATTATTATTATTACATGACACCTCAAGTCCAAAGATTCATCGAGGGAGGGCACCTGTTCTACAACTCTCAGTCTCCACCACTGAATCCACCAACTATAGCAAAACACATCACCTACGCCAATGCTATCTACTCCCACCACCACCACTACTATTTTCACAGACAATCACAAACATTCATGCCCATGGCAGGATTCAAACCTGCAGCCTTTTGGCTGGAGAGCAGCTACACTAACAACTCATTTTTATGTGCAGAATATTTGCATTAATGTTTTAATTAATGAAATGAAAGTATTTGTTATGGTACTGCAAAGGATATCAAGTAGAAACAAGATGCTGAAATTATTTTACGTCTGTATAACTTGTATTGGAGCTGTTGTGCAACTAATATTTACTGTTGTTTTTCAGAGAGAGAGAGAGATGGTGTGACTTGGGGGTGGGGGGGGGGTTGCATAAAGTGTAAACAGAATTAGAGGAGTTCATTCCTTATGCTTAAAGCTAGTAGCAATGAACATTTCACATTTTCACATCGTATCTAAATGTCATTTATTATATGAATGTGAGTTTCAATCCACATGTTATAGCAGACAAGGAAGGTACAAGAACACTGTCATGAGTTGAATTAGTTGTGATGAAAATCATTCGAATCTGTTATTAAATTTGTAAACATCCATACTAATGCATTTTGAATGCTTTAATTAGTAGCTTTACTTCTTTAGAGGCAGAAGTTTATGTGAAAAATCTGCAGTGAGTAAAATGGTTTCATGTTTGTATTTATTAAAATGGATGGCTTTCCTCTGGATAGTGTGTATTTCTGGAATATTTATACAAGTAAATTATACACTGCCTTAATTAATTTTTCATAAAACCTAATATATGTTATTCAGCTTTTAAGGAAAATTATGTAATTCTGCTAAACGATTGTCCATGCTAGAATTATTATTAATAATAATAAACTAATTCTTAAATGAAAGAATTTTAATGTGCAGATGTTTCTGATATATTTTATTGTAATAGTATACAGTACATTATTGCAGTATTGAATGCTTGCTGGCATAAAAGTGGCAGGAAATGAGATAATTACTTGGAGTGACATATATGGCTATTAACATCAGTCACTTAGTGTGGTAGCTATTCTAGCAAAAAGATTCCAAAACCAAAAGTTAATTGCTCTCCACATATGTGTTTACTTCTGATACCAAATGATAAGTCAGTCATTCCTGGAAAAAATGTTTGTTTCCAAGCATTTTAAAAAAATATACAGCCTGCAGATTTATGAAGCAATTGTAAATACAAATTTCCCATAGACAGTTAACAGGAATGAAACTCTATGCTAAGAAATAGGATATATTTTTTTTAGTTCTCCATAGCTCAGTTGGTTTAGAAACTCTTTGGTTGGAAAGACCCTGCCAAAAAACCTTTAGCGGGTATTTTCAATCAGATGGTGATTAGCCGGTCTTGTACAGAGGTGGAAGGTTTTTCCCTTTCAGAAACTGATTCGTGCCCCTCAAAACAGGCAGACTGGCCAAACATGCAATATACAGACATAATGCACTTCAGGAATAAGGATTAACCGTCCTAGTCTGTCAAATTTTGGTTTCGAATACCTGCACAGTGATGTGGGGTCTATGTATAAGCATAAATCAGTAAGTACACAAATTATAGAAATCAGCAATATGTATATATGCCTAAATTTTGCATAACTGAAATTAATGAACTTAATTTAGAAATTAATAACAGTCAGGTTTTTAACATACAGCAATCAATCAATCAATCAAGCAAGCAAGGTATACACTATGAAACTTCTTCACATAGTATAGTGCACAAATGGTAAAAATAAGCTGTATATATATAAATGCTTATGTTCTTTGGTCTTGCTAAATTTTAGAAGTCAGTATTTCTTAACTAACTAAAAGCAAACTTGAGAGTCTGCTTTAAAATAGTAAATTAATGATAAGAAGAATAAGCATCAATATGTTTATTTAATATAAACATATTTATTCATTTATTTTATTTCAAACATTTATTTTAATATAAACATATATTCAATATGACCATAACAAAACAAACACAAACAGAGATTATATATAAAAGTGATGAATTTGTTTAAGGCATTATACTTTTTTTAAACTGACAGTGTTGTGATTCTTTCCATTATAGTACCCATTTGATGTTAGATTTACAGTTTATCATATTTCTACGTATTTATAGAGTGATGTCTAGTGTTAAGGAAAAAAATAAAAACGTGATTAAATTCTGCTGACTGCACAGGAGCACGAATGTATTGTAGGCAAGTGCAATTTCAGGGGGTCAGTTGAGCTGAGGTTCGAATCTTTGAAGTATCACTGCTTCTGAGCTGAGATAAATGGTAGATTACTGAATTTATGAAATTATATGCTATTGTAACTTACAAATAGGTCATTTCACTGAGATTCAAATCTTGGAACCAAGAATCCTTTGGATACTTGATTCAGAGATAATATCAGATCTTTTCACTGGAAAATGTTGAAATAGATAACCATCGTTATAACAATTTGCATTTGAATTTTCCATTGTTCTTCTAATTTTTTTAACTGATGATGATTTGTAATACTCAAAATGAAATATTTTTTAATTAGTTTTAGCTAATTAAATACTTTGCCTTTCACTGTGATTTAGCTATTCTTTTTTGAGTTATAGTGAAAGGTTGTATTGGACATAAGAATATAAAAATAAAAACGGAAAAAGAAGAAGATGGCACAATGCATTTAGTATTTCTTTAGAAGATCTGACTGTTAGAGCTGATAGTATTTGAGACTAAAAATTAATAGATTAATTTGGAAGAAAATTGTTGTTACAAAGGTAGTAATGATGAAAACTTAATTGTTTGGTCTATGATATGTTATTCTGTACACCTCTTGAGAATAAATATCAGCAAATTATGATAATGAGATGCAATTTCTTCTTTTTAATCCTTCCTCTTTTTCATTCAGGCAACATTTAAATGTGCAACTTTGGCTACTGGTTGCTTACTGCAAACGATAGATGCTGTACTCTCCAAAGAAGTAAGTAATAAGTTGATATTTTTATTACTTAATGCTTATTGCAACACAGCTGCAAGTCAGCATGTAATTTATATATGTTTATATAGTAGTGGCAATTGATGTATCTTTTTATGTAATTTTTATTATATAAGATATATAAATACACCTGATGATGATGCAAAGATAGTTAGGACAAACAAGAATGTGACTGACATGCAGTATTTGCAGAATGATTTGAATAATCTGGAATTTGAGCTTGTGAAAATGGCTGTCATTTCAATATCAGTAAAATGTAAAGTTATGCACTTTGGTGTGATGAAATATCTAATGGCATATTATATTGGCAGGATAATAGAAGAAATTGACCAGGATAGGGATCTCAGAGTTTTAGTAGACAGGAAGTTGAAGTTCAGAGGCCATATAACAAAGATTGCAAATATATAACTCAGAGGATAATTGCAATGCTGAAAGGATAAGGAAGTAATTTTTGCAAAGGAGAGTATTAAAAGATGATATCGGAACTATGACGTCAATTATGAGGAAGGATTGAGAATTTGTGGAATGCAGACATTAGGACTCCCCTTGATGAGTCCCAGACCCCACTCCCAAAGATCTGTTATAATAATAAACTCTTGCAGGCCCTTAAGACCCACAAGTTGCCAAGTATCCTTGGCTTTCTGAACTGTGATTTTAGGATAAGTTGGTTAGTTTTATGCCTAAATTAGTTTTGCATGTAAATTGCATGTGTTCTGACTGGTTTACCAGGTTGAGGAGTGAAAAACCTGAGAAAAATTCTGCACCTATGAGATTGGCTAACAGACCTTCAATTGAAAAGTGCTCCAATAAAGGTTATTCACATGGCATGATGGATGTCTTCCTCTCATCAAATTTCTTTATCAATGCTGATAAAGCATTCTGTATTCCTGTCCATGCTCTTCTATACATTAATGACCTTCTCTTTCTCTAACTTCAAATCTTATCCATAGTTTTTGCTGATGCTCTTCATTTCTCTTCCTCATTCAAAAAACCCAAATGATTTTCAAAACCAATGTCTTAAACATTGATCTCACCATGCTGAAGTGAAGTGAAAATAATGTGTGAATTTCAGTGTTACTCAAACACAGTTGTGTGTTATTACCTGGAAGGATGAGCCTACTTCACTTCCTCTTACTTTTGATAGTTTTCTGATTTCCATATCTGATCAGTTTTCTCTTTTTTTCAACTGACTTTCTCATTCAGCTTCCATCCATTTTTCATATATCCAAGATGGGTTGAGTCCTCTAATTAGGATTTTAGGCAAATAAAACAGCTGGCTTACCACTCCTCTGCTGCATCTTCTTAGAGTATGCCTGTATATGTATGCATTCACGGAAATGGTATGCCTGTTTTGTGGGATGGAAAACCTGAATTCCCATGAGGAAAACACCCTCCATCTCTGTATGAGACCACCTAACTCAACTTTAGTTGGAAACCCTTAATAGATTTTTTGTGTCCTGGACAGGATTAAAACCCAGGTCTTTCTAAACAAAAGGCTCCATCATAACCAACTGAGCTACAGAGGCTCACATCCAGCTTATCCTGGCATAAACATATTGCAATCATAGCCATCTCATCAACATATTCTTTTTATTCAAAACTGCTTATTTCACACAAAACTACTAACCCAGTGGCAGCTCTTCCATAAGGACTGCAGGGCTGGATGTGGGCCTTATGGATGAACCGCCACTGCCTAAAATTTGAGATTCACCATCATCATCATCATCATCAAATTCCTGCCATGTACCCTCAAGGGGTGTACAGGATATGACAGTACTACATGAAAAAATTACATCATTACTAACTTCCTATCTACAATTTTCCTCCAAATCAGTCTGTTACTTGTCAAGACTCCAACATTATCAGATCTTATATTTCTATCGTCTAAGGCACTTTGTACCGTATCAATCCACCTATACCTTGGTCTTCCTCTGGGTCGTTTTCCTGCCAACCTGGCAGAGAACACTTGTTTTGCTAATCTTTCCTCTCCCATTCTATTTAAGTGACCATACCATCTGAGATTAGCTCTGCTAACGCATTCCTGGATGCTGACAATGTCAAGTTCTTTCCTAATATCCTCATTTTTAATATGATATTGCCATTGATGCCATCTGTTCACGCCTCTAATCTTTCTCAGGACTCTCATATCTGCGGTCTCTAGTCTTTGGTCAAGTGTTTTACTTCTGACCCAGTTCTCAGATCCACAAGTTAAAACTGGTTTGAACACTGTCTTGTATACAGCTAATTTAGTGTTCCGACTAATTTCTCTCTTATTCCATATGAATTTATTCAGTTGACTTCCCACCATACCAGCTTTGTTGATTCTGTTGTCTATTTCTATATTTAATTTACCATCTTCAGTAAAAATCGTGCCTAAGTAGCTGAAATGTTTTACTTGTTCCACAGGTTCACCATTCACAACACAGTTGACATTTTCAATGATTCTGCCTATTTTGATTGTCTTTGTCTTTTTATTGCTGACCTTCATACCATATCTATTACAACACCTATTCAATTTAGTCAGAGAATCTTGCAGACTTGTAGCGGATTTATTTAGAAGTATAACATCATCTGCATAAAGCAAAGAGCTGACATTAACATCTCCAATTTTGATATCAGGTTTAATACCACATTCCTTCATAATGTGATCCTTATAGATAATGAATAACAGAGGGGATAATGTACATCCTTGTCTCACACCAGATTTAACATTAAACCATCTTCCTGTACTTCCTTCAATTCTAACTGCTGACTCACAACTCAAATAAAGACTAAGTATTGCTTGATATAATGCCCCATTGACACCATATAACTGCAGCGTATTGAATAGCTTCTCTCTTGGCACCTTGTCATATGCCTTTTCCAAATCGACAAAACTTAAATACAGATCTTTGTTATATTCCCATGCTTTCTCGACTATTTGTCGTAAAGTGAAGATCTGATCCTGACAGCCTCTATTTGGCCTGAATCCAGCTTGTTCTTCACCAAGCTTTTCTTCCACAATTCTTCTCAACCGTTTCTCAAGTATACTTGCATAGATCTTGCCAGGAACACTCAGTAGGGAAATACCTCTGTAATTCTCACATTCAGTTTTATTTCCCTTTTTATATATGGGTACTATGAGAGCTCTACTCCAATCATCGGTAATTCGTCCCTCTGTCCAGGCTTTCTGAACTATGCAGTGCAGCCACTGTAAGACTCTTATACCACCATACTTCAGCATTTCTGGTCGAATATCATCTACTCCTGCTGCCTTTCCACATTTCAAGCCTTTGATGGCTTTTTCTACTTCAAGTATGGATATGTATTCCTGACTGCATGCCTGGTCAGTGTTTTTTATCACTGTGCTGTCATCACTGCTTGTTTCATTTAGCAGTTTTTCAAAGTAATTACTCCATACTTCAAGGATATCTTTTTCTCCTGTTTTCATTTCACCTTTATCATCTCTAATTCCTTTTACAGCACTCTTTCCTCCATTCCTAAGCTTCTTCAACAACCTCCAGAATATTTTGCCACCTTCTTGATATTTATTTTCTATATTCTTGCCAAAGTCCTCCCATGACTTTTGTTTAGCTAGTTTTACACACTGTTTAGCTTTCTTACATTTGTCTCTGTATTCTGTAAGAGTAAAAGCTGACTTATTTGCCAGGAACTTTTGATATGCTTTCTTCTTTTCCTTCACTGCCTCTTTAACTTCCTGTGTCCACCAGGGAGTTCTGATTTTTTTATCTTTGCACACAACCTCACCACATGCCTCTCTGGCAGAATCAATCAATGTTTCCTTCAGAGTTTGCCACTGAATCTCCAAGGTTTGATTCCTGTTCTCAAACTCTTTCATTTTCTTTTCAATAATATTCCTGTATTTTAGTCTACAGTTTACATCTGAGAGCTGCTCAACTTTTATTCGCTTTAAAACTTTCTTACATGTTATTCTTTTCAATATGAAATTCAATTTTATCCTGCTCAAGACTAAATAGTGATCACTTCCAATTTCAAATCCTCTGTACACTCTGGTGTCCTGCACCAGGGAGAAAACATCGCTATCAACAATAACATAGTCAATGAGACTTTTCTTATTCCTAGCCTCTTCTCTCCATGTGAATTTGTGCACATTTTTATGTTGGAACATGGTGTTAGTAATAACCAGTCCATGTCCTGAGCAGAAATCCAACAGATATTTGCCATTATTATTAGCTTTGCTCTTTTCTCCAAATTTTCCCAAAATATTTTTGTATGTCTCACAATCATTTCCTACTCTACTATTTAGATCCCCAACAAGGACCAACTTTTCCTTTTTCATTGTGTCAGTTGCTTTTTCTAAAGCCTCAAAAAATTCCTCCACTTCTACTTTAGTAGAACCTTCTGTGGGACCATAGGCACAAATAAGTCTCATTGTCCAGTTCCCCATTCTCATATTTGCCCACATTACTCTACTTGAGACTGACTGCCATTCAAGAAGATTAGCCTCATATTTTGTGTTGAATACTATGGCTACTCCTTCTTTTCCTTGATTGTTATTGCCTGAATATAACATTTTGTATTTATTGCTCAGAAAGATCTCACCAGTTTTGGTCTTTTTTGTTTCAGTCACCCCTATTATGTCGATCTGGTACTTATCTAATTCCTCAGCTAGCTCCATTTCTTTGCCATTCAGGCTTCTTACATTGATAGTACCGATCTTTAACTCTGGTGATGTTGAGTTGGGGTTTGTTTTCAGATTTGTTCCAGTAGCTGACTTTTCGCTGTTCGCCCTGGTTCCCTGGCGAAAACAACGGGGGCCTTGTTTAACCGGGCGACGCCCCAGCTGGCATGAAATTTTGTCATGTTGTACCATCATTTTTTATTTTGGTTTAACCAATAAGAATACAATTTGGTCGGCTAAATCCCAAATTGCCAGCCCATCCTCGTTCGTTCAGTATCAAAGTAGATACCCAACAGGGTGCACCACGAGAAGGTGAGGATTGGACATTAGGTCAGAAGCCCTGGTCGGTTCTCCGCATTCCTTTAAAGGCTATGTGGAGGTCTCCTCTCAGTTATACAGCTTTGACCCTTAAGCACCCCCAAGAGATTCACATTTGAGATTCACCATATGAATCTCAAATGTGACCAATCTTAGAATAGGTTCCCACATTGAGGGTGGTGCACCCAAAACCTCCCTAAGAATTCTTAATTGTATTCATTAGTGGACAATATCTTACCTGATGAGCCCTCTCTTGCAAATGCCCACCAGTGGCACAAACTTCTACAATGTCCATGAAAAAGTTACTTTCTCAGTGACACTCTTTCTGTATTATGCTTTTCTTTTTATAAATCCCTTTGGTGGAATTGCTCTGCCAAACTGGCCACTCTCAGAACATCCATATGCAGTTCAGCACCAAACATATCAAACCAACTTCATTACATGTACCTCTGTTCTTTGGAACAGTTTTCTCTGTACTGTATTTTTACAATGACTATGAACCCCCCCTTTCCCCACTCTAGCTTTTCAAGAAACACTTGTTAATAGATCCCTTCCTTCTCTTTGACTACTTGCACACACACACACACACACACACACACACACACACACACACACACACACACACACAGTCCTGTTATATTATAGGTTTTGTGCATATGTGTGAAATCGAATAAACTTAAAAGACATTTGGAAACACTTCATAAGGAGTATGTTAACAAACCTTGAGAGGTCTTTGCTGTCAAATTGAAATGTTTTAAAAGCAAAAATCTAGCATTAAAAACGTTTTGTCTGTAAATAAAAAAGCATTATTAGCTGCTTACAAAATTGCATATAAAATAGCTAGGTGCAAAAAGCCGCACACTATTGGAGAAGACCTAATTCTGCCAGCTGCGATTGATATTGTGGATACTATGCTTGGAAAAGTTTTACTAACAACTACAGTGCATACCTCTATCAAATGATACTGTTGCTTGGCGAATTGGTGATATAATGAAGATATGCAGCAACAACTTTTGTCGAAGCTTTGTGACCAATTATTCTCAATTCAGCTTGACGAGGCAGCGGATAGCAAAAAGGATTGTCATTTAATTGCTTATGTTCGATTTTGCAATGGATTATCAGAGGTTGAAGGGTTATTGTTTTGTAAACCAATCAAAAGAAGAGCCACAGCACCTGAATTGTTTAAATATTGGATGATTTTATATGCAAAGCAAACATACAGTGGAAAAATTGTATTGGAATTTGCACTGATGCTGCTCGCGCTATGTCTGGAAGATTTAAAAGTTTACAAGTGTTTGTGAGGAAAAAATCCCCACAATGTATTTGGAAACATTGCATGATTCATAGGAAACTCTTGCCGCAAAGGAAATTAGTCCTGGTCTAAGCATTGTGTTAACAACAGTTATAGCCATGTGAATTATATAAAAATGAGACCCTTAACAGCAAGACTGTTTTCTGAACTTTGCAAAGACATGGCTGGAGAGCGGAACATTCAGCATTACTATTTTACTGCAAGACAAGATGGTTTTCACAGGGAAAATGTTTACGACATGTTTGTGAATTAAGAGACAAAATAGCAATCTTCTTGGAAGAGGAAAATCACGAAGAAGCAGAGAAGTTTAGAGACCACTTATTTGTGATGAAATTGAGCTACTTTTCATCACAAATAAGTGAACATATTCAAGAAACTAAATATATTAATCCTGCAACTCCAAGGAAAAAATACAGATAGAGATGAGTGACAAAGTTAATGCTTTTTTGTGAAAAACTAGAGTTATGGAACAAAAAGGTAAAGCAACAAAAATTAGAAATGTTTGCAAATGTGGATGAATTTATCAAAACCTACAATGCAGAGAGCAACACATCAAAGTTTTATTTGCAACTATTGAAAATCATTTAACAATGTTGATGAAGAATTTTAGAAACTATTTTATAACCAAAGATAACATAATGGCAATGTGTGAGTGGGTTAGAAACCTAGAAGCCCATTTCAAATTACCCCTGAAAGTTTCTCAATTGAAGAAGAGGAACAATTTATAAACTTCATGTCAAGCGACAAAATCAAAAGACAATTTGCATCTACATCGCTATTTGAATTTTGGGCTGGTGTTGATGATGAATTTTCTGCGCTAAAGTCAAGAGCTTTTCGTGCATTTTTGCCATTTCCAACATCTTATCTTTGTGAAATTGAGTTTTCTGCAGTGGCTGCCTTAAAAACAAAATATAGATCTCAGTTCAATATAGAAAGAGAACTAAGAATGTCTATTTCCAATGTATCACCATCATATGAAAAGCTTTGCTCCGCAACACAGGCCCAAGAAAGCCATTAATTTTTTAATTCATTGTTATTGTTTAGTTTTAATTAGTTGATTGGTATATTTTGCAATATTGATATGTTCCCATAAATGTAACTCATTTATTCAATACAGTTGATTTTATGATTTTATTTTCAGAGTGTATTTTATGTTTTTGTTTTTATATGTTTTTTGTGCAAATAAATAGTTTCATTACATGCTTTTGTTTCAATAAAGTAGTTTTTCCCTTTGATTTCCACTTTCTTCACACCCTCTTAGGGGGGGGGGGGTGCCCCATAGGTCGAGAATCACTGTCATATGAAAAAAACACAAGCTATTACATATGTTCGGCTTTCATAAACATTCAGGTCAGAAAACAGATTCAATTAACATTTTCATGCATAGAGCACATTCCTTATTGTTCTATAGGCATAAGTTTAGCATCATAGGAAAAATACTTAAGGCAAGTTCTGGCTATAAAAGCTTTTATCCACAGAACTTGCTCGGTCTATCTGCCTTTGTTCTCAATACACAAATACAGACAAGACACCCAGTCAGCAAGCACACTGCAATTAGTGTCAGGAGTTTCTTTAAAGTTTGCAACAAGTCTGTTAACAGAACTCTGTGTTATTGACTTGCTGTCTGGATGCAGTCTGTTAAATTCAGATCAGCCTCTTCCTGCAAATGCCAATCATTATGGTGGCCTATAGAAATAGAAAAACATGAAATTTTCCTATGATGCTGGACTCGTGATACCCTATGTATCAAAGTTTCAGCCCTCAATAAAACACACAACATCAGAGTGGCCTTTAAGCCTATTCTTATGCAGTCTTTTTCGTTCTTGGAAGGACAGTGACTCTCTCTCTCTCTCTCTCTCTTTCTTCAAATCATCCAGGAGTCTATCCTACATGTATACAAAAAACACACAAACATCAGGCTTGTGTTTAACTTAACCTGCAGTGTACAGCACAAAATAGTGGGAGAGCACTTGGAAGACCTAAAGTAGATAACTTCTATCCAGAAAAAAATTAGTTTGGCTGAAAATGCCAATAAAAAATCAAAAAGTACACACCTTGAGCATTAAAATGGTAATAAAAAAAAAAAAAATCAGCTAACGCCTTTTTATTCCCTGTATACGGGGAGTAGGCGAGGCCATTTAGCCCTATCTAACTTTTGGAGACTGAGTGGGCAGTTCAATCTCCACTGGTACCAATCAGAGATAGATGGCCCAAGGCTATCACTAATTAAGCGGTACTCAGTGAAGAGAGACGGCTCAAATGCCGCCATCTCGTGGTCCCTAACCCTAACACAATATATTTAATGTCTGAAATAATGTGGGTTCTACGGTCGATTTTCTTGAGTTTACAGGACAAAAACCCCGAGTTTCCGGGAGGAAAAACCTGCTTGCCCGTGCCAGAGATTGACTAACTCTGGAACCGGTCGAAAAAAGGCTTAGAAAAATTTCCTCTAGTCGCCGACTAGACTCGAAACCAAGTCTTCCTTCGTGCGGCCAAGCGCGGTGGTTGGCAAACGCAAAGGACTTTGACTATACCAACTGAGCTATGGAGGCTCTTTAAAAAAAAAAAAAAAAAAAATCTGGAATTGGATGTTCTGAAAATAAGCTGTGATTAATAATTTCATGTCAAAAATTAGGAAAACTCTGTTGATATATCAAATAAAAATGGCTGCCTTAATTAATAGAATTCCAGGAAAAATAAAATCTAAACTAAAATGGATAAAATATTTTCTTCCATCTAAAATAGGGTGATAAAATAGCTTGCTCTCGTGAAAATCAAAAATTATGCTCCTTCACCCCCCCCCCCCCTTCCCTGATGATATTATTTGGAATGACCCAGTAGCAAAATGATTGTTATTAAAAATTGTAATTTCATGTCTAACTTTTAATTTTTCTCGAACTTAGTTTTCTAAATAATTATGTAAGTTGTCTATGCTACTGTCTTTTTAGTGTCAGAATGGAGTGGCCATCATAAGGCCACCAGGACACCATGCAGAAGAAAATGAAGCCTGTGGATTCTGCATATTTAACTCTGTTGCCATTGGTGCCAAATATGCTCTAAAGAAATATTCTGTTGAAAGGTAATCATTCATTCAATCATCCTAAGTAAATTGAACAAAACGTTTAACATAACCAAAATCCAGTCCATATAATTCCTAGGGAATATCATTCATTTTCAGCATCACTTTTCAAACTTCTGTATATCTTTTGAAGTATACCTTTTTGATCTCTTCAAATTCCATCTTAAAGTTGCAGTTTAGAACTGTGTATTTAGTTGCACAGCTTATATATAATTTATAGTATAATAATATCCAAGCATATATAAACATAAATTTGTTTAAGAAATTATATTCATAACAGTACTTTTGATATACTGAGAGCAGTTGACTTTACTACGAATTGCCTTAAAATACCTCCATAGGTAACAGATTGTAGTATCCACTACCTATAATCCATCATCTGTGAAGCATATTGCTTTTCATTCTGCTGTATTTAAGAAAGTTATTATCAGAACCAGATTTAAGGTTGTTGAGGTCCTAAACTGTAACTTATTAGAGCTTCCTTTCTTCTCTACTGATTAAATTTATAGGTTCAGTAGCATTTCATGCTGATCAAAAGGTATGTATAAAATACTACGTAAGTACAATGTATACATTTTATTAATTATTAAAAAAATTAAACAAACGTTGGTAATAATAACAATATCAGTTAAACTAATAGTAAAATCAAAGATTTTTAATCAATTTTGTCATAAATAAAGATTTTATTTGTTATAACTTTGTTATAAATAATAAAGATTTTGTTATAAATAAAATTATTTATTCATTTTATTGATCTGTTACAAGCGAAAAACTATGTTTTGTGTTAGTTTTCTTGTATTTTTTTTTAACAAACATGGATGAAAATATTCATGTTTGTTAAAAAAAAAAAAACAAGAAATCAAATAAATAGTTTTCTATTGGGATGAATGTTAAAAATCATTCAATGAGATGACTGTCATGAAGAGAAACATATCTTACAAAACACAGTTAATTGATCCATATGTGACACAGCAAGCACAGAATCAACAGACAAACTAAAATAACCAGCTTCTTTTAAACCTTCAAAAATAGCTTTTCTTACTTTTTTAGCCATTAAATCAATAATTTCATCTCATATTGTTTTAGATAGATATGACAGCTTTTCAGAACCAGCAGCAAGTGAAGGATCAGATTGAGCAATTAGTTCTAATAATCCAAGAAGATTTCCATTTCGAGGTGAATTAAATTTCTTGTTCTTGCTACAAAATGGCAATCCTCATCTGACAAAGTTGATACTGCAACAATATGTTGGATTGCCTGTCTCCGGTATTCTTGTTCTTTTATGATTTGTTTATCTAATTTTTAATCTAAATTGGATCCACCTTTTCTTGATAAATATGTGAGCAAAGCTGCTCTCTGATCAGGTGAATTCTTGTGTTATTTAATTAAAACAGGGTTTTGCCAGTTCTTAAAGCCATCATTGGCTAATACTCAACTGGAATTTGAAAAAAGCTTGCTTACAAAATATTAGACACATCCAGTTGATGCAGAATAAACAAGCCACTCTCCACTTTTCACCATTAATTTTTAGAGTGAAAAAGTCCTTGGGAGCAAATACCTGCTTGATTTTTCAAAGGAACATTTCCAGTGTTGGCAGTCTCGTTTTGAAGCCAAAACAAAATATCATGTTTATTAAAGGACTCAAATCCACAATAAATTATATATTTAGTTTAATCTTTTATTCAAGTGTAAGCAAACAAAGTTTGCACCTGAAGTATCTTCAGGACTGGGGCAACTCGTGGCAAAGGTGGACTGAGTTCTCATTACTTTCCTTAGTAACCACAGCCCTCAACAGTATCCTAAAAACATCCACAATAAATTATATATTAAATTAAATATATAATTTATATTTAATATTTAAATATAAATTATATATTTGTGGCAAAGGTGAGAACTGAATTCTCATTACTTTTCTTAGTAACCACAGCCCTCAACAGTATCCCATAAACCGATATAAAAAACTCATTTAATGAATTAATTGACCGTGCCAAACGCTGTATCGAAGCTGAGGGAGAGTATATTGATTGAAATAAACGATTTCAATAATTATGATTGGGCTGTGTTTTATTTTCTATCAAAAGTTTGGCGTCTTTTTGGACAGAGGGTATACAAGGATCTATATTTCAGTTTTGTAGATCTGGAAAAAGCAGATGATAAGGTCCCAAGACAAAAGCTTCCCCCCCCCCCCAAATACCTACAGGGAAACAAAAGCTATATTATGAAGAAAAGCTATTAAACCTGATATCAAAATAATCCTTTAACCACATAAAACATGGGGGTTAAAGGGTTTTAAGATATATTATTTCTTGTGGTTATATCAGTTGCTTTAATATCATTTTTGTTCTAGGTGTTAATCGGAATTTTCCATCCCCCCCCCCCCCCGCCCTTATAAGTGGATTTGATGCAGTTAGTAGTGTCTTAGAAAATGGAAATATTGATTGCATAGTACCATCATGATATCCTAAACATCCCATTAAGGTACATATCAAGAATTTGATAATGATAACAAGGAGGATATGTCAATGATCAGTTATGATAATTATAATAGCTTTTCTGCTGAAGATGAGTTTGCTCATTCAAAATTTGTTTGCAGGATTTTTCATCCTCCAAAATAGGAAGCTGACTAGAAAGCTTGCAATTAATATTCATAATTTCAGTTCATAATCTGTAATTTCAGCTTATTCTCATTTATCTCTGAAGAATCCTGTATTTAATTATAATTTAAAATAATCTTTAAATGCTAATACTCAATGGCAAAACTTAATGAAAACGGATCTACTCCAGTGTTACCAGCAAGCAGGGCTGTACTTATGTGCAGGTTCATGAGGCTCTAGCTGGGGGCCCCCAAAAAAATTAGAGCCAATTTAAGGGCCCAAACAATGATAGGATGGTCCCAGAGCACTCTAGTCTTCATCCCTACCCTCCTCGGGAAAAGTGTAAGTATGGCCCTCCAACATGCTAATAAATTTGATCATTTTAAAACTACTAATTAAAGTTTATTTGATATTCATCAACAACCTTGCCTTAAACTGACTAACAACAAACTCAACAATTAAACTCTAACTGAAATTAGTAATTCTGAAATTATTAGATTTATTAGTCTTGTTAGTTGGTAATAGTGGAGTCGGCCTCATTTTCATTGCGTTTTGCTCTCAGTGTTATTATTTAAAAATAGGAGCTACTTGAAATTTATGTTCCGAAATTCCAATTATTATTGATTCTTTTAAGTATATAAGTTATGCAGCCCATCTCGAATAATTAGATCAACCAAAAGTAAACTATTGTGGATTTTACAGTAGTATGATCTTATTATTCTTGAGCTTTTATTTCTGTTATGACATTTTTTGCTATTTCTAATTAAAAACATATACTATAATAAAATACCCAATAAAAACCACCTAAAAATAAATTACTGCAGATATTTCAGGTAAGCTTCTTTGACTTATCCAGTCAAAACTTCCAGCAACAATTTATTTTCATATTTATTATTACGTAGCACCTCCAGGGGAGTCCAAAGACTCATCGAGGGAAGGCACCTGCTCTACAACTCTCTGTTTCCACCAATCGCAACTACTGCCAACTACCGCTAGTATTTTTGCAGACAATCGCACACATCTATCTCCACTGTGGGATTCGAACCCACAGCCTTTCGGCTGGAGAATGGATACGCTAACCACTCAGCCAACCAAGCTAGCAAAACTTTACCACAACAATCGATAAACAAATACTTGTGTTGTTGCTTCTTCTCAGGTTGTCAAAACTTTTGACAATGTAAGCAGAAGAAGTTAGCATTTGGGTTGTTAAAATAAATGTTACAGCAATAGTGTACTCTTCTCACTTCTAAGAAATCTTATCATATGAACAGATAATATTACAGAATAAAAACACATTCACTAAGAATCACCAGAAATTTCCAAAGCTGGCCAGTTACTGATGGAAAGTCTGTGTGACAAGTTGCAATGAAACTAGAAAATGGCTTGCTTGATTTGTTTTCTTTATCCACTCTATCATAATTGACTGGAAGCAGGATAGAAGATATATCATGTCAAAATAGTTGGAGCAGGTCAGAGCATCATTATCTTACCATGAATAGCTGGGAATGTGATGACATTAGAGATAAACTTAATCATAACTAATAATATTCCACAATAAAGGCCATGATACATAACTACTTCACCTAATTAGTGAATAAATCCGAAATAATAACCTATGATGCAAGTTATGTTAAATTTTTTACCTATCATGCTGTAATATTAATGCCAGTGCTCAGCTTGCTGTTGATGTTATTTAGTTATTTTTTTTCCTCTAAAAATTGTATTGTTCATTACACTATAGTTGTTTTGAATCGCACTGGTATATGAATTACTGAATTAACAATAAATTTTAAAATACGAATGGAGTTTAAAAGAAATACACACACAAAATAATAAAATAAAATAATTTATGAGGGCAATTAACAATTATTTCTTTAGCTGAAATATCTCATTGTCATATACTGCATAATTTGTTTATAGAAATTTATTTGCATATTCCAAGACATTATTTACTTGCAAGACAGTAACATGCTATTTGATTATGTCAACTCTGCTTGTTTTATCTTTCATCTTGTGAACCACTGGCTGGATTTAAGGTTTAGGACCACTAAGCTATAACTTTTAAGAAGTCTCTTTCCTGCTGAGTAAATTTTAGCTTATCTCTACTGAGGCAGAGACCTCATATAATATGAGGCCCTAAGCTATAGCTTGTCTAGCTTATGCATAAGTCCAGTCCTGGAACCACTTAAAATATTTTTTTTTTTAATCATTTAAGGTATTCAACAAATTCAGTATTCTTTTCTTCCTGAAACTAAAACTAAATACATTTCTCTCTTTCTTTTTTTTTCTATTTTCATCAATTATACAAGAGTTTTTTGAAAAGTTTGGTAAATTTCCAATAGATGTCAACATAATTTGTTCATTCATACCAATGTCGGTATGCATCATCTTTTTCATGACCACTGACAAAATTTTAGCCATGTGCAATGTATAGTTCTCATTTGGCAAACATTTAAAACGACTGTGTTTGCATTTTTCATAAAAATGGAGAAAAACGAGTTTTGTGCAGTGATAAAAACACTTTTATTTGAAAAAATGGACGGCTGTGCAGATCAAAGCCGAGTTAGATGCAGTTTATGGGGATTTTGCACCAGCATGAAGACTATTTATGTTTGGATAAATGAGTTTAAATGTGGTCGTAAGTCCATCAAAGATGAAGCATGCTCCGGATGCTCAACTGAGGTCACTACGAAGGAAATGATTGACAAAATCCATGATATCGTTATGGGAGACCGCTGAGTGTATAATATCCTGCATGAAAAATTGCATATGAAAAAGCTGTGTGCGCGATGGGTGTCGTGATTGCTGGCTGTCAATCAAAAACGCATGCAAAAAGCCATTTCGGTGCAGGATTTGGCGATGTTTAATTGGAATTCACAGGAATTTTTTGTGTCGATTTGTGACTGTAGACGAAACTTGGATCCACCACCACCACCACCACCACTACTATTCACCTGAGTCCAAGCAGCAGTCAGAACAGTGGACAATGCCTGGTGAAAGAGCACCGAAAAAAGCGAAGACCGTTTTGTCAGCTGGGAAGGTGATGGCCACTGTTTTTTGGGATTCCCAAGGAATTATCATGATAGACTATTTGGAAAAGGGCAAGACAATAACAGGAGTCTATCATGCGTCATTGTTGGACCATTTAAAAGAAGAACTGAAGAAAACACGGCCAAGATTGGTGCACAAAAAAGTGCTCTTTCATCAAGACAATGCACCGTCCCACTCATCGGCCGTCACAGTGGCAAAATTGCACAAATTGAGGTTTGAATTGGTTCCACATCCACCGTATTCTCTGGACTTAGCCGTATGTGACTTCTTGTTCCCAAATTTAAAAATTTGACTCGGTGGGAAAAAATTTTCTTCTAACGAGGATGTCATCAAGGCTGTCAATAACTGTTTTGCACAATTTGACAAATCCTACTTTTTAAATGGTATGAAAAAATTGGAAACTCGCTGGACCAAATTTGTAGACCTCGATGGAGACTATGTTGGGAAATAAAGGTGATTTTTTCCAAAAAAAAAAAAAAAATGTGTTTAACTTATTTTTTACCAAACTTTTCAAACAATATATATATATATATATATTTTTTATTTAAAATTTTTGAAAATTTTTTTTACATAGTCCAGAAAACCCTACTCTAGAGACAAAATATGGAACTTTTTCAAGGGTAGTGGTCTCACATCGGGTGATGAAATTCATCTCCCATCTAAAGACAATCACAAACATGCATGCCTAAGGCTGGATTCAAACCCACATCCAGTTGGTTGGAGAGTGGATACACTAACCAGTCTGGCACCTGCTATACATATATTATAGTTGATGAAAATACATGGTTTCCATAAGTGTATTTATGTGGAATAAAAAGCTAACTGAATTCACAACTTCCTGAAGGTGCAAATATTTTGTTACTAACCAGTTCTTTTTCTTTTCTCCCTTCCAAAATTTCCAGTTTCCTCACTATTTCTTTCTTCCTCTCACTCTCCAATTTTAACCTTCTCTTAAAACAGCCCAGTCTCTAGCAGAAAATTACTTTTTCTGCTAGAAAAAGTAATTTTCTAGTGACAAAAAAACTAAATAAAGTTTTTTTGTCACTTAATAAGGTCTACTTCTAGAGTTTAAATTTTCCTATTGTAGTAACATTATTATAATGAACTTGACATATTAAAATGTGTAATAATGTTTTATTAATTTGTTTCAACTCATAAAATTTATTATCATAATACTCTCTGCTTCTAAATTTAAAGTGTAATGTATGAGCAGATGCTCTGAAATCATTTTTGCCATTTGTAAAAAAATAGTATTTGACTTTTTATTGCTGATTTTCATATTAAATTTGTTACAGCATCTATTTAATTTAACTTATTTTAAATTTAAATTTGTTACAGTATCTATTTAATTTAATGAATAGGGAAAAATCAACAAAATTAATTATGCTAATTAATTTTAATAAATTTTCAGGAAAGCATAAACCATTTTATAAAATATTTTTGAACCACTGTTTTAGTGTTGTGTCTGTAATGCTTGATTTGAAATTGCATTTTTATTGCTAATTTATTGTGACTCAAATAATTCTTCTTCCTTAGTTTGCTGAACCTCTAAGGCTCTTTGCAAGTACTAACTTCTTCCATTCCTTTCTGTCTTGAGCTCTTTCAGTCCAGGATTTCCATTTCTGATAGGTCTTTTTTGGATGGTGTCTTCCCAGCACTGCCACAGTCTTCCTGTAGGTCACTTTCTATCAGATGTTATTTTGAATGTTTGGTTAGCCATTCTCTCCTCACCCATTCTTTCTACATGTCCCAACCATTGCAATCTACAAGCTCTGATTTCATCAGAAGTGAAGATCTATAGAGTTCATATAGTTCTTGATTTGTCTTCTTCTCCATTCACCTGTTGTGTTATCTCTTACAGGTCCATAGACTTTTCTGAGGATTTTATTTTAAAAGATTTGCAATGCTTTTGCATTTTGATCTGTTATGCTCCAGGTTTCTGCTCCATATAAAACAATAGGTCTAATGATTGTCTTGTATATTTCTGTTTTAACTCTGCTCAATAGAATTTTGGAAGATAGTAAATGATGTAATGAATGATAAGATCAATTGGAAGCATATTCTAGCTTGTATTTCTGTACTAATTTTATTATCTCAAATAATCAAAGTTCCAAGAAATTTGAAGAAAGTAGCATTTTTAAATTTCAGGTTATTAATGGTATAGCCATTTTCCTCTTGATTGAGATTTCCACATACCCTTAAATATTCAGTTGATTTGTTACCCTAGTTGGTCAGCTTTTGAGTTTTCTGAATGTTGTTCTGTGTCTTCAGCATTTTCTCCAACTAGGCATATGTCATCTGCATATCCTAATATTACCATTCTGCTTGTGTACTTTTACAGTTTCTCAAATATATTTTTCTCAAGCTGAGCTAAATAGAATGGGCAAAAGGGCATATCCATGCTTCTGTTTTTCAGCTGTCAGTAGTGCAAATTTTGATGAAATGTATGATCTTATGAGGTATTCCAAGTTCATGTAATACTTCCCAAAGGCCTTATCTATGAATGCTATCATATGCTTTTTTAAAATATATAAATAAAATATGGACATGCTGAATATATTCCTATATATTTTTCTCTAATATCTGTAGACCTATTTCTTCAGAATCCTGCTTGGCATTCACCTATACAGGTAACCCTCGTATAACGCGGATGTTAGGTTCCATAGAAATGCCGCATTGTATAAATCACATTATGCGAAACTCGGATCACATAGAAAAAGTAGGGTTATGTTCCAAAATCGTTTCTTTTTGTTTCGATTTTAATTATATAAACAAAAATGACATATCCAACAGAAATATAGTTTTATTTAATTCAGGTAAGTTACGAAAACATGTAAACTATGAAACAAATACATAGTATAAAAATTACAAATTATATGTAAACTTCATTAAATATAAATGCATAAATGTTTAAGGCAAAATAAAATGAAGTGCATATTTTAATCGTCATCACTGTCTTCAAAAATAACACTGTGTAGATATTCTTTATTTATGAGTGGACGGACATCATCATCGCTTGAAATCTCTTGGACATCATTTGTATAATTCTCATTGCATACTTCGGCTGGTTTAGTTATCAAAAAGTCAGTAATAAGACCTTGCTTACCACTATGCTGCAGTTTTTCAATGTTCAATGTTTCTCAATGGGAACATTTGGTCACATTGAGATTTTCGATGATTTTTAAAAGGTCTCCTGGATATTTCCAGGCAGCTTCTACGTCTGCTGAATGCTGATTTTCCCTGGATTTTAAGATTGTGCAAAGAATACCGCTTTTTAAAGTTTTTGAACTAACCCTTACTGGCACTAAAATCCATGCTGAGAGCTTTCTTCTGAAGAATCTTCATCAAGTTCTTTTAAATATTTATAAACTTTGAAAGCTTTTTGTTTAATAAGATTTCCATCCAAAGGAATTTCTTTTGAGTGCAATCTTCTATCCAAATCATTAGAGATTTCTCCATTTTCCCATTAGAATATCACGTACACGAGTAACACACTTTGCACTTACCGCTCACCCAGCAATAACACTTTCTCGGATTTTATGGTCATTTTGTTTGATTGTTTGAATTGTTGATTCATTTAAATTCAGAGTCCTTGAAACAACTCCTGGTTTTCTCAATTTTTCAACCAATCCAAGATTTTTTTTTTTTTCGAGAGAAATGAATTTTCACTTCAATGTTTTTTTTTTTCCCCCCCCTTTTGTTTCAGTCTTAGTGGCCATTAGTATAAAAATAAACTTTTTACATAAAAAAAAGCATTACATATTAATTAAGATATATGCGCTTTCCTGGCAGAAAACGAAGACAATTATCAACTTTATATGGTAAATAATTGACGTTCACGTGTGCTAAAGGATATTTCCCCTAATATAAATTCGCTACTTATAACTACATGGGCGATACAGGCAGACACAAATTTAACGAAGATAAAATTTGATTTTTAAGTCGCAAGGCGAAAAATATATGAAAGATAAAGGATTACTACACTTTGTAGACTGCATTATATCGAAACCGCGTTGTATAAGTGCCGTGTTAAACAAGGGTTGCTGCAATTTGTAAACTGCGTTATATTGAAACTGCGTTATACGAGGGTTACCTGTATTTTCTTCAGCATATGGTAAGATTATTTTTTTAGTATAATATTAGATAAAATTTTATGGCCTGCAGGCAAGAACAATATCCATTTGTAATTTTCACATCCATTTTTTTGTTTCCTTTTTTCATATATTAGTGATTCTTTCCATTCTGAAGGTATCTCTTCATTTTCCCATATTCTTCTTCTTCTTCTTATTGTGCTATCTTCTATCGAAGGTCAGCGACCATCTTGGCGAACAAACTGCGGTCTTGTGCTAATCTGAACAGTTGTGCACTGCTCTTTCCTGTCCACGTCTTGATGTTGTCAAACCATGGTATTCTTTTTCTTCCTCTAGTTCCTTTGCCACCAATTCTTCCTATCAAAATAGTTTGTAGAAGTTGGTATTTGCTGTTTCTCATGATGTGGCCAAGATATGATGTTTTTTGTTTCTTGATTATTTGTACAAGATGTTTAGCTTTGCCAATGGATTTTAAGACATCTTCATTTGTAATTTTTTCTGTCCATGATATCTTTAGCATTCTTCTGTATAGCCACATCTCAAAGGCTTCGATTTTCTTGATGGTTGTCGCCTTCAATGTCCATGTTTCAACTCCATAGAGCAGAATAGACCACACGTAGCATTTCAGCATTCGGCATCTGACTTCCATGTTTAGGTCTTTATTGCAGAATAGTGTTCTCATTTTCATGAAGGACTGCCGTGCAACTTCAATCCTTGTCTTTATATCTATTTCTGGATCCCACTGTCCATTAAGCCAGCAACCAAGATATTTATATCTTGACACTTGATCAATATTTTTCCCATTGAGTGTCAGTTTCATTGATGAGGCTGGATGTTTGCTGATGATCATGTATTTTGTCTTGTTGATGTTTATATTTATTCCCATTCTTTGGCTTTCTATGTATACTCTGTCAATAAGTTTTTGGAGATCCATAATATTATCTGCAATTAGCATGGTGTCATCTGCATATCGAAGGTTGTTAACAATCTTTCTATTTATTGTGATTCCCTCTGAACATTCTTCCAATGCTTTTTTAAAGATTACCTCTGCATATATGTTGAACAGGAGTGGTGAGAGCACACATCCTTGTCTCACTCCTCTTTTGATGTTAATATCACTGGTGGTAATGTTGTCTAATTGAACGGTAGCTGACTGATTCCAATACAGATTTGTTATTAGTCTTATGTCTTGTTCGTCTAGCCTTATTTGTTGAAGGACTTCTATTAAGTTAGTGTGTCTGACTTTGTCGAATGCTTTTTCAAAATCTATGAAACACATGAAGACAGATTTCTGTTTTTCTATGCATTTTTGTATCAATATTTGGGTACAGAAAAGGGCCTTTCTAGTACCAAAACCATTCCGAAAGCCGAATTGTGTTTCACTTAGAGTTTCTTCACTTTTTCTATTAATGCGATTCTGAATTACTTTCAAAAATATTTTTAATGTTTGGTTCATTAGACTAATAAGTCGGAAGTCACAACAGGAATTCGCTTTGGGTTTCTTTGGGACAGTGATAAATGTAGATTTGAGCCAATCTGATGGAAATTCATCACTTTCATATATTTTATTAAATAGTTTTTCAAGAAGTTTGATGTTATCTGGTTCTATTAATTTTAAAAATTCTGTTTGCACACCATCTGGTCCACTGGCTTTTCCTGTTTTACTTGTTCGTATAGCATTCTCTATTTCGCATTTCATGATTGCTGGTCCTTGAATGTTATCTTTTATATTTATAGGCTTCTGTCTAGTATCATTGAAAAGTTCTGTTACATATTTTATCCAAATCTGTGCTTTATTCTCTTCTTCTAGAACTATTTTTCCATTTTCGTCTCTTAGAGACACTATTTGCTTTTTCCTCAGTTTTCGAGAAATTTCGTTGATTTTCTTATACAGATTGAAATTATCATGTTTTTTCTGAAGTAGTTCAATTTCAGTACATAAATTTTTCATCCAATTTTCCTTGGCTTCTTTTATTTTTTTCTTGATGATGTTATGTGTTTCTGTATACCTGGCAAGGTCTTTGTTTTTGTACATTCTTCTTGTATCAATAAGAGAAAGAATCTCATCTCTCATCCATTCCTGTTGTTTTATATTATTCACATAACCTATTTCTTCAATACTTGTTGTTATGATGGCATTCTTTAAGCTATTCCAAAAAGATTCCACACTTTTATTTTCTTCTTTGTTAATCTGTTGTAATCGCTGTGTCTTGGCACTTTTATTTATGTTCCGGTCTTTCTGTTTTTCTACATCAATTTTCTTTTTCTTCTTTTGTAAATTTTTAGCTGATTTTAATCTAAGACGTACTTCTGCAACTATGGGATTGTGGTCTGATGAGATATCTGCTCCAGGATAAGTCTTTGCACTCTTTATACTACTGTGGAATCTTTTATTTATCAGTATATAATCAATTTGATTTCTGACAATGTTATGTTGGTTATCTTGAGGCGATTTCCAAGTGTACAGTGTTCTGGGTGAAAGTTTAAACCAGGTATTTGCTATTGTTAGATCTTCTTCCTGACAGAACTGGACCAGGCGATCTCCTCTGTCGTTTCTGGTGCCTAAGCCATGTTCGCCAACAATTTCTCCATCACCCCCTCTTCCCACTTTTGCATTGAAGTCGCCCATCACTATGTTTATATCATGTTTCTTTGTTAGGTTTTTAATCTCTTTTAGGTGTTCATAAAACTCTTCAACATCTTCTTCACTTTTGTCAGCTGTGGGTGCATCAGCTTGAATGATATTTATGTTAATGGGGTTTCCCTTAAGTTGTAACAGCATTATCCTTTCAGAAAATGGAATCCAATTTATTACTGATTTATTGATTTCTTCATCTACTATTACAGCTACACCATGTCGATGTTTGTTCTCATCATTCCCAGAGTAATACATTGTCGTATTATCTTGTTGACACTTTCCAGATCCTGGCCATCTTGTCTCACAAATTCCCAAAATCCGGATGCCCAGCCTCTTCATTTCTCTTGTAGCAATTCTTAATTTGCCAGCTTCATACAAAGTTCTGACATTCCAAGTTGCAATTTTAAAAGTGGACACCATTTTGAGCCCGGAGATTCTTCGCACCCCTGTCCCATTTAAGGGACGCCGGGAACTTGGGGCCAATTGTAAGGGTTTGCTTGCCATGGTGGTTGTTCTGGAGATAAGGTAGAGCAGTAGTTTCTCCGTTTGCTTTCTGCTCTGCAGTATTACAGACGTACACAATATAATCATATTGCCATCTGCAAATCTCTGATCACAAGCTTTTCCGTCATCATTTGGCTTCAACCTTGTGTCAGTACTGACAATGCTGCTTCCCAATGTCAGGGGCAGTGACCCCAGCAGGTGCTTATTTAACGGCGGCACTACTCACCATGTCACCAAGTTGTCATTGGGCTTTGTGAGGTTTTAAGTGAAACAGAGTTGCCACTTCTGCTCCCCCACGCCCTGATAGCTCAGTCGCTGTTGGTCCACGGCTGCTTATTCGCCAGATTGCTCTGCTTATATCGCAGCTAGCCTCCATATCTGAAGGCTGTTCCCCGATCCGCCACCTGGGGACGCACCCGGTAGTAGTCGGCTCTGCCCCGGGGTTTCCCATATTAAATTTACCAATTTATGTATATCTGTAGTTAATTTACTTCTACCATATTTGATGAGTTCAGCTATTATTCATCGGTACGCGGTGCTTTGTTGTCTTTGAACTTTTTTATATACTTTCTTCTACTTTGGTTAGTGAAGGTTTAAATATTTCTGGGGTACAGGTATAATAAATTTTCTGTTCAAAAGTCTCAGCTGGTGTATCACAGCTTAGGAGTTTGTTCAAGTATTTTCTCCACCTTCTTACTATTTCATCTCTTGTAGCCAGTGTTTGGCCATTACTATTGTTGATTGCTTTTGTTTTCATATGTAGACTTATTGTTTGGTTTCTGATTTAATAGAAAAATTTTCTAGAGTTATTTAATGAAAAGTATTTTATTTCTAGATTTCTTCAATCTTCATCTAAAAATTTTATTTTTCTGTTGTCTGATTATTTTATTGGCTTGTTGCTCTCTTTGTATCTCTGAGCAGCAATGAATATTGGATGGGTTATTAACTCAGTTCTATCTTTTTTTTTTACTGCCAGTTTGCATTCTTCATTAATCCTGTGTGCAGTGTTGCTGTATTTTGCAAGCATAAATCATTTTGTAAAATATTTTTGAATCACTGTTTTAGTTTGTGTCTGCAATTGCAATGTTTGATTTGAAATTGTATTTCAGTCTTTTTATTGCTGATATATTGCGACAGAGATAATTAGTACAACAACAAAAAAATAATAATAATATTTAAATGCTATATTTTTAGGATAATGATTGTGGACTGGGATGTTCATCATGGCAATGGTATTCAGCATATTTTCTATGATGATTCTAGGTAAGTTATGCAATTCATGTTTAATGGAATTCTGAATTAGAAGAGGTCATTTTTTTTTTAAATGAAAGTTGTTTTAGTGTTGTGGATAGACAATGGTTAGATTAGATAATATGAAAATCCTTCTCTAGTGATCAAATATGATACTTTTCTCCTCAAAACACTAACGTCTCTCTAGTCATAATTCACACAAACTTCCATACCATGGATTCATGGCCAGTCATCATAACGGTTCTAATGATAAAAACCTCTAGTATTGAAAAAAGAAATAACTCAAAATACAAAAGACTAGTTTTATTTTATATTATATTAAATCATCATCATCATCATCATGCGTATCAAGGATTTAGGCCTATTATATTAAATATATATATATATATATATACACTCACGTTCATAGAAACTGCATCACTTTTGCATAAATATTTTAGTAGATAAATGGTCATTTTCATTGATTTATCATTAGATATTTTGTTATATTGCATCATCTATCATTCCTGCAGGTTTCTGTATAATGTAATAGGTGCTGCTATTGCATCAAAATTTTTTATGCTATAAATAGGCAGCAAGAACTAGTTTTGCATTTTCGTGCTGAGATCACTATGGCTAGTTACTTGCAATTAACACCTCTCAGAAAAAGTGTGATTCAAGTTTTGAACAGAGAAGGCTATTCCTCTCATAAAATAGCTAAAAGGGTGTCCCGTAGTCAGTCTACTGTGGTATGGCTGCTGTCGAAAGTGAAGGAAACAGGATCTGCTAAAAGGAAGAAAGTCACTGTCTACACCATGTCAAGATTGAATTCTGAAGTGGCTTTGCCTCAAAAATTGGCATGCACTATTCGGAGAATTAAAATGAGACTGGGAAGAACAAATGAGAGTTGTGGCAAACTCTGTAACTGTCAGGAGAAGACTCATTCGACAGGGACTTATAGCCAGGTGTCCTAAAAAGAAGCCCTTGTTAACCTTATAAAAAAATTAGATTGATTTAGTTAAATTGGTCCTAAAAGCATGCCAAATGGACCCCAGATCAGTAGAAAATAACAATTTTTTTCTGATGAGAAAAAGTTAAAAAATTTAGCCTACAAGTGCTGATGGCAGACAGACAGTTCGAAGACGATTACGGAAAACATTCAGGTCTCACTGTCTAGTATCAGCAGTAAAATTCTCAGCCAGTCAGATGATGTGGGATTGCACGTTGCATCATGGTGTTGGTTGCTTGCATTTCACAAAAGGTTCAGTGAATACACAAGGTTAAGTGAATACCAGAAAATTTTAGAAGAATTTCTGCCTGCTATCAGACCACTTTACCATAACGACAAACTGCATCTTTCAGGATGATTCTGTTCCTTGTCGTTGGGCAAAAAGTATAAGTAATGCTATTATAACCCTAAAATGTACCACGAATAGAGTTTAGTACTTCAAAAAACCTTAAGTATTTGTTACTGGTTAATAAGTATAAGCTCAGGGAACACTCGATTCAGCGACTACCATGGCCAGGAAACAGTCCAGCTATCAACTCCATTGAGAATTTGTAGTACCAAATGAAGAATGAAAATACACAAGAAGAAGCCGACACCATTTCGGGAGACCAAGAAGCCATTATAAGGGTATGGAACCTTGAATTGACAGTTGCATCCATCAGGAAATTGATTTGTCAATGCCCTGTCTATGTCAAGCTGTAATAAAGGCAAGAGGAGGATCCACAAAGCATTAAACGGCAAATAAGTGAATTTTTAGCTTTGAATGTTAGTAAAAACTGTGTATGCGAACTAAATTTTAATACTGGTATTTGTTTTTCTGAAAATATCACTGTCCTCTCCATTTTTAAAATATTTGCAAATTTGTCAAGTTTGTTCTTGTTTCCTAATTATGTCACATCTTGTAATAAATAGAGCCAAATATTAATCAAAAATAAAAATGTTATATTACCTTCTTCATTATTTGTGACAATTATTGTGTTATTATCCCTTTTCAAATAGGAATTCAAATTTAATTACCAAAAAAACATGGTTACTGCAGGTGATGGATTTCTATGAACATGAGTGTGCATATATATATATAATTATATATTAATATTTGGAATAGATGAATAGTGGTAGCTGTACAAATACTAACTGTTCTGTAACTTGTTTCTATGCTTTCATCTTTATAATGTTCTCTCTCTCTTAATATTGTAAACCTGTCACAAGTCTATTTTGCATGCCCATCACTTTGAATTTGTACAAAACCTTACGGGTGGAATCATGTCACATGTCTTGGTAAAATAAAACAGTATCATGGTATATATCTGTTTTTCTTATGCAGCTCTGCTGCCTCTCTCTCTCACAGAATGTAGGCTGATTGCTAAAGAAAAATTTACCCTTTCATTGTGCTGCCCTCTATACTGGATCACAGTACTATCTTCCAACCTACTTTGAATGTGATACCTAACCAGACTTTCCATTGCTTTGATAACTATGGCAGAGATAGTTATTCATGTATGATTTATTACATTGGTCCTAGCTCCACTATTTCATCATCATCATCAAATTCCTGCCATGTACCCTCAAGGGGTGTACAGAATATGATAGTACTACATGAAAAAATTACATCATTACTAACTTCCTATCTACAATTTTCCTCCAAATCAGTCTGTTACTTGTCAAGACTCCAACATTATCAGATCTTATATTTCTATCATCTAAGGCACTTTGTACCGTATCAATCCATCTATATCTTGGTCTTCCTCTGGGTCGTTTTCCTGCCAACCTGACAGAGACCACTTGTTTTGCTAATCTTTCCTTGCCCATTCTGTTCAAGTGACCATACCACCTAAGATTAGCTCTGCTAACGCATTCCTGGATGCTGACAATGTCAAATTCTTCCCTAATATTCTCATTTTTAAAATGACAATACCACTGATGCCATCTGTTCATGCACCTAATCTTTCTTAGGACTCTCATATCTGCGGTCTCTAGTCTCTGGTCAACTGTTTTATTTCTAACCCAACTCTCAGATACATAAGTTAAAACTGGTTTGAACACTGTCTTGTATACAGCTAATTTAGTGTTCTGACTAATTTCTCTCTTATTCCATATGAATTTATTCAATTGACTTCCCACCATACCAGCTTTGCTGATTCTGTTGTCTATTTCTATATTTAATTTACCATCGTCAGTAAAAATCGTGCCTAAGCAGCTTAAATGTTTTACTTGTTCCACAGGTTCTCCATTCACAACACAGTTGACATTTTCAATGATTCTGCCTATTTTTATCGTCTTTGTCTTTTTATTGCTGACCTTCATACCATATCTATTACAGCAGTTATTCAATTTAGTCAGAGAATCTTGCAGACTTGTAGCGGATTTATTTAGAAGTATAACATCATCTGCATAAAGCAAAGAGCTGACATTAATATCTCCAATTTTGATATCATGTTTAATACCACTTTCCTTCATAATGTGATCCATATAAATAATGAATAACAGAGGGGATAATGTATATCCTTGTCTCACACCAGATTTAACATTAAACCATCTTCCTGTACTTCCTTCAATTCTAACTGCTGACTTACAACTCATGCCCCATTGACCTCATATAACTGTAGCATATTGAATAGCTTCTCTCTTGGCACCTTGTCATATGCCTTTTCCAAATCGACAAAACTTAAATACAGATCTTTGTTATATTCCCATGCTTTCTCGACTATTTGTCGTAAAGTGACGATCTGATCCTGACAGCCTCTATTTGGCCTGAATCCAGCTTGTTCTTAACCAAGCTTTTCTCCCACAATTCTTCTCAACCGTTTCTCAAGAATACTTGCATAGTGCCAGGAACACTCAGTAGGGAAATACCTCTGTAATTCTCACATTCAGTTTTATTTCCCTTTTTATATATGGGTACCATGAGAGCTCTACTCCAATCGTCTGGAATTCGTCCCTCTGTCCAGGCTTTCTGAACTATGCAGTGTAGCCACTGTAAGACTTTTATACCACCATACTTCAGCATTTTCGGTAGAATATTATCTATTCCTGCTGTCTTTCCACATTTCAAGCCTTTGATAGCTTTTTCTACTTCAAGTATAGATATGTATTCCTGACTGTATGCCTGTTGAGTATTTTTTACCACTTTGCTATCACTGCTTGTTTCATTTAGCAATTTTTCGAAGTAATTACTCCATACTTCAAAGATATCTTTTTCTCCTTTTCATGTCACCTTTATCATCTCTAACTCCTTTTACTGCACTCTTTCCTCCATTCCTAAGCTTCTTCAACAACCTCCAGAATATTTTGCCACCTTCTTGATATTTATTTTCTATATTCTTGCGAAAGTCCTCCCATGACTTTTGTTTAGCTAGTTTTACAAAGTGTTTAGCTTTTTTACATTTGTCTCTGTATTCTCTAAGAGCACAACCTGACTTATTTGCCAGGAACTTTTGATATGCTTTCTTCTTTTCCTTCACTGCCTCTTTAACTTCCTGTATCCACCATGGAGTCCTAATTTTTCTATCCTTGCAGACAACTTCACCACATGCCTCTCTAGCTGAATCAATCAGGGCTTTCTTCAAGGTTTGCCACTGAATCTCCAAGGTTTGATTCCTGCTCTCAAACTCTTTCATTTTTTCTTCAATAATCTTTGTGTATTTTAGTCTACAGTTCACATCTGAGAGCTGCTCAACTTTTATTCACTTTAAAACTTTCTTACATGTTATTCTTTTCAATATGAAATTCAATTTTATCCTGCTCAAGACTGAATAGTGATCACTTCCAATTTCAAATCTTCTGTACACTCTGGTGTCCTGCACCAGGGAGAAAACATCACTATCAACAATAACATAGTCAATGAGACTTTTCTTATTCCTTGCCTCTTCTCTCCATGTGAATTTGTGAACATTTTTATGTTGGAACATGGTATTAGTAATAACCAGTCCATTTCCTGAGCAGAAATCCAACAGATATTTGCCATTATTATTAGCTTTGCTCTTTTCTCCAAATTTTCCCAAAATATTTCTGTATCTCACACAATCATTTCCTACTCTGCTATTTAGATCCCCAACAAGGACTAACTTCCTGCTTTTCTCCTACTCATTAGAAATCATGCATATGCTGAGACTGAAGTCAACCACCAACTCAAAAGCCTTGCCAACTCTCTTGCACATTCTTACGGCATCTATGCTGATATTTCATCCATTCTCTCTATGGTGTTTGAACACTTTCCTTCTAAGCTGTGCACATGTGCATGCACACACCAGGCAAAAAGGGAATGCACACCTCTAGTAACCATGCACACAAAATTTTTTGCTTTCAGAATTTTTAATTTATTTTCAATAATTTTTGAATGTACAATAAAACTGAATTATTTCCAGGAAGGGCAGGCAGGAATTGACTTGAATTGAACACTGTATACAAAACAGTATTCAAACCAATTTTAATTTATGGATTTGAGAATTGGGTTAGAAAACTAAACCCTTGACCAAAGACTAGTGATCACAGATATGAGATTCCTGAGAAAGATTAGGAGCATGAACAGATGGCATCAATGGCATTATCATATTAAAAATGAGGATATTAGGAAAGACTTAACATTGTTAGCATCCAGAAATGTGTTAGCAGAGCTAATCTCAGGTGGTATGGTCACTTAAACAGAATGGGCGACAAAAGATTAGCAAAATAAGTGTTCTCTGCCAGGTTGGCAGGAAAACGACCCAGAGGAAGACCAAGATATAGGTGGATTGACACAGTAAAAAGTGCCTTAGAAGATAGAAATATAAGATCTGATAATGTTGGAGTCTTGGCAGGTAACAGATTGATTTGGAGGAAAATTGTACATAGGAAGTAAGTAATGATGTAAGTTTTTCATGTAGAACTATCATTTCCTGTGCATCCCTTGAGGATACATATTAGGAATTTGATGACGATGATGATAAAAATAAAATAAAAATTATTCTCAGTTCTAAGGATTTCTTCCTTCCCTTGCTCACCCAGGATTGATTGGAAAGGCACCCAGCTATCACATTGGACCAAAACCTGGCATTAACATAAATTCAAGGAGGCTTATAAAATTCTCAACTATCAACCAAATCCCAACAAAAATAGCAATTTAAAAGTCCCAAAGATTTGGGTGGCTCTTCTACAACCCACAAAGCATCCAGAAAAAAAAAAAAAAATTGAACAATTTTCAAATTTCATTTGATAATGATCCAGTGACTCTCAGGCAACAAATGAAACTAAAATGAACAGGACTGTAGGAAACTAAACCCTTATTTATTTATTTATCATATGGCTTGTACACGTGGTTAAAAGACAATAAGATATAATACACATGAGTATAGATAAGATACACATATATGATTAAAAATATAAAAAAGTCTACATTCAGGCAAATACAAATATGAAATTTATGACATGCATCAGACAGAAGATTAGTCATATTTTAACATTTAGGTTTTTGATCCAGTTGATCGCCTCTGAGGATAGGTCAAAGATATCCTTAAAGTCACCTGGATATGCTGTCAGCTTGCATTCCTGTACTATATATAAATGGTTTGGATCTCAGCTCCACTGGGACAGTGGGGATTTGGTATCTTACCCCACTTTGAAAGTAAGTCTCCACATATACCATGGCCTGTACAAATCCTGTTAGCCATCATCCATTTATTCTTGGGCAGGTCAAATCCAGATGGTTTTTTGAAGATGTTTATGTGATTGCGAACTTCAGGTGATACTGCTTGGCATCACAGTACATCCCACCTACTCACCATACTGTAATTCTGGCTAAGAAGATTACGGGCGGTTTTTATGTCTGGTCTTCTGGATTTTAGTCTATTGGATAAAGCATCTGGAATAAATTCATGTATTGGGAGATTTTGGTTATTTAAAATTCTTTTATATTCATGAAGCAAGGCTTCTTCTCAGCGCAGTTCCGGAGGAGCAATATGGCTCAAAGTGGGGATCCATTGTAAGGGTGTACTCCTAATGCAACCTGTTATTAAATGCAGAGTGGAGTTAAGTTGAGTATCTAGTTTATTGACATGGTAACTATTGAGCCAGACGGGAGCACCATACTCTGCTGCACTGTAAACTAGACCCATTGCAGTGCACTGCAGAGCCCATATAGTACCACAAAGCTTCTGAACTATGTTATTTCTGGTGCGAACTTTAGCAGTGATATTAATCATATGCTGTTTATATGTCAGAGTTTTATCCAGAGTTATTCCTAGATATTTAGGCGTCGGATTAAATGAAATTAATGTTCCATCAGCATATATCTCTGGTTTTTGATTTACAAGACTATTGTTCAGGTGAAAGCCAGAACATTCAGTTTTTACCAGAATTTGATGTTAATCTCCATTTTTTATAGAACTGCCATAAAGCCGACAGATCATTTGTCAATATTTCTTCAGTTCTTTTGATAGACTTGTCGCTGATCGCCAAAGCTAGATCATCTGCATAAGCAAACTTCCTGCTGGCTGTTTCAGGAATATCTGCGGTGTAAAGGCTAAAAAGCAGTGGTGCGAGCACTGAGCCCTGAGGTAATCCATTCTTAAGCACTCTCTGTTTACTGATGCTTCCTCAGATGACTACCTTGAAATATCGATCACACAGTAAGTTGTTTAGGAGATGACCCAATATTTTACATGGGATGACCTTAAGAAATTTATATATGAGTCCCTCCCTCCAAACAGTATTGTAAGCCGCTGTTAAGTCAATAAAGACTGCAGTAGTCTTCAGGCATCTTTGAAATCCTGCTTCAATGTAGGTTGTTAAGCTGAGAACTTGATCTGTGCAGCTGCAATCTCTTCTGAACCCTGCTTGTTCTATTGGAACACGTTCCAAAATTTTATCACTGATCCTATTCAATATTAGTCTCTCCAACAATTTGTAGGTTGCACTTAAAAGGGCTATGGGATGATAGCTTTCAGTTCTGTCTGTTGGCTTACCTGGTTTTAACACAGCAATGATTTTTGTCTTTAGGAATGCAGATTGCCTGCAGCTTCATTTAGAGTTTGCAGATAGGAATTGGTACATTTAATCAGTCTTGGTGAGAATTTAGCCTCCTAGAGTTTGAAAAGAAGCTCATTGCTCCATATTTTGTTGAATGCTTTGACATCATTCAGAAAGAATGCTCCTTTTGCTGCTTCAAATTGTACTCTATGCTGATGTTTCCACAACTCTAAGAACTTGTTTTTCAATACAGGGTTTCCCTCTATGTTAGTAAGGTAGGGTGTCACAGACCCCCAGAGATATAGAAAGAAATAACTGTGACACCACCACCACCACCTTACTAATGCTGGGTTAATAATAGTAACAGTATGCATTACAAGTTAAGGGGATAAAAATCCCTTATTCGTCGGCATGAAACGTTACAGATCGTAGTGTTTGATCTTAGTTTCGCTTACTGGCTGAAAAAACAATAAGGGATTTTTATCCCCTTAACTTATGTCAACCTCGCCAGAAAAAAATAGCCTTTTGGCTTTTCATCTTAGTTATACTATGTTATAATGTAATATAGTGACACACCTTTCGGTCAATCGTATAGCAAAAGTATGTAAGTTTTCTTCACTTAAACTCTGATATTAACTAGGTCTAGCTACTCACTGATGAGACCTCAAAAAAGGTTGAAACCGGTCTGGGTAGTGACCTCTCCTCATAATGTAAAACAGTACTACATCTCTTAAGAGCTGTGTTTTACATTATGAGAAAATATCAAGAACAGTGAGGAAGCTTGCTTCACCTTTGCAACGATTTGCCGTGGTGTGGCACTACCAAGTGGTCACTTACGCTTGGATACACTGACAGTTCGTCGGCATGAAACGTTACAGATCGTAGTGTTCGATCTTAGTTTCGCTTACTGGCTGAAAAACAATAAGGGATTTTTATCCCCTTAACTTATATCAACCTCGCCAGAAAAAAATAACCCTTTTGGCTTTTAATCTTAGTTATAGTATGCATGCAGCCATTTGATTATTCTGTTAGAAATCCCATCTGGGTCCGGTATTTCCTGTTCTTAAGTTTGGTGATTATTTCACAAAACTTAAGATTTGTGAGGGATGTTGATTGGATGGGGTTTTCATAGTCTGTGCATTTTATATAAGCTAGCAAGCTGTGCCTTCTTTTTGCAAGTAAAAAGAATTTTGCCACAAAATATACAGAACATAGTATACATGGGCAGAGAATGCTATGATACTCGGCAAATTTGTCCTGTAAAAGAAGAATCATGTCATTGATTGGGTGGCTCTTCTACAACACACAAAGCATCCAGAAAAAGAACTCGAACAATTTTCAAATTTCATTTGATAATGATCCAGTGACCCTTAGGCAACAAATAAAACTAAACTCATAATTAGTAACCACTAGTGTAGTTTTATTATGATTTTTTCCCACCAGAGGTCAGGCTAGGGTCATGTCCTTTATCTAGTTGTATTCCTAGGTATTTGGCTACTGGTTGTCATAGAATCAGGATGCCAAACATAACGCAGTACTCTTGTCTGCATTGATATCAGGTTGCCATTTTTTGAATCATTGTCCCAGTTCCTTGATTGTGTTTTTACAGTTACTAATTTAGGTCTGAGAGAGTGTACCATTTGTGAAAAGGAGAGCATATGTCAAAACTGACTAATAAATCCCTTTTATCATGTGTGATGTTTTGAATTTTGTTTACAAAGAGTTGTGTTTTTTGTATCAGAGGGGAATGATCTATCAACTCCTTGGAAGTCAATGCTAGTTTCTTAGCTAGGTGATAATTGAAACTGTTCGTAGTTTCAACTATCTGCCAAAACTTTATCTTCTGCTTATGAATCTTAGGTAGCATTACATGAAAATGCCTGAATTTGTTCACAGTTTCTTTTGGCCAAGAAGTGACTTTTTTTTCAGTAATTTATGAACTTTATTCTTTTGTGAGTCAGTGGGATCATTACCTATGATTCTGTATGTAGATGTATCTTGTGAAAGAATGTGCATTTTGTTTTCATATTTAGTTTGATTCATTATCACAATAGTGTTACCTTTGTCTTCTTTGATTATCACTATATTGTTGTTATCATATAGTGCTTTTTAGGCACTAATTTGTTTTAGTGGCATATTGCTTTTGGAAGTTTGGTTAAAGTGTTATCTACATCCAAATGAATGTCATTGGTTATAACTGCAGGTAGGTTGTATGTATATTCCATGTTCCAATTATGCCATAATTTCCACTTTTAGAACTTGCCTAGGTGTAGCAGCAAAGTTATGGCTAAACTTAATGTGCTGACAGCTTTCTCTGTTATGGCGATTAATTATGATCTTCCGTTGTGGTCTTCTGGTGTCTGCTTTTTTTTTTTTTCTTTTTTTTTTTTTTGAAATCCTTATCTGCTGTAGCTGAGATGCTGAGAAGGATTGTCCACAGGTCAGGATTTAAAATATCACACACTTCATAATGCAAAACATTGATAGTTGTATTTATTTTTGACAGCATCACATGGATAGTGCTAATTTGTTCATTCATTACTGCTAGATTAGCCCGTATGTAAATACACTGGACCTTGGCCAAATGAAACTTGCTTTTAATTTTGACATAGTTTGGTATTGTATTTGTGTATCAGCACCTGTTTAAGAAGGTTAACCTGTTTAACTGTCATGCAATTTCAACTTCCACTTACCGAATTGCCGTGCTTTGCATGTAATATCATCTCGATGAAGAATTATCAAATGAGCATAAAAGTTTGTGTTTTAGCAGTTCATGTTCTGTTTTTGGAATCAGCAGCAGCTTTAAAACAGTCTTCAAACTTCAACTAGTATGGTGGTATCAATTTACCAAAAATTACAGTCATTTTATCATCATCATCATCATCATCATCAAATTCCTGCCATGTACCCTCAAGGGGTGTACAGAATATGATAGTACTACATGAAAAAATTACATCGTTACTAACTTCCTATCTACAATTTTCCTCCAAATCAGTCTGTTACTTGTCAAGACTCCAACATTATCAGATCTTATATTTCTATCGTCTAAGGCACTTTGTACCGTATCAATCCACCTATATCTTGGTCTTCCTCTGGGTCATTTTCCTGCCAACCTGGCAAAGAACACTTGTTTTGCTAATCTTTCCTCTCCCATTCTATTTAAGTGACCATACCACCTGAGATTAGCTCTGCTAACGCATTCCTGGATGCTGACAATGCCAAGTTCTTTCCTAATATCCTCATTTTTAATATGATATTGCCATTGATGCCATCTGTTCATGCCTCTAATCTTTCTCAGGACTCTCATATCTGCAGTCTCTAGTCTTTGGTCAAGTGTTTTACTTCTGACCCAGCTCTCAGATCCATAAGTTAAAACTGGTTTGAACACCGTCTTGTATACAGCTAATTTAGTGTTCCGACTAATTTCTCTCTTATTCCATATGAATTTATTCAGTTGACTTCCCACCATACCAGCTTTGCTGATTCTGTTGTCTATTTCTATATTGAATTTACCATCTTCACTAAAAATCGTGCCAAAGTAGCTGAAATGTTTTACTTGTTCCACGGGTCATTTTAAGATCAAATTAATACTTGTTAACTCTCTGTCTATCCAACAATAGATGACACCAATTAGGACTTTAGTTCCTTGGGTTGTCTGTAATAATTTTTAGATTGGTCTCACTGTTAACATCACTACTTAGGAGGGCTCAACCAGTCTTAAGGGATGGTGGAGGAATGGCGGGGAACCCCATATGAATAAATATATAACTGCTAACAAATTGTTGTTGTTGTTCGCTTACTGTTCTGAAGAAGCTGGATTAACACCAGTGAAATATCAACAAATAAGTTAAATAAAATTTAATTATTTTCTGATTATTCTTGTGTTGTGAATGAAAAACCATTAAAATAAATGCAACATGAACTACCAACACATAAGCCTCTCTTCCCATTTGAAGATATTCTGGATGTCAGGAATAATTACTTTGAGAGACGTAAATGAAACAAGCAGTGGATGAACAGTAGTAGAAAATATTCAAGAGGAATGCAAACAGGAATACATATCAGTACTAGAGGTAGAAAAGGTTATGAAAAGCTTGATAATCCATAAGGCCTGGTCAGAAGGTCAAATTCCAGATGATTGGAGTTGAGCTCTCATTTGTTACAAAAAGCTAAGAAAAATTGCAGCCCAGAAAGTTGGAGAACAAGCTTGGTTCAGCCAAATAAATGTGGTTGTCAGGATTAGGATCAGATCTTCACTTTAAGATGCATACTGATGTCCAAAACCTAAGGATGAACACTATTTCTGAATATTACAGCTGCAAATTCAGACCAATCAGCATGTGGCAATTTGTGTAACTGACAATTTCAAGTGGAAAGTGGGTAGACATTCAAATTTTCAAATTGCACGCAAAGGGATCACGTGGTAGTGCTCAACAAAATAAAAGCTCCATTCAGTAAGTAAATTGTGTTTGAAGGAAGCTCTTTTCATGAAGGATTAAAGTTGCAAACATGGACGTCTTGTAATGTCTCAAAGACATAATCTTGATGATTCCATGCAGGAAAGAATTATTGGAAAGCTTGGAGAAGGCTGCAAAATTACTGATATTGTCAGAGAATTTGGAATCTAATAAAGCACTGTATCCAGGTTCTGAGCAGCATATGGAATGTGTTCCAGATGTTTGCTAAGTGGTTTCCCTTCTTCTACCATGGAGCGTGAAGACAGATTTTTGGTTATAACAGCAAAATGTAATTGACGTGTCAATAATGAGGAGGACATTGACATGCAGAAACATGGTCCTATGTATAAGGCTTTGATCGGTCCACGCATGAACTATTTTGCAGATACGGTTATCTGGTTTTAGGGGGATGAGGATATATTGGAGAAGATCCAGAGAAGGTTTACTAAGTTAGTGTCAGATCTATGGAATGTCTGCTATGAGGAGCGATTTACGGAACGCAATTTACAGAGCCTTGTGAATAGAAGAAGAAGAGGAATATGATTGAGACATATAAGTTGGTGAGGGGTTGTTATCAGTTTAATGTGGAGGTTGTGTTTTAATAGAGTAGAGTGAAGCTAGGGTAGAACCTGTCTATTCATGGAAGCTGTATAAGGAGGGAGTGAGAAACAAGTTCTTTGCATGGAGAGTGATTGGTGAGCAGAATGCATTGCCCAAAAGTGTGGTGAGTGCTGAAATCGTGAATGGGTTCAAGGCATGGTTCAGTGATATTTTGGCATGAGAGTATAGACCTCCCACAATGAGTCCTTGAACTCCGTGGAAGTCAGATGTTAATAATAATAAAATAACGATAATTCTCATAGATGTTTGTATAATAATTAATAGTAAGAGTGCATATTTTGACAGAATGTGCACTGCTTTGCTGAAATTCATTGGACAGCAGCAGCTTGAAAAAATAATTTTGAATAAGTGTGTATTACTGAGAATTCTTATTAAAGTAAAGATGACTATTTTCATTTATCAAAATTGATAGACAAACTTTATCCAGAATGTCCTGTTGGGATGGTATATTGCTCTTAAATTGCTCAATGAATTTTGGTATGATCCTTATTTAAAACATCAAAATTTTGATCCTGTCTTGTGTTTAAAATAAACTATTCTTTTAGTACTTTATTTTACTACATGCAGAAGCAATTAAATTCATGTAGATAGGCTTATACATTGATAACATGACTATTAAATTATTTAAGGAATTTACAACATAAACTGGAATATTAATTAAAAGAAACTTTTATAAATACCTCCTATATTTCGGCAATGTCACATTGCCGTCTTCATGGAAACATACAACTATGACACGTGCATGCAGACATTACAGAAAGCAAATGAGGCAGAAGAGAGAAAACTACTGTTGTTCCTAAAGTCCTAAAGGTGCCCCCTAGCAGGCTATATTGGGTTTTCGTGGCTGTTGGGCTGAAGTTCTCAAGATGCAAGTTTCCCAAATTTGGGGTAAGTCTCATGCACCCAAATTTGTTGAGGTTTGGAAAGATTTTTAGAGCTGAGGCTGATTCCATGAACAATCTTTCATATTTAAATTTGCTGCGGTGTATTAATGTGGCTTTCTTCCAGTGTATTCTGTGGCAGATATCCAGAGCATGGTCTGCAAGCCCAGAGTGGCTGTATTGGTGAAACCAGATGTATTCTTTGTGTTCCGAAATCCTGACATTTGCTGTCCTGCCTGTTTGGCCAAAGTAGGACAGTTTACAGCTGCAAGGGACCTGGTATACCCAGGTAGGTCTAGGAGAAAGTGGCTAGTCTTTGGTGGAGCAGATAAGGGATACCAATTTCTTATATGGTTTGTAACAAGACGTCAGGTCATATTTTTTTAAGATTTTGGTTAACTTTTCAAAGGTGCCCCAGATATAGGGAATGGGATCGATTTAGTGTAATCTTTGTTATGAGAGGGGGAAGGGATTGTGGGTTAACTGGTTTTAATATTTTTTGGATTTTTTTGGGGGGGTTGTAGCCATTAGCTAAGAAAGTGTTAAGGATGTGGTTTAGTTCAGTGATTAGGGCATTGTCATCTGAACAGATTAATTTTGCCCTATTATGAAGTGTTTTTATTATTATTATTATTATTATTATTATTATTATTATTATTACGGGCAACTCCAGGGAGTCATTAGACTCATCGAGGGAGGCCCCAAAACATTTTCATCACAACTATTCGACATTCATACAGTATCTATCATACCTCGCCTTAAACTCATTCACTGTCACAGCATCCACCACAGACTCAGGGAGCGCATTCCACTCATTCACTACTCTAAAAGTAAAGAACCCAGCTCTAACACCTTTACTAACCACACTTTTGCCCAGTTTCCATGGATGTCCCCTAGTCCTCCCACAACCAGTCCTGTTCTCAAAAATATCTTCTGAATTAATTTTATAGAAACCCTTCAGTAATTTGAATGTCTCAATCATATCTCCCCTCCTCCGCCTATCAACCAATTTTTGCAACCCACAAATCCTCAACCTGTTCTCATACGGTTCATTCCACAGACCTGCTATCATCTTGGTCACTCGCCTCTGGATCCTCTCCACCTCCTCCCCATCAAGAAGAAACCTAGGTGACCAAATCTGAGCACAGTAGTCGAGATGAGGTCTTATCAAGGCTCGATACAGAGGAACAATAACCTGCTTGTCTCTGCTTGTCAACGTATTCTTCAGCAACCAAGTGATTTGATGAGCTGATTTGGCCACTTTTGCAATGTGTCCCCTAAATTTCAATTCCTTATCCACCAACACTCCTAAATCTCGTGCCTCATCAATTTCCTGGAGCACGGTTCCACCAATGCAGTAAACTGCCTCCCATCTTTTCACCCCAAAATGCATAACCTTACATTTTGCCACATTAAATTGACATCCATTCTCCCTAGCCCAGACCTCCAATCTATCCAAATCATCCTGCAAAATTTTGACGTCATCTGCATTCACTATTGCCCTACCCAACTTCGCATCATCCGCAAACAAATGAACTGTTCCTCTCAGATCCTTTCCTATATCATTTATGAACAAATTAAACAGCAGTGGTCCAAGAACAGATCCTTGTGGTACACCACTAGTCACAGGCCGTCTAGTGGACTCTACTCCTGAGTAAACCACTCTCTGATATCTCTCCATCAACCATCCTCCTATCCATCTCACCAACCCTATGTCCATTCCCATATGCTGCAATTTACTGATTAGAATTCCATGTGGTATCCTGTCAAAGGCCTTAGCAAGGTCCAGCAGAATCACTGTAAACCCATTACCCTTATCCAGTTCAGCCGTCACTGTGTTATAATACGTGAGCAAGTTACTGAGGCATGACCTACCCTTCACAAAACCATGCTGTCCCCGATACAGTATCCCATTTTCTTCTATCCAATCTTGTATTTTCCTCTTGACTATTTTCTCTAAGACCTTGATAATGATTCCTGTTATGCTGATTGGCCGGTAATTTTCAACAGCAGCCTTGGAACCACCTTTGTGCAGTGGAACTATTTTCCCCTCTTTCCACCCCCTTGGGACTGACCCAGTCCTGAGGCTCAAATTAAACATAATGGTCAAGGGCACTGACAATTCTTTGGCCGCTTCACGTACGACACGAGCTGGTATACCATCCAATCCCACAGATGTATTGACATTGAGGTTCTGTAATAGACTAGTTACCTCTACCTCATTCATCGCAATTCCAGTATAAGCTGTTGGTTCCTCCATTTCCGCAAAGCCACCACCTGGATGATATACTCTTGCAAAGTGCTCGCTCAGTAATTCCACAACATCGACTGATTCAGTTACCTCCCTACCCTCAGCATTTTTTAAGATCATTCTACCATGAGCATTTTTCCTTTTACTTGCAACATATTGAAAAAACTGTTTGGGATTCTCTTTAGCCTGCATGGCCAATTTCCTTTCGTAATCTGCTTTTGCTTTTCTTACCACCCTTGTTACCATCCTGGCCTGAGCTTTATACTGTTCATGCACCTGATGGTCACCCTTCTCCTTAAATTCCCTCCACAATTGTTTCTTTTTTTGCAGCTCAAGCTTAATAGTGTTATTCATCCATTTAACCCCTACCTGATTTATTATTCGGACTCTTGGTATACAGTCAACCATTGCCTCCTGCAAACAGTTCTTAACCACCTCCCATGCACCATCAACATCCAGCCCTTGCAGTTTTACATGCCATGGCATTGAGCCAAGCACACACCTAAGCTTGTCATACTTACCAGCCCGGTAATTCCACATATACCCTGTCTTAATTGTAAATTCGACTCCTTTAGCCACCTCCCAAGTCATGACCTTATGGTCACTCTCACCAATTGGTGGCAACATGGTCATGTTCGTTACAGCTACATTCTCAGTTGCAATTACTAGGTCCAGCACTCTCTGCCCCCTGGTATTTTCCAATACATGTTGCCGTAGATAGTTGTCCCTTAATAACTGCATAAAATCCAATTCCTTCCTCCCATGTGCCCTCTCCTCTTTCCAGTCAATGTTACCATAATTGAAATCACCCATAATAATTACCCTCCTTCCATTCATTTCTTCTATTTGCTTATGCATACTATTCCCACCATCCACTCCATCACCCGGTCTATAGCAGCACCCAATTGTATATTTTGTTCTGCTAGATTGTATCTCACACCAAACAGCCTCAAATGTGCTTTTTTCCCCATCCTGCAGTTCAACTTCTATACTCCTTGGCTGAAGCTCATCAGCTATCATCAATAACACTCCTCCCCCCTTTTTATTCACCCTGTCACTCCTGAACACGCTATACCCATCGCATTCAATCCCACTAGCTTTATCATCTTATTATAACCTCATATTGTTGTGAGGGTGGGGGGGGGGGATTGCTGGTGAATGTATCTGCCTGTATGGGTAGGTTTTTTGTAAACAGAGAAAGTCAAGGATCCATCAGGCTGGCGAGTGATTAGAGTGTCTAGGAAAGGGCGACTGTTGTTTTCTTCTTTTTCCAAGATGAACTGGATTCTGGGGTGTTGGTTGTTTAAAGTGTGTTAAGGAGTGGAGTGTATCTGAGCCATATGGCCAAATAGTGAACACATCATCAACGTAGCGAAGCCAAACATTGGGTTTTTGTGTGGCTGAGTTTAAGGCTTTCTTTTCAAAAGTCTCCATAAAGAAATTGGTGAGGAGTGAGGAGAGTGGTGAACCCATGGCTATCCCCTCTATCTCTTTGTAGAATTTTCCTAGAATTTTTCTTGCCAAAATTGTGAAAAAAATATGACCTGACTTCCTGTTACAAACCATATAAGAAATTGGCATCCCTTATCCTCTCCACCAAAGACCAGCCACTTCCCCTAGACCTACCTGGGTATACCAGGTCCCTTGCAGCTGTAAACTGTCCTACTTTGGCCAAACAGGCAGGACAGCAAATGTCAGGAATTCGGAACACAAAGACTACATCCGGTTTCACCAATACAGCCACTTGTAGCTTGCAGACCATACTCTGAATACCTGCCACAGAATACATTGAAAGAAAGCCACGTTAATACACTGCAGCAAATTTAAATATGAAAGATTGTTCATGGAATCAGCCTCAGCTCTAAAAATCTTTCCAAAGCTCAACAAATTTGGGTGCATGAGACTGCCCTAAATTTGGGAGGCTTGCATCTTGAGAACTTCAGCCCAACAGCTAAGACAACCCAATATAGCCTGCTAGTGGGGCACCTTTAGGACTCTAGGAACAACAGTAGTTTTCTCTGTTCTGCCTCATTTGCTTTCTGTAGTGCCTACATGCACGTGTCATAGTTGTATGTTCCCATGAAGATGGCAATGTGACATTGCCGAAATATAGGAGGTATTTTATTAAAGTTTCTTTTAATTACTATTCCAGTTTACGTTGTAAATTCCTTAAATAATTCAACAGTCAGAAGGAATTAAAGGTAACAAAGTATTAAAATTAAGATGCATTTGAATACACCTTTATTTTAATATTTTACTTTTAATACATGCTGATGGTTTATAATTTCATAAAGAGTCTCCTCTATCCTTTTTGAAGTTATATACCCTCACCATGATTTGTTTTAGTATTACATTCCATAAAAGATCATAACTTCATTGAGAGTTCGTGTGTCTGCTTTTTGTCAGTGCTTTTGATTAAGAGTTTTGTTCTGAAAGCTGTTTAAAGCTGCTGATGTTGATCAAAGGATGTTCGATAAACAAGAATAACACCATAGCAGATGTTTGAAAGTTATGTATTTTGTATAAGTAGATACTTAGTTGAGGTATAAATCATAGTTATTGAAGAAAAGAACCTAAGTGCTTCAACTTGCATTAAAGCTTATTAAAAGAAAGACTAATATGCTTTATATCAGGTGGATAATATTGAATGATCAAAAACTTAATAACTCTTCCATATGAGCATCTTTCATTTAAAGTTCAGTACCATGCTGAAGTCTTTTTAGCCTTGTTTCTTCAATAATTATGATTTCTATACTGATCCAGTTTATTATTATTATTAAAGTTTTGTTTATTATTATAATTATTATATTTTTATATATGCCATAATAATATAATTATTATAATTAGTTTATTATTAAACTGGACAACAGTCCAGTTTATTATTATTATTATTATTGCACCCTCCATGGAGTCAGCAGATTCATCATGGGAGGTTCATTCAACTGACAACGCATTTATCATACCAAATCTTGAAATACTTAACACTCCTTGCATTAACAACATATTCTGGTAATGCATTCCTAATAATGAACCTGGAGGCTTTCCGATCAGCTAGCAACAAATTCTGCAACAACATATTTTGCCAGTTCATGACATGAAGGAGACCAAATACTGTGACTACAGGGGGAACTGTCAAGGCCAGGTGACTGACTTCCCTCTGTGTGGGCAGTCAGTCACCTGTTTGCAAGTCTTTAGTGTAGGTGACAGACTTGCAAATATGTTTACAAGTCTGTCACCTACCACTGCATGCTCCCACTTCCTTTTATCTCTTCCTCACCAAATTCCAAACACAATGAACCACAACCAAAAGAAATGCATTTTTACTATGGATCTCAAAAATTCTCCCGCACAAAATAGTTTTAAAAAAACAACATAAAAAACATCCAAAATCCAACCCAAAAAATCATAAAGACAACAGAAATCAAACCAAACAACCTACCAATACTGATTCTTACCAAAAAAAAAAAAAGTTTCCACATCCACTTCATCAACACCTGTGGCCTAAACAGCAAGATAAATGGTGTGCACCACCAACTACAGTCATCTTAACCAGAACTACTATTCCTATCAGAACCTCAACTGGCAACCTCAACAGTTATTGTACACCTCAGCTGCCCAAACTACACATTACACAGCTCTTTCTGCCACAAGGGTGGCACTTATGCATTGTTAGAACCAACATGCCATGCCAGAGACTGCAAATCCTTGAATCCCCACTGTTTGATCTGCTTTGGCTAAAAATTTCTCTACCAAATCAACCTGCTTTTTTTTAACACATAAATACTTAACATAAATTGAAAACCAAATGGCTATTTTTCTGGCATCCTTAATAATAATTAAGGGGATACAAATCCCTTGCCTTAATAATTACGGCAAAGGATTTGTATCCAATTTATATCCAGTTGTATCCAATTTGTATCCCCTTAATAATTAAGGGGATACAAATCCCTTAATTGTGTTTTCTGGCATCCTTAATTATTATTAAGGATGCCAGAAAAATAGCCGTTTGGCTTTCAATTTATGTTATAATATACAAACACGCCTTTATGGCATTCGTATAGTAAAGGTATGTAAGTTCTTTTTACTTAAACCTTGTTATCTTCCAGGTCTACCTACTCACTGATGAGACCTCAAAAAGGGTTGAAACCAGTCTGGGTAGTGACCTCTCCTCATAATGTAATTACAGTATTACATCCCCTAGGGGCTGTGTTTTTACATTATGAGAAAATATCAAGGATAGTGAGGGAGCTTGCTCCACCTTTGCTTCGAGTTGCCTTGGTTTTGTACTACCAAGTGGTCATTTACACTTGGATTCGCCGATAGTTTTTCGGTATATATGAAACTCATAGATTCGTAGTTCTCGATCTTAGAGTTTTACTTACTGACAGTTGAACAACAAGGGATTTGTATCCCCTTAATTATTATTAACATAAATACTTTATTAAGCATAGAATTTCCTAAGCATAATAGGCGCCATCCATACAAGAACACAAAATATCAATTGAACATTATTATAGAACTGTCAATTGAACAATTGACAGTTCTATAAAGTGCAGTAGCCAATGTAAGATAACTAAAAAAAAAAGGTCAGTAAATTTCCTAACTGATTTAGAAAAAAAACTTTTAATATATTTAGACAAAATGAAGTTAGGAAAGATTAATTGATTTAAAAAGTATTATCTCCCACAGAAGAGATGGACATAGACAATCAGATCTGTTTAAGTTAAGAGAGTGAAGTAAAGTTTCACACAGTTCTTTATAAACTATCAACTTATTGTATTATATAATATAACATTATATGCTATCAACACTAGACATAGAATTCATCGGAACGAGACAAGAGTTCTTCATAAAAGTCAGTTCATCGTGGAATAGCTTTATAAAGAAACATGAAACATTATTTCACTCTCCTAACTTAAACTGAGCTGATTGTCCACGTCTATCCCCTTTGTGAGAGATAGTACTTTTTAAATCAGCTAATCTTTCCTAATTTTATTTTTTCTAAATATATATAGTGGCTTTTTTTTTTAAATGAAATTTACTGACCATTTTAGTTATCTTACATTGGCTACTGTACTTAGATGGTGCTTTTTAGAATTGTCTGTTAATGTTCAATTGCAACTTTGTGTTCTTGTACTACTGACAATGCTATGATACTTTATGATACTTAAGCAAAAATTCTATGTTTAATAAAGTATTTTATGTGAGTTTTCGAAGTCAGATGCCGAATGCTGAAATGTTACGTGCGGTCTATTCTGCTCTATGGAGTTGAAACATGGACATTGAAGGTGACAACCATAAAGAAAATCGAAGCCTTTGAGATGTGGCTATACAGAAGAATGCTAAAGATATCATGGACAGAAAAAATTACCAATGAAGAGGTCTTAAAATCCATTGGCAAAGCTAAACATCTTGTACAAATACTCAAGAAACGAAAAACATCATATCTTGGCCACATCATGAGAAACAGCAAATACCAACTTCTACAAACTATTTTGGTAGGAAGAATTGATGGCAAAGGAACTAGAGGAAGAAAAAGAATATCATGGTTTGACAACATCAAGACGTGGACAGGAAAGAGCAGTGCACAACTGCTCAGATTAGCACAAGACCGCAGTTTGTTAGCCAAGATGGTCGCTGACCTTCGATAGAAGATAGCACAATAAGAAGAAGATGTGAGTTTTCTTCCAGTATTATTATTATTATTATTATTATTACCACCCCAAGACCTCATGGAGTCAAAGACTCATCTGGGAGGTCCTTTTATCACACACACACAGCTCATCATACTGTATTTTAAACACATTCAAACTCTTTGCACACACCACATTTTCAGGCAAGGCATTCCAATCATTCACAACTCTGCACAAAAAAAACCTGCCTTTCACTCCCCTACTCACACCCTCTTTATACAGTTTCCAGGGATGACCTCTGGTTCTCCCCTGATCTCCCACTATTCTCTGTAAAATTTCTCCAGCATTGATCCTATAACAACCCATTACCACTTGTAGGTCTCTATCATATCTCCCCTCTTCCTCCTGTCCACCAGACTCTGCAAATTACATCTTCTCAATCTTTCCTCATGCTCGACATTCCAGAGGTCAGAAATTACTTTAGTCAGTCTCCTTTGGACCCTTTCCAACATCTCTTCATCCTTCTGAAAACTGTGACCAAATCTGGGCACAATAGTCCATGTGTTGCCTAATCAAAGCCTTATGCAATGGAACAAGAATCTCCCTACTTCTACACGTCAGTGTCCTCTGCATCATTTCCAGAAGCCTTCGTGTTGTCTTCACAATTTTGGCGATGTGTCCCGTAAATTTTAGATCCTTATCCACTATCACCCCCAGATCTCTTATTTCCTCTACCTCCAACAATATATTCTCACCAAGCATAAATTTTGCATCCCATCTTTGTTTTCCAAATTTTAAAACCTTACATTTTGCAACATTGAACTCACATCCCCATTTCCGTGCCGAATCACTCAATCTATTCAAGTCTTCCTGTAAGGCCACAACATCTTCACTACACTTCATGGTTCGTCCCAACTTTGCATCATATGAAAACAACTGGATATCTCCATCCAAATCTTCACCAATATCATTAATATACAAGTTAAACAGTAATGGAGACCTAATGGAGACCTTTTCCTGGACATCGCTCCCCCATACACAACTTGTTGATACCTATCAGATAGCCAGTCTCCAATCCAATGCACCAATCTAATATCCAACCCCATCTTCTCTAGTTTGACTGTCAACCTATCATGAGGTACTCTATCAAAAGCCTTTGCAAAATCCAAGTATATTACTGTGTATCCTTTTCCTCTGTCCAATGAAGCAGTCACTTTATTGTAATAAGTAAGTAGATTACTAAAACATGACCTCCCTTTAGAAAATCCATGCTGTCCATCAAAGATAATACCATTGTTATCAGCCCAACTCTGGATCCTAGTTCTCACAAGCTTCTCCAACAACTTAACCACAACACCTGACACACAGAAGATAGGCCTATAGTTTGATGCTTGATTTTGATCACCTCCTTTATGAAGTGGCACAATCTTGCCCTCCTTCCACTCCTTAGGAACTTGACTGAGTGCAAGACTCATATTAAAAAAATATGTCAAGGCAGGTGTCAGCTCCCTGGCACATTCTTTCAGAATATGTGGTGATATATTATCAAGTCCCACAGCCTTATTAACGTCTAGTTTACTCAACTCCCCATACACCTCTTGCTCACCTACAGTCAGTCTCTCCTCTCCATCATCAACTGCTCTCAATCCCTCCATGAAGTCACATTCACAAGATTGAAAGATCTTTATGAACTGCTCATTAAGTATCTCCACCACACATTCTGCATCAGCTGTCTTTATACCATTTTCTCCAATCAGTGTCATCTTTCCATAATTATTCTTTCCTTTGCTAATTATTCAAATCTTCCTGAAAGCAATTAACATCAGCAATGCTGCTAATAACTCTCCCCAACTATGCATCATCAGCAAACAGTTGATGTCCCCTATCAGTCTGCATGATATATCATTTACAAACAAGTTAAACAGTAAGAGCCCATAAACAGAGCTCTATGACATGCCATAGTTACCCACCTTTTTGACCTACTGCTCCATTATACACAACTTGCTAGTATCATTCAGAGAGCCAATCTCTTATCCATCTAACCAATATACTATCTATTCCCATCTTATGCCAGCTTGTACACCAATTTATCATGCGGTAATCTATCAAATGCTTTTGCAAAGTCCAAGAATATCACTGTATATCATTCTCCCTTATCTAACACATGCATGACCTTATCATAATATGCAAGTAAATAACCAAAACAAGACCTACCCTTTACAAATCCATGTTGACCATCATAAAGAATGCTATGTACATCAATCAAATCCTGAATTCTATTCATAACCAATCTCCAACACCTTGACTACAACTATGGTTATACAGACTGGTCTATAATTGAAAACTTCTGTCCTTCTTTCCACTCCTTAGGAACCCTACCCACTGCAAGGCTTTCATTAAATAACAAGGTTAAGGGCATAGCTAACTGTTGTACACATTCCTTAAGGACACATGGTGATATGTCATCCATTCCCAGTGTTGTGTCCCAATTTATGATTATTGGGCTTTCAACTATCCTTACATGTGAATCTCTACTTGTCTTTATCCAAATCTTATCTATGTACGAGATATCACCCAAATACAAATATTCAAGCTTCTTCTTCCCTTAGTGTCCCTAAATATTTATTTTATACTGTGCCTTTCAGGACATTTAGTTCAAGATATAAAATTCAAGAACAAGGAGCAATTACCAAAATATGTCTGAGTGTGAAACTAATATGCAGTCGTCAACTATCCTTACATGTGAATCTCTACTTGTCTTTATCCATATCTTATCTATATACGAGATATCACCCATATACAAATATTCAAGCTTCTTCTCCCCTTAGTGTCCCTAAATATTTATTTTATACTGCGCATTTCAGGACATTTAGTTCAAGATATAAAATTCAAAAACAAAGAGCAATTACTAAAATATGTCTGAGTGTTAAACTAATATGCAGTTGTGACCTTTATCTCATAACTTAACAAATCCCCCCCCCCCACGCGTGATTAGGTTCGTACGTTCTTACAAGCGGTGAATTGAGCGGCAATCTCAGACAAATGTTTTGTCTGAGATTGCGTTTTCAAGGAACAAAAGTTTATTGAACTCTTAAACATGATACAATTCATTCTTTATCAAATAAAACTCAATTCAATACTAAGAATATATAATACAAATTAACACTAGTAGAATACAAGTATTAGGTTAAGATCCTATATGAGAATTGTGATCATATTGCCATAACAGATTCTATACATACAAACATGTATAATCCTAGAACTAGTTGACCTTTTGTCTAACCCCTTACTGGTCTGATCATGCTATAATTCTGTATTTTCTAGGACATATATAGTCAGTTACTCTAATTTTCTCACTAAGACAATATGGATTAAAATTATCCTTTCGCTGAGCTAATACACACTTTTGACCTTTAAAACTCTCTTAATTAAAATCCAGTGTACATGCATAAATCTCTAGGCATATGAATACTTATTAATTAATAGTAACAAGCTTATTCTCATTCTAGTCTGACATGTACTAAAGTCCTAGTATAATTCTCATTAATCCCTTCAACTGTTCAGTAATTGAACAATGATTACAGTTACATATGATTTGAATTGACACGAGATTTTACGTACCTTATGACTTGGGTCTTCTACACTGGTCTCTACCTTTTTCCGATATTTTACCTTCCTAGGACAAACTCTTCTATAACTTATCACTCCTAAGTTCTTTTGGCACTAAGATGGGCTTTCACAATCTTTACCTTACATTCTTCAATCAAGGACATACATAGGATCATCTATTCTATGGCTGTGAAATTCACCACGTGGTCACTGACTTCTTTATAGATTTTTCTTTCTCTCGTTACGATCTCTGGATAATGAAACACACTGACATTATCTTCTTTCTTTTAACTAAACGGCGTCCCTCATTTCTTACAATAGGAACACGGAATTAAAATTCCGCACACTTTGTTTCCTTATGGTGTTGGACGGAAAAAACTCCTAACTCGTCACTCAGGAAAACCGCGTCAGACCCATATGAAGACTCGTGAAGAAAACTCTGAGGAAAAAAGCCGCGTGGGGGGGGGGTTCCCTAACCCTTTTATACGATGATCCCTACCGGCACCTTCTTCAATTTCTATTTCTTTCCCCTTTACTGGAGTCGATTTCACTGGCCAATTAGAGTGGCATTTTTCTGCCAAAACCTCATGCGGTCCATGTGCACGTGGCGAAGTCTCAATTCGAGAACTATGACCTTGAGCTTTAGTTTATGTTTAAGCTAACCTCAATGTCATCTATACTAAATTAATCCCCTTTCCAAAATTTTCTAAGAATTAACTCGAATCTTTGATCTCTTATTTCAAGTGTGAAAACTAGCCTCTCACATACAAAATCCTATGACTAATCTTCATTGCTTTACTTAACCTTATTTTATCATATCACAACTGTAATAAAATTCCACCCCCCCCTTTTTTTTATTTAGTTCAACAAACAATTTCAGCTATATTTTTCACTTGGATGCAAGCATAATTTTCTTTCTTTTAATTTTTTGTATTCATTACTTTCAAAGAATCTTAACGATATCTGCTTAGGAACAAACTTGCTTACTTAGTTATCTATACAGGGTTTTTATTTCTTCTCATGTTACATCATGATAACTGAAATTTTCACATTCTTAAGTTATCAGAATGTAATACCAGACCCTTATTCACATCTAACATAATCAACACCTGATTATGTTAGGTGTGAATATTTCCCTCCCTTCTATATACGAGGGTGGTCTGAAATGTTCTTGGCCTCAACCATAGATGGCAACACTATCGGCAAGATTTTTTTTCTAAGTTGGTATATCTGTCATAAGATCCATGTGAAATTGCAAGTGATTCTATCAAGTAGTTTGTTTTATACAGCTGTCTGAAGCAAAAGTGTTGTATGTATCCTTTGAAATGAATAAAATTGAGTATTATGCTGTTATAAAATTCTTTGTAAAAAGTTTAATGCCAAAAGAAATTCATTCGAAATTCATAAACATTTATGGACAATCTTCTTTGTTTTCGACAATTAAGAAATGGACTGCCAAGTTTAAACGTGGCAGTACCAGCCTTGAAGATGATCCATGTGAAGGATGTCTAAAAAGTGTAACAACACCAGAAATCATTGATGAAATGCACAATATGGTATTGGATGACTGCCGAGTCAAAATGCATGAAATTGCGGAGACTATAGAAAATCTCTTCCTTCCATTCCATATTCCTGTAATTAAAGTCTCCCATCAGGATCACCTTCTTTTTACATGCCTGTCTAATTTCATGCCTAAACATTTCACAATCAGTAATTCTCTGCATTCCCTAGCCTATAACATCATCCTGTCAGATATACTAGCCTGTTAATTTCAACTTCACACCACACAGATTCAAAATCTGTGCATGTACTATCAACTTCCATGCTTTATAGACAAAATTCCTCTGCAATGATTAACAGCACTCCCCCCCCCTCATCTTTTCACATTCCTATCCTTCCATTTCTATTCTCGAAATCTCATCCTCCTCGGACAACCAAAATTTCATTTATTCCAATTATCTTTGGGCATACTGACTCAATCAATGCAACAAACTCAGCTCTCTTGTTTTGAATATTCTTTACATTTATGTACAAACAATAATCCCTGCGCACTTGAGGCCATTCTGCCAGCACTAACATTCTCTATTCTATCTCCTATACCACGCCTCTCTCTCTTCGGGCTGACCACTCCTGTTTCCCTGATCTTGATTCTGAATTCCACTCATACCTGTCTTCCTCACCTTTATGCATTTGATCACGTTATGCTGCTTTCAACTATATATTCAACCTCATATCCATCTTCCTCCTGTCGTACAATCCGTTTAGCTGTGCTATCTTGCTTCACAAGTAGACTCTGATCATTAACTACATTAACTTTTTGACTCTGTGCCTTCTCAAAGAATGATAGTCTTTCTAAATACCCAAACACCAAACCTATTCAATGTAATCCATCAACTTTAAACCATTCCAACTTTCCTTTAAATTTACTCCATAGATTTACAAACTGTAAAACCCTTTGCTTCACACAACTCAGACATCTTACTATTCATTATCTCTGCTCTCCTCAATTCACTATTGTCATATCTGGGCAGCCTTCTAACTGCTTTTCCAACAACACTGTTATTCTCTACTTGCAGCAACAACTTTCTCAAGTCTCTATTAACATTCTTTTTTCCCCAAATAAGTCATTTCTGCCCACAACTACCACTAATTCTGATGCTCACTCTTTCCTTTTCTGCAATGCATCAGTTATTTGTTTCATTGTTCCACCAAGAAAACATGTTTTTTGCACTTTATTAGTCATCACATCTCAAATGATCGAGTTCCCATACAATGATATACAACTATCCTTTGATTTTTTCTTCATAATACTAACTTCCTCCTTCTCATTCTCATCAGCCAGTCCTTTCTTTAGATGTTTAATATCATTTTCCAGATGTTTCATTTCACTTTTCATTTTTACTAACTCTTGCCTAATCTCTTTTACTACAGTCCCAACTCTTGCTTCCATTTCTAATCACTTTAATCTATCAACACACTTTTTGCATATGTTAATGCTTTCCTTCTTTTTGTTTACCCTAACAGTCCACAGATCTTTCACATTTTTTGGTGCATACATTGAAGCAATTTTCACAACTCATCCACTAGGAAAAATCTGAGGCGGAATTCAATCTTCATTCCAAAGCTTTCCCTGCCACCAGCATGTGCTTCTTTATGGAAGCCATTTTCAGAAGCAGAAGCAGTAAGAGCAATCTAGTACCAAAACACAATATAAACAAACAAAAATTCCAACAACAATACTGAAGGGCACTTATATCCAGACTGAAAAAATGCAGCACAATTTATGATAAAAAGTCACACTGTGCACTTTTTTTTTTAATTTTATTTTAATTTTATTTTTTTTTAAGCACAGCTTAAATCTACTGCTATGTTCTCTTGTGACATTAGTGAACTTTAAAACATGAATTGCTGCAGCTATCTTCTGAATTTTTGATTGTCTCCTCAGATGAGAATTAATTTTAAACAGCTGTCAGATCAGCAAAACCTTTAATCAGAAGTAAGAATGAATATGGATGGGCTCTTGGACATAGTTTTTTTTTTTTTTTTAATATATATATATATATATATATAGTAGTGCAATACCAAGCTAACACCTACCTAAGGTTTGTGTTTTTGCAATTATTATTACATTAGCCTCCATGGAATCCAAAAACAGTACAGTAGGTCCATGCTGTTATTACCCAGTGCTTCTCATATCTCTTCTTAAATTTATTCACTAATGCTATGCTTAGAACCAATTTTGAGTAGGACATTCATTCCATTCATTTACCACTCTCTAAAAAAAAAATCTACTCCTGACATCCTTATAAACTATACTGAACTTTCAGGGATTGTTCTCTCTCCTCACATACTAAAATATTTTTTCTGCATTTGTCATCAGTAATGTAATATGTTTCGTATCCCCCCCCCCTCCTTTTTTTTTTTTTTCTTACAAGCAAAATTTATAACCCACAGACCTTCAGTCTCTCCTTATAGGAAATTCAGGAGAAATCTCTTCTGCCAATTTATGCCAAACATATAATTGTTGTATAACCTCTAGACTTAATGTTTAAATTATATTAGATAAGAAATTATATTCTTATTTTAATCCTTTACCCGAGCATGAGTAAAAGTATCTTCATGAGTAGACTATATATAGAGGCTCTTGACTGGAAGTGTGCTGCTCATTATGGGATATTGAAGCAACTGACATTATGTCAGCAGCCTCCAATATACCTGTAGTCTAGTTGAGAAGATACCTCAACTCAATCTTTGTTTGCTTATACTTTGGTAAAGGATTAAAACAAGAATATAATTTCTTGTCTAGTGTAATTTATTCTGCATTTACACAGAAAAGCATTTTAAACTTATATGATGATTTACTGCAAAATCTTTTTTATTTTTCATTTATTTAGTTTAAATTAAAAGCATGCAAATTATCCTACTACCATGGAATAATTTGTTAGAAATGTTCTACAAACACTCTCTCTCCATGGTGATCATTCTAAGAAACATTATTTTGTTTATACCTTTTTGTTTTTAATTTTAATGAATATTTAATAAATAATATGCTGTCATAGAATAATAGTGATTGAAAAGTTATTTATTACTGTTGCATGGTGGTAAAAGTAAAAATAGCAAAAACATTTTCCCCCAAACAAAGATGGAAATAATATATTTATTTATTTTGCATTCTTTATCAAAATGTGTGATCAGTTTGCCAGTCCTTCCTTCTGACTTTATATTTTAAGATTTTTTTATGTTATTCTGATGGCAAATTTGCATCTGTGAGTTGTTATAATAAATAAAATTTTAAATAGCTTACAGTACATGTGAGTTATTTAATAACTACACAAACATTTTTCAGAGTATTATATTTATCTCTTCACCGTTATGACTATGGACTATTTTTTCCTTGCTCACCTGATGCCAGTCCTGAAGCTGTAGGTAAAAACGGTGGAGTTGGCTTTAATTTTAATATACCATGGAATAAGGTAAATATTTAATTGTTTTCTTTAATGGTACTTTATTATTGTCACAAGTCATATTATAATGATATGATTAATAATCACATCCTTTCTTAATTTTGCTTAATATATTATTTTCAGGTTTTTTCTTCCCATATTGGATAAAAGACTTGAAAGAGTAATGAAATTATAGTTGCAAGTTAATAATCTTAAACTTCAGTGAAACTATTTTTTAATTGTCATTTTCTGGGTATATATCCTGTTAAGAGTGTCACCACAAGAACTGTACCACACCTTATGAAAATTAGATTTCATAGAAAATTTTGAATTAATGACCTTCATCTGTTATTTATCAGGTCTTTGATTTCATCGGCTTTTCCATTCCTGTCTTCTAAACTCTTCTTAACTGCCTCATTTCACCTATGTCATAGTCCTCCTCTAGATTTTTACTTAATGCTTGTTTCCAGTCTTTCCTCTCTCAATCTGTTTAAGTGACTGTAATGATCATCTATGATCATTACATTAGGATCACTAGCTATGTTCCCACATTCTTGAATATTAATAACATCAAGTTCTTTTCCTTATATCTATTTTTATATGGTACTACCATTTCAATTTCCTAAAACTCATATCTCTAGTATCAGTTTGAGATCATATTTTTCGTAATTTTTCTCCCCATATATTAAAATGGGGGTTGAAATGTCTTATGATCTGTTTTCATTGTCTTTTGGCTCATACCTGCCATCTTTACCAAAAATATGCCTAAATGGATAAAATGTATAATCCGAGATTTCTAGTGAGAATACAGTTAATGTTTTCTATTTATCTGCTTATTTTCATACTTAGTACCAAATTTGTTAAAACAATTATTTAATTTGCTAAAGACTTGAAGATTTGCATAGATTTATTTAAGAAGATAATGTCGCCTGCTGAGAAGAAAAGCTTAATAAACTTAATATCTCCTATCTCAATATCAGGTTTCATACCAATCTCTTTAACAATGCAGTTCATATAGATATCAGTGGAAAAAGTGTACAACACTGCCTTTCCCCTAATTTGGTATTAAACCATCTTCCTGTACATCTTCCACTTCTAATTGTTGCTGTTTTGCAACTTAAGCTATGTACTTGTATTGCTCTGCATAAGGTTCATTCTGTTTACACCCTACAGATTTACTGATATTTTGAACACTATCCCCCCCCCCCTCTCACACACACACACACATACACACACACTTGGTATCTTGTCATATATATTTTTTCAAGAACAAGAAAATGTATGCTTGTCAATATGCAGTATAACCACTGTACAATTCTTATACCCTTATTTCAATTTCAGGTTGAATATCATCTACTCCAGGTATTCTTCTAGTTTCAGGTTTTTGATGACTTTTTTTCTATCCCAAGTGTTAATTACATATCTGTATCACATTCCTCCTCAATATATTCTGCCACTGTTATATCATTTGCTAGTTACTTTTTCTTTTAAAGGCATCCCCATTACTTGACAATTGCTTTGTAATTCCCTTCTCCATTATGAATAGTCATTCCGGAAGTCCTCTTCAAACTCCCTGGCATGCATGGTCTCTGCAACTCTCTCTCTCTCTCTCCATGAGTCGATCCCTTTTTCTGTTTTCCAGATAGTAACAAATTTATCATTCTCTTAGGTCATTTCTCTTGAGGCATCCATTGAACATGTTCATACCATTATAAAGATCAACACTCTAAGTGTTCCACCATATTTTCTTATACATCATTCTCTCTATGATGGTCATTCTGAACTCTTGAAGGCAAGGTATACATATATTCTGATGTAGGCCATCCATTTCCACAGCTCTTATGCCTTGCATTCATTCATTCATTCACTGAGTCCATCCTTTCTCCTACACATCAGAACCGCAGTCTCTTCAATCATTTGCAACATCATCTAGATTTCCTATTGAGTGTCTCAACTCTCAACATTATTTACATCTTTCTAACATAGTCTCAACTGATGAATTTTATGAATGTCTCAACTTATGATTCAAGTATTTGAAATGATCTATGTCTTGACTCTACAACAACTAGGAAGGCTAGATCTCTGCCCTCTCCACCAACCACCAAATATTCTCTCTTTTCAAAATTAACTTTTTGACCTCCCATGATGTAAACATCAATGACTTTCTTCATCATAAAATCAGTGTTATCCCAGTCCTGAGCAATTATAACTTTATCATCAGCAAACAGTAGGCATGAATGAGAGTCTCCCATGAATCCCAGTCTCCTCCAGTCCCATAATTCCACAAAGCTTTTTAATGTGTCTGCACTGTAATGTTGATCTTAACCCACTCATGCATATGGGCCTCATATGAAGACACATAAAAATGTGTCTTCATCATTTTTAACATATACAGGGCACAAATTTAGCAAAATTAATGAATTCATGATAATACTGTAAGATTTTAAGTAGCCTCCAAAACATTTTGCCACCTTCATGATATTTATCTTTTATACTCTTTCAAAGAAATCTTTCTGTTACTTTTACACAGTTCAGCTTTCCTAATATTTTTAAATTTGAGCATACAGTTAACTTGAGAGGTAATTTCCTTTGATACTCGCAGAATTTTAGTATACTGTTTGTTTATGATTAAGTACTTGTTCTTATCCTTCTCAACACTAGATTATGGATGCTTCCTATTTCATATCCTCCATACAGTCTTGTGTCTGGGACCAAATCTGAAGACAATACAATCATCAATAACATAATTCGTAAACTTTTTCTTGTTGTATGTGTGGGTTTATATTTCTTTTCTCTCTCTCTCTCTCTCTCCACACAAATTTATGCACAATTTCTATATTGAAATACGATGTTAATAATGACTGTTCCATGTTGTCCTGAGTAACAATTGTTATTATTATTAGCTCTGCCTTTTTCTCAAAATTTTCTCAAAACATTATATTTGTGGAATCGATTTCTTATTCTGTTGTTTATCATTGTCATCAAATGCCTGATGTATACTCCCAAGGAGTGACAGGATATTATGATAGCACTACATGCAACATTTATATTATTTAACTTCATATCAACAATTTTTCTCCAAAAATGTTCTTCTGTGTCTTTTTCCTGCCATCTTAGTATCGAACACCATTTTGCTAAAGTTTCCTTTCCTTTCCCATTAGGTTTAAGTGACTATACCACTTGAGATTAGCTCTGCTCACACATCTCCAGATTCTAACTTTATCAAATATCTTCATTTTTTAATATAATTGTGCTGCTGACACCATCTGTTCACTTTATTATTATTATGCAGTCAAAAGACTCATCACAGGAGGTCCTTCCTAAGAAACACAGTCTATCAAGCCTCATCGTGGGAGGTCCCTCCTAGGAAACACAAAGTCTATCATACTTAAACTCATTGACCATTCTCGCTCTCACCACTCTATCAGGCAATGCATTCCATGGTTCAACTACCCTCCATGCAAAGAAACCACTCTTCACCCTCTTGCTCACAGTTTCCTTTCGTACCTTCCAGGGATGGCCCCTTATCATCACACCTTCCCACTGTTCAACCAAGTGAAAGAACTCCCCAGTGTCAACCCTGTAACCACCTCTCAACAGTTTAAAAGTCTCAATCATATCACCTTTCCTTCTTCTTCTATCCACCAAACTCTGCAGTCTACATTCCCTCAGCCGATCCTCATAACTAACATTATACAGTCCTGAAACCATCTTTGTTATCCACCTTTGTACCCTTTCCACAGTTAATTTATCCCCTTCAAATCCTGGGGACCAAATCTGAGAACAATAGTCTAAGTGTCTGATCAGAGTCTTAATAAGCGGAATGATAACTCTTTTATTTCTGCAGGTCAGTGTCCGTCTCATTATTGCAAAATTTACCTTCACCACCTTTGCAATATGTCCCCTAAATTTCAGGTTTCTATCAATCATCAACCCCAGATCTCTTGTCTTTCCTACTTCCTCCAGTATGCAGAGTCCCATTGATGTGTCCCAAACCTCAAGACCTTACATTTTTGCTGCATTAAACTGATATTCCCATTCATTTGCCCATCTATCTAGCTTTTTCAAATCCTCTTGCATGGCTACCACATCTGCACTATTACTAATAACCCTTCCCAGCTTCACATCATCCGCAAACAACTGAATATCCCCCTGCAATTTACTGACAATGTCATTGATATAAAGGTTAAACAATATAGGTCCCGGTATTGAGCCCTGTGGGAACCCACTTGTAACCCTCTGCCCCCTTGAAACTACCTCACCATACACAACTCTGTGATACCTATCAACAGGCCGACGCTACCATTTAGGCAAACTAGGCAACCGTGTAGGGCACAAGCCATGAAGGGGCGCAAAACGTCAAGCTATGCTTTATTCATACTTTACTAAAATATCAAAATTAAATAGTGATATATGATTTAGGTATCGATTCTTTTTCCTTATCCCTCACACATCACACTATTTTATTATTTAACTCATGGTTCTTTTTTGTTCCTTACCTAAATGATTTGAACTTACTGCTATTTAAGATTCAGTTAAGATAAATATTTTAAATTGTTAACATTTTAAAATATTAAATTTTGGTATTTTATAACTTTTTTTTGTAAATGAATTATAACAGAGAATTTTCAAATTAATTAAAAAAGAAAATAAAAAAAGCCCTATTAATTTAACCTGAAAGACAATTTTATTTTGTTTAATGTCAATTAGAAACATTTTAGTTTATGAAATAAAGGGCACTTGTAAACTTTGCCTAGGGAGCAAAATAACCTGGCACCGACAGTGCCTATCGGACAGCCAATCCTGAATCCAGTTGACCAACCTGACATCCAAACCCATGTGCTGTAACTTAAATATCAGCTTATCATGTGGCACCCTGTCAAATGCCTTCGCTAAGTCTAAGAAAATGGCAGTATATGCCTTTCCCTCATCTACTGCTCTTGTAATTTTATTATAAAAGGCTAGCATATTGCTGAAACAAGAGTGTCCCTTCACAAATCCATGTTGACCCTCACAGATAACGTTACCCTCATCTGCCCAATGCTGTATACGGTCCCTAACTAATTTCTCCAAGATCTTAACAACCACTGATGACACACAAACTGGCCTATAATTAGACACTTCCAGTCTGCTGCCACCCTTATGCAATGGCCTTTCCCTTAGCCAGACTTTCATTGAAAAGCCAGGTCAAAGGAGCTGTCAGTCATTTAGCACATTCTCTCAAAACTTGTCATGAAATACCATCCAATCCCACAACTTTACCGACATTCAGAGTACAGTATTTGGAACACACTCAAACTTGCCCTATCCCCGTAGTATTAAAATTTACTCCTTCAGGATGAAATACTCCAATAAAGTGTTCATTGAAAATTCCACTATGTCCTCTGCATCAGTCACTCTAGTCCCATTTTTATCCCACAATGTCATTCTTCCACATGGCCACATAGCTAAAAAATTCCCTAGAATTTTCTTTGGATGTTAGGGCCAATCTCTTCTCATATTCCAGTTTCGCCTTCCTTACTATACTAGTCACTCTCCTGGCCTGTGTCTTATATTCTTCATGCATCTTCTCTTCACCTGTCTCCTTATTTCTCTTCCATAGCCTCTTTTTCGCATGCAATTCCTGTTTAATATTGTTTGTCATCCACTTTACTCCAAATTGTATCCTCCTCTTCACTCGTGGAATACAGCTTACTGTTGCTGGTACCAAATACAAATATTCCTTCACAATTTCCCAAGCACTAATGATATCCCATCCTTCCAATTCCTCCCTCCATGAAACTTCCCCAAGTTGATGTCTAAGACTATTATAATCACCTGCCTTATAATTCCACATACGTTCCCATCTCTTTGATACTCCTGCATGTCTATTTATCTTCCAAGTCAAAACCATAGGGTCACTCTCTCCAGCCGGTGGGAGAGATGTCATCTCAGTTATTATCAACTCTTCTGATGCTATGACCAAATCCAAAACTCTTGAACCTCTTGTTCCCTCTATTACATGTTGCCTAAGACATTTGTCCCTCAAGAATTCTAGAAATTCCATTCCCTTATTGCTACATGCATCTTTTTCTCCCCAATTTATACTGCTGTAGTTAAGATCTCCCATAGCAATCATTCTTCTTGCACTTGCCAAACTCAACTGTCTAAACATCTCCTGGTCCCCACCCTCTGTGCTCTTTGGTCTGTAGCAACACCCCACTAAATATCCTGTCTTTCTCACCTCTACCTCACACCATATGCTTTCAAAATCATTAGTGTCACTGCCTTCCAATGCCTCCACTCTTAGAGGACATAAGTCGTCACTTAACCTAAGCAGTACTCCACCACCATGCTTTTCTTTCCTATCCTGCTGAAAAACGCTGCACCCAGCTACTTCTGTTCCTGCTTTCCAGTAAGTAACGAGCGATGAATGAGTGGAATGGAGTGCATTGCTGGAGCAGATAGTGAATGCTCTAATACTAAATGTATGCAAGACAGTGTGATAATGTATTGTGGTGTGTGTGTGTGCACGCGCGCATGCATGTTGGGGGGGGGGGGGTATTTGGCTTCATGTGATGAACCTTTTGACTTTATGGAAGTCTGGAGACAAAACTACTATTATGCATGTTGTCATTTGCTTCCAAGAGTCTACGTAGCTCAGTCTATACTGACTGAGCTACGGAGTCCTTTGGTCGGAAAGACCTTGGTTCAGTTCCCATTCATGGCGTGAGGAACCTTTAGCTGGTCTCTTTTGACTAAAGGTGAGTTAGTTGGGCTCATATGATTGTCTCATGTGGATTTTTCACCTGGAAACTCTGGTTTTTTCATCCCTCAGAACAGGCAAACCAGCCCGTGAGCATACACACGGATCTAGTCATAAAATACATACTTAATACCTGATTAGGAGGGTTCAACCAGTTCTAAGGAACAGAAGAACCCCATACAAATTTTATAAAAAAATGCTTCCTAAAAGTACCAACATGAATGATAATGAACAAAGTAAGCTTGCATACAGGAATTCCAGTGAGAAGTAAACCAAGAGATTAATTCTCTGTCTGCAAACTGGTCAGTTACTTGCAGAACAAAATATACAAAAAAGGTTTTAGTTTTATCTTACTGAAAAAACATGAAGGATGGAATTGTAGCAATCTTGATTCTCATCGGTATATCCTGGACATTCTCTGTTTACATGGCAAAGAAAAATTTTCAGACATGTAATTATCATAATATACTGTCAAATTTGTTTTCATATTCATCTTCTTCCATTCTTCATTCATTTTCCAGAATGAATATATATATTTATATTTTTGCAAAAGGAATAGATTTCACTTGAGATCCTATCATTTTCTTTGAATATATCCAAATTTTTACTTTGAATGCATGTAAAATTAAAAATAGCAAAACTATAGACTTTACTATTTATGGTTTGGTATCATGCCACTTAAAAAAAACATAGATTTCAAATAAAAAAGCCTCTAAGGGACTTATTTATCTATCAGACCTCGATATGCATATGGATTACTGTGCTTAGGTCTGGTTAGCTGGGTTTCTTGGGGATGAGGAAGTGGTGAAGAGGGTCCAGAGTCAAGTGACCAAGATTGTGAGTAGTCTGTGAAATGTTCTTTGTGCTGATAGAGTGATGGTTTGTGGGTTATAAAAGTTGGTTGCTAGGTGGAAATAGAGAAGATATGATAGAAACATTTACGTTACTAAAGAGTTTTATAGGATTTATGCTAAGCAAATATTTCAGCACTCAGCTAGAGGGAGGTGGGAGGGAACAAGGGATCATCCCTAGAAATTAAGTGGGCATGGTTAGCAAGAGGATGAGGACTAGATGGAGAGTGGTGAATGAGTGAAATGGGGTTATCAAGCTGTTGTAAGTGCTTTGTCCATCAGAGATACAATAATAGATATATGGAAATCGTACAATGAGCGTTCGGACTCTATAAAGACTCCTTTGCAATAATAATAATAAACCTATGTTTTTAATTGGTTTGCTTGTCTGCTTATCTGTGTTTTTTTTATTTTCTGGGACATACCCTTTCATTATTAACTCATCAATTGTGATTTTGAAGCCATGTATGCTGTTTGTGATTTAGTTATTTTTTAAATAAAATATATCACATAATTATATTATCTATATTGCATGTTTTATTAATTAAGAAAAAATATACCTATTAATTATTTCAGGGAGGTATGGAGGATGGAGATTATTTAGCAGCTTTCTTTCATCTTGTCCTGCCCGTTGCATATATGGTAAATCGCATTTTGTTTTATTACTAATAAAATTAAACACAGTTGTTCAAATTTAAAAAATTAATAATTACAGTTATTCAATATTTTTTTAAAAATCTTGTTTATTAATTTTTTATTATTTCTAACAAGTAATCAAAAGTTTGTGCATTTTTAGGATAAAATGAAAGCATCCCAAAAAATGAACAAGAAAACACTAACATGTATTTTTTTAAAAAAAACATTTAATACATGTAAAAGAAACTAGAAATTAGAGTGGCATATTTGTGAATAGAGAAACTACATCAAAAGAAACCATAATTTCACTGAAGATCTTTAATTTTCTCTTTGAAATCAATGCTGCTTTTGTGAGCTGATTTCCTTGAGGATGTGTTAACTTGTTTAAATAGTAAATATACTTACAAATAAAAGGAAGAACAGCCATAGACAGTCCTATTTCACTGGCTTTGGCAGATTACTTCATGGAACATCTGGAAAACAAAACCAATTTTTCACTACCATTTTTCCTCAACCTCCTGTCTGCTTCACAGTTTGGTCCCATGTTGAAGCAGAATTGCTTCAATTTCTAGGCAAAAACAAATTCCATGCACACTCCGCATCAAATTTTCTATTGAAGGTAAATATAACAACAGCCTTTCCTTTCTGGATACTTGAATAATCTGCACTACACACAATATTAAATATTCTGTTTATATGAAACCTGCCTGGCAGATCCACCCATCTTCACACCATTATCCATCACAAAAAACAGGTATTATCAAAATCTTATTCATAGAGTTTGCACAATTTTTTCTTAAAATTCCATTCTATTAGGAGACTTAAATAAAATACGAATCACTTTTATGACTAATGAATATCATCAGAGCCACAGCCAGACTACTGTCTGATGTTAAAAAGATGTCCATTCTCTACTTTAAAGGAACTTCTGAACAAATAGCATGAACGTTTTGCAAATATAATCTATATGATCAGCTCAGACATTATCTTCTTTCCTACCATTTTTGAAGGATAAATTGCAACCTATATCCTTGCCTGGCTTGTTAAGTGCCCTACCTGTCCACTTTGTTACTTTAGACAGGCTGATCGTTCTGCTAAGATAATTATTATTAACATCTGACCTCCATGGAGTCAGAGACTCATCGTGGGAGGTACACACTATTGTACACAATGCTCATCCAACTATGCCTTATGCTGATTCAATGTGCCTACATTCAGAACACACTCAGGCAGTGCATTCCACTCACCAACCATTCTCCATGGAAAGAACCTTCTCTTCACTCCTCTACTCACCAATCTTATACAATTTCCAGTGATGGCCTCTTGTTCTCCAACCCTCCCCTCTCCCATTCTATGAAAAATCTCTTCCATGTCAACCTGATAACAACCCCTAACTAGCTTATATGTCTCAATTCTATCCCCTTCCTCATCCTCATACTCCACATTCCAACCACTGACCACCTTTGTAAATCTTCTCTGGACCCTTTCCAGCATATTCTCATCACCATGAAAACCTGGTGACTAAATCTGTCCACATTAGAAGTAAACCCATACATCTGTGCAGATTACACTAAGACCACTTAAAATGTTTAGAATCAGGTTTTGGCTTTGCTTCCCATGTCATACATTAAACATAGAGTTCTTTGGAATCAAATCTAGATTTTGCACTTCATTACCTTGAAATTCAGTCATCTGTTCCTTGAAACCATGCACAACTCTGCAATATTGTCCTAATTTTTAACCAATCAGATTGTATGGCTGTCTTGAAGTTTTGGGAAGTAATTGCACTGACCATTCATATTTTTTTTAATCAGTTAGTAAACTTTGAATTATAGAGCTTTGCTTGGTTCTTTTGAATTCTAATTGTGCATTCTCCTGTCCACTTAACATGAGTTGCTGTGTGACTCATTCTGGTGATTCATATTTTTTGAATGCTGCAACCAGTTTTATATACTGTCCATTAAAATGATATTCATGTTATAATGAGTGAAAAGTTTTTGGTCACCTTGCAAAAAAAAAAGTTATAAGTAATCACATGTTTCCATCTAATAGTATCGCAGTATCGACCAACTTTCAGGGTGCTTGCAGGACATGAACTCGTTGTCTATTTCCTGCAAGTCCTACTGCTTTGTAAGAGAATCCAGGGAATGTTCACAAGCAATCACATGAAATATCACTGTGTGATAGATATTTTGAAACCCCTATATCTCTCACGAATGTTGCATTGACTGTCACAGAAAACATAAATTAACCAAGAACAATAATATATATAATAAAGTTGAATTATGAACCATGTATATCATAATACTATAAACATTGGCTTATCAGTTTACTTCCTGTAGTGCTACAACATTGGTTATTAATTCATTTCCCATTATAACAATTAATTGAAAAGATGAAAATCAGTGAAACTACCATTGTTTGATAGATTTGTTGAAATCTATAACTATTACATAGATATTGTATTATTGTCACAGAAAAACGTAAATTAATCTAGAACAAAAATCAAATATTTTACTACTGAAAAAAAAAAAATCTTATTTCATCGCAAAAAGAAATTGCAAGCTTATGCAGACTCCTTCACAGGTGAAAATGTGAGCTCAAGCAAACCAAGAAATGATTAGTGTGTGGTATGGAAGGATGGAGCATGAAAGAAAGAGTAAATAGGAAAAGCATAAAAGTGTGAGAGACTGGGAGAAAAAAGATAATATTGTAAGGGAATTCGATGATAAGAGGTGTACTTAATGAAAAGGGACAAAGCATGTTTTCCAGGTGCAAAGATAAAGGATGTTAGTGATGCTGTAAGTATGCAGACGAATGGAGCGAACGAGTGATTGTATTGGCTGCCACAAATGATTTGAAAGGTGTGAAATATGCAATGAGAGAACATATGAAAGAGTTGTTAGTGGAAGCGAAAATGAAGATCAAGAAAGTTAAGATTGTGAGTCTGCTGCCTCGGTATGATAAGAAGAAAACATTGTGGAGGAAATATGAAGAAAAAAGTGATCAGCATAATCATGAACATTATAGAGTGCAAGCAAGAAGGGTGACTAGTATAGTAAGAAAGGCCAATTCAAACTATGAGAGAGAATTAGCCAAACAGACCAAAGTAAACCTAAAAGAATTTTTCTCTGTGTTGTATTTGGTCACTTCTTAAATATTAAACTGGAGCTTTATATTGGCTTTATTAGTTGACCAGAGATTTTTGTAAAATATATACAAGAATTGTCTACATGTTTCACCAGTGGTTCTGTCTGGCTTCTTCAGGACATGTGTAACCCTACATGGAACTAACGTTTGCTAGTAAAAAAGAAGAATGGAACAGTCAAATAAATTAAAACAATGCATAACATCATAAACATGGAACGTGGTGTATCAGTCATTGTTTATTGAGCATGTTAATATAGTTTTTAGCGAAATGGAAAAGCCTAATAAACGAACTTATTAGGCTTTTCCAGATGTCTTTCAGAATCATTCCTTTGGAAAGCCTGGAAATTCGAAAAAAAAAAACATGTAGGAGATGTGAACAACAACAGAACAGATACTTCAGGATTAGCCCATCACTTCTCAATCTCTAACCACAACATCGATTGGGATAAAAGCTCCTTGGCTTTTATAGAGATGGCTTTTATGACTTTTATATAGAAGAGGATTTTCAATGTAGAAACTTCAAAGACGCCACCGTTGTACTCCACTCTGAAGAAAATGTAAACAGAAATCAAGGAATGATTCTGAAAGACATCTGGAAAAGACTAATAAGTTCACTTAGCTTACCAGAAACAAATAAACAAATAAATAATGACTGATACACCATGTTCCATGCTTATGATGTTACGTGTCATTTTAATTTATTTGACTGTGAAACTCCATTCTTCTTTTTTACTAGCAAACGTTAGTTCCATGTACTGTTACACATGTCCTGAAGAAGCCAGACAGAACTGCTGGTGAAACTTGTAGACAATATTTGTATATATTTTACAAAAATCTCTGCTCAACTAATAAAGCCAATATAAAGCTCCAGTTTAATACTAAAAGAGTTTTTTCATTATGTAGCAAGTAAGAGGAAAAATGACTATGGTAGAATGACTAAAGAATGCTAATGGTACGAAAGGCGACTGAATCAAAAGAAATAGTTGAGTTGCTGGGTGGTCATTTTGCAAAGGTGTATCATCCAGGTGATGATTTTATAGTTGCTGATATTACAGAGATGCATATCAACATTGAAGTAGATGAACAGGAGGTGTTCAGCATATTAAACAATATGAATGTGAACACAGCAGTGGGATTGGATGGTATATCAGCCTGTGTACTACATGAATGTGCAAGAAAATTGGCATTGCCTCTGATGATGTCTCAGCCTCAGGCAGGGTTCCAAGGGAGTGGAAAGAGGGTAAGATAGCACCATTGCATAAAGGTGCTCCAAAACAGAGAGGTAGCAAACTACAAACCAATTAATATATCAAGAGTGGTTGTTAATTGGAAAAGTTGGTGAGAGATAAAAATACAACAGTGAGTGGATAGCCGGCCTGTTTGGCCGAATGGTTAGCATATCTGCTCTCCTGCCAAAAGGCTGCAGATTCAAATCCTGTCATGGGCATGGTGGATGTTTGTGATTGTCTGTAAAAATAGTAGTGGTGGTGGTGGGCAGTAGATAGCATTGGTGTGGGGTTCGCTGTAATTGGTGGATATTGAGTAGTGGTGGAGATGGAGAGTTGTAGAGTAGGTGCCCTCTTTTAATGAATCTTTGGACTCCTTGGAGGTGTCACATAATAATAATAATATTAGAGATGTGATACTCTATAGTGGGCAGAATGGCTTTGTAAAGGATAGGTCCTGTCTTAGTAACTTATTCACATTTTATAATAAATGTGACAGGGGAATTGGATAAAGGTAATGGCTACACTATGATACTGCTTGACTTTGCCAAGACATTTGACAGAATACCACTTGGTAAACTATTACAAAAACTGGAGCAAATGGGAATGGATATGAGGCTAGTAGTATGGATAGGGGAGCGGCTGACAGACGTATACTAGGGAATAGTATACGGTGGAGTGGAATCTAGTAGAATGGTGGTGACTAGTGGAGTACCTCAGGGTTTGATATTAGAGCCACCACTCTTTAATTTGTATATCAGTGACATAGGGAAAGATTTAAAAGGGAATATTCAGTTGTTTGCTGATGATGCAAAACTGGGGAGAGCAATATAATAAAAGGTGATGTAGATATCCTGCAGGATGACTTAAATAAATTGGCATTGTGGGTAAAGGATAATGATTGTCAATTTAATGTTGCAAAATGTAAGGTTATGCACTTTGGGTTGAAAAGTTGCGTATGGTGTATCATATTGATGTTATTGGTTTGCAGGAAATTAATGAAGCTAGGGACTTGGGGATAATGCTGGACAAAAAGTTGAAGTTCAAAGGGTATATTGAAAAAGTTGGTAAAATAGCTCAATAAATTACTTGGATGTTGAAAAACATACTAACAAGTAAAGATAAGGAAGTCATCATCTCTCTTTATAAGGCTGTGATTTGGCCATATCTTGACTACTGCACACAGGTTTGGTCACCTGGGATTTTAGGGGACTAAGAGGTGGTCAGAAAGATTCAGAGGTGAGTGACCAAGATGGTGACAGGTGTGGAATACTCCCTATGAGGATAGGTTGAACGTTTGTGGATTACAAAGTTTAGTTGGTAGGCAGAAAAGAAGAGACATGATAGAAACTTTTAAGATATTAAAGTGGTTTTATAAAATTGATGCAAGTGAAATTTTTCAATATGCAACAGATAGTCAGAGAACTAAGGGCCATCCATGGAAGTTGTGTAAGAGCATGGTTAGTAGGAATGTGCAGACCAGATTTTTTGTGTAGAGAGTGGTAAGTGAGTGGAATGTATTGCTAGAATTGGTTGCGAGTTCCCTGATAGTGACTGGATTCAAGGAGAGATATGATAGGATTTGTGTGTATGATGGTTGATTTGGGTCTCCCGCAATTAGTCTCCAGACTCCATGGAGATGCCGTAAATAATAATAATAATAATAATAATCTTTTATGTTAGGATCAATGGCCAAGTAATTTGACATAGAAACCTAATTAATTATGATGAAGTTAATCCTATCTGTGTATAGTGTGCTATGTCTATAAATTGCATATATTCTCTTGGCTGATATGTGTGTCTGGAAAGTTTTAAGGAGGAAAAATGCTACCACCTCTCTATGAGACTTAACTCACCTTTAGTTGAAAAGTTGGGGACTTGGGTTTGACTCACATCCTAGATGGGATTCAAACCCAGATCTTCCCTTCCAAAAGGCATTGTCATTACTGGTTGAGCTGGAAAGATGCAGCTTGGGGGATTTTCAAAAACTATCTAGTAGATGCAATGTTTAAATGTATTCCAAGGGTGAGAAGGTTAAATAAGGTAGGTGTGAAATGGATGAATAAAGAGATTAAGCATGCGATACAGAGAAAAAGGGCTTATGGAGGCAGCATAAGAGAAGTGGAAATAACCAATTCCATGAGGACTACAAAGACCAGGCAAGGCGGGTGACTTGGTTGGTGAGGGTAGCTAAAGTGAGGTATGAACATCAGTTAGCTAATGAAACCAAAAAGAATCCTAAGGAGTTCTTTTGATATGTAGCCAGCAAAAAAAAGAATGATTATGGAAGGATGACATTGTTGGAGAAAATGGTATAAAGACAGCTGTTGTAGAAGGTGTGGTGGAGATACTTAATGAGCAGTTCATAAAGGTCTTTCAATCTTGTGAATTTGATTTCATGGAGAGATTGAGAGCAGTTGATGATGGAGAAAAGAGACTGACTGTAAGTGAGCAAGAGGTGTATTGGGAGTTGAGCAAACTAGATGTAAATAAGGCTGTGGGACTTGATAATATATCACCACATATCCTGAAGGAATGTGCCAGGGAGTTGACACCGGCGTTGACATATTTTTTTAATGTGAATCTTGCACTGGGTCAAGTTTCCTCAGGAGTTCAGGAGGGCAAGATTGTGCCACTTCATTAAGGAGGTGATAGAACTCAAGCATCAAACTATAAGCCTATCTGTGTGTCAGGTGTTGTAATTAAGTTGTTGGAGAATCTTTTGAGAACTAGGATCCATAATTGGGTTGACAACAATGGTATTATCTTTGATGGACAGCATGGATTTGCTAAAGGGAGGTCATGTTTTAGTAATCTACTTATGTATTACAATAAGGTGACTGCTTCCTTGGACAGAGGAGAAGGATGCACAGTAATATAGTTAGATTTCACATAGGCTTTTGATAGTCATACCACACGAAAAGTTGATAGTCACTAGAGTGGATGGGGTTGGATATTGGATTGGAGACTGGCTATCTGATAGGTATCAACAAGTTGTGTATGGGGGAGCAATATCTAGGAAAAGGAAAGTTACTGGTGGTGTGCCTCAGGGGTCTGTTTTAGGGCTGTTACTGTTTAATTTGTATATTAATGATATTGGTGAAGATTTGGATGGAGATATTTAGTTGTTTGCAGATGATGAAAAGTTGGGACGAACCATGAAGAGTAGAGAAAATGTTGTGACCTTATAAGACTTGAATAAATTGAGCGATTGGGCATGGGAATGGGGATGTGAGTTCAATGTTGCAAAATGTAATGTTTTAAAATTTGGAAAACAAAGATGGGATGCAGAATTTATGCTTGGTGAGGATATATTGTTGGAGGTGGAGGAAATAAGAGATCTTGGGGTGATACTGGATAAGGATCTGAAATTTAGGGGACAATTTAACCAAAATTGTGAAGATGACACAAAGGCTTCTGGGAATGATGTGGATGACACTGACGTGTAGAAGTAGGGAGATTCTTGTTCCATTGTATAAGGCTTTGATTAGGCCACACACTGACTATTGTGCCCAGATTTGGTCACCTGGTTTTCAGAAGGACGAAGAGATGTTGGAAAGGGTCCAGAGGCGACTGACTAAGGTAGTTTCTAACCTCTGGAATGTCGAGTATGAGGAAAGATTGAGAAGTTGCAACTTACAGGGTCTGGTGGACAGGAGGAAGAGGGGAAATATGACAGAAACCTACAAGTTAGTAAGGGGTTGTTATAGGATCAATGCTGGAGAGGTTCTACAGAAAATAGTGGGAGATCAGGGGAGAACCAGAGGTCATCCCTGGAAACTGTATAAAGAGGGTGTGAGTAGGAGAGTAGGTGAGTCTGCATGGAAAAAACCTGTTTTTCATGCTCAACTCTGCATGAAAAACAGGTTTTTTCCATGCATAGTTGAGCCTGATTGGAATGCCTTGCCTGTGGTGTCTGCAGAGAATTTGAATGTGTTTAAAGCATAGTATGATAAACGGACCTCCCAGATGAGTCTTTGACTCCATGGGGTTTTTGGGTAATAATAATAATAATAATAATACTGAATAGTTTGCTGCAGTGAATTTCTTTAGAACAGTGTAGTACTTTGATCAGGACTTTTCAGTAGTATTTTATAGTGAGTGAGTTAGTTACTAAGAAACGAAGACATAAGGAAACAACTAAAACAAGAAATAAGAATAATAGACAAAATCCAAGAAAGAAGACTGCGATGGTTTGGCCATGTGACCAGAATGGGAACAGAAAGACTACCATCTAAAGCCCTGAATGCAATGATGGAAGGTAAAAGATCCAAAGAACGGCCCAGAATTAGATGGATAGACAAAATAAAAGAGGACCTGAAAACCAAATCACAACAAGCAACACCAAACTGGACAGAATTGACAGAACTACTGACATAGCATTTTGAAGAAGTTGTCGTTGTACTTTAATTTTACTAGTTCCCTTTTGGGTTTTTCCATAAAAAAAGAAAATAAATAATAGCTGAAGTTTTAGTAACACTAAGCTTCTGACTCTTTTGGACATTGTATTTTCTATAAATTGTATTGTCTGTATTCTCTATAAATTCAGAAGCTTTGAGATCTATGTGGGAGTCTAGTGATGAGGCAATCTAAAAATGCCATGTTGTTATTTGTTTAGTTCATGCATTATTGGCCAAGAGAACTTGTTCCTGCTATGGTAGAAAGAGTATGGTAAAAAAAAAGCAAGTTGATTATACTATTTTCTCATTCATTTTCATGAAAAGCACATAAACCAGGACACAGAGTAATATATCCCTCATATTGTAGCATTTCTCTGAGTCCTTGTTTTTTACTTTTCATGAAAGTTAGTTGTAAAATACTGTAGTCTATTTGTAAGTGTCTCTGAACTGGGTATCAGTACACAGTGGTAAATATAAGATCACTGTATGACCTAAAAAAAACTTTGAATCTTTCATTACAATATAAAACAAACTGCAATATTATAGGGATCCCAAAACTGCTCTAAACTGATACTGATGAAGGTTGCATATTGGAAGAAGCTGCTTTGCTAAACAGCAAGAATCTGCTAGAGGAAAAGAACTAAGACCCTATGTTAAGATGATATATAAGCACATGGTTTTTTTCAACCTTATGCATGAAATATTTAATTTCAATATTTCATCTCAGTCATTCAGACATCGTCAGGGAGTACAGTATGAGATGTAACATGCACACAAAGACAACACAGAATGAAGTGAAACACATGGATAAAAGACTAGAGTTCTAACTAGGTGGGATAGCCTGTGATGTAAACTGTGATCTCGAAGTATTAGTATTTCCCATATTTTGGTCAGTTAAATGCAACTGTATTTATTCAAATTAAGCTAATTTCTGAGAGCAGATTCTAAAAACAGTCTTTCTCTTCTAAATTTACTGTGATTGAGCATGGTGGTCTTTTTCCAGTTGGTTCTATGAGCTGTAACCAAAGCATGATCTGCAAGGCCCAATTAACCATAGGCATAACGGTGTATTTTTTATGTTCTTCTATGCAGATGTTGGCTGATCTTCCTGTCTGTCCATAGTAGGCTAATTTACAGAACAAGAAACTTTTTATTCTCCAGGAATTGAAAGAGGAGGGATTTTGTCTTTAATGGAGTGGATAAAGGTAGCGGTTTCAAGTGGGGCTTGACTGCCGTGCAGATGTGTATTTCTTTAAGATTCTGGCTATTTTTTCTAAGTACCTTGGAGAGGGTCACAGATTGGGAGAATGATTGATTAAAACTTGAGCTTTTTCTTGGTTTTATTTGTTGACCAGATATTTGTAAATGATATGCATGAATTGTCAACAAGTTTCACCAGCTATTCTGTCTGGCTTCTTCAGGACAAGTATAACGGTACAAATTAACGTTTGCTAGCAAAAAAGAAGGATGGAGTAACACAGTCAAATAAATTAAAACAGACGCGTAACATCATAAGCATGGAACGTGGTGTATCAATGATTGTTTATTGAGCACGTTATATAGTTTTTAGCGAAATGAAATTCTGGTAAGCTGAGTGAACTTATTAGGCTTTTCCAAATGTCTTTCAGAATCATTCCTTGATTTCTGTTTAGATTTTCTCCAGAGTGGAGTACAACGGCGGCGACTTTGAAGTTTCTACGTCGAAAATCTTCTATATAAGGCATGGAGCTGTTATCCCAATCGATGGTGTGGTTAGAGATCGAGAAGTGATGGGTTAATCCTGAAGTATCTGTTCTGTTGTTGTTCATGTCCCCTATATGTTCTTTTTTTCGAATTTCCAGGCTTACATTTTACATTTACAATTGCATAGGGCAAACATCAAGAAGCCTGGAAATTTGAAAAAAAGAACATGTAGGGGACGTGAACAACAAAGAACAGATACTTCAGGATTTGCCCATCACTTCTCGATCTCTAAGCACACCATCGATTGGGATAACAGCTCCATGCCTTATATAGAAGAAGATTTTCAATGTTGAAACTTAAAGAAGCCGCAGTTGTACTCCGCTCTGAAGAAAATCTAAACAGAAATCAAGGAATGATTCTGAAAGACATCTGGAAAAGTCTAATAAGTTCACTCAGCTTACCAGAATTTCATTTTGCTAAAAACTATATAACGCGCTCAAGAAACAATGACTGATACACCACGTTCCATGCTTATGATGTTACGTGCCATTCTAATTTATTTGAATGTGTTACTCCATTCTTCTATTTTACTAGCAAACGTTAGTTCCATGAACCATTACACATGTCCTGAAGAAGCCAGACAGAACCGCTGGTGAAACTTGTAGACAATTCTTTTATATCATTTACAAATATCTGGTCAATGAATAAAACCAAGAAAAAGCTCAAGTTTTAATATTGAAGTGACCAAATACAAAACAAAAAAGAATGATTGAGTATTTTTAGTTACTGTGGGAACTTTATGTAGCCATTAGATAAGAAGGTATGTTGTATTTGATTAAGTTCTGCTGCAAGAAAGAACTCAGTAGAACAAAGATTATAGGCTCTGTTGGTTTGTGTTTTAATGAAATCATATTGTTTGGGGGAAGGGGGGTGATGGGAAAGTTTGAGAATGTATCTTCCTGTGTGAGTGGGTTTTCTGTATACTGAAAAGGAGAGGCTACCATTGGGTAAACATGTTACCAAGGTGTCTAGAAAAGCTAAACTATCATTACTATCACTTAAAGATAAACCACCAGGCATCCCCACAGAAAAAATGGATACTTTGGTATCCTCTGAAAGTAACTTGAACTTACCCATTGATCCTGATACATCTAATGATGTATTGGATATTTTTCCAAAGGAAGAGATGGACACTGGTAGTCTATACTTCCCAAAATCTAACGAGAAATATCAACTGACAAGAGTAAGTCCTCAAACTCTCAGAAATCAGTCAAGTCTATGAAGCCTAAACAGTAGGAAAATTTTTGCAATGGTACTGTTATGGGTTTCACCAGAATATCAATGATATCAAGATTTTGCTGCAGAAACACAAACCTTTCTGTTTCTGTCTGCAGGAAACATATTTAAGATCCACTGAGGACCCTAGGAATTTCACTGTTGTATGCAAGACAGAAATGGAGGTGGTTCTGCTCATAGCTATCCTAGTGGACAGTCACACTCCTTTCCATCATGTACAGCTAATACTCCTCTGGAAGTGGTAGCGATTCACTTATTAGTTGAATTTCTTATTACAGTATGTTCAATTTATTTACCACTATGCTGAGTTAAATGAGATCGATCTTCATTACCTTATCTTGCAACTGCCTGAATTCATAATTCTTATGGCTGCCTTTAACTCGGCATTAGTGAGGTGGCGGTGTCACCTTACTAATGCCGAGGTTAATGGGCACTGCACTCTGTGGAGTAGTGCCAACACAAGTGGATGAGATTATATCATTGAATGAATCCTTGACAATAATGACCTCTCCCTTTTGAATAATAGGGAGAGGAGACTCAATACTTTCTTTCATATGCCCACCTACCCATATTCTGTAATGGATCTTATAATCTGCACTCCTGCCATTTTTCTACTGCTCAAGTGGGATGTTCAAAGACAACATCTAAGGAAGTGGTCATTTTTCTAGTATTTGCACATCTTCACATGAGCCATGTCCTCCTTCATGGATGCCCATTTAGAAAATGGACCAGGCTGACTGGAATACCTTTTCCCATCTTGTAAAATTTAATGTGTTGATAGTCATTCAAACACCTACCAATGAAGCAGTAAAATATGTAACAGATTGCATTGTCCAGGCAGCAACAGCCTCAATTCCAAAAACATCATCTTGATTTCCACTCAATCCAAAGCCTTGTTAAAACCCAGAATGCCAGCCAGCAAAAAAATCAACACAGAGTGGGAGTATATTTCATAGATGCTCCACTACATAACCTTAATAGCTTTTAAGCATACTCAGGCCACAGTATGGTTTGCGAGACATCGGAGTCAAAAACAATCTTGGATCCAATTTACCTCACAAATTAATGAAACAACCAGTACAAAAATTGTAAAGGATAAAATCCAGAAAATGAAAGCTAGTACAGAACACACTATTTGTCTACCTTAGACCATAATGGATGTGTTGTTGCTGATCCCAAAGCTATTGCAGACACTTTGGGAGAAAATGTTGCCAGAATGTCAACAACAGCTTCATATCCTTCTGAATATGAAGCTTTTTAATATTGAAAGAGCAACAAGAGAAACAGCTAAATTTTTATTTCAATGGGCTTGAGCTTACAATAGGCCATTTGTTAAGGAGGAACTAAAAAGAGCTCTTTTGCTTTCTCACCCTAGTGCTGTAGGTACTGATGACATCCATTATGAAATGATAAAACATCTTCCGTCTCACGGTTAGTCTAGTGGCTTTGCGCTTCGCAACCATATGCCTGGGGAAGGAGTGTCCTAGGTTCGGTTTCCATTGACGACGTGAGGAGCTTAAGGATCTTCCTCAGCCATAGCCAAGTTAGCTGGTCTTGGGCATGGACAGCAGGGTTTTTTCCGCCAGTTTATCTGGGGTTTTTCATCCCGCAAGCAGGCAAACCGGACCCTCGAACACACAGGCTACAGTCATAGAAATGCGGCAAGGAAGGCAACGGGAAGCCACTTTGCGTTATTATCTCCCTAGTAATCAGCTGCAACCCTCAAGGAGAAGAAGCCACAGGATCAGATTAAAACATCTTCTATCATCATTTATGGATCTCCTTCTCTTAATATACAGCAGAATAATTTCTGGATTCCTGGCTTTAGTCAGTTGTCATTACTATCCCCAAATCGGGAAAGGATCCAGCATAAGTAAATAATTAGTGACCTATTTATTTCTCTGACCATCTGCCTTTGTAAGATATTAGAAAAAATTATTAATTCCAGACTTCTCTGGTATTTAGAAACCAGTGATCTTCTCTCCAGCACACAATGTGACTTTTGTAGACATCGTTCAACTTTGGACCATTTGCTCTGCTTAGAAACTTGCATAAGAGATGCATTCCTAAAGTGAAAACTTCTGGTTTCTATCTTTGATATAGAAAAATCTTATGACACAGCCTGGAGATATGGCATATTAATAGACCTGTAAAGACCATAAAAAAAACTCTGTAACCTAGGTCTCAGAAGACACCTTCCTGTATTTATGAAAAACTTTCTGTCCAGGCAAACTTTTCAAGTCAGAGTGGGATGTAGAGTATCTTGGCCATATCATCAAGAACATGGTGTTCCCCAAGGCTATGTCTTAAGTGTGACACTTTTTGCTGTCAAAGATAACTCTATCACTGAACAACTTCCTACATCTTGAAAATTATGGAAACAACTACCATGTTAGAGTATAAACTTTAGCTTAATATAAACCAAAATAAAAACTCGACGTTTCGACCTTCACATTAAGGTCATCATCTGGAGTATACACATATATACAAAGAAACAAGCACCATTACAATCTACAACATGGCATGCTAAAGTTACTGACCAACCGTTACAACTATTGGCCTGACTTCTGGTGGGAAAAAAAAAACCTTACATCAAAGGGAGAGTCCTATTATTATTATTATTATTATTATTATTATCTATTAGGTTACAAAATTAAAAGCTGGAGAGCAACATGTTTACAAACAATTAATAAATAATAAATAAAAATAAAAAATTACTTATATAAGTATACATATAAATTACAACCAACTGGTATGGCTAGTGGCCAATAAATGCTGAAAAATTGCTTAGAGTCCTCAAGTCAGGGTTTGATGGATACTGAGTGGACTGAATGTGAACCATCCGAATTCTTGGGATTTTTATGCCACCATTATTGTTAGGATTGGGGTGGCTAATCAAAAGTTCACAGTCAGTTTGGTGTAGGGTGTTAAGAGCATGATCTGAGAGGCCTCTTCACCAAAATTGTTAAATTTAATGTGTCGTTTGTGCTCTTTTTTGTGGATAGGGATTGTACGTCCAGTTTCCCTAATATCAGGTAAGTTACAGGTACAATAGATGCAATAAACTCCAGAATGTGCCAATAGGAGGAGAGGATCCTTAGAGGAGTTGAATATGTTTTTTAATTTTAAAGGTGGTTTAAAAGTGGCATTAAGATTATAATGGTGTAGGATTCTATTAATTTTTTCTGATAATGCTTTAATGTTTATTAAATAACTTAAGGAATTCACAATGTATACTAGAATATAAATTAAACTTTAATATATATTTCCAATATTTTGGCAATGTCACGTTGCCATCTTCATGGGAACTTAAGATAAACACACGTGCACGCAGGCACTACAAACAGCAAATGAGGATGAAGCGAGGAAGCTACTGTTTTTTCTAACGTCCTGATGATCCCCCCCCCACCCCCAGTGGGCTATATTAGGTATTCTTGGCTAAAGTTGGGCTGAAGTTCTCGTGATGTATGTTTCCCAAATTTGGGGAAATCTCATGCATCCAAATTTGTTGAGGTTTGGCATGTTTCTTAGGGCTGAGATTGATTCCATGAGTGATCCTTAAGTTATTTGATAATCATGTATAAACACCATATAAGCCTTTCTTCAAGAATTACTATCATCCATGAAGATTCCATTGCACGCAAGGCCTGCAAATACGGTAAAATGAAGCTGAAGTTATCGAGACAACTGAATCGTCTGACCTTCCTAAAACGCTGCCGGGATAATCAGGTAATCCCAAATTGTGTGAAATTTAAGCACCGTTTCTTTTCACAGAAGGCTCTCCGAATCTGTAACTGCGTGAGCTGCACCTTGCTACGAGAACAAATTGCCGTCATGCACATTCTTCTAGCTGATGCAAACAAAGCTATTCTGGTGCTAGAGGAAGAGCTTTCTAATACACTAAATCACGAACTTTGGTCAGTTCTACATGACGTCTCGTGCACTGCGGCAAATAAAGAATTCGAGAAATATCGACATATCAAGAGGGTTGATAAATTAAAAAAGAACTCAACTTCCGAACCAAAACTACCAACCAATACTGTAGTCAACCTTTCTTCAGTTATTTTGAAGCCTGAAGCACTCAATGCTCTGTCACGTAGCCACAATTTCACCATTGCTCCTAGAAAAATACTGGCCGAGGAATTAATGATCCAGATTGAACGCAGGATTCACCACCTTCCAAACCACATAGCGTGTGTTCTCACCAAAGCAAGACCACTAAAAACCAACATATCCAATAGATATAAGGCTCTACAGAAAATGAAGAAAAACAAAGAAATAGTGATCACCAAAGCAGATAAGGGGGAACACCACCGTGGTACTCAGATCGGGCTACTTACCTCCCTATTGAATACAATCCTACCAACTCATAAATTAGAAAACTCCATAGGCTCCTTAAGAAGGTAACTTCTTGGTCTGTGGAAGTTACTAACAAACTAAAACCATTTAACTCTAGACCCCCCCCGTATATATGGGCTCACAAAAATACATAAACAAAATGTGCCATTACGTCCCATAGTGATTGGCATTGATTACCCCACGTACAAATTAGCTAAACATTTAGCCAAAGCGCTCACACACACTATACTGGCAACACACCATCACACATAAAAAAACTCAGCCCACTTCAAAGCCAGTGTAGAAAACCTTACACTCCAACATACTGACATAATAGTTGACATCTCCTCCTTATTCACAAATGTCCCACTCAAGGAAACTTAGAGTTAATCCAAGAGCTAATCTAAGGGATATCCTCCCGATATCTCAGCCCTATTTCAGTTCACAATGAACTCAGGCTATTTCGTTTGGCAGGGAAAATTCTACAAACAGATAGAGGGGACAGCCATGGGTTCACCACTTTCCCCACCCTTGGTCAACTTCTTTATGGAGACTTTTGAAGAGAAAGCCTTAAATTCTTCCCCACAAGTATCTACCATATGGCTTCACTATGTTGATGATGTGTTCGCTATTTGGCCACATGGCTCAGATACACTCCTTTCCTTCTTAACACACTTAAACAACCAACACCCCAGAATCAAGTTCACTCTGGAAAAAGGGGAAATCAATAGCCTTCCTTTCCTAGACACACACTAGTCACCTGCCAACCTGATGGAACTTTGGTTTTCTCAATTTATAGAAAACCCATCCATACAGGCAGATACATTCGCCAACAATATGGAGTTATTATGACATTATATAACAGGGCTAAACTAATCTGTTCAAATGACAAACCCCTAACCACTGAACTAGATCGCATCCTTAACACTTACTCAGCCAATGGCTACCCCCCCCCCCCCAAAAAAAAAATACTAAAACCAGTAAACCACAATCTCCTCCACCCCCCTTCACAACAAAGATTACTCTAAATCCATCACCATTTCCTACATCTGGGGCACCTCAGAAAAAAATTACCAAAATCCTAAAAAAACATGACTTGACCTCTTGTTACAGACCATATAGAAAATTGGCATCCCTTATCTGCTCCACTAAAGACCAACCACTTCCCTTAGGCCTATCTGGTGTATACCAGCTCCCTTGCAGGTATACACCAGGATAATATTGGAAATGTATATTAAAGTTTAATTTAATTTATATTCTAGTATATGTTGGGAATTCCTTAAGTTATTTAATAATCATGTATAACCAACATATAAGCCTTTCTACAAGAATGCTTTAATGTATGGGATAGCTATGATTTTACTGTAATCTATATTATTTTTTGGCGACGTTTTATAAAGAACTTCATTAATAGTATTTTTGCTAAACCAGTTTGTTAGCCATTATTTATAAATGTATTGCTAATATTTTCTTATTTAAGATCTTGTTCATTAGAGCAAATTGTTATAGCTCTGTTTTTGAGGGTGTTAATGACTCCAAATTTTTATGAAGGGTGAGGATATGAGTTAGCATGTATATATTGGCCGGTATGTGTAGGTTTGTGGTAAACAGTGAAGGATAGACAGCCTGAGGGAAGACGTGTGACTAGTGTATCCAGGAAAGGGAGCAAGTTCTGATTTTCAATTTCAATAGTAAATTGTATGCACTCATGTTGTTTGTTCAGGTGGCTAAGGAATGTGTTTAAAGTTTGGTGACTGTGGGGCCAGATAACAAAAACATTGTCAACGTATCTAAGTCAAACTGTAGGTTTTAGAGTAAAGGAATCAAGAGCGTGATGCTCAAAAGCTTCCATATAAAAGTCAGCAAATGAGGTGGGGGGGGATAGAGGTGAGCCCACGGTGGCCGTACCTTCTTTTTGTAGGTAAAATTTATTTTGCCACATGAAGTAACCAGAACATAGTATGTGGATGGACAAAGAGAGCCATAATGGCAGGCGGAAATTTGTTCTGTAGGAGAAGAATTGTGTCACTGATTGGGACATTTGTGAAAAGGGCAGAAATGTCAAAACAGACTAATAAATCATCTTTGCTGAATGTTATGTTTTTAATTTTGTTTATAAAGTATTGTGTGTTCTTTATATAGGAGGGGGAATGACCTACCAAAACTCCTTGAGTATTGAGTAATTATCACATAATTAGGGCTGTCTATTCCTTCAACTATTGGCCGAAGCGGAACGTTATGTTTGTGTACCTTGGGAACACCATATATTCTGGGAGAATGGGCATAATGTGGTATAAGTTTTTTAACAGTGTCTGACGGCCAAGAAGTAACAGACTTAAGTAATTTCACAGTTTTTCCCCTTTATCCTGTTTTTCGGATTATAATTCACAAGCTGATAGGTACTGTTATCGGAGACTAGTTCATTCATCTGATGGATGGAAGTTGATCTGTCAAGGACGACCATTGCATTACCTTTGTCCGATTTTGTTATAATTGTATCTTGATTAGCTTTTAATGACTTCATTGCTGCTAGTTCTGTTTTTGTAAGATTGCTACATATGATTTTCTTTTTATTCAAAACATTGCTGGTTTCTAAATGAGTTTTATCAGCTATATTATTTGGAAGAGACTTAATGCCTCTTTCAATGTGGTATATTACATCCAGTTTATTAAGCTGTGTGCTACTGTGAAGTTTAGACTTTTATGAAGTAATGCAAATTAACCGTTATTTAAGGTGTGGCTAGATAGGTTAATCACACGACTATTTCTTGCATGTGGTTGGCCGCTCCTCATCTTACTTGTTTGTTGTTCACTGGAGTTGTTTGCTGGGGAAGAGATAACCCGATTGGTTAGATTTGTATAAGATTTTTTCTCACCAGATGTCAGACCAATAGTTGTAACAGTTGGTCAGTAACTTTAGCATGCCATGTGTAGATTGTAGTGCAGCTTGTTTCTTTGTACATATGTGTATGCTCCAGATGATGACCTTAATGTGAAGGTTGAAATGTCGAGTGTTTACTTTGGTTTATATTAAACTAAAGTTTTTTCTCTAACATGGTAGTTGTTTCCATAATTTTCATGATGTATTCTGATCACCGTGTAAGCATGAAGGAAAGGGAACAACTTCTTCCCACTGTAAGCAATTATTTATATGTTGATAACTTCACAATTTATTGTCACTCTTGTAACTTCAGGGTAATTGAAAGACAACTTTAGCAAGCCCACGCGGTTAGCCTAGTGGCTGTGCGCTTCGCAACCATATGCCTGGGGAAGGAGTGTCCTAGGTTCGATTCCCGCCGACGACGTGAGAAGCTTAAGGATCTTCCTCAGCCATAGCCAAGTTAGCCGGTCTTGGATGTAGACAGTAGGGTTTTCCCCAGTTTATCTGGGGTTTATCAGCCTGCAAGCAGGCCTTGAGAACTCAACACTGCAGGCCATAGGATACACCGGGGCATAAGGCTGACCACCTTATCCTGTGAATGGTTTGAGGTCCGACGATTAACTAACCCTTGACACCGCAAGGTAAAAGAGGGTAAAAGGAAGATGATGATGATGAACTTTAGCAAGCATTTGATTCAGATTTTCAGTAGAAAAAGGTGGCTGTGTATACTTCTGTCAAAAATGCACTATTCACCCAGATCCTGAATTAAGAATGGGACAAACTGTTATTCCAGTACCAACTGAAGCCCAGTTCTTGAAACTCACCTTTGACAGAAAATTTACATTCCTTACACATATTCTTCAACTAAGAGAAAAGTGCAAGAGAGCATTGAATCTACCTTTGCACTTTATCCTGTACTAAATAGGGGTGATGATTGATCCTCATTGTTTTTCGGCTTTATCTTACACTTATATGTTCAAAGCTGGATTATGGGTCTCCTATTCATCATCAGGATATATGGATAGCTACTGGTGTCTTTCGCACATCACCCACTCAAAGTCTTTATGTTGAAGCAAATCAACCAGCTCTGTTACTTAGACAGAAACAGTCATCTCTTAATTATGCCCTAAAAATAAAATCTCTTCCAGAGCATCATACATGGACCAATCTCTTATTTTCTCTTATCCCTCCAGATCCCACTTAATGTCATATTTATACAGCAGAGTTGTATGCCATTCAGCTTGTACTTATGCATATAAAAGAAAACGCTAGCAAAAATGTGTAATTTATGCAGACTCATTGAGTTCTTTACAGGCCATCTCGTCTCCTTTGTATAATCCACATCCAGTGCTGTGTGAAGTGTTACACCTGTTGTACAAAATGATGACCCTTAATTTTGATATTCAGTTGTGCTGGATTCTCAGCCACATTAAGCAGAATTAAGTGAAATGAGTGTGACATAGAAATAGGAGAAATGAAGTTGTTTTTGCTAGGCTCTGAATAGGTCACAGTCATCTCACACATTCTTATTTACTGTGGGCTTATTCTTATTTTGAAATGACCCAGATCTATGGGAAAAATGCAACATACATCTTACCAGTTGCCATATTCTGGTGGAGTGCCAGCACTTCACATGAGAGGGATGAAATTTTTACCTATCCAGCTGAGCTATATATACTCAGGGAGATGTTATCAGACTCAAACAAATTGCATGACGTTCTTAATTTTTTACAAAAAATTAATTTATACAAATACATTAGATTATAAATTTTCTTTGTATGTAAATGCATTGCTTAACTTAATTTTTGTACATACTTATTATTTACTAATTTATTCCTGACTATTTATTAACCTTCTGTGCTGCTGTAACTGTCTCTTTGGTGCAGTATGGCCTTTGCTGTCCTTGCACTAATAAACTGTAAAAACTGACCAACCTTAGTAAACTGGATTCTCAGCTAAAGACTATTTAGGTGAGAGGGGACAGAGTCTAATGTGCCTAAGACATGAGGCCAAATAGAGAACACATCATCCACATATCTTAACCAGACAGAAGGTTTGAGAGGGACTAAATCAAGATTTTTTTTTTCAAAATATTCAATAAAAAATTGACAAGGGTGGGTGAGAGGGAAGACCCCATAGAGATACCCTCTATCTTTTTATAAATCCCCCCCCCCTGCTAATTTTTATAGAATATTTTGAGAACCAAGATCTTGATTAAGATTAAAAAAAGAAAAAAAAATTGACAGGGCAGGTGAGGGAGGAAAATGCATAGAGGCACCTTCTATCTGTTTATATATTCCCCTTCCTGCCATTTTTTTTAAACTATTACCTTTATCTGCTCCACTAAAGACCAAATCCCTCCCCTCTCTCTCTCTCTCTCACTCACTCTCACACACACACACACACACACACACCGTTCTTGGAGTACATAGAGTTCCCTGTTTCTGCAAATTAGCCTACCATGGACAGACAGGAAGATTAACCAACATATGGAAGAACATAAAAAATACACTTGCAGACCATGCTTTGAATATATGGCTCACAGAATCAATTGGAAAAAGATCACCATAAATTTAGAAGAGAAAGACTGTTTTTAGAATCTGTAGCAGCTCTCAGAAATCAGCTTAATTTGAATAAATATAGTTGCATTAAACTTCCCAAAATATGGGAAACACTAATACTTCAAGATCCCACTTTACATCCTAGACTGACAACAGGTGCCACAGAGGGTGCCCCAGCTAGTTAGGACTCATATTATTATACTCCCTGATGATGTCTCAGTGACTGAGACGAAAGAATTTAATTGGAAGAATTAAATATTATTTTAATCCTCTTTCAGTGCTGTTTTATTCAATTAAACCTCTAACATGAGTTTCTCCTGGCACTTAAGCCTTTGGGTGTCCTAGTGGTAAGCCATTTTCCAAATAGCAAGTGAATCCCTGCCTATACAAACACAATTTTTGTCATTCTAAATAACAAACTGTGCAGTCCTATAACTGTTCTCCAAATTAGATAGTTCAAACTTGTAGAAAGGATGTGCTTATTATTATGGGTGTCCTAGTGGTAAGTCATTTTCCAAATAGCAAGTGAATCCCTGCCTATACAACCATGACCAAACATTGACTAGATAACCCAGAATTCTTACCAATATTGGAGAAAAGAGAAAATCCAGAATTCTGTTGCAAAAATAAAATTCTCTGCTGATGCCAAAATGAAAAAGCTGGAGATAGAACTTATTAAGGAAACATGAACAGATTATAATAAATTTAGTTTAATCCTTTATCCAAGTGTAAGCAAACAAAGTTTGTGCCTGAAAATATCTTCAGGACTGAGGAAAGGTGGTACATCCCTTGGCAACTTGTAGCAAAGGTGGACCAAGATCTCATCACTGCTTGTCTCGGTATCTCATCACTGCTTGTCTCAGTATCTCCCATAATGCAAAACACATCTCCTTGCGGACATGTATACTGCTATGCATTAAGGGAAGGGCCAATACCCAGACCAGTTTCGACCTTTATTGAGGTCTTGTCAGTTGGGAGGCTGACCCAGAGTGGTGATACTAAGGCAGAAGCAATGGAGAGGTCATATTTACCTATATGAGTTGCCAACTGGTGTACCACCTTATTATTAAATTACTCTGGATTTAGAGAAGGATGTTGGAAGTTTATTTTGCACTTGGTTCGACTATAATAAATTTAGTTTAATCCTTTATCCAAGTGTAAGCAAACAAAGTTTGCACCTGAAAATATCTTCAGGACTGAGGTAAGGTGGTACATCCCTTGGCAACTTGTAGCAAAGGTGGACCAAGCTCTCTCATCACTCCTTGTCTGAGTATCTCCCATAATGCAAAGCACATCTCCTTGCAGACATGTATGCTGCTATGCATTAAGGGAAGGGCCACTACCCAGACCAGTTTTGATCTTTGAGGACTCGTCAGTGGGAGGCAGACCCAGAGTGGTTCGACCTTTATTGAGGTCTCGTCAGTGGGAGGTAGACTTTATAGACAGACGTGGCGATGTAACCGTCTTCTTTTCTTTGAATGTGTAAATCCAGAAAGGAGATTTGCTGTGGAGATTCTTTTTCTAGCGTAAAGTTGATGCGAGGGTGAGGAAGGCTTATTTTATCTTGAAACAGTTGTAATTCCTGTTCGGGATGATCCCAGACTGCAAATACATCGTCAACATATCATAATCAAATTTTTGGTTTGGGTTCAAAAGTGAATATTTTTTCTTCAAGGTGTTCTAGAAACAGGTTTGCTAAGTTTGCTGATAAAGGAGATCACATTGCTGTTCCTTTTTCTTGTTTGTAAGTTTCCAGGTGAAAAAAAAAAAAATAAATATATATATATATATATATATATATATATATATATATATATATATTTCTGTCTATCACAGAAGACATATTCAGGTCGCTACATTCACAATTCTTCCGCTCATCGTCCATCTCAGAAATTTGGCATCATTAAATCACTAGTTTCCAGAGCACACAAATTCTGCTCCTCTGAAGATTCTCTAAACCAAGAACTAGAAATAATCAAAAATACAGCTATACTAAATGGATATAATCTTAAAACAAATCAAAAAATCATCAGTCACCTTCCCACACATCAACCCAGACAAGAAGAAGTTCATAGGATTCCCATACCTTACGTCAACGGCATCTCCAAACGTCTTTTAAAAATTATGAAGAAATACAATTTTGCCACTACTTACAAACCTATCAACCAAATCTATAACTTGTTACCTTCTCCTAAGGACAAACTCTCACCTCTGATGTTACCTGGCGTTTAAGAGATCCCATGCTCCTGCAAATTGTCTTATTTTGGTCAAACAGGTAGGTCTATTCAGAAACGCATCCACATTCGTCTTTTCAAACCGCAGAAATCTTGTCTCTCCCAACACGGAGTTGAAAATCCAAACCATAGGATTTTCAACTCCTATGGTTTGGAGTTGAAAATCCTATGGGAGAAGTCGAAATTTTTATACAGATCTTTATATAAATATGAACGTTTATATAAAGAAAGTGCTGAAGCCCTATTACACAGACCAAATTTAAACTGAAACATTGTTCTTACTATTCCTAAAGTATGGGAAATTGTCATACAAAATTGTGTAAAATAATCTTTATATATATATATATATATATATATATATAACGGGTACCCAAAATTCATGCAAGATTTAAATTTAGCGCCATTTGTGTGGTAAAGTGTTGCCAACGAGAAAAAAAAGACAACGTGACAGCTGACAGTTCAGGGTTATTAAAAACGGAGCGCTACATGAAAGAACGACGCATTTTCATTGTTGAGCAATATTTTTAAAATAATGAAGGTGTGGCAGCTACAGTTCGCAATTTTCATACAAAATATGGTCGGAATAGTGATTTAACTTCATCAACTGTGAAAAGATTAATTAAAAAATTCAAGGAAACTGGATCAATTAGTGATCTTATACACTCTGGCTATCCTTCAACAAGTCGTTCAACAGAAAACATCGAAGCAGTTCGTGAGAGTGTTGCTGAGAGTCCAGGAACATCAATTCGGCACTGTGGTCTTGAAGCGGGCATTTCGAGAAACTCTCTACAGCGTATTCTCACGAAAGATTGTAAGCATCTTTATGCTTACAAAGTTCAATTGACTTGAGAACTGAAGCCTACTGACCACACACACAGCGAAGAGAGTTCGTTGAATGGATTATGGAACAACAACAAGTGGATGCTTATTTTTCGAACAAAATCATCTTCAGCGATGAGGCTCATTTTCATCTTGATGGCTTCGTTAATCGACAAAATTGTCGCATTTGGGGTTCAGAAAATCCACAAGTGATTGTTGAGAAACAAATGCATCCACAACGTGTCACTGTTTGGTGCTGATTTTGGGCTGGAGGCATCATCGGTCCATTCTTCTTTGAAAATGCGGCTGGTAAGGCAATAACAGTTAATGGTGCTCGCTATCGCGACATAATAATCCAGTTTTTTGTGCCTAAATTGCAAGATATGGATGTGGACGACATGTGTTTTCAACAAGGCAGTGCCACATGCCATACAGCCCGAGAAACAATTCAATTACTGCATGAGTCATTTCCTGGTCGTGTAATTTCCTGTTTTGGCGATCAGAATTGGCGCCCAGATCATGTGACTTAACGCCGTTGGACTTTTTTCTTTGGGGTTTTTTGAAGTCTAAGGTTTATGCCAACAAGCCCACGACCACCGCCTTGAAGGAGGAAATTGAGAACTGTATCAACGAAATTCAGCCACATTTATGCAAAACGGTCATGGAAAATTTCGACAAAAGAGTGCATATGTGCCAGCAAAGCCGTGGAGGCCATTTACCCGATATGCTATTCCATGCATAATCCTATACTGTATACTTTATGAATCAATAAGAAATTACAATTTTTAATTAAAAACCTGTGTTTTCTATCAAAATTACATCTTGTGTGAATTTTGGGACACCCTGTATATATATTATTCTCAGTGGGAAATATTTTTAAAAAGTTCTAATGACTGATACCAAGAGATAAAGAGATGACATGGTATATTTGAAAAGATACCACTAGTTTTGTTGAATTGATCAACATCTTCAGGTATCACAATCAAAGAAATATATAAAAAATTACAGAGACTTAAAATTGCATTAACAGAACAAGTACAAAAGACAGTAGCATGTTTGAAAACAAAATGCGAGCTTGAGTTCCAAATAAACGTAGACTGCGCGAGGTCACGAGTGCACCAATACTGAACAGAGGCAACGGGTGTGTGTGTGTGTCAGAGAGATTGAAACTTAGGCTGTTGTTGATATGGGAAGAATCTAGAGAAATATCTCTAGATTCGATACTCTTTCTCTCATCATAGCACACATGGATGTTAGAAGTTTGAGTCCAGTTCACAATATGTTGGTGGCCTTCGTCTGAGTCAACTGAAAAGAGAACGTGGCTAGAGAGAGCGCTGGAGTTAATAGCTTTTTCTTCAGAATCGTTGAGAAATATATCTGTGAGAATCAGAGAGAGAGTAGGCTGCCCATGGCCAGACCTGAGTTTTGTAAGTAGATCTTATTGTCATATTTGAAGTATCCTGACAGGGTTTATTTGGAACTCAAGCTCGCATTTTGTTTACAAACACACTACTGTCTTTTGTACTTGTTCTGTTAATGCAATTTTAATTAAGTCTGTAATTTTTTATATATTTCTTTGATTGTGATACCTGAAGATGTTGATCAATTCAACGAAACTAGTAAACTAATAGTATCTTTTCAAATATACTATGTCATCTCTTTATCTCTCAGTATCAGTCATTAAAACTTTTTATCTATATATATATAATGTATGTATGTATTCAAGATACCAAGTAATTTTATATGAACTTGGTTTTTAATCCTATTTCCCAAGAAAGCAAACAGACAAGAAAGTCAACTTTGCACCTGCAAGTCTAAGGCAACTGATCCCTAAGGTAGTGCCAGTTGAGGCAACTCGTGGTAAAGGTGGATAAATTTCTGATCACTATTCTTAGTATTTTTCTTCTAATGTAAAGCACATCCCCTTGCGGAGATGTATGATGCTAAACATTAAAGGCAGTGGTCACTACCCATACCGGTTTCGACCTTTGTTGAGGTCTCGTCAGTAGGAGCCAGACCTAAAAATGCTAAGAGTGAAGTAATGCAGAGTTCATGTATTTTACCAAAACAAGTTGCCACAAGGTGTTTTAACCTTATAAATAAAATCTCAGGATGAGAGATAGATGTAGAAAGTTTTAACTTCGGTATATATTATGTATTCAAGATACTAAGTAATTTTATATGAACTTGGTTTTTTATCCTATTTCCCAAGAAAGCAAACAGAGAAAAAAAGTCAAGTTTGCACCTGCAAGTCTAAGGCAACTGATCCCAAAGGTAGTGCCAGTCGAGGCAAAGTTCATATAAAATTACTTGGTATCTTGAATACATAATATATACCCAAAATTGTATTTATTCATAATTTTTGAAAGACGTTTGGAGATGCCTTTGATATAAGGTATGGGAATCCTAGACTTCTTCTTGTCTGGGTTGATGTGTGGGAAGATGACTGATGATTTTTTGAGTTGTTTTAAGATTATATCCATTTAGTATAGCTGTATTTTTGATTATTTCTAGTGGGATGAAATATTTATGAATTAAATAGTCATTACCATGGTTATGACGTGTGTTTTTTAATGATGAATTCACCATGGGTTTCGTTATATAAAAATAAAGTACCCTGTTCCTGTAAACTGGCGTGCTTTGGACAGACAGGCAGATCAGCTACTATCTGCTGGAGGAACATAAGTCATATATCTGCAACCACGACTATGGTCAGTCAGTCACACCTGGCTGACCATGTCTTGGATACAACCAATAGGATCTCATGGAAAAAACCACCATGGTCCATCACAGCAAATTCAAAAGGGAGAGACTATTCTTAGAATCAGCAGCAGCACTCAGGAATCAACCAAATCTTAACAAATATGGTTGCATTAAGCTTCCTGAGATTTGGGAAACACTTATCACCAGATGTCCCACTTTACATTCCAGGCCACCTACAACCGCCCTTAGAGGGCGCTACCACCTAGATAGGACTTTAGTGTCACCCACGTGGCTGGGCTTAGTATTGTTCGTTATTTGTATTTATGTTACATTAGTTTTTTTGTAATCCTTGAAGATGTCTCATTGACTGAGACAAAGTATGGAGGTATAAAAGTCTTATGGTGGCTGCACTGCATAGTTCAGAAGGCTTGGACAGAGGGACGAATTCCAGATGATTGCAGTAGAGCTTTCATAGTACCCATATATAAAAAGGGAAATAAAACTGAATGTGAGAATTACAGAGGTATTTCATTACTGAATGTTTCTGGTAAGATATATGCAAGTATACTTGAGAAATAGTTGAGAAGGATTGTGGAAGAGAAGTTTGGTGACAAATAGAGGCTGTCGGGATCAGATTTTCACTTTACGACAAATAGAAATCATGGGAATATAACAAAGATATGTATTTAAGTTTTGTAGATCTGAAAAAGGCACATGACAAGGCGCCAAGAGAGAAACTATTGAAAACGCTACAGTTATATGGTGTTAATGGGGTATTATATCAAGCAATACTTAGTCTTTATTTGAGTTGTAAGTCAGCAGTTAGAATTGAAGGAAGTACAGGAAGATGGTTTAATGTTAAATCTGGTGTGAGACAAGGATGTACATTATCCCCTCTGTTATTCATTATCTATATGGATCACATTATGAAGGAAAGTGGTATTAAAACTGATATTAAAATTGGAGATGTTAATCTAACCTCTTTGCTTTATGCTGATGATGTTATACTTCTAAATAAATCTGCTACAAGTCTACAAGATTCTCTGACTAAATTGTATAAACGTTGTAATAGATATGGTATGAAGGTCAGCATTAAAAAGACAAAGACAATGAAAATAGGCAGAAACATTGAAAATATCAACTGCATTGTGAATGGAGAACCTATAGAACAAGTAAAAGATTTCAGCTACTTAGGCATGATTTTTAGTGAAGATGGTAAATTAAATATGGAAATAGACAATAGAATCAACAAAGCTGGTATGGTAGGAAGTCAACTAAATAAATTTATATGGAATAAGAGAGAAATTAGTTGTATACAAGACAGTGTTCAAACCAATTTTAACTTATGGATCTGAGAGCTGGGTTAGAAGTAAAACACTTGACCAAAGACTAGAGATCACAGATATATTAGAGTCCTGAGAAAGATTATGGGAACGAACAGATGGCATCAATATCAACATCATATTAAAAACGAGGATGTTAGGAAAGAACTTGATATTGTCAGCATCCAGAAATGCATTAGCAAAGCTAATCTCAGGTGGAATGGTCACTTAAACAGAATGGGAGAGGAAAGATTAGCAAAACAAGTGTTTTCTACCAGGTTGGCAGGAAAAAGACCTAGAGGAAGACCAAGATATAGGTGAATTGATATAGTAAAAAGTGCCTTAGAAGACAATATAAGGCCTGATAATATTGGAGTCTTTATAGGTAACAGACTGATTTGGAGGAAAATTGTAGATAGGAAGTTAGTAATTTTTCATGTGGTACTATCATATCCTGTACACAACTTGAGGGTATATATCAGGAATTTGATGATAATAAATGTAACACTGTTTTAAGCCTCTTTCTTTTAAGGTTACACGGTGATCAGCATTCATATTTTTGAATTTAGGGACACAAAACACATGTGTTGAAAAGATTATTTTACTGATTAATAATAAAATAATAACTTTACGTTTCGACCCCTGTATTGAGGTCATCTTCAGAAGGATACATTCAGAAGTATAAGAACAAGCTACATGCTGTTGCACTCTATACAAGTAAATTACATCTACGTTGTTAACTAATTTTTTTTCTTAGCCTGCCCTCTAGTGAAAAAAAAAAATTAAATAAATAAATAAATAAAATAAAATAAACAAAAATAAAATAAAAACTACAATAAAGCATCGACCCAAGCCAAAGTGTTACAACTGAAATTTGAGCTATCCAGTTACGTTAATCAGGAAATTTGGAATATTCTAGACAGGATCACAGACGACTCGGCCAAGCGCCTACTACTCAAAAACAAAGAACAATTAATAACAAAGTTTCAAGCATTAAAACTACAGGAAAGCACAAGACAATTACGACGCCATAACGGAAGGAGCAGCCAATCACCCAACAACACAGTTAGGAGCAACCTACCACCATCGGACCGCTATTTGGTTATCAACTAATCGGATTACAACCTCACACAAGGTGAACTCTCTCTACTGGAGAAAGGTTTAAATTACGCCATTGCTCCGAGGTCAGTAAATAAACTAGATATAATATATCATATCGAGAGAGGTTTAAGATCTCTCCCCGCCAATGTAACTGACAAAATACGGATGGAAACTGCCTGTTTACTAAATTCAACCAAAAAATTAATCAGCAACCTAAACAAAGCGGATAAACTGGCTCTCAAATCCCTAAAAAATAACCGTGACATTATTATCACTAAAGCCGATAAAGGGAACGTCACTGTTGTTTTAAATCGGACAACCTACATTGAAAGAATGAACCATTTGGTATCGGACCACAACACCTACCAAATGGTAAATTACAACCCCATGCAATGTAACAAAAAGAAAACTACTGAACTACTTAAATCAGTTAACATGTGGCCGGAAGAAACAATCAAAAAATTAATACCGCAGTATGCCCGTGCGCCCAGAATTTATGGCCTTCCAAAAGTACACAAAACAGACATGCCATTACATCTAATTGTGGAAGGAATTGACAGTTCGAATTACTACTTAGCCAAAAAATTAGTGGCCACAATCAAGGAATTGGTTGGTCATTCCCCTTCCTACGGCATAGGACTACGGTAGTTAGTGACTTATATATAAGTTCTAAAGCCGGTACAAGATCTAGAGGGAATCTGCAATTTTTGTATACCAATGCTAGAAGCATTCGAAATAAGAGAGAAGAATTTTTGGCATTAGTCAGTGAAATCTCACCAAAAGTTGTAGGCATTAGTGAAACTTGGCTGTCAGCAGAAAATGTGGTCACTGGAATTGAATGTGAAGGGTACAGTATTTTCAGGGAGGATAGAGAAGATAGAACAGGAGGAGGAGTACTGTTGATGATAGCCGATGTGTTGCAGCCAAAGAAAGTAGTATATCATGATGATAGACATGTGAATGAGAGTTCATTTGAGGCAGTCTGGTGCGAAATAGTGACCAACGCAACCAAATATAGAGTTGGATGCTGCTATAGGCCAGGGAGTACGGGGGAAGATATTGAATTCATGCATCAGCAACTTAGTGCAATGAGTGAAGGCTTAGTGATTATTATGGGGGATTTTAATTATGGTGATATCAATTGGAAGGAGGAAATATCACGTAGCAAAAAGGAAATGGAGTTCATACATCTTCTACAAGATAATTACTTGAAACAGCACGCAACTGAAGGGACATGTGGTGTGAGAGTGTTGGACCTGGTTATTGGTTCAGAGGTTATATGCATAAGTAAGGTGTCCTCGTTACCTCCAGTTGGTGAAAGCAATCATGTGGTATTGACTTGGGAGGTTGCAAAATCTGTGGATTTTTCTATTAAGAAGGGGTATGTACGGAACTACAGGTTAGGCAATTATAACAAGCTTCGGAGTGAGCTTGCAGCCATCCCATGGCAAAACATATTGCAAGGGAAAGATGTTAGCAGTGCTTGGGATAAAATCAGCGGGTATCTGAGGAAAGCAATATCAGATTGTGTCCCTATGGTCAGGAGGTCAAACAAGGCAGGCATTAGATGGATGAGCAGTAGTATCAAGCTTGAACTGCAAAAAAAGAAAATGTTATGGAGAATTTACAAGGAGAAGGGCGATCAGGACACCCATGAGCAGTACAAGGCTCAAGCTAGGAAGGTTACCAGCATAGTAAGAAAAGCTAAATCAGATTATGAGAAGACCTTAGCCAAAGAGATCAAGGGTAATCCCAAAGAGTTCTTCCGCTATGTGGCAAGTAAGAGGAAGAATGACTTCGGAAGGATAACCTTAGTGGGTGCTGATGGTATTGAGGTGACAAAATCAGATGTAATAGTCGAGTTACTGAGTGATCACTTCTCAAAAGTCTATCACCCAAGTGAGGATATCTCTATACCTATAGCAATACCTAATGTGAGAATTGAAGCTAAAGAATCAGAGGTATTAAATATATTGCAAAACTTAAATGCAAACACTGTGGTAGGCTTAGATGGAATATCAGCTCGGGTGTTGCGTGAATGTGCAAATGAATTGTCAACCCCTCTTACCTGGATATTTAATTTAAGTTTGAACTCTGGTATGGTCCCTAGGGAGTGGAAGTTAGGCAAAGTGGTTCCTTTGCATAAGGGTGGCTCTAAAACTGCAGTATTGAATTACAGACCAATCACCATCTCAGGAGTAGTGGTAAAAGTATTGGAAAAGTTGGTTAAAGACAAAATTCAAGAATGGGTGGATCAGGATATGATACTCTATAGAGGCCAACATGGTTTTGTTAAAGGTAGATCCTGCCTTAGCAATCTATTAACTATTCATAATAGAATAACATCCAAGTTGGACAAAGGAACTGGCTACACAGTGGTACTTCTGGATTTTGCTAAGGCTTTTGACAGGATACCCCATAGAACACTGTTACGCAAATTGGAGCAGATGGGAATGGATATTAAATTGGTGATATGGATAGGAGAATGGCTCAGGGAGAGATACCATAAGGTGGTGTATGGAGGAGCCGAGTCCAGAATGAGGCAGGTGACCAGTGGTGTACCTCAGGGCTCTGTGCTTGGGCCAATGTTGTTTAATTTGTATATAAATGATATAGGAAACGGCTTAAAGGGAGATATTCAGTTGTTTGCTGATGATGCAAAGTTGTGTAGTGCAATAAAAAATCAAGCTGATGTTGAAAGTTTGCAGGAGGATTTAAATAAGCTGGTAAAATGGGCAAAAGAAAATGGATGTCAGTTCAATGTGGAAAAGTGTAAAGTCATGCATTTTGGGATTAAAAGATTACCAGCTGTGTACTACATCGATGGAAAGGTACTCCAAGAGATTGATGAGGCTAGGGACTTAGGGGTATTGGTAGATAGGGAGATGAAGTTCAGAGGACACATTGCTAAGGTGTCCAAGATTGCACATAGGATTACTTGGTTGTTGAGGAACACACTGACATCCAGAGATAAAGAGGTTATTATTCCCCTTTATAAAGCATTGATACTTCCACATTTGGATTACTGTGCTCAGGTCTGGTCACCTGGATTCCTTTGAGATCAGGAGGCTGTGGAGAGGGTTCAGAGAAGAGTGACCAAGTTGGTGAGTGATATAAAAAATACTCCCTACATTGATAGATTGAGAGCTTGTGGATTGCAGAGATTGGTTGATAGGCGAAGAAGAGGTGATATGATAGAAACATTCAAATTACTAAAAGGTTTTTATAGGATTGATGCAGGGGAAATGTTTCAGCTGTGTGATAGTGATGGAAGAACAAGAGGTCATCTCTGGAAATTAAAGAAGAGTGTGGTTAACAAAGGTGTCAGAACAAGGTTTTTTGCCTGGAGGGTGGTGAATGAGTGGAATTCATTGCCTGACTTAGTTGTGAGCTCTTCGTCTGTAAATGAATTCTAAATGAATTCAAGAAGAGATATGACAGATATTGTTTTGCTAGTTTGGGTCTCCCGCGATGAGTCTACTGACTCCATGGAGATACCCGTAATAATAATAATAATAATAATAATAAAAAATACACAACAATTCATAAAAAAAATTAAAAATATTACACTCAACGACCAAGATCTATTAGTCAGCTTTGACATAACTTCCCTTTTCATCAATGTCCCAATCAATGATACCATCCTACTCTTACAGAACATATTTCCACACAACATCACGGCTCTCTTTGCCCACGTACTCCGCTCCAGGTATTTCGTTTGGCAAAACAATTTTTACCTTCAAAAAGAGGGTACCGCCATGGGCTCACCACTCCCTCCCCCCAATAGCGAACTTTTATATGGAAGATTTTGAGCAACGAGCTCTAGAATCGGTATGCCTAAAGCCCAAAATTTGGCTCAGATACGTCGACGATATTTGCGCCATTTGGCCCCACTGCCGCCACGCACTGGATACATTCCTTAGCCACCTGAACAAACAACACAAACGCATCCAATTCACCATTGAAATTGAAAAAAAGAACTCTCTTCCGTTCCTAGACACACTTGTCACATGTCTTCCTTCAGGCTGTCTCTCCTTCTCAGTTTACCGCAAACCTACACACACAGGCCAGTACATACACAAAACTTCTTATCACTACCCAACACAAAAACTAGGGGTCATAAGCACCCTTAAACACAGAGCTCAAACCATTTGTTCAAATGAACAAGCTCTTAACCATGAATATGAGACCATCCTCCACAAAGATATCACTAATAACAAAAAAAATTTCAAGAATGCTATTGTTATACCATATGTTAGAGGCATTTCAGAAAAAATAGACAGAACACTACACAAATACATCATCAAAACCACCTTTAAACCCCCGACAAAATTAAGACACCTACTCAGTTCTGCCAAGTATCCCCTGCCACACGTAGCCCACCCAGGGGTTTACAAAATAGATTGCACATGTAACATACCATGCATAGGGGAAACAGGGCAAACCATCCCAATCAGAAAGGATGAACACAAACGTCACATAAAATACCTCCATTTTGGAAAAACCAGCCTTTCTGACCACACACTCCAAACATACCACAGAATTGACTGGAAAGGTACCAAGTCCCTACACTGCACCGAAACCTGGTTTGAGCGGAAATTCAAGGAAGCATGTGAAATGCTCAAACATGATCCGAATCTGAATAAAAATGATGGTCTAACAATTCCAAGAATGTGGAGGACCCATCTACAACCTTCATAGCAACCACGAAGAAAAATCTCAATACAAGACCTAGTGAAGTGTTTTTCTTGAACATTCAATAGCAACCTGTACTGTACAAATCCAGAAGGTAATCGTAATATAACAATATAAACTGTATAATTCCAGAAGAATCCTAGTATGGGAGGACTTTAGCAGAGTTTATTGTAGTTTTTATTTTATTTTATTTATTTATTTATTTTTATTTTTTATTTTTTTTTCACTAGAGGGCAGGCTAAGAAAAAAGATTAGTTAACAATGTAGATGTAATTTACTTGTATAGAGTGCAACAGCATGTAGCTTGTTCTTACACTTCTGAATGTATCCTTCTGAAGATGACCTCAATACAGGGGTTGAAACGTAAAGTTATTATTTTATTATTAATCAGTAAAATAATCTTTTCAACACGTATGTTTTGTGTCCCTAAATTCATAAATATGACTGTTTTAAGCCACCAAAAAGTACATGAGAACTAAGGATTAAATAATCTGAAACCCTACTCTACAAACCAAACGTGATCCTTTTTATCGAAGCCACTACTCCACTTCGGATCTGTAATAACATAGGCAGTGGTCTTATACCAGATGATGAAAACTACCTAAGCATGAACAGTCATGTATCAATAATATTCAAAATTGCAGTGTGTTGATAGGAAAATAGAGACCTCTACCAATCAGATAAACTCATATTTATTCATTGTGTAAAATAATATAGGCTCTCCACAGGTAATACAGAGTGTAATAAAAGTCCACATTAATCAGTGTTCATGTGTAAATAATGAAATTTATATTGTTCACTGTGTCTATTGTCAAGATATTCACTGTATAGAACTTTCTTTTATGTATATACGATATAAAATTTTTATTAAATGGATAATATCATAAATGTATATATTCATATACATTTATGATATTATCTAAAAACATTTTCATGTTAGGAATTAAAAATATCAGTAAATGTTTTTTTAGTTTTATTTTTATATCCTTTTAATATTCAATTTTCCTGCTATCAAAGATTGAATACTGACATGCATTGTTTTATCAAAAAAAAGGCATTATCATTCTTTTTATATGATTTTGGTATTGTGTATTTTAATTTACTTAACTATGTTAAGAATTTTCAGTCAAAAATTTTAATTAATCTTTAGGAGCTGTTAAATGGATGAAATATTTAATGTTTTTTATTATTATTATTTTTTTTATTTTTTTTAAAGTTTAATCCCCAGCTGGTTTTAGTCTCAGCAGGATTTGATGCAGCAAAAGGAGATAATTTAGTAAGTTTGATAATATTTATTTTTCATCATATGTGAAGCATATATTTTTATAATTTCAGAAAAAGTAAAAAAAATTCACACACATATTATGAAAATTAATCCACTCACTTTATAATGAAATTAAGTATGTTGATAAGCACATACTTAACCCATAAACAAACAGAGTCATTTAAGGATCAAAGCTAATGTCCAATCCTTACCTTCTTGTGGTGTGCTTCTACTTCTATAATAGGTATATAACTAGATATTGACTGAATGAAAATAGGTTAGCAATTTGGAATTTATTCTATCAAATTGCATTCTATATTAACTTAACCCAAAAGACAGTAATGATGCAATAAAATGAAATGTCATGCTGACTTGGTGGCCATGGCTACTCATGTTTTCATCAGGGAGCCAGAATGACAGTGAAAAGTTAGCTACCACAACAAATTCAAACTCAGCTTCAGGAGAATTTAATATAGGTACCATGAGCATAAGGAGCATCAGTGAAAAAGAAGCAAAACAATTAACGAAGTATGACATGGACATTATTGGAGTTACCAAAAAAAAGAAGACATGAAACAGGCAGAATTCTTCCTAATAACAATAAGATACAGATAATAAGGATCAGGAAAAGGAAGGAGTGGCTGCAGTATCCAATGCTAACCATAATCTGGACTGTCGGGCAATTTTAAATGGAGTGATATGGTCAAACATGGAAATTAGGAATTGGACAAGGAGACTTACTTTTGCCTGTAGGTCTTACAGAAAGTTCTAAGGACAAAGTGGGAAAATGTTTTGAGTCATTAGAGAAGTCAGCTGATATAAAGAAGTTGGTCCTTGGAGAGACAAGAGGCCATCCCTGGAAACTGTATAGGAGAGTGGTTGGTGAGTGGAATGCATTGCCTGAGTATGTTGTAAATGTAGACACATGAATCAGTTTAAGGCACAGTTGGATGAGTTTTGTGTGTGATGGTGTGTACCTCCCATGATGAATCCCTGACTCCATGGTGGTCAGATGTTAATAATAATGGATAGCAGACATATAGAAAGGTTTGGGCAAATTTTGGTTAAGAGGACAAAATTAATAATAATGATAAGTACCTGCCAGATTTCTGTTTAGGATATGAACTAATTATTACTTATTCAATGTTCCAACATAAAGAAGTGATCAAATTTACATGGTGAAAAGAGTCAAGAAATAAAAAGTTTCATTGATTGTTATTATTGATAGTGATATTTTCATGCTGGTTTAGAATATAAGAATAAGATGTGATTTGAAATAGAAAGTGATTGCCATTTAGTTTTAAGTAAGATGACATTGAATATTATATTGAAAAGTAAAGTGCATGTTCGTTTTTGTTTTTTTTTTTAAGTTGAACAGCTTACATAGGTAAATTTGAGACTCAAATATGCAAATATTATTAAAGGTAAAATTGAAAAAAAGAATCTAAAGAAAACTGATTGATTCACCCATAGGGAAGTATATGGTGAAGTTGTTTGCAAACATAAAATATCAAAATGCCATGATGAACATGAGAAAAACTTTATATTTTTGGAAGGAATATAATTGTACAAAGGATGTAAATATAGCATGGAGTGAGGTAACAACAGAGTGTGTGAATGATGTTTGGAAGAAACTGTATGTTTGCTGAAAATGTATGTTTATACATTTGCATGATTCAACAAGACTTTCCTAAAATTGGTGACAAGATACTGCTGCTAGCTAAAGCATCGGAGGTTGATAATGAAGACCTTATAGAGAAGCACAAAAGTTGCAGAAGAAGAAGAAGAAGGGGGGATAAAAAGAAGAACCTCCCCCTCACGCACACAAAAAAATTTTTAAGTGAAAAAATTGGTAGCAGCATTTGCTTCTATTAATAAAGCAATCAAAGAATAAAGAGAAAGAGAGAAAAGAAGAAGACCTAAATAAGATTAATTAAAAATTAAACAACACAGGTAACTCTCGTTATATGCAATTTTGTTATCTGCATTTTTGCATACACACAGTTTCATTATTAGGGTGTATAAGAACTATCGATATTTCCTAATGCATGAAATCTTCCCTCATTTGCCTTATTTCCTACTTTTGTACGGTGCGCCCAGTGTTGATTTGTATCCTTATGTAGTATTGTTTTTTCTGTAAGTAACTTCTGCACCCTTGGAGCAAAATTTTGGAGAGGAAAGCAAATGAAACTAAGAGTGAAAAGAAGAATGTGAATAAAGATCAAATGAAGAAAAGGCCTAGGATATCCCATTCTTTAGAGGCAAAGTTGAAAGTTTTGAATTGGTTTGATAGAGGTAAACATGGCATTGATATTCGAAGGACCACAGGACTGAGTGATAATACTGATATAGTTTACATGAGCACTTTGTCAACAAATCTCAGCATGACCAGAGTAACAAAATCTCAATACGTTTGAGAAAACTGAAGAGATGTTAGCTATATGGATCAGGTATCAGAAGCAGCAGAACATGCCTTTATTTGAGCAGTCATACGAGAGAAGACGAAAGATTTGAATGAAGATCTGATGAAAGATGAAAAGCAACCAACACTTTCTGCTGGAAATTGTGGGTGGTGCGACTGCTATAAGAGTTGCTATGCATTCCACAATCTCAGCATGACTAGTAAGGCTGCAGCTGCTGATTATGTTGCCACTGAAGAATTTCAGGAATTTTTCTTAAAAGCAAAAATAGCAGAAGGAGGTTACAAAAACCAAGAGGTTACAATAAAAAGTCAGGTTTCTATTGAGAGATTTTTGAAAAAGCAGCTTTCAGTCTCCTATGAACCTTCAATTCCAGCATGCCAACTAAAGAAGATGTGATTAAGATGTAGTTATGATGTATCACTCATGAAAATAAAGAACTACTTTCTCTTGTGGCTTAATTTGAAATTTAGATGCATTTTCGATTAAATTAATCATGAAATATCGAATATCTCTCATTTAAGAATGCAACTTCTATTATCCCATGTTATAAGCCTCATTTTATGCATTTTCAATATAAATGGTAATTCTTGTGAACTCGACTCCCGCCTAATTATCTGTAATATAATTAATATTTTCTGTGAAAATGTGGAATTATTACCCATGAAAGAAGTAATACACTTTCAAAAGTAAGCTTTAGATTTATTAAGAAAATGCAGAGAATTAAAATGAGATGCTACCACAAGAAATTCAGTAGAATATTCAGAATTATGCAAAACATTCAGGAAAAAAATGACGCATGAAATCTGATCCTTTAATACCAGAAAAATTAAGAAACATTGAAATTATTGAAAATAATAAAAATGTGAAAGTTCTGAGAAGAGCTTTGGCAATAGGAAAAAAAGAAATTGTTGCTCCAAATTATCATTCTGTCTCCGAGTCAAGGACCGCACCAAATTATTAAATAAAATAAATTAATATTAAATGAATTAAAACAAGTTGCTACTTCATATTTCATTTATTTATAATATAATGCTTTGGTATAAAGCTCTACATAAATTTTAGAATATAATGAACGACATAACAATTTAATGTGAAGATTGGCCTTGTACTTCAACTACGAGACTATCAATATTGACGTTAATATTACTTAAGGATAATCGCATAGAATTTTCGAGATTTTCGTCCGTTATTCTTGTCCGAATTTTTGATTTATTGTATTTCATCCTCGAAAAAACTGTTCTCACATATATGTGCTGCTGAAAAGACAAATGATTTTTCTTGAAAAGGTGCGTAAATTTGTATATTTTTTTTCCACCAAATAAAATTTATAAAAATCCGGCAAAGCAATGTTGTTAAATTGTGATTTTAGCACTTAATCTGCCTGAAGCTCAATAAGTTCCATCTGTAAGTTTTCTGGCACATTTTTTACATCAGCATCTATCGGACGAGCAAATATAGTGAATGTGGAGTCTTTGTTTTTGAAGTCGGCAAACCTTGTATCAAATTGCTCTATTAGTGCCTTCAGTTCATCTCCATAACAATTATAAGGGATATTTTGGTGAGTTGCTAGAGTAGGAAAATGATAACAATTTTTAGCTCTTATCTGACTTTCCAACAATCTTAGTTTATTACAAAAAGCTTTGACATGTCCATGCAGTTCATGAACCAATTGTCCTTGTTTTTGCAATTTAAGATTCAGTTTGTTTCGGTATCCAGTGGCATCTACAAGAAATGCTAAATCTCACACCCACTCATCATCTTTTACTTGGTTAATTGTGTTTCCTTTTATGTCCATAAAATCTGCAATGTCTTGTGATCATAAAATCGTTTTAACATTTTACCTTTACTCAACCACCTCACTTCACAATAATAAGACACATCTTCATAATCCGAAAATAGGTCTGGCAAATACCCCTTAAATTGGCGGTGATTAAGTGCACATCACTTAATAATAATAAAGTTAATACTGGCTACTACAACTTCCATAACATTTGTGAATTTAATCGATTTTGCACACAGATTTTGTTGGTGGATAATGCAGTGAAAATTTGTTAAATTTTCCAGATGGATCTGTAGTTCTATTGCTCTTTCATGAACTATTCCAATAAATCCCTTCTGTGCACCAACCATTGCAGGGGCTCCATCAGTGCATATGCCAGATAGTGAACTCCATTTAAGCCCAAATCTCTCAAAGACTGTGTTGACTGTTTCAAATATATCTTCACCGGTAGTTGTTCCTTTTAATGGCCGAAGCGCCAATAATTCTTCTGTGATGTTGAAACCCGCATCAACTCCTCGAATAAATATCGCTAGTTGTGCTGTATCGGAGGCATCGGTGCTGTCATCCAAAGCAATTGAAAATGCTTCCAATCTAACAATCTTCTCTTTTAAACTTTTTTTGATATCAGCCATAATTTCTATCCGTTGGACAACAGTACGTCTCGACAAATGAATATTCTCGAAGTCTTTTTGCTTTTCAGGACATGTTATACTTGCAACATCCAGCAAACATTCTTGGATAAATTCTCCGTCACCAAATGACTTAGAATGCTTAGCGATTTTTTTCGCTTACCACAAAGCTAGCTTTGACAATGCTGTGGTGCTGTGTTCTTTGCTTGTTGAACATTTGCTGCTGGGTATCCAAGTTCTTCTTCAACTTCTGTATTTCATCTTTTCGTAGTTGTCCGTCAATTTTTGGGTGATCCACATGTCTTGAAGTAAAGTGTCTCTTCAAGTTGTATCTTTGTTGACGGACATGGATTCGTTGCACAGCAAACATACAGGCAAACCATTCAGAATAAAATAATAAACCTCCATCCAGTTGTCTTGAAATTGACGATTCTCTGCATCTACTTTTCTTTTTTTTGCAATAACCCCTGACATTGTCCCAAATTTATAAGCGATATTCAGAACTGTCAAACAAAACTGTCTTCTACACAGCAGGCACTGAACAGAACACAACATCAACATAGGCACCGAACAGAACATAACATCAATGCAAGTACCGAACTGACACGTTGTAACACGTTCACACACGCCACTAGTCAAAGTGACAAAGAGACCTTGGTTGGAGAAAACATAGTGTGTTTTGCGCAAGTCATATGACGTCAGCTTAATGTGAGTTAGTAGAACACACCATGTTTTCTCCCACCATGAATCAGACAAACTTCGCCGAAATAGATTAGGGCTGGATCAAAAGAAGTAGCGGGCCAGGGTTGCCCATATGTGCTCTAAACAGAAAGGATAATAAAATATTCCGAGGTAGAAATAAAATAATAAATAGAATTAAAGGATATTATAAACTTTATGACAAAGAAAGAAATTTAGAGGCAGTCAGCTTCAAGAAGAGTTGTAAATTGGTGCCAAATAATGCTGCTTCCCATGCCCACTTGTGTATTGGAGGAAGATGATGTTACTTCAAATTGTCCTAATTTACTTTGTAACTAAATGAAAAACTTGATAAAATTCTCTCTTATCCATGGTATTTGAATAATGTGGTGATACATCATTTTGCTATGTTATATGGAAACAACTTCTACTATTAGTTTAACTCTCAGTATCTCCACAAGTTTAGTTTCCATTAATGAGACCTCAATGAAGGTAAGAACTGGTCTGGATAATGACACTCCCTGTAATGGCGGAATACAAGTCTGAAAGGAAATATACTGTGTTATGGAGGAACGCTAAGGCAGTTTGCTGTGAAGTTGTCTATCTCCATATGCAAGTAGCTTATCATTATGCTACTTTGCATGCTTACGCTTGGGTAAAGGATAAAAATAGGAATAAGATTTCTTATTAAGTATAATTTACTATGATACCTTAGTACTGTAAGCAGGAATTGCCAGGTAAGTATTAGATAATCCAGAAAACTTGCTGAAGTCTAAAGACCAAACATTGAAAACATTTTCAAGTCATTTTAGGTCTCCAGTAAATAAGGTAGTCTATCACTGGTTGCAAAGATTGTGTCTGTCCCACCAAGAGGCATTCACTAACATCTATGTCTACAATCACATTCAAACCCATGGCATGGCCTATGGTTGGAAAGTTGAAATGCTATCCACTCAACCAACTAGGCCATCAAAATTGGATTCATCACATATTTTGTTGATTTAATGAAGGCCTTACTCTTAGAAGAATATTAGTTTTATGGAAGAAAAGGAAAATAGTCATAGGCACAAAGGAAATACAAAAGATGATACGTTGCATTTTGGAGTGCTATGAAGTCATGTAAGACTAGGATAGAGGATTGAATGGATAATAGAGTAATGCCAAAGTTCATAAGGAAAATACATATAATATGATATTTTTGGACATTTGAACAGAGATTTCCTTATAACAAATGTGTTTAAGCTTAACAAACAGGTATGGATACTAGACTGGATAGTTGAGAGAAAGATGTCTTAGAGATTTGTGTGGTGATGGAATCATGCCAGAAAGGAGAAAAATTGACAAATAGGATACCACCACCAATTCTTTAGCCTTGATTCACCGATATTTATTTATTATGTAAATACTTTTTGTGAATAATTTGGAAGGAGATATTTAGTTGTTTGCTGATAATGCAAAGTCATTGAAAGTTATCAGAATATGGCTAAGGTGTGATGGACACAGGGACCTTCCTCAGGATTTGAATCGACTGATGATGTGGACAGAAAGCTGGGATTTTGTTCGGCATAGGTAGACATAGGGGCTTTGAATTTTTGAATTCACAGATGGAAAGTCACATGCTATGTTGGTTGGACTATTCTACAAGAAGTAGAGCAGAACAAGGAACCTTGTTGTGAGAGTAGATGGGTCAGTGAAGTTCCAATAGTACATTGCCATAGTTGTGGTGAAGACAACTCAGAAGACTGCTGCAGTGGTAAGGAGACTGCTGACAACAACAACAAAAAGTGAACTAAAAAAAAAGTAAATTTAATCCTAAAGCTGCTGGATAAGATGTGTCTTGAAGCAGAAGAACCATGAAGTCAGCATTTCACCAAAATAAAATGAAACTTACAAAAAAATAATAAAATAAAATAAAAATGATTAAAGATTAAAGATTAAATATTAACCAGAATATACAGTAAGATATGTATTCTGAGAATATGTAGGCTAATCTCTCTCTCTCTCTGAAAAATGTGCATGAAAGTACAAAGTAGTACAAGAAAGTATTTTTTTCATGATAGATTTGTCTCATAAATGTCTGTGCTCCAGGTCATATCTGTATTCGTACAGATATGACCCGGAGCACAGATTCTTTCTTCTTGCAAATTTTTAGCTGGAAATTTTAAGACAATTTGTTAAAAGTTATCATCAACAAAAACTAAATTTCTAGAGGGAAGTCCAACACAATATCACACACTTTTTGTTTTTATTCAAGAACCCTTCAGTAACCATATGATTCATCTCCTTCATAACTTACATTCCTAGCATTTAGGTTTATACATTGATTCTCCAGCATCGTTTCTTGTTTAAAGAAATTAACAACGTATTTGTTAATAAATAAAATTATTTACTTATTATCCTATATTTTGCTGAGGTCAAATCGGCATCATCAGGGATTAATGCACTTGTATTAGACATGTCCTTGCAAGCACACTTCAGTAACAAAGATTAAAAAACCAGAGAGATACAGGAAGGCCTCAAGTCCTACATTTACACCACCTGTTGGCTTTGGTTAGGTGTTCTTAGTCATTGGACTGACTGTCTGCAAATGAGGGTTTCCCATATGAGAGGGAGTCTGATACAATCATATTTGTTTAGTTGGAATAGCTGGTGAGAGCTGCAGCTGATACACAAGGAAAAGCCTCTCGAATTTGAATTTGCTTTCGTTTGGTGGCTTATTTCCAATGGATACTGTGCTGTGTATCCAAGGCATGATCTGCCATGGCCGTAGTGGCGGAAGTGGATGTAATCCTGGTGTACGGATGTTGGCTGTCCTACCTGTTTGTACCTAATAAGGAAGGTTGCATCTGCAAGGTACCTGGTAAACTACAGGTAAATCCAGAGGTGTTGTAGCTGATCTTTGGGGAAGTGGATAAGCGCTGCTAGTTTTTTGTGTGGTTTATAGGTGGTCACAAGATTGTGCTTTTTTATTATCTTGGCCACCTTTTCTGATGATAGATTTGCTGTAATCTATGGTTTTTTTTTTTGGGTGGGGGAATGGTGTGGGTACATAGTGTTAAAATTCTTTGTATTTGACGGGAGGCGTTAGCCATTGGCCAAAAAAATTTTTTGTGTGTGGGTAAGTTCTGTGTTGAGTGCATTGTTATCTGCGCAAATTAATTTTGCCCAGTGGACTATGACTATTGATGGATGTATCTACCTGTGTGTGTGGGGGGGGAGGGGGGGGTCCATAGACTGCGAAGGTCAGGGATCAAATTTGGTTGCCTTGTGACCAGGGTGTCTAGGAAGGGAAGACTGTCGGTACATTCTATTTCTCTCATGAATTGGATCCTTGGATGTTGGCTGTTCAAATGGGAAAGGAAAGTGTGTAAGATGTCCTGGCCATTTGACTGAATTGTAAACTCATCATCCATATAGCATATCCAGATAGTGGGTTTAAATTGGGAGGAATTGAGGGCATTCTTTTCAAATGTCTCCATGAAAAAAGTTGGTGGGGGAGAGCATGGCTGTACCCTCAATTTGTTTGTAGAATGTTGAAAGTTTTTTCACTTGGTTATACCATAAGTTAAAGATGCCAAGAAATTATCTTCTTGATTGTATCCTTTGTTTCAAGCAAACGCAGTTTGTGCATGAAGTCACTTCATGACTGGGCTACTTGTATATATAGAGGGTAATAACTTCACATCAGTTGCCTCAGTATCCCATAATGCAATGCACATATCCTTACGGACACATATAATGCTATACATTATGGGAAGGGTCACTACCCAGACTAGTTTCAACCTTTATTGAGGTCTCATTGGTGGGAGCCAGACCCAGAAGTGATACCAAAGTTGAAGTGATGCAGAAGTCATATACAAGTGTTCAAATGGTGTTGCACCTTATTACTAAAATAGTCTAGATTAGAGATAGAAAGTTTTTTTTCACTTGGTTATATTATAAATGAAAGATACCAAGAAATTATATTTTTGTACAATTATACTTCATGTGCAAGCTTTGTTTGCCTACACTTGGATAAAGGATGAAACCTAGAATGTAATTTCTTGGCATCTTTAATTTTTGTTTGTAGAATTTTCCTTGCCAAACAAAATAGCCCGAGTTCATAGTGAACTGAAAAATGGCCGAGATATCGGGATGAAATTCTGCTTGGATAAGTGCCAAGGTGTTCTTTAAGTGGGACATTTGTGAATAAGGAGGAGACATCAAAACTGACCATTAAGTCAGTATGGCAGTGTGTGAGGTCTTGTATACTGGACTTAAAATGGGCTGAGTTTCTGATATGTGACAAGGTATTGTCAGTAATACAGGATGGCACTTTGACCAAATGTTTAGCTAGTTTGTAGGTAGGTGTCTATAGCAGGGCCTGAGCTGCTAGAGTGCTCCTAGGCTACTCCCTCGTTGTTTGGGACCCTTAAATTGGCCCTGGAAAACTGCATATCTTGGTCACCTACTTCGTAATGAAAAATATAAGATACTTCAATTGATTATAAAAGGGAAGATAAATGGAAGAAGAGGACAAGGAAGACGAAGAAAATCTTGGCTGGCAGATATCAGACAGTGGACTGGCATGAACTCTGAGAGACTGCTCAGAATAGCTGAGAATCGCTCAAAATTTGCCAAGGTGTTCGCCGACCACCGATAGGAGATGGCACTCAAAGAAGAAGAAGAAATTGGCCCTAATTTTTTGGGACCCTCAACTAGAGCCTTGTGCTGTCCTGTTAAGTATAAGTACAGCCCTGCTCTTGATCCTTGTATATCCCCCTTTACATGCTGCCCAAGATGGTTGAACGTTCTAGAACTTAAGAAATTCATTGGCCTTATACGTAACTACTATCACGTCATTCCAATCTATCTTACCATAATTAAAATAACCTTTCCCTTGTTCATTAATCTAAGTTGCCTACACATTTCTTCACCACCATCTTCCACATTCCCTGGCCTATAGCAACATCCAATTAAATATCTCATCCTAATAATTCTTCTTCTGCCACCAACAGTACTCCCACTCCTGTCTTGTCTTTTCTCTCCTCCCAAAAAACATTGTATCCTTCCCTTTCTATTGCTATCAGGGTATCATCCTCAACCAACTATGCTTAACTTATTCTAACATTTTCCCCTTATTTCTGATGCTACTGGCATTCATAAATAAACACACAACAGTTCTATGTCTGTAATCAGTCTTATTCATTCCACCTGTTGGCTGTTGGATGTACACACATAGACACAAGAATATAATAAAACTTTAATAACAAAAAAAAAAAAAAAACTGGGCTTATTGTCATTAGGATTAAAAAGATTACATACTACATTAAAAGAAACTGACTAGTTTCACTGCAGATTATTTGTGCTTCTTATAAGGTAAACAAGAAAATTTAGCAGGACCATCGTGTGAACAATTGATAAACATGTGGAGACAGTGAAGGGTAACATGAGTCATTCATTTTCTAGCATTGTTTGAAGATGATTAGCTGAAAAGTGGAAATCTGGCATATGAAACAATCTATTAAAGACTTTTAGACTTACTGAAGATCACTCCTTTCTTCATTTTTTCTGTGTTAAGCCAGTTCAAACAAAACAACGGATTTTTAGAAAATGTAATGAGCCATGTAATGGATAATGAAGAATAATGAACAACGATATAGGCAAGATGTAATATATGAATACAAGAAAGTGATATATGAATGACAAAGAAAAAGTAATGGCTGATAAGAATTAGGCTTTTGGCAAGAAGAGGCAATTGTTCTGATTTAAATTAGGGCTGTGTAGAAAGGCTCTGTCACTCTCCTTGAACAAGTATTTGAATTGGTAGTGCACTAGAGTAGGTGAATTCTTATTCTGTAGTTAGTATATTCCCATGCTGTGCTAAACCAGATTTCTTATTAGTGATATATGATTGGTGTTCTTGTAATATTTTTTTTCGCAAAGTACCAACATCCAGTTTGTCCAATATAGAAGAGGTAGCAATCACACAGAACTTGATACATGCCTGTATAGGAGAGAGAGGAGATTGTTTATCCCTAGAGAAGGCAGCCAGGAAGAGAGTTTATTGATAGTGAAAAAAACACAGGTATGAAATGTGTGGAATTAAAACCCTACATGCTGGTTTTAGGTTGCTGGCAGGCTTGTAGGAGTCAAAAATTTGCTGTGTTTTCTATTGAGAGAAGCTGTTCTTTTTGCACAATACTTAAAAAAAAAAAAAAAAAAAAAAAAAAAAAAAAAAAAAAATGATGGCTTATAACAGCTTTTCCAGATTTTTTTATTAATGATATATGATTTCTTCTCTCCCTTCTAGGCATGCACCAAGTTCTGTATAATTGTCTCCTCTTCTACTTTGGACAGACTGAGTGCTCTGTGAAAAAAAAAAAGATCACAAGAACATGTCATTTCTGAAAGCTGTCATCTAAATCTCTAACAAAATCCCATCTTATAATTTCATATATATGATTTATATGAAAGAGCAATCATGTATATTAGTTAGGTGATCACTCTTTTCTCCTGGAGACAAAGCTGAGCTGATATCTCATTCACAGTCACATTCTGTTATCACATCCAGAATTTTTAGTCCTCTGATTCCCTCCAGTTACATGTTACCTAAGACAGTATTCAAAAATTCTTTCTTTATTCCTATTAGTTTTTCTTCTTCTTTCCACTCTACACTGTCTTAATTGAAATACCCTATAAAGATTACCTGCCCCCCCCCTTGTTTTTTAAAACATTCCTGTCATAACTCTCTGCATTTCCAGATCTATAGCAACATTCTATTGATATTCTTATTGCTTACCTCCATCTCACATTACACATTTTCAAATACATACATATCTCATGATTTTTCCTATGCTGGTTTGCCACTCTGAGGGAATATAATTATTTTACTACCATAATGCAAACACTGCTGTAGGTGTAGATGGAATATCAGCTCAGGTGTTGCATGAATGTGCAAAGGAATTGTCAATGCCTCTTACTCAGTTATTTAATTTAAGTTTGAATTCTGGTATGGTCTCCCTAGAGAGTGGAAGAAGTCAAAGTAGTTCCTTTGCATAATGGTGGCTCTAAGACTGCGGAAGTTAATTACAGACCAATCACCATCTCGGGCCTGGTGGTAAAAGTATTGGAAAAGTTGGTTAAAGACAGAATTCAAGAATATGTGGATCAGAATATGATATTCTATAGGGGTCAACATGGTTTTGATAAAGGTCGATCCTACCTTAGCAATTTATTAACTTTTTATAATAGAATGACATCTGAATTGGACAAAGAAAATGGCTACACAGTGGTACTTCTGGATTTTGCTAAGGCTTTTGAAAGGATACCCCATGGAATACTGTTGCGCATATTGGAGCAGATGGGGATGGATACTAAACTGGTGATATGAATAAGAGAATGGCTCAGGAAGAGATACCAGAAAGTGGTGTATGGAGGAGCAGAGTCCAGGATGAGGCAGGGTGATCAGTGGTGTGTCAGGGCTCTGTGCTAGGGCCATTATTGTTTAATTTGTACATTGATATAGGAAATAGCTTGAAGGGAGATATTCAGTTGTTTGCTTATGATGTAAAACTGGATAGCTCAATAAAAAATCAAGCTGATGTTGAGAGTTTGCAGGATGATTTAAATAAGCTGGCAAAATTGGCAAAAGGTAATGGATGTCAGTTCAATGTGAAAAAGAGTAAAGTTATGCATTTTAGAATTACAAGATTACCAGCTGTGTACTACATTGATGGAACGGTACTCCAAGATTTGATGAGGCTAGGGAGGACTTGGGGGGTGTTGGTGGATAGGGAGACGATGTTCAGAGGACACATTGCTAAGGTGTCCAAGATTGCACATAGGATAACTTGGTTATTGAAAAACACACTAACATCCAGAGATAAAGAGGTTATTATTCCCCTTTATAAAGCATCGATACTTCCACAATTGGATTACTGCGCTCAAGTCTGATCACCTAGATTCCTTAGAGATGAAGAGGTTGTGGAGAGGGTTCAGAGGAGAGTGACTAAGTTGGTGAGCGATGTAAAAAATGCTCCCTACATTGATAGATTGAGAGCTTGTGGATTGCAGAGGTTGGAAATTAAGGAAAAGTGCGGTTAACAAGGGTGTGAGAACAAGGTTTTTAGCCTGGGGGGTGGTGAATGAATGGAATGCATTGCCTGACTCAGTTGTGAGTTCTTCGTCTGTAAATGAATTCAAGAAGAGATATGATAGATATTGTTTTGATAGTTTGGGTCTCCTGCGATGAGTCTACTGACTCCATGGAGATACCCATAATAATAACAGCAATACTCTCCTCACCCATTTCCATTTCTCTTCCTGTTGAAGTGTCATCCTCAGCCATGTCACATTATTACTGACAAAAATGATTTGGGGGCAAATTTAATGCACTAAGGCCAAGCCATTTTCCATATTTTTTGTGTGTATAAACAATGCTGTCTTTTGCTGGAATGTATGTTAGACCAGCACTCATCATTGCACTTCTCATTTTAAACGAAAGCCATGTTATATGGTTACATTGAAAGGGAAAAAAAAAAGGTATGAAATGTATGGAATTAGAACCCTAAATGCTGATTTTGAGTTACTGACAGACTTGTAGGAGTCAACAATTTGCTGTAAATTAAAATCCAGGATTTTATTCATTAACTCTTTTATTTAATTACCTAAAATTAATATTTCCTTATAAAAGGAGATATTATTGTTTAACTTATATATATATATATATATATATGTTAAAGATACCAAGCTATTTTAAACCTGGTTTTTACTCCATTTCCCAAGTAAGCAAACAGACAAATAAGTCAAGTTTGTGCCTGCATGTAATGCAAGTCTAAGTGACCCGTAAAGTAGTACAAGTCAAGGCAACTCGTGGTAAAGTTGGAATAAGCTCTGATCACTATTTTTAATATTTACCCTTAATGCAAAGCTCATCTCCTTGAGGAGATGTATGGTGCTATGCATTAAAGGCAAGGGGCCACTACCCAGACCGGTTTCGACCTTTATTGAGGTCTCATCAGTGGGAGCCATACTAGAAATACCAAGGTTAAGCAATACAGAGCTTATAAGTATTTTACCAAAACAAGTTACCAAAAGGTGCTTTGACCTTATTAAATAAAAATCTCAGGATGAGAGATAGATGTAGAAAGTTTTTTTACCTTGGGTATAATATATGTTAAAGATACCAAGCTATTTTAAACCTTGTACTACTTTACGAGTCACTTAGACTTGCATTATGTGCAGGTGCAAACTTGACTTATTTGTCTGTTTGCTTACTTGAGAAATGGAGTAAAAACCAGGTTTAAAATAGCTTGGTATCTTTAACATATATTATACCCAAGGTAAAAAACTTCCTACATCTATCTCTCATCCTGAGATTTTTATTTAATAAGGTCAAAGCACCTTTTGGTAACTTGTTTTGGTAAAATACTTATAAACTCTGTATTACTTAACCTTGGTATTTCTAGCCTGGCTCCCACTGATGAAACCTCAATAAAGGTCAAAACTAGTCTGGGCAGTGGCCCCTTGCCTTTAATGCATAGCATCATACATCTCCTCAAGGAGATGAGCTTTGCATTAAGGGTAAATATTAAGAATAGTGATCTGAGCTTATTCCAACTTTACCACGAGTTGCCTTGACTTGTACTACTTTATGGGTCACTTAGACTTGCATTGCGTGCAGGTGCAAACTTGACTTATTTGTCTGTTTGCTTACTTGGGAAATGGAGTAAAAACCAGGTTTAAAATAGCTTGGTATCTTTAACATATATTATACCCAAGGTAAAAAACTTTCTATATATATATATATAAGAATACAAACTATAAGCATTAGTGGCAGGCATTTTATTTGAAATTTAAAATCTTATTATATAATTTATATGCAGTATTTAATAAGCTAATACCCTGCAATTTTCTCATAAAATTGATATTGTTTTAACTTTTCTCCATTCTTTAGGTATTGCAAGTAATTCAACCCATATGAACATCATGTGACGTTCATATGTAGATAAAACTTCTTTCCTTCAAGGATTAGACATTTGCATGTTCCAACTTCACTGGTCTTTCCATCTTGTTGCTGGTCTCCCCCCCCTTTGATGTTATTTTTCCACCTCTTTTGGTAGCCAGTTTCTTTCCATTTCTCTCTATATTCCTTGATATTTTCATTTTTGTTATAAATATCTAGTTCTTTTCTGATGTCTTCATTTCTGAGTAAAAACCTCTTCTGAATTTACTATTTCCAATAAACTACTCCTCTATTATTTATATTTTCAGTTTCCATTTCTTCTTTACTAAGTGTGCTGGATGGTGCCATTGTTGTTTGTAATGTTGTTGTTGTTGTATCCATTTTCTTTTGAAAGTCCTGAAATTGCAGAAAATACTATTAACATTAATTTTACACTATACTTACATTTAACACATTTGGAAGCTTGCCTGTTAAAACACTGTATTTGTATTTTTCAGGGAGGTTGTCAGCTGTCTCCTGAATGTTATGGTCATATAACTCAAATGTTGAGTAGTTTAGCCAATGGAAAAATTATTTTGGCCCTGGAGGTTAGTAATAATAGAGCTTCTGCAAATGCTTTAAATATCTGCAGCCCATGATTATTTTTTTAACAGCTGGATGATTTTTAAATATTGTATTACAATAATTCAGAAACTAAAGTATCTGCAATATGTTATTTACTTTTCCTTTTTTTTAAATTGGTTCCTCCCATTGTTCAATGTGAACATTGAATCTGGTTATTATTTAAATGAAGTATTTGATTAATTAAACCCCTCTTGCAACAATTCAGTTTTTATAATCAAGGTGACATCACATCAATAATTGATTCAATATGCAGATTAGTTGTGATTCAGCCACTGAAATTTCTACACCAGACTTTGCTGCCATAAATTTTATGTGAGATAGATTTCCAAACAAAAAACTCATGAATGAATATAGGCAAAACTATTTGGACATTTATAACCATCTTTACAACCAGTATCATAAGAAAGGTGATCCTGTCATTGTCACTAATGAAGAATTGTGAATACACCACTATGAGCCAAAACCCAACATAATTTGAAAAAACATAAATGCATGATATCCTGTCAGGATCCTGACCTTTCTCAAAAATGTACACTCATTGAACATTATTGAGAAAAGTATAAGATGGTACACAGTGCATTGGGAGATACTGTATGCTGAAGCCAGCAATTCCAGGCCAAACTATAGAAACATTGTGGACATTACAGTTTAAATTAATTTAAAAATTGAGACATGAGTGGAAGAAGACATTATAATACTAATTAATAATGGAAATCACTTACATAAAAATTGTTTATTTGTAGAATTTTTGGCTATGTTTCATGTTTCATAGCCATTTTCAATACATTACAGGAAAATAACTACAAAGAGAAAGAGAGAGAAAACAACAATTAAATTGAAAGCTTCATCAGCTGCAGGAGAAGAACTCTATCTGCATTAACAGATATCAAGAAACAAATTAAAATAAAAATAATATCATGCTTTCAATTTAATTGTTATTCTCTCTTTTTTGTGGTTATCTTCCTGTAATGTATTAAAAATGACTATGAAAACATGCCAAAAATTCTACAAATAAACAATTTCTATATAAGTGATTTTATCATTAATTAGTATTATAATTACAGTTTAAAGTCCTGTGGTCATCTGTTTTGGCCACTAAAAAAACTAAAAAATGGTTTGAAGCTTTTGAAGCAAGGGATATGGTTGCAGGTATCCAAAAGTTTGAACACCATTGGAACAATCGCACATACCATTGTAATGCTAATTTTACTAAATGTATTGTAGATGCTTTCTAACTTACCCTTGTATTTATTGAAATCATATATGGAATCTCCAGCCAAATGTCCCGCCATGGGCCTGAACGTTTGTGATTGTGTGTGAAAATACTAGTGGTGGTGGACAGTAGATGGCATTGGTGTAGATGATGTGATTGGTGTATGACAGGTGGGTGAGATTGTGTAGTGGAGACGGAGAGTTGTAAAGTAGGTGCCCTCCCTCGATGAGTCTTGGATTCCCTGGAGGTGTCAAATAATAATAATAGTTTCTCAATAATAATCTTATTGAGAAACTAAGCTTTTAAATAAGAATGCATTGAACATCTATTTTTCTCCTATCACTTCTGTTCTAATAGAATGAAAGAAAATCCAGTTTGGGTTGAGTTATTTAATTAAATGATATATTACTGTGTGCAATGCTGTATTGTGATCATTCTGTCTGACTCACTTATTTTAATGTAATTAGAAGTCAGCTAAAGAACTCATACATTTAGAGGAGCATTTATATAGAAATTTAGTTCTTGCTCAAAATTCACACAACTGACTTTCACAAGAATTGCATTGCTATTTCTAGACACATAATTTTATGTTATACACACACACAGTTGACCCTTGAACAATGCAGATTTTAAATTGCATGGGTCCACTTAAATGCCATTTTTTTTTCAATAAATATATTGGACATTTTTTAAGGTTTGTGATAATTTGAAAAACTTGCAGATGAACTGTGTAGCCTATAAATATAAAAAAAATTAATAAGAGTTAAATATGTCATGAATTCATAAAATATATGTATATACTAGTCTATTTTATCATATACTACCATAAAATAGATCTATTATGAAAAGTTAAGATTTATCGAGACTCGTGCACACAAACACTTACAGACTGTACATGGTGCCATTAACAGGCAAGAGAAATGTAAATAAATGTAAAGATGCAGTATTAAATCATCACTGCATAAAATTAACTGTTATTAATTAATTAAATTTATTTAATTAATTTGAATAAAATAAAAATTTTATAATGATTCATTCATAGTGTTTAGGCTAGGCTACTGCAAAGCAATCATATTGCTGCTGCTGCTTTGTTATCAGTGCATGAATTGTTATACCTGTAAATAAATATAAATTTCTTTTTCACATTATCTTTTCATTTTTGATGTCTAGTGTTAGTAATACATAAAACATCTACAGTGTTTTGTATCATATAAGACAATATTGTTGTAGGTACTGTAAATGTATTTTCTCTTCCTTATGATTTTCTTAATAAGATTTTCTTTTCTCTAGCTTACCTTGTTGTAAAAATACAGTATATAATATATATAACATACAAAATATGTGATAATCAAGTGTTTATGTTATCAGTAAGGCTTCCAGTCAACAGTAGGCTATTAGTAGTTAAGTTTTTGGGGAATCAAAAGTTATACTTGCATTTTCAAACAGTATGGGGGTTGGCACCCCTAACCCCTACATTGTTCAGGGATCAACTATATATATAGAGAGAGAGAGCAAGAGAGAAAAGCAGTCATCATCTTCCATAATCACAAAAAATCATATCAAGAAACTTGACTTAGTTACTACAGTTGATTCTCACTAAAACAAACTTATAAGGACCACAAGAATATGTGGATAATGTGCTTATAATGAATTTTATTAGAATAGCATTGTCTATCTTGCACTTTGATTGGGCTTTTTGGTAGCTTGTTATAATGGTATTTTCTATAATGAAAGTCAGCTGTATTGCTGTTGTGAATCAGCCATATTATAATTGCAATGCAGTACTATCACCTGGGAGAGGTCATTGTTGTGGCTGCTTTACCAATTTATGTTTCATTCAGTTACTGATTTGAGTCTCTGTGCTATTCAAATGTTTATGGTAACTAGTTATTGTTAATCTATTTTTTGGGAAATAATGAGCTGTAGAAAAGAATAATATATTTCCTTTTTTACTGTTTAATAATAAGAATCAGTATTTTTTTTAATCTTAAAAGTATTATTTATTGTTCAAACAAATTAATCATCATAATCATAACACTAATTACGGGTATAGACTATATTGGTCTGTTCTGGTCTCATTATCCATCCAATATCCTTTTTTTTTTTGAGGTCTACCCTGCCTTCTCTTTCCAAATTAATCATTTTAATAAATTTAAACAAATCTATCTGATTGGCAGGCTGATCAGATCAGATTTGGTAAGAAATTGTCTACATTACTTTTGATTCAAATCATTTTAAGTTATGCTATTAAATGGCCTTATTTTCCTTAAAATACTCCCAAGGTATGAAAACAATCAAATCAATTTAGCCTTACATAAGAATTAACTTGTGTTATCATTTTCATTTTTGTTTATGTTACAACAAAAAGCAATAATCCTAATGTAATGCACCAATTTTAAGATGCATCCTGTGTGTTCTCTCCTCCTTACTCATAATTCCATTTTTCTTAATAATATAAACCTTGTTAATATTTTAAGGAAAATAATGCCATTTAATAGCATAACTTAAAATGATTTGAATCAAAAGTAATGTAAAGTAATGCAGATAATAATGTGTTATTAAGAATATATTACCATTTCACAAAACTTACTTGACATGATGTTAGGGCCTCCCGCGATGAGTCTGTCGACTCCTTGGAGTTGCCCAGAACAATAATAATAATAATAATATTTTTAGCCTATTCTAAAAATATGAGCATAGATCAAGATTTAAATACATTAAAATATTATGTTATTACTGACTGGTTATTACTAACACCATGTTCCAACATAAAAATGTGCACAAATTCACATGAAGAGAAGAAGCAAGGAATAAAAAAAATAAGAAAACACAAGAAGTTAAAGAGGCAATGAAGGAAAAGAAGAAAGCATATCAAAAACTCCTTGCAAATAAGTCAGCTTGTGCTCTTAGAGAATACAGAGACCAATTTAAGAAACCTAAACACTGTAAAACTGGCTAAACAAAAGTCATGGGAGGACTTTGGCATGAACATAGAAAATAAATATCAAGAAGGTGGTAAGATATTCTGGAGGTTGTTGAAGAAACTTAGAAATGGAGGAAAGAGTGCCGTAAAAAGAGTTAGAGATGATGAAGGTGACATAAAGAAAGTTTTAAAGCGAATAAAAGTTAAGCAGCTCTCAGAAGTGAACTGTAGACTAAACTAACAAAGATTATTGAAGAAAAAATGAGAGTTTGAGAACAGCAACCAAACTTTGGAGATTTAGTGACAAGCCCTGAAGAAAATACTTATTGATTCAGCCAGAGAAGCATGTGGTGAAGTTGTCTGCAATGAAAAAGAAAAATCAATAATCCATGGTAGACACAAGAAGTTAAAGAGGCAGTGAAGAAAAAGAAGAAAGCATATCAAAAACTCCTTGCAAATAAGTCAGCGTGTGCTCTTAGAGAATATAGAGACAAATATAAGAAAGCTAAACACTGTGTAAAACTGGCTAAACAAAAGTCATGGGAGGACTTTGGAAAGAACTTAGAAAATAAATATCAAGAAGGTGGAAAAAATTCTGGAGGTTGTTGAAAAAGTTCAGAAATGGAGGAAAGAGTGCTGTAAAAGGAGTTAGAGATGATAAAGGTGACATGAAAACAGGAGAAAAAGATATCTTTGAAGTATGGAGTAATTACTTTGAAAAATTGCTAAATGAAACAAGCAGTGATGACAGCACAGTAGTAAAAAACACTCAACAGGCATACAGTCAGGAATGCATATCCATACTTGAAGTAGAAAAAGCCATCAAAGGCTTGAAATGTGGAAAGGCAGCAGGAGTAGATGATATTTGATCAGAAATGCTGAAGTATGGTAGTATAAAAGTCTTACAGTGGCTGCACTGCATAGTTCAGAAAGCCTGGACAGTGGAACGAATTCCCAGTGATTGGAGTAGAGCTTTAATAGTACCCATATATAAAAAGGGAAATAAAACTGAATGTGAGAATTACATAGGTATTTCCCTACTGAGTGTTCCTGGCAAGATCTATGCAAGTATAATTGAAAACCAGTTGAGAAGAATTGTGGAAGAAAAGCTTGGTGAAGAACAAGCTGGACTCAGGCCGAATAGAGGCTGTCAGGATCAGATCTTCACTTTACGACAAATAGTTGAGAAAGCATGGGAATATAACAAAGATCTGTATTTAAGTTTTGTCGATTTGTCAAAGGCATATGACAAGGTGCCAAGAGAGAAGCTATTCAATACGCTACAGTTATATGGTGTCAATGGGGCATTATATCAAGCAATACTTAGTCTGTATTTGAGTTGTAAGTCGGCAGTTAGAATTGAAGGAAGTACAGGAAGATGGTTTAATGTTATATCTGGTGTGAGACAAGGATGTACATTATCCCCCTCTGTTACTCATTATCTATATGGATCACATTATGAAGGAAAGTGGTATTAAACATGGTATCATAATTGGAGATGTTAATGTCAGCTCTTTGCTTTATGCAGACGATGTTATACTTCTAAATAAATCCGCTACAAGTTTGCAAGATTCGCTGACTAAAATGAATAACTGTTGTAATAGATGTGGTGTGAAGGTCAGCATTAAAAAGACAAAGACAATGAAAATAGGTAGAATTGTTGAAAATGTCAACTGTGTTGTGAACGGGGAACCTGTGGAACAAGTAAAACATTTCAGCTACTTACACACGATTTTTATGAAGATAATAAATTAAATATGGAAATAGACAACAGAATCAAGAAAGCTGGTATGGTAGGAAGTCAATTGAATAAATTCATATGGAATAAGAGAGAAATTAGTTGGAACACTAAATTAGATGTATACAAGACAGTGTTCAAACCCGTTTTAACTTATGGATCTGAGAGCTGGGTCAGAAGTAAAACACTTGACCAAAGACTAGAGATCGCAGATATGAGAGTCCTGAGAAAGATTAGAGGCATGAAAGATGGCATCAATGGCAATATCATATTAAAAACGAGGATATTACGAAAGAACTTGATTGTCAGCATCCAGGAATGCGTTAGCAGAGCTAATCTCAGGTGGTATGGTCACTTAAACAGAATGGGTGAAGAAAGATTAGCAAAACAAGTGTTCTCTGCCAGGTTGGCAGGAAAATGACCCAGAGGAAGACCAAGATATAGGTGGATTAATATGGTACAAAGTGCTGTAGACGATTGAAATATAAGATCTGATAATGTTGGAGTCTTGACAAGTAACAGACAGATTTGGAGGAAAATTGTAGATAGGAAGTTAGTATTGATGTAAATTTTTCATGTAGTCCTATCATATCCTGTACACCCCTTGAGGGTACATGTCAGGAATTTGATGACGATGATTATTTTTTAGCTTATTTTTAAAATGAAAGGTTAGATCAGGATTTATATACAAAAAATATTATTTTTGCAGAATCAAGGAATGACCATGCCAAAGAAACGTTACCAAGATTCATATGTGCAATGCGGTTTTACTTTTGTGCTTGACAAAGAAGTTGTGCAAAAACCACAGTGCTTCATTTGCTCCAAGAGATTCAGTAATGGCAGTATTGAGAGAGCATCGTCAGAATGTTCATCCCGAACAATCTAAGGAGTCAGAGTCCGCATTTAGAATAAAATGAGCATGAGTTGGTAAGAATATCACTCTTCATGACGATGGATTTATTACCCCAAAGAAGCCAGCACTGGAGGCCAGTTATAGCGTCACATTGAGGGTCACCAAAGAAAAGAAACCACATACAATTGCTGAGACATCAGTGAAGCCGTATGGACATGGTTGAGTTGATGTGTGGTAAAGAAGCAAAAGAGAAAATTGCACAAATACCATTATCAAATAATACAATTTGTGATTGGATTCGAGAAATGTCAGAAGACATGTGTACAGGTAGTGGAGGAAATCGAGAAAAGTCCGGCAAGAATTAGTTTACAGTTGGATGAATCAACTGATGTCTCTAACTGTGCACAGCTTCTTGTTTTTACTAGATATATACATCAGAATGAAATGAAAGAGGAATTTCTTTTTTGTAAACCCTTGAAAGAAACAACAAAGGCACTGGACATTATAAATTTGGTGAATGATATTTTTTTAAATGGCTTTTCATGGGAATTAGTAGAATCTATTTGTACTGACGGTTCTCCCGCTATGTTGGGGAAAAAAAATCAGGTTTCACCGCTTTAGTTAAAGAAATCAACCCAAATATTTTTACAAGCCATTGCATCCTTCACCGGTATGCTTTAGCATCTAAAACACTTCCACATAATTTGAAAGCCGTTTTGGATGTTGTTGTTCAAGTTGTGAATTTTATCATAGCAAAAACATTGAATCACCTGTGTTTAAATCTTTGTGTGAAGAGGTTGGAGCAGATCATGTCATACTGCTGCTTCATACAGAAGTATGATGGTTATCCAGAATTTAGGAAGGGTTTTTGCAATTAGAAATTTAATTGAAATTTTTCAAAGATCCAAACTTTGAGATTCCTCTGGCTTATCTTTCTGATGTATTTGGAATTCTTAATTCTGTGAACATTTCACTGCAAGGTACAGATGTCATTCTCACAGAGGCTGAAGAAAATATACAATTGTTTCAAGAAAAATTTACTCTCTGGGGAAGAAGGGTGGAGTTAGGTAACTTTGCCAATTTCAAATCTCTTGATGAAATCACTTCAGATCCAGCATATGAACTAAAACAGGAAGTTCATGATAACATTATATTGCATTTAAAAACTTTGAAAGAGGCAGTTGCAAGAATAATTTCTCCTGACCAAATGAATGAAATTTGGATACATAACTCTTTTCATATGGATTTAGAAAAAATCAGTGACAATGACCTAGTGAAAGATGAGCTAATTGATCTCCGCAATAACAAGAAACTCCGAATTTAATTCCTGTCAATGAAGTTATTACAAAATTTTTGGTGTACACTTGGAGAAGCATATCCCGTTATCACCAAACATGCTTACATGGCTATAATTCCATTTACAGCAACTTATCTATGTGAATCAGTATTTTCAGTTCTGTTTTCAATCAAGTCCAAAACAAGAAACAAAACTGGAGCCTAAACATGATATGCAGGTATCTATTTCAAAAACTGTACCAAGAATAAAACTGTGGTGGATAAGAAACAGAATCAAGGGTCTCACTAGTCGATTTTACTGCAGTTTAATAAAGATTTTACAATTTTATGATAATGTAATTGATTTATTTACTGAATAAAGCTTTTAGGAAAACTTAATTACTGTTTATTTCTTATATTCTTTGAATCTGCATGGTAAACTTAAGAATTTATTTCTTATTATAATGAATAGGAGTACTGGATAGTTTACTAAAAGCCAAGGGAGTATAGGGAGACCAAAAAGGTTGGGAACCCCTGTTCTAGATTTGAGGTTCACTAGAGATTTGAAAACAATCTAGTGAACCTCAATGCTTCCAAGACATGGTGCTATCTTTCACTTCTCCCCATCCCAACCACACACTTTTGATGACATTCAGATCCAAATGGGATCAAATTTCTATTCTTGGGCTTGACTTACAGCTCTAGACTTATTAGCATAAATACACTATAATCTTCAGGTTTAATGGAATGAAAATGGTACAATGAAATAATGAAAGAGATTTAAAAGTTCCAGTATTTTGTCTCTGTCGCAAAGATATCATCTGGGATGCAATATAAAAATTGTAATAACACACACAAAAACAATAAATTGAAGATATTAGACTAGAAGCCGCAAGTCCTAAGAGAGGTAGCTATCATCATCCTCTGTGGGTCCTGATAGCTAGCATTGGCAGTTGGGTGGGAGGTATGAGAATTACTGTTTCCCAATTCTTGAGAAGTTTCACATCACCATATTTATTTAAATTTGGTTGTTTTTAAAAATCTTCTGCTGTGAAGTATAATAGTTTTGTCTCTCATTTGATTCTGTGTAAGGTGTCCAAGGTATGGTCAGCTAGCCCTGGCTGATCAATAGTTGTAGTAGCAGATATATCTCTTATGTTTTTCAAGGTTGATGCTAATGGAGCTCCCAATTTTTCCATAATACAAGTTGCAAGACAAGGGATCTTGGATAAACCTGAAACAGAGAAAGGAGACAGTTGATTCTTAGGAGAGTGAATAAGGACAGCCAACTTCATATGAGAGTTGAAAGCAGTACAGAGATCACATTTCTTTAACGTCTTTGCCATCTTTTTATGAGGCGTCCTAATAGATTTACTATAATCTGCATGTTGAGAAGAATATACAGTGGTGGGAAGAAGAGTTTTTTTTTTTTTTTTCTGGGGTGGGTGGGGGGGCAATGTAAATGTGGAATAATAGGATAAGGCAAATAAAGATTTTGTCTGTGAGGGAAGGGAAGCCTAGTTGAACTAGATGTTGAAAAGCTCTGTTAACAAGAGCTTTTATTGTGGGGAAAATGATGAAAAAGTTTGTATATGTATCTACTCTGTGGGTAAGTTTTCTGTAAATGGAAAAGGAAAATAGCATCATCATAGAATCAGGAAAACTTGATCCTATGAAAATAAAGGAAAAATCACATAAAAAAATATGACAACCTATATACATCTATTTCTCAGCCACAGAGTATGCTTTTGTAAGTTATTAATAACCTTTCATCAAAAAGATTCAACAAAACATTATTAGTGTCCTTAACATCATCCACAAATTTGCAGTGGCATCTTGTCAGGTTCTGGCATTAGATCTCATCTTGCATATAGAATATGGCATCTGCAACTTGCTGCCAAATATTTCCAGCAGCATCAGCTAGATGTGATTAATTAACATCCTTTCACAAGCTTTGCTATCTAAAATAAATCCTTCTAACCCAACAACCAACTCTGTTCTCTTTATAAATTATGCACAGATAAAAAATGTAATAATTGCTAATAAAGGAAAGATAAAGATAAATAAAGGAAATGCTGCTGTGGTCCCAATTCTAGTGAATACGGTCAGAAAATGAATGCATTGCTCAGAGACTGCACCACCTAGATTATGATCCCACTAATTCTCAGAAGAAAACTTTAAAACAACTTCTTAAGAATGATAATGGATAATAGATTGTTGAGATGAATTAGAGATTGGCTGTCTGAATTATACCAGCAAGTTGTGTGTGATGGAGCAGCTCAGAAAAAAGGAAAGTAACCAGTGTTGTGTTTCAGGGTTCTGTTTTTGGCTCCTGCTGTTAAATTTATTTATTAAAGATATTTCATGCAGATTGGATCTTTAGTTGTTTGTTGATGACTCAGAGTTGGGGAGAATTATGCCACTGCTGATATTAATTCCCTTCCAAAATATTTGAATAGACTTTTAACTTGAACAAATGAATGGTGTGTACAAATTATCAGACCACACTGGTCAGACTACACTTAGATTGTTGGGCTCAGAATTGATCACAGTTTTCACTTGTGATGCGGAAACATTGAAGAAGGTCCAGAGACAAGTGATGTTAGGAAGTAGCAATATTGGGACTATGGAATGTTCATTATGGAGAAAAGTTAAAGGAATAGGTTAGTGAGGAAGATTTTTTTTGAGTTAATATAGGGGAAGGGGTATAAAAAGAGTAGAAGGTAAGAGGACAAGAACAAGAGACCATTCCTGGAAATTGTGCAAAGGTGTGATGAAAAAGAATGGTAGCAGTAAATTTTTTACATGGAGATTGTGGGTGAATGGAACAAATTACCAGAATGTGTTTTGAATGCAGGGAGCGTCGAAGATTTTAGAGTTCAATATGATAAATATGTTGGTAGAGTGAGCCTCCCTTGATGAGTCTGTTGACTCCGTAGAGGTTGATGTGGTGATGATGATAATATTATGTGACTATTAGCATTTAAATGTTATTATGTACAATTACAGTTTCTTTTCAGTTCTTAATGCAAAATACATGATTGCTTTAGGGTGGCTATAATTTAATATCTGTATCAGATGCATTGGCTCAGTGCACATCTGTCCTACTAGGAGATCCATGTACTAGTCTCCCATTTGGTCTAAGGCCTTGTTCTAGGTAAGTGACTATATGACTATATTCTTAACAGTTTCTTAAACAAATACATTTCATAAATTATATGAGGATGTGCTGAGAAGTTCTCGTAATTCTCAAATTTCTTCAAAACCTCTGACATGTCTTCTTATATATATCCTAAAATAAAAAGAAACAAATTATTACAATTTGTTGAACATAGGGGTGGGGTTAAAGGGTTTTAAGATATGTTCTTTCTTGTGATTATATCAATTACTTTAATATCATTTTTGTTCTAGGTATTTATCAGAATTTTTCAGCCCCCCCCCCCCCCAACACACACTTCTACTTGTGCTATGCATTTTTTAAAATCTGATAAGTAATATTTTAAAATTATTGCACCTCTTTGAATTTGAAAGTATTTGATCTAATAGTTGTAAGTGACATCTGCTGCAGTGCTAACATCCTAACATTAAAAAGGATCTTTAAAATCGTTCAAAATTTCTTTAGTTGCCTACATAAAAAATTCTTTCTTTCATAGATTGTATTTTCTCCACTCAACTTTATATTCTTTATTGGGGAAGACTGTTTCAGAGCAAGTTGAACAAATCAGGGTTTTTTCCATCGCTATGATGGACAAAACCTGATTTGTTTTTTCAGGAGATCTACTGAAAGAAAATTATATTCTTACATAAAAAATAAAAAACACATTTTACTAGAATCAACCAAAGTTAAATAAGAATGATTGTGTTAAACTATTAAGATTTTGGAATGTTATCTTACTAAACACTCATAGTGTTTTAATTAATTTTTTAAGATATATATGTATTTTTTTCCTCCTCAAATTCATAATAAACCTTGTATTGCTCAAACACTGAGCTTCATGATCTTCTACAACTGTCCTCTAGACATTGATCTCTATAATGTCATTGACTGATGATGACAACCTAGTTACCTTAATTGCTTATAAACATAATTCTGTCTTTTTTCTCACAAAAAAAAATGTTACTTTTGTTTACTAGGCTCAGCACTCAAGATCAAAGGTAAAGGTGCAAACGTTATGAGAAAGAAAGACAGAATTAATGTTTTTTGAAGCAGTAAAGGTGATTAGGTTGTCATTGTCCCATTGATCACCATACCATTGTTCAATGATATGGAGATCAGTGTTTAAGACACTAGTTGTAGAAGATCTTGAAGCTTGGGATGTTTGAGTGTCATAGGATTTGTTGTATGAGTTGGAGGACAATATATACAGGGTGTTCGGGATAAATTTGACATATTTATAATTAATTATATTTTTCCGTAAGTTACATGTATTAACACACACTTCTCTTCATTTAAAAGTTTGGACCCTTCTTCATTCATATACAAGATGTCAGAAAGGATGGATAGCTGGAACCCACCTGAATCATGGAAGAGAATAACTTGTATCATGATGATTCGTGCCCGCCATCAAAATAAGGATATTACGACTGCTGCCCAATGCTCCCTGAATACAGTAAAAACAATCAGGCATGAACTAGAGACTTGCAATGGTGACTACGAGGATGTAGCAAGAAGAAAGATCCCTAGCAGACGATCTGATTGCGTTCGTACAGCAGAATTCCTCGCAAATCTGCAGGAACAGGTGTTGAAGAACCCTGGCATTGGAATTCGGGCTTTGTTCGTGGAGTTGCTAACTGTAGTCAAGCCCTGGATAACAAGGGTAGCCAATGGTAGGCCGTATGTATGGCAGCAGGATTCGGCCCCTTGCCACACCTCTGGGAAAAGTCAAAAATGGTTGTCTGAAAATTTCTACGACTTCACCAGTCCAAATGTTTGGCCTCCAAACTCCCCAGACCTTAACCCCATGGATTATTTTGTATGGGGCGCAGTTGAAAAAGACACCAATCGCACTTCCAGTAATACAAAAGCCCAGTTAATGGATAAAATTAAAACAGTTTTTGCGGCCCTTCCCAGGGAGACTGTAGCATCAGCTTGTTCGAGGTTCCGAAGCAGAATTGAAGCTGTGATCGATGCTAATGGTGGTTATTTTGAGTAAATCTTGTTGATAGTATTGTAATTAACTCTGCCTGTAATGTTTTTTTGTCAATTCATTAAATTTAATAGATACAAAGAAGATTTTCTTTTTCCTTACGAAACTGTCAAATTTATCCCGAACACCCTGTATATATATATATATATATATATATATATGTAGAAACACATGCATACTGGTGTCCAAAAGTTAAGGACGTTTTCATATACATTTCTACCTGTATATGAAAACATTTTCACGACTGCAGCCAAATGTGGACATAAATTTATTGACAACATATTAATAAATTATGTTACACAAAAAATGTGTTATAAATTTCATACAAATTAAATTGCAATATTTTTGGTAAAAGTTACAAATTTCCTAAGAACATAGTTAAGGAATTAGTGTACAGTGCTTACAGAAAACTATGCGGAGAGACATTTCAGTATAGAATATATCCATCCTGAACTGCAATGCAGCTCTCATAGTGTTGTACCATGCTTAGCATTAAGTGATTCAGGAGTTCTTGAGACAAACTGGCCCACTCCTCCTTCAGAGCAAGAATAAGGCCTTGCTTGTTTTCTGGAGGGGAATTTCAAGCAGAATGTATCTCCCTATTGCTTCCCAAATGTATTCTATGGGATTGAGATCTGGGGAGCGTGCTGGCCACTCGATTCGATTAATATTTTCAGTCTTTGGAAGTATCTTCACTGTTCTGTGTATGATGTGGTGTGGCATTGTCATCAGAAGAATTCATAAAAATGAATTCTTCATCTACAGCACGATGGAACAATCAAAAATGACGTTGAAGAACTTCATTTCAATATCGTTCACCAGTTATGGCCCCCTTTTTCCAGAAGTTGTGGGTCAGTGCATCCATTAAGCATAGTGCCTCTCCACACCATGACCATATTTATTCCTTTCAAGAACATTGTGATGGTAAGCCACACCACTTTCATACCAGATCAAGTGTCATCTAGAATCAGAGGAAAGAAAGACTATGACTCTCATCTGTAAAGAGTCCATTAGTGTCATGTCCAGTTTTTATGGATACAACACCACTGAAAACGTTTTGAAAAGCCTATGTGAGCATATTAGCACATAGTTTGCCATACATTTAAAAAAAAAAAAAGAAAAGAGAAAGCAATGACAGTGTTAATTAAACTTTCAAGGGTTCAAAAATTCTTCGAGATGTTTAATAAATATCTTAATAAAATTACTTTCAAAGGTTACTTAATTTCTAATCGCAAACGCCACATAAAAACATTAAACTTATTTTTTGCCAGCCTGGCTGGCTGAGTGGGTAGCGTATCTGCGCTTCAGCCAAAGGGCTGCGGGTTCGAATCCTGCCGTGAGCATGGATGTTTGTGATCGTCACAAACATCCATGCCCATGTCCGGTGTACATCCATGCAAACATCCAAGTGGAAAAACTAGTGGTGGTGGTGGTCAGCAGTAAATGGCGTGGGTGTAGTTGAGGTTAGTTGTAGTCGGTGGATTGAGTGGTGGAGAGGGCTGTAGAGCAGGTGCCCTCCCTCGATGAGTCTATGGACTTCCTGGAGGTTTCAAATAAGAATAATAATAATAAAACATGCCCTACAATGAGCTATGGATAAAGGGATGTAGTCTGTAGATGTCTTGCCATCTGCAAGTTTGTTGAGCACAGTTTGTTGAGATATCTGTGTACCTGTGCTTGAATGGAGCTGACCTGCCATGGTGCATCAATTACGTTTTGCTGTAATAACCAAAAATCTGTCTTCATGCTCCATGGTAGAATAAGGGTGACCTCTTATCAAAGGTCTGGAATACGTTTCATTAGTTTGGAAATTCTGCCTAGAGTCTGGATACAATGCTATATGAAATTCCAAACTCTCTGACAATATCAGTAATTCTGCAGCCTTCTTGAAGCTTTCCAATAATTCTTTCCTGAAATCATCTAGATCAGTGCTTCCCAAACTTCTGGATGTCAGGGCCCCCTTTGGAAAAATTAAAATATTTCATGGCCCCCTCGAAAAAAATCATAATATAGACATATATTATTATAATATTTATTGTATTTATATTCAATACAAAACAAACAAAGCGAATATTGCAAAAATCAAATGCAAATATTACATTTTTAGCATCTTACATACACATTTGACATGGCACATTATTTCATATTTTTATATAGATAGATATATTATTATTGTACATTTGCAGTAAAAGCACATGAAAAGTAAAAAGATTAGTAATAAAGAAAGAATTAAAAACATAAAAGAAGTTTAATAACAATTTAGTGTGATAGGTGTGTTTCAATACTGCTACACAAAAAGTCAATATCAGATGAAATATTTGAAACTGCAATTCTTAGATTTCTGCTTTGAAATTAAACTTATATGAATAAGCATATATTTACTAATATTCATTAAGCGCCGAAATACGCAGGAAGCAAAATTTGTGAACCTGCACCAATATGTGATTTTTTTCAATTAAAATATAAAAAATAACAAAAAATAAATAATAAAAATTAAATGTTTATTTTAAGATTAAAAAACTCTTAGTCTTAAAACATTTTAAATTTGTTTCCATTATTTCACGGCCCCCCTCAACAAAACCTATGGTCCCCAAGGGGGACTCGGCCCACAGTTTGGGAAGCGCTGATCTAGATGATGTCTTTGAGACAATATCAGACCTCCATTCACAACACTTTATTTCTTCACAAAAAGATCTTCCTTCAAACTCTTGCTTAGTGCAGCCTTTTGCTTTTTATCCTGTTGAGTGCTATCACATGACCCCCCTTTGCGTGCACTTCAAAATTTTGAATGTGTACCTGCTTTCCACTTGAAATTGTCAGTTATATAAATTGCCACAAGCTGATTGGTCCGAATTTGCAGTTGTAATCTTTAGAAATAGTGTTTGTCCTTATGTTTTGGACACTGTGTGTGTGTGTGTGTGTGTGTGTGTGTGTGTGTGTGTGTGTGTGTGTGTGTGTGTGAGAGAGAGAGAGAGAGAGAGAGAGAGTATACAGGCGATCCCTGGGTTACGGACGACCTGACCTATGTCGTTCTGTACTTACAAACAGGTTCCCAAGGCTCTCCATCAGGATAATTAATAATTAAACAATTAAATTAATAATTCAGGAACTAGTTTCTTCTGCACATTAAACAAACCCACATGGCCTAAGTGGGTCATTGGTGCGGCATCTTTATGCTAGTGGCTAGTCTCATTGTTTATACATTGCTTACGCATAGCATCACTTTTGTATTCACTCTTTTATTCAATTTTGTGTCTGTGATTACCCTTACGATCATGCCTCCAAAGCGAAGGTCCACTGCAAGCAATCCTTTGCTTGTTTACTGCTTCAAAAATCCAAGAGAACTTTGCTGCATTATTAAAGCAGCTTTTCCCATTATTTGGAAGTCAAATTTAAGGGCCCGTATCACACTTCTCATATTTGAAGATTGGTTCTTGAACTGTTTTATTCCTGCTGTGGAACATTATTGTTCAGAAAAGAAAATTCTCTTTGAAATTCTGCTTGTGCTTGACAATGCTCCTGGACATCCAACATCTTTAGATGACCTTCACCCTAATGTAAAAGTCATATTTTTACCACCCAATGCTATATTGTTACTACAGCGAATGGTCCATGCAGTCATTTGTGCATTTAAGGCTTATTACTTACGGTGTACATTCTTGCAAGCAATCAGGATTATGGAAGATGATGTGATGACCTTGAGAGAGTTTTGGAAAAATTATAACATCTATGATATCATCAGAAACATTGCTGATTCTTGGGAGGAAGCGAAGTAACAGCAATGAAAGGGTTGTGGAATGAACTGTGCCCTCAATTCTGTGATGATTTTTGTGGCTTCACAGAAGAAGAAGAAGAAGACATAGCCGAAGCCAGAAAAGCTGTGGTGGATAGTGGCAATGCACTGCAATTGGACATAAATGAAAATGATGTCATTGACTCTCTAGAGTCCCATTCACAAGAATTAACCAATGATGACCTTATGGAGATAGAGAAGCAGCTGATAGAAACACAAGAACACGAAGAATCAGAAGATCCAGAGCCAAGAACGTTTATGACAAAATATAATTAGCTGAAGCCTTTCATCTCTTTGAAGCAGGATTTCCTAAGCTTGAGGGGCAAGATCCTATCATTGAGCAGTTTACAGAGGTTTACTGTGCAGTTAGTGAGAACATCAGCTGCTATAAGGCCATTTATGATGAAAAAAAGAAAAAGGCTGTTGCAAACAACCCTAGATACCCTTTTCAAGAAACTGACTTCAGTGGTAAGCTCCCCTCCTCCAGCAACAGAATCAAATCCTGATTCTCCAGCACCCGCTCCATCCTGTCCAGCGCCATCTCCATCATCATCTTCCGATTAATGCTTGCTTCAAAAATGCCCCTTCCAGTAAGCAAGACTCACCTAATCCAAAATTAGGTGAGTGTTAACCTTTAATATTCTTTCTTGAAATTTCTCCTATCTAAACTTTTTGTATGAGTTTGTTTTTATGTTCTTTTTGTTTGAATTAAAAGAAAGAGCGCAATAATTTCTGTAACTTATTATTACAGTATAGGGGCATTATTATTATTACCGTATATGTGCTGTTCATCAGGGATCCGAGTTACATACTCCTGCATGTGAGGCACCTATTCGTGGTGAAGGGGACCTCCCAGTGATGGTACTGGCCCTTTTCATTCTTCCTCTTTTTCTTTGCTTTTCTTCCCACATTCTTCGCTCTACTTCTCCTGAGTCTTTTTCACTATCCTTTTTTCCAGACCACTATCACTGGGATCCAACGCCCTGCCGCTGTGTTTGCCATGCAGTGTGACCCATAGACATCCAGAAAGGGGGATCCTGGTAGTCTTGCACTACTTTGGCCCCTGCTTCGGCATGACAGGCAGTCCTGGATGGCCCAGCCATGATCAGGCTAGTGGGCTTGCCTGCAAGGGTCAACAGTATTGCAGTAAACCTCTCACCCCATGGTCCGGGGTCAGGATCCTAGGGTTGCTGTAGTGCCAGTATAGCATCTGGGGTAGCCCTGGCATTCCACTCCTGAGCGCCTGCTTGCCAGGCAGTGGGCATCCATTTGTGGCTCCATGGTGGGTGGAGAGCTCTGGCGCCGAACCAAAAACTTCTTGAGCATGAATCCTTCATCCTCAAATGTTTCAGAGGCCTTAACAAAATTCCAACCAAGTACTGATACTATAGATACAGCATATGGAAACAGAAGTAAGAAATAAAAGACATATGATGCTAGCATAAATGTACCAACATTTCTAGTCATTCATGCTACAGGTGAAAAACCAATAGGGAAAATGTCACCCTTCTTTATTCAAAAAGGTTTGGAAGGACTGGCAGGACCTCCCAAAACTGTTAAGAAATTGCGTTCTGGTGATGTCCTTATGGAAACATTGTGTCAGCAACATTCTGAGAAACTTCTGAGCAACAATAATGGGTGGAATAGAAATTACATTAACACCTCATAAAACACTTAACTCCTCTAGAGGAGTGATATCAGAATGGGATCTCCTTGATGTTCCTGATGAGGAGATATGTTCAGAACTTAAAGATCAAGGAGTGACAGGTGTGAGGTGCATCCTGATACGTAGGGATGGTCGCCTAGTTCCAACCAAGAACATCATCCTTACTTTTGATACAACTAAGCCTCCAACATCTGTAAAAGCAGAGTATCTCAGCTGTCCTGTTAGAATGTACATCCCTAACCCACTGAAATGCTTTAAATATCAGAGATATGGACATGCCCAAACTGCCTGTCATGGTTCTACTACCTGTGCTCAATGTGGTAATAAAGAGCATGATAACAAATCTTGCTGTGCAAAAAAAAGCTAAATGTGTCAACTGGCAGGGAGATCATCCAGCTTACTCTCGTGCATGTCAGAAATGGAAAGATGAAAAAGAAATACAAAGAATGAAAACAGAGCAAAACATAACATACTTGGATGCAAAAAGAAAGCTAGCCACTATCACATCTGCTCTGAGATCCTCTTATGCTGAGAAGGTAACAATTAAGAAAGTGACAGTAGCAACTCAAACTTGTATGTCTGTTCCACCATTTGATAATTTCACCATACCTGCACCTTATGATCACAACTACTTCTCTGTTGAGTGCATCAATCACATGACCTATGGCCTTACTCCAGAGACAACTCCAAAAATGATCCCACTCAATGAAAATCCACTTGTCAAAAAATTATGGCAAAGATATCACTTAAAGATAAACCACCAGATACTCCCACAGAAAAAATGGATACTTCAGTACCCAGTGAAAGTAAACTAAACTTACCAACTGACCCTAACACATCAGACATATTGAATACTCTACCAGAGGAAGAGATGGACACTGGCCATCCATACTTTCCCAAAACAATTGATAAATATAAATATGACAAAGATAAGCCCTCAACCTCCTGAAAACCAGACAAGTCTATAAAACCAAAACAATAGGAAAATTTGTACAATGGAACTGTTGTGTATTTTGCCAGAATATCGATGATATCAAGATTTTGTTGCAGAAACGCAAACCTCTCTGTTTCTGTCTACAGGAAACTTACTTAAGACCCAATGAGGACCTACCTTAAGGAATTTCACTGTTGTATGCAAGGATAGAACTGGAGGTGGTCCTGCTCACGGAGGAGTAGCTATCCTAGTGGGCAGTCATATTCCTTTCCATCAGGTCCAACTTAATACTTCTCTGGAAGCAGTAGTGATTCGCTTCTCCATGGGATTTCTTATTACAATATGTTCAATTTATTTACCACCACGTGCTGAGTTAAATGAAATCAATCTTGATAACCTTATCTCACAACTGTCTGAATCCATACTTTTGATGGGTGACTTTAATGGTCACAATACTCTATGGGGTAGTGCCAACACTAATAGACGAGGTCAAATCATTGAAAGAATTCTTGATAATAATAACCTCTCCCTTTTAAATAATAAATTCAATACTTTCTTCCATATGCCTACCCGTTCATATTTTGCAATTAATCTTACAGTCTGCTCCTCCTCCATTCTTCCACTGCTCATGTGGGATGTGGATTGAAGAGAACATATATTGAAGTGATCACTTTCCTGTTCTCTACACAATGTCTTCAGAGGAACCATGTTCACCCACATGGATACCTATATAGAAAATGGACTAGGCTGACTGCAACACTTTCTCTCATCTTGCAAAATTTAATGCTGATGCCATCAGTCAAACGCCTATCAATGAAGCAGTAAAATATATAACAGAGTGCATTGTCCAGGCAGCAACAGCCTCCATCCCAAAAACATCATCTCGGTTTCCACTCTATTCAAATCCTTGGTGGAACCCAGAATGTCAGACAGCCAAAAAAGATCAACACAGAGCATGGGATATATTTCGTAGATATCCCACCACATCAAACCTTATAGCTTTCAAGCGTGTTCTAGACAAAGCACACTGTGTGAGGCATCAGAGTCAAAAACAATCATAGATCCAATTTACTACATCAATTAATCAAATTACCAGTCCAAAAATTGTATGGGATAAAATCCGGAAAATGAAAGGCAGATATAGAACACATTGTTTGTCTACCTTAGACCATAATGGGAGTGTTATTGCTGATCCATCCATGGCAGGTTTGCACACCATCCTGCAACCTCTCACTTTGTCAGCTACAGAAATCTCACACTCCATCATCTGTCTACCTCCAATAGATAGGCAAGAAACCAGCACACTCTGATTTCTTGCCTATCTATCTATACTGATTTTACTGCTTCAAGAACTAATACCTCTGTTGGCTGTGCTGCTGACTCTATTATCTCCAACCAGATCCTACCTTATTGCAGTAATTATACAGCAGAGTTACATGCCATTCAGCTTGCACTTGTTCATATAAAAGAAAACTGCTACCAAAAGTGTATAATTTATACAGACTCATTGAGCTCTTTACAGGCTATCTCCTCTTCTATGCATAATTCACATCCAGTACTTTATGAGGTGTTACACCTGTTTCACAAAATGAAATGCTGGGAATCCAGCACAAATTCCCAGCCACATTGGAATTAAGGGAAATGAGGCTACAAATGCAGCTGCTAAATCAGCTCAAACTTTCTCCACATACTGTTTGACAGTACCATATACAGACTTCTTCTTCTTCTTCTACGCGTTATTCCCGCTTCCTATGCAGGGTCCGCGTGTTACATAGATGCGACTTCTTGTTGCATCTAAGTAACACGCTTCTTGTTGTCTGCAGTCTGTACCATATACAGACTGCAGACAGTTTATATGATCAAAGCTAATTGCTCAATGGCAGGAAGCATTAACAAACAAATTATATGACATTAAACCTGAAATCAAGCATTGGCATTCTAGTCAACGAATAAAGAGAAGAGAGGAAGTTGTTCTCACTAGGCTCCGCATAGTCACAGTCATCTTATACATTCTTATTTACTGAAAGCTAATGACCCTCCCATGTGTGAAAAATGCAATACACATCTCACTATTTATCATATATTGGTAGAGTGCCAGCACTTTGCATGAGAGAGGAATGAAATTTTTGCCTACCTGGCCAGACCATATACACACAGGCAGATGCTGACAGACTTGGGCAGATTGCACAATGTTTTTAATTTTTTACAAAGAATTAATTTATACAAACACATTTGACTGTAATTTTGTTTATATGTAAATACTCTATTGCTTCACTTAACTTTTGTATGTATATATTACAAAATATGTAATGTTTTGTGATGTATATGTGCAAGAGTTGAGTACTAATGTATATATTATTCATTAGGTTAATTTCTGACTAATCCTGTATTTCTGTAGACTTGTGTTACCTTGTTGTAATTTTGTTAATATGTAAATACCACACTGCTAAACTTAATTTTTATGCATACATAATATATAATAATTCCTCTTTAACTCTGTGTATACTGTAATAACATTTGTAGTAATCTTATATGTAGATACTGCATTCCTTGGCTTGGTGTTGTACATGCATTTTGTTTATTAACTTATATTGTTGTCTAATTATGTACTGTCTTAAATGCTGCAGTAATTTTGTCTATATGTAGATACTGCATTGCCCAGCTTAACTTTTGTGCATATATATGCCGGCCTGGTTGGCCGAGTGGTTAGCATATCTGCTCTCCAGCAAGAAGGCTGGGGGTTCGAATCCCACCGTGGGCATGGATGTTTGTGATTGTCTGTGAAAATAGTGGTGGTGATTGGAGTAGATGGTGGTGGTGTACACAGTGTAGTTGGTGAAGGTATTTGCGGTTAGTGGAGATGGGGAGTTGTTAAGTTGAGAGAGGTGTCCTCGAAGGAAGTCCAAAGACTCGTTGAGAGAGGTGTCCTCTCTCAACGAGTCTTTGGACTTCCTGGAGGTGTTATGTAATAATATTATTTACTAATTTTTTGACTAATTATGTATTGCTGTAGGACACCTTGTATATTTGTGTAATCTTCTTGTAATTTTGTTTATATGTAGATACCACATTGCCAAATTTTATTTTTATGCATGCTTGTTGTATAATAATTCCTTTTTGCCTATTTATGTATGGCTGTAAAAACATGTTATAATTTTAACTATATGTAGACTGCATTCCTTGGCTTGTACACACATTTTGTTTATTTAACTTGTATTGTTGACAATTTTTGTACTACTATAATCTTTAGCCTTGTGTGTTGCTGTGCCCTCTGCAGCAATTCTGTTTCTATGTAGATGCTGCTTTATGGAACCTAATTTTTGTACAGGCATATTGTTTACAATTTTCTTTAACTGCTTATGTATAGTTGTAACCTTAGTATGGTACAGTATGACCTTTGTAGTTTTTGTGCCAAATAAACTACAAACCAACCGAGTTATATACAAATCTGACCTAAAGACGTTCTCAGGAATGCATCTCATCCATAACTCAGAATTGCCTGTATATATAAATTAAAAGTCTGTGTAGTGTTTAGTAAGATTGCCTCTCAAAATCTGGAAAGTTAACACAGCTTCTTATTTAAGTTTGGTTGATGTATCAGAGTAACATCACAATTTTCTTTATTCACTCTTTCTAGTAAAGCATGTTTTTTATGTGAGTGTGCCATTTTATCTCATTGGCTGTCTGGAAGAGCAGATCAGGTCTTGCCCAACTTGCTCCTGAACAGTTTTCCTCATATACTTTTTCCTCAGGACTATGACAATGATCCTCAGTTGTTCAAAAAACTCATCAACAGGTTCCTTCTTTCTTCTGTACCTCTTGCGTACATCACAGTACTGATGTGCTATATGTATTGCAACCACTTGTGTGGGATTGATATTAAGAAAAAAAAAACCTCCTGGAATCTTATGTAATCCTGACATTTTTCTAAGTATATATTCATTGACTTTCCTGTTTGATCTTAATATAATAGTCTATAAGAACAAGAAACCTAATATGCTTCTGGATCTGGACAATGGATCGATTTGGTTTTTAAAGAATGCCAACTTTTTTTACATTAAATCCACTTTTCCCTCCAGTAGAATATAATTCTTCCCCTCCCCCACACACACTTCCTAAGAAGGCATTCCTAAGGTCTGTCCCATACCTTAAAAGTTTATTTAAAAAAGTATGCAGGCTTGAAATCTTTATGTGAAAGACTAAACATATTGTACCTTAGTACTGTAGGTAGGCTAAGGGTTATATGATTATTATTATCTAATCCTTGACACTGCCAAGGAGTCTAAGGATTCATCGTGGGAGGGCACACTACTCCACTAAACACGACTCAGTCTTGCATGCTTAATACTCCAACTACACAATTATAATCAACGCACAGTGCCATCTACCACCCACCATTAGTTATTTTTCTGTAAATTGTGTTATATTCTCTTGGCCAGTTTGTCTCTATGTAGGAAAAACCCAAGTTTCTGGGAGAAAAAAATCTGATATAATTGTAATTTACTTGTTATGTTTGTTAATTTACTTGTTATATTATACACAGTCTTGTCATAAATACTGTTAAACTTCTGCATACATACTTCCACACTGCCTACAGAATTGCATGAGCCCAGTTTGTTTAGTGGTGCTGTGCACAGCCAACATTCATGTGTTTATCAGTAGAGAGAGTTGTCTAGCTGTACAGGTAACATGCAATTGGGAAATTATGAGAACTATGTAGTTGTAATACCACTTCACAAGGTTGGAATGCAGCCACCTGTTATTTTCATCAAGCTAAAAATACTTGGGATGAGTAGGAGTTTGTGTATGGGAATAAAACGCATTGGCAGATTTTTTTAAGTTCACTTGTACAATAAGCAAGATGCTACAGTAAGAACTGGTTGAATTAACTGACTAGCTGCAGGTAGGCAAGGATGCCTACTTTCTCATCTATTCAATATCTAGACTTGGGACATCATGTGTAGCTAGGAATGAGCTGAAGACAGGAATTAGGATGGTAGCAGCAATCTGAGATATGTTGATGATACAGTATTCCTCTGTAACAACAGGAAGGAGCTAGGATGAATTCTTCACAGTTAATGAGATCAACAAGAATAGAAGACATATGGATGGAATGTCTGTCTTCAGAGAGCTGAACAGAAGATATATCAGACTGCCAAAAAACAGGTCAACCATGCTGCATTAGGATACAACAGCTTGTGAGGGCTGTGAAGGCATGCCTCCACCATAATCCTGCAAGTATGTTAAGGATACCAAGCAATTTTAAACCTGGTTTTACTCCATTTTTCCCAAGTAAGCAAACAGACAACAATGTCAAGTTTGCGCCTGCAAGTGATGCAAGACTAGCTGATCCTACAGGTAGTGCAAGACCAAGGCATCTCGTGGTAGAGGTGGAACAAGCTCCGATCACTAATCTTAATATTTACCCTTAATGCCAAAACACATCTCCAAGAAGGGGATGTATGATGTTTTGTATTAAAGGCAAGGGGCCACTACCCAGACCGGTTTCAACTTTTTTTGAGGTCTCATCAGTGGGAGCTAGGCTAGAAATACCAAGATTTAGTAATTCAGAGCTTGTAAGTATTTTACCAAAACAAGTTGCCATAAGGTGTTTTAACCTTATTAAATAAAAATCTCAGGAGGAGATAGATGTAGAAAGTATTTTCTATTTTCTACATAAATACTTTCTACATCTATATCTCCTCCTGAGATTTTTATTTAATAAGGTTAAAACACCTTATGGCAACTTGTTTTGGTAAAATACTTACAAGCTCTGAATTACTAAATCTTGGTATTTCTAGCCTAGCTCCCACTGATGAGACCTCAAAAAAGGTCGAAACCGGTCTGGGTAGTGGCCCCTTGCCTTTAATACAAAACATCATACATCCCCTTCTTGGAGATGTGTTTTGGCATTAAGGGTAAATATTAAGATTAGTGATCGGAGCTTGTTCCACCTCTACCACGAGTTGCCTTGGTCTTGCACTACCTGTAGGATCAGCTAGTCTTGCATCACTTGCAGGCGCAAACTTGACATTGTTGTCTGTTTGCTTACTTGGGAAAAATGGAGTAAAACCAGGTTTAAAATTGCTTGGTATCCTTAACATAATTATACCCAAGGTAAAAATACTTTCTACATATAATCCTGCAAGAATGCAGAAAGTGATGTCGTGAGAGATGAACTTTTCACAGAGAACGATGTCACGTATATTAAACTGATGATCTCGGGGTGAGAGCCTAGTGTCATTCTACTGGACACTTCCTAATACCACAACTTATGCAGCAGAGGGTGATAAAATCAATGGCACTTCTCCAGTGGTACTTCCTCTTTTCCTATCTTTGCAGATATCCTCATCTGCAAAGATATCCTCTTTGCAGATGAGGATATCTCTGTGTTTTTCACAGAGATATCCTCATTTTTCAAGAAATTTTTCACCAATGAATAGTCATTTAATAATAAAAAACAATCAGGTATATACTCCATATGGTCGTACATCACATGCCATTGCACCCAGGGGATTCAGAGAGCTCAATTATCCCACATCAGTGATGATTTGTTGGGGAAGGAAGGGGGGTATCCATGTTGCATTTCTGCGATAAAGGGGTCAAATCCTCCACCAAAGTGTATCAAAACATTGTGCTGGAACTTGTAGTATGGCCCCCGAACAACACCTTGTTTCATGGTAGGCAGTGGACCTTCCAATAGAACTTAGCCCCTGCATACAAGGTGAGGACCACACAAGAGCAGTTAGAGGTGAATGTGCCTGACCACATATCACCATCTGATAGGGTTATTTGAAAGTCCTGACCTGAATCTGTTGAACTTCAAATTGTGGTTGGCAATGCTGGGGTGTTGTTTCTTACAGGCTACTCTTTGAAGTTTGATTTGGAGTTTTGACTTGGCTCGCTTCAAATCAACCTTCAAAAAATCTTTGAAGGTTGATTTGGAGCAAGCAGTGGTAGCATTTCAGTTGCATGTTGTGTGCGCTGCCTTTGATATGTGTGGCCTCACAGGCTTCAGGCATGCGTGAAGGCAAAAGGGGGACATTTCAAACATTGAATGTGCTGCTCTATGCACGTTATACATGTGGTTTGTATGTGCTGAAAGCTGCAATGGTTTACTAATAGATTAAAGGTTTATGCACTGTTCAAGTTGTAGTAGTATGAATGACTAGATTAGGTACATGCTGAGTGAAAATTTCACAGTATATAAGGTTTAGTTTTGTTATATATAAGACAATCTAAAAATATATACATATATTTTTATAATGTGTGCCCACTAATGCATGATGAGAGGACAGAAGATGTTGTACCTTCAGTTCTCTCATCATGCACATGGTGACTTTCAAAGCTAAAAGATAAGTTCTTTTTGAAAGTATTTAACAATAATTAATTTTTTTTTGCATTATTATATTTATGAGTGTTTGCTTAATTAATTAACGATAAGGGTGGTTGTGCTTAATTCTTAAAGCTTTTATTTTTGTTTTATTGATGTGCAAAACAATGTAGGCAATTTCAACGTGTGTGATTTTGTTCTTACTGTGGCATATGCAAAATGCATGCATTTCATAGAATGTGAGATTTATGGAAGGAAATCAAAACTGGGGAATGTGTTTGTCATGTTTTGTGAATGGATGCCAGAAGAGTGAGAGAGTAAAAAGAATGATAGCAGTGAGTTGAAAGACAAAATGTGTGATAATGCAATTGGCTGGGTTGGTGTTACAAGCAGTTTGAGTGACTGCAAGAATGAAATGGTGGAAAATGAAGAGAATGAGCAGATGAAAATGGGGAAAAAGCACACTTATATGGAGTTCTCCACAGAACAAAAATTGAGCTTCAGTGATTGTAGAAATGCCAGGTGAACGGTATGACACAGAAGCGAAAAAAGGGAGAGATGCAAAGGGTTGTTTAGTTTAGTTTAGCGGATGACAAGTGTGGTATGCAAGAAGATATGAGAGAGTTGCAAGTACATGTGAAAAAGAAGCATGAGAAAGTAAAAGCTGTCAGTTCTGTTTCTGTGGTATGATAGAAGCAAGCTCAGACAGAGAGCTATGATCATGAATGAATCAGTGCACAGATTGTGCAGGAGGAATTTGTGAATGAGTGGAGTGAGTTTAGTGGAAGGATGGATTTATATAAGGTGGATGGTTTGCATTTGAATGGATTTGGGTCAGGAGTCTTGAGAAAGTGTTGTTCAGTGAGAGTTCAGAAGTGCAGAGTCAAGGAAACTAGAATGTTTAGAGGTAATGTAGGCGTGTCAGGGCAAAATTACATGAGGACGAAATTACACAGGGAAGAAATTACACAAGGATGAAATTACATATAGATAAAAATACACTAAGAAAAAATTACACAAATGTTCCATTAATTTTATAATACTTTATAAGACCTACCTGTTGACTTTAATTCGATTAAAATATTATTGGTATTTTGTTGTCAAATTAAACACATAAACTTTCTTAATATTGCAAAAATTACTTTTATTTTAAAAAATAATAAAAAAACAAACACCAAGTTATATAAGCTATACAACGTAAAAATTCCAATCATCTATTAGAGTCATAATTTTGTACAATATTTGAAATACGTTGTTTTAACGAAATGTACTTACGATGTCCTGGGTTTCGTTGACTAGTTAAATGCTGCAAATAGTTTGTATGTTGTAAAGATAATTCTTTAACTATGTTATCCAAAAATTTTCCAAACAGTTGGATGGGAACACTGAAAGAGAGCCTTTCAGAAAGTCTGAAAGTTTCTTTCTGAAAGAGAGAAAGTCCATAGTGCCATCCCTCGATACAATTTGTAGTTCTAGCTATACAGTTGGCTGCAGAGTGTCTATGGTTCCAAGTAGAAATATTGAATAGGGGTTGTCTATAAGTGCCGTTCCTGACCTCGAATATATGTACGTTCGAAGTAAAGGAGAACTTGCTCAATTTGTTCATTATATTCGTCTAAATTAGAGAACAGATCAGCAACTTCTAAAAATGTTTCTAACACTTCTTCTTCTGGTAAAAATGCAAGTGATTGTAACATTTTAATGTGTACTGCAAATGACTGATTGGATTCATATAGAGATTTTAGTCCACATTCATTTACTTTGCGTATAATAGATCGTGATAAGTGGAAAAAGCAGCCACCAATTTCGATGTTTTCAAACACGACACGGAAAGCATTCATTGCTGCTGTTTCAAAATCAGTCAAAATTTTTCGTGGTCGAGCTTGAGGAATTTTCTCCAGTAACATGTTCAGCTAAGCAGCTATACCGTGTGAAATGGGAGACATTGGAAAATGAGGCTGTGAGGAAGAATTTTGCAGATGACATTTCCTCCAAGTTCAAAGAGATTCCCAAGAGATTCACTTCCACTCCTCCTCAACATCAGCAGTATGCTGATGTTGAGGAGGAGTGGAAGCTGTTCAGAACAGCTGTCATTGCTTCTGTACTCTCATGCTGTGACAGAAAGTGGCTCGGAGTGGCAATGGGCAGTGAGAAAAGGACACCTTGGTGGAACCAAGAAGTCCAAAAAACTGTCCAGGCAAAAAAGGAGTCCTACCTAACATGGCTTAGGATAAGATCACCTGAGATGTGTTTGCGGTATGCTGAGGCACGAAGCTGAGGCAGTAAAGACAGCAAAGCAGAAGGCTTGGGAATCCTTTGGAGAAAGATTAGACTCATCCTATGCAAATGCAAACAAAGTATTCTGGCAGACCATCCGCTGCCTATGAGGGAGGAAATCGTGCACGGCAAGGGCAATTAAGGCCTCTGATACACTTTTAACAACCGAGAAGGATATCCTCCACAGATGGAGGGAATATTTGAGAGCCTTCTTAACCCGGGTGGCCCAGCAGTTGTGGACATCCAAGAGGTGCAGTTCGGGGCAATGACTAGTCTCACAGCAGAAGAGGTCCATTTAGCAATGAAATTGCTAAAATCGGGCAAGGCTGCTGGCGATGATGAAATTTGGCCCGAAATGATAAAAGCCTTAAATCGAGACGGTGTTCTCTGGCTGACTCGAGTGTGTCAGGTTGCTTGGATATCTGGGCGAGCACCAAAGCAATGGCAGACAGGCATAATAATACCAGTCTTCAAGAAGGGAGACCAGAAGGATTGCAGTAACTATCGTGGCATCTCTCTGCTCAGCCTGCCTGGGAAAGTGTATGCTAAGTGCTTGGAAAGACGGTGCAGGAGCATAGTTGAGTCAAAGTTCCAGGAAGAACAATGTGGCTTTCGTCCTGGTAGAAGCACAACTGACCAAATCTTCACTTTAAGGCAAATCTTTGAGAAATCATGGGAATATGCCAAGAATGTCTACACATGTTTTGTGGACTTGGAGAAGGCATATGACCGGGTTCCTCGGGATAAGCTTTGGCAAGTAGTACAGGAGTATGGAGTGGATGGCCAACTATTAGCTGCCATCAAGTCCCTGTATGAATGCCCAGAGTTTTCTGTCAGGGTAAACAGCACAAAGTCTGAACCTTTCACAGTCTCCATTGTTCTCCGCGAAGGGTGTGTTCTGTCACCCCTCCTTTTCATAATATTTATCGACTGGATTGAGAGGCACAGCCGAGGCAGTGAGTGTGTCAGAATTGGAGGATGTGGCATTGGACATCTGCTTTTTGCAGATAACCTAGTTCTGCTTAGCTCTTCCACAGATGACCTCCAGCAGACCATGGATAGGTTTGTAGCTGTTTATGCAGATGCCGGAATGAAGATCAGTGTGGCCAAAACTGAAACATTTGTGGTCTCAAGACAACCATCCCAGTGCACTCTACATGAAGTGGAGTCCCAATGAGGCAGGTGGAGAAGTTTAAATATCTTAGGTCCATATTCACGAATTATGGAAAAAGGGACGTAGAGCTAGATACTCGAATTGGCTTAGCAAGCTCAATATTGCGGGAGCTTGGATGTTCGGTAGTATTGAAGCGGGAGTTAGGCTAGAAGGCAAAGCTGGCTGTTTTCAATACAATTTATGTCCCCATCCTCACCTATGGTCATGAGAGTTGGGTAATGACCGAAAGAATGCGGACACGAATCCAAACGGCTGAAATGAGGTTCCTTCGAGGGGTTGCAGGGCTGACATGACTTGACAGAGTCAGAAGCTCTGCAATACTCAAACGTTGCTTCTCCGTGTTGAGAGATCACAGTTACATTGGTACGGGCACCTGGTCAGAATGCCACAAGAGATGCTCCCTCAGCAGGCCCTCTTTGCCCAGCCAGAGGGTGGGAGGCCACGTGGAAGGCCAAAGACTCTCTGGATAGATTATATCCAAAACCTTGGGTTGACACGTTTGGGAAACCCACCAGAACACTTGAGCTTGGTGGCAGAGGATCATGACCATTGGAAGTTCCTCTTGCAGCTGTTTCCCCCACAACCCAATTAGGAAAGGTGGGCCTTGAAGATGTATGTATGTATGTACATGTTCAGCATCTTCACGTATATTTCTTCCTTTTTCTCTGGTAGAAGAGCCAGTAGATAAGGAAAAGCGATGCCTGAATCATATTGGACACGGATACTGTATAACTGATAATATATTTCTGGAACCACTTTAAATGTACCATCTGCTAGCCAAAAATCGTTAACTACAAGTTGATCTAGAAGAGTCTTGTACCCAATTAGTATACCCAATTAGTATTATACATTCTGGATCTTCTGCCCCGGAATCATGAATAATCCATTTAGAGTATTTCTCTGGTATTTCAAAGTTTTTGTTATCTGGATTTGATGGAACGTTTCTGATTGTTTTAGCTTTGGATCTATTTAATCGCCTTGTCATGGAGCTCTTCTTTGGTAGGCACATTTTTAATCCGTCTGATACAGTCACTAAATTGTTAGCTATAATTGCACGAACCATTGCACCTGGATTCGACATTTTTCTTTTCATTTGATTTGCAAGTTGATGAGCTTCAGATTCAAAAGTCCTATTAACATGACAGTGTTCTGAAGACTCACGGATAATCTTGTTGTCTCTGGTATGGAGCAGCGATCGACAATGTAAAGTTCTAAACTTTACACAACGCCAATGAATAGTTCCGATAGCAGTTTCACGGTGACGAACAAACTTGAATCCTTTGTAAATTATAATTTGACCACCTTTATTACTAATGCCGTACTCAAAATCAGCCATGGGTAAATTAAAAATTAATTTAAAAAAATTAATCACGAAATTTATTAACTCGCACGTTATACACTAGTCGTATTACGAGTCACTAAACTAGAACTGAAGAATGTAAGACAAAAATTTACTTATATACCTTCACCCAAACAATTCTTAGCAATTCTTGAGCAGCTCATGGTGATTAACAATTGTCGATTAGTGATTTACCCCTTGTTGGTTATAAATTTTGTACAATTTTTGGTAAATTTTATTTTATGTGTAATTTCTTACTTGTGTATTTTTTCCTTTTAATTTTTTTCTTAATGTAATTTTCGAAATTACCTGTGTAAATATTTTTCTATTTTTCCTTTTAATTTTTTTCGAAATTACGAAATTACAAAATAATTTTTTGTTTAATTTCTTATATGTGTAATTTTTTTCTTTGTGTAATTTCTTCAATGTGTAATTTTGTCCCTGTGTAATTTTGTCCCGTGTAATTTTATCATGTAACCAGTGTAGGTTAGTGCAGGTGCAGGCACCCTAGAGTGATCACATAAGAAATGATATTCCTTTGTTGAATATCATTTCTTTGTTGAAATTGTGATAACATCTTGGCAGAATGGTTGAAAATGAAATTGAAAATGCTGTCAGAAAACTAAAACCACATAAAGCTGCAGGAATAGATAACATTTTGGCAGAATGGTTGAGGGCTCTTGATGAAGGAGGACTGAAAATTCTAACAAAATTATGCAATAATATATACTAGACTGGATTTCTACCCAAAGATATTAATCACCCAATTTTCGTTCCAATTCCCAAAAAAACAAAAGCTACAAGATGTGAAGAGTTCAGGACAATCAGCCTCATCAGTCAAGTAACAAAAGTCCTCCTATACGTTATTCTTGAAAGAAATAAAAGAAAAATAAACATAGAAACAAATGATACACAAAGTGGCTTCAAGGGAAATGTAGGCACAAGAGAAGGTATTTTCAACGTCAGAACCGTCTTAGAAAGATATCTAGAAAACAAAAAGATGTGTACCTCTGCTTCATAGATTACAAAAATGCATTTGACAATGTCCAACATGAACAGTTAATTGAAATCCTTTCAAAAATAGGCATGGATGAAAAGACATTAGGCTATTAACTAATCTTTACTGGGAACAGACTGCATCTTTGAGAATAAATAGAGAGACCTCAGAAGAATTCCCAGTTCAGAAAAGTGTGAGACAAGGCTGTGTCTTTTCTCCGATTCTCTTTAACCTGTACACAGAAGAAATATTTAATAAAATTAGCAACCTCAAAGGAATCACTGTAGAGGGGAGAAATATTAATAACCTAAGATATGCAGATGACACGGTTCTTCTAGCTGAAAACAGATATGACCTCAAAACTCTTATAGATGAAACCCTCAAGTACAGCGAACAGTATGGCCTCAGTTTCAACTTTAAAAAGACAAAAATCATGATAATTTCAAGAGAAAAGGAAATACCAAAAATATGCATCAATATAAAAGGAAATAAATTAGAAAAGGTGCAAACGTACATGTACCTCTGACACTTGATCACAGAGAATGGCATGACAGAAGATGAAATTAGAAAAAGGATTGAAATTGCAAGATCAACTTTCAACAGTATGAAAAATCCACTAACATCTAGAGAATTAAATCAAGAGAATGAAAACAAGACTTAGAATCTCCAAATGCTACATATGGTCTACATTATTATATGGAGTAGAGACATGGACACGTTCCAATCTGTGAAAAAACTGGAGGCCTTTGAAACGTGGATGCTGCGAAGAATTATGAGGATATCATGGAAAGACAAATGAAGAGGTACTAGAGATGGCAGGCGTAAACAGGAGCCTGATGAAAGAAATTAAAAAGAGAAAAGTCAGCTATTTTGGACATATTCTGAGACATAACTGCCTACAAAGGACACTTCTCGAAGGAACTGTTGAGGGAAAGAGAAAAAGACAAATACTAGAATGGATGAAAAATATAGAAGACTGGACCTATCTCTCATATGAGGAATGTAGCAGGGAGGTGCAGAATAGGACATGGTGGAGCCACATGGTAGTCAATCTCCTGGAAGGAGAAGACACCTGACAGCACAGGAACAAATAATAATAAAACAACCTTTGTCATTGCTGACTGACAGCAGTTTTGCATGCTGTGGCATAAACTGTACAGTTCAGTTGTACTGTATATTTCATTATTAGTCCAAACTGTTTTTAAATAGTTCAAGTTTAAAAAAAGGCACTATATTTCATTTTATTCCCTATATATGTTAAAGAATGTTTTTTTAACCTCATCATCATCATAACACTAAATACGGATATAGACCATATTGATCTGTTCCAGTCTCATTATCCATCCAGTATCCTTTTTTGAGGTCTACCCTGCCTTCTCTTTCCAATTGGCTTATATTTTAGTATTTGTTTTGGATATTAGGTGTGGGCTATTCAGTTTACATGTTCAATCCATTTTTGTTTATAATTGTTTAGTTTTCTTCTATTGATTTTGTTTTTATTCTTTTAAAATGTCTTCGTTCCTTTTTTGATCTAATAATATGTATTTTGCAATTCTTCTCATAAATCTCATTTCACTTGTTTTTATTCTTTGTTTATCTTGTTTGTTTATTGCTCAAATTTCACTGCCATATAATAATGTGGGCACTGTTAACGTATTGTATATTTTCAAGCGTGTTTCTTTTTGTACTATATTTGGGTTGGGTGTTCTATTTATCAGGCCTATAATCTCTAAAAATTTTGAAGTTTTTTAATTTTATGTCTTTTTCTCCTTCATATGATATTTCACATCCAAAATATAGTTCGCCCACCATTTCTAGATCCCTTCTTGGCTTGGTGCCAAGAATAGTCGATTCATGCTGAAGGGGAGAAAGAAATGAAGGTTGTACGAATTGGTCGCCAACATGCGAAATCACGTGCTTTCTTGTCTGTCGCTGTCTAGTACTAGCTTGATTTTCGTTGTTCTCTTTTTGCATTATTTTTTTATTATTAATTTGTATGATGGATCCAGTACAGTCAACAAGTTCTATTGTTACACGTTTCAGTAGCTCTTGCAAAAGAATATTGAATAATGTGCTGACATTCTGCGAAAAAGAATCGTCAGAAGGCCGTCTTCTTGTTCCCCTTTCTCAAGTCATAAAACGTGCAAGTGCAATTGTGGGCGTATCAGGATCGACTGTTAAAAGAATTCGTAGGGAATCAAAAGGTGAAGGTAAGCCAAAATTTAAATCTCCTAAAAAAAGCGCCAGAGAAAGAAAACCATCGAAACCGTAGCTTTGAATGATTTTGATGTAGACGCTATAAGAAGAGCTATTCACGAATTTTACGTGGTCGAGAAAAGAGTGCCAACTGTTCCGAAATTGATTCCTGTGCTTAAAGAAAATATTAATTTTCCTTGGAAAAGAGAAACTTTAAGGAAATTGCTTCATGAAATCGGATTTTGTTTTAAAAAGTCCCAGAATAAAAGGAAACTCGTGGAGCAAAGTGACATTTTTTATGTAGAACGCAGTATTTGCACGTATTAACACTCTACGTACATTTTTCCAATTGTTATACAAGCAAAATAGTTACACTTTAAAAACAGCAATGTTCGTAAAAGAAAAGCTAAATTTTCCGACCTGTAATAATAAACAAACTCAGTTTGTTTATTATTACATCCCAGAAGATAGACTGATTACCCTATTATCGGAATGGATTCTCCTTTTTCTGACATGCGCAGAAGTGTCGAGGGACCTCAAATCGGTGGGCGAACTATAACTGAAAGTATTTATCTGTTCTATTATTTTATTATTAATAACTCTTTTGCTTCAAACTGGAGTTTGTCCACAAAATGCCATTGTTTTAGTTTTATCTATGGAAATTTTCATTCCAAACTGTTGTACTTTAATGTTTAAATTATATATTGCTCTTTTAAATTGTCTTCCTTGTCTGATATTATTACCTGATCCATCTGCAAATAATAGTGTATTTATTTTGTTATTCTGGGAAATTTCTATATCTTGATTGTTTAAGGCGTTCCACTGTATGAATATTTCATTAATGTAAATATTGAAGTGTTGGAGACAGAAGGCATCCCTGTCTTACTCCTTGGTTTATAGATTGTTTTTCAGACAACTTTTCATTTATTTTTATTTCATTATCTTTTTATATATTCAATATTACATGTAGTAAAATATTAGGTATATTTATTCTTTGTGATATATCAAACAGTATATATCTTTTTACTTTGTCAAATGCTTTTTTGTAATCTATAAACAAAAGATGAGTTTCCAAATTAAATTCTCTTCTTTTTTCTATAAGTAGTTTTAAGCAGAAAGCTGCATCCATTATAGAGCATCCTTTCCTAAATCCATTTTGACATTCTAATAATATTTTTTCACTGTATATTTTTAATTAAAAATTAAAAGTCACTTAATTTTTTAACCTTTTGAAAGTAACTAACCAAAATTCACTTAATATATATGTCTTGTATAATATATTTCTATGTACCCATATTAAATTTTAATATGTTTCAATATATCAGCACTGTGTCATCCATTCAGAGTGTTGTGAAAGTGCAGCAAAAGTTTTGGTCCTCACTAAAATTTTACGGTAAGTCATTCATTTTTGATTTATGATTTTTCTTTCTGAAGTATTTTATATAAGCTACAAGCAATCTGCCCAAACTTATTGCTACTGTATTTTGATACTTTGTGTGAACTCTAATTATAGCATCATATTCACAGCAAATTTATGTTTCGGTTAATGTATTTTATCTGTTCCTTAACTTGGTTGGCTCAGTGGACAGTCAGTCCTGTTTTTATAGACTGCTATGTCTGCCAGTACATGTTCTCTGCTTACTTTATCTGTCTGTTTTGTAAGGGCAGGCTGGTCACCTTTATATGATAGCAACTAACTCATTCAGTTGAGTTAGCTGTTATCATAAATCACACTTAGGATGTGAGAAAACTTTATGCTGAAAAGCATAAAGGTTCCTCACATCTTTAGCAGAATTCAAATTCATTGGCAGATGCAATATGCAATATATCAGCCTTGTAGTCCTAGTTGCTTTAGCTGTAATTGCAGCTAAATCGAACCAAATCCCAATTCAGATGAAACTGGATTTTCATTATTAGTCACAATATCATAAATTTTTTAATAACTACCTAGCATCACTTTGGCACCCTTTTATCACGAATGAAAAAATGCAATGTTTCCATGGTTGTTAGCATCCCATAAAATATAATTCTTGGAATTACTGGTTTTCACTTCAAGCATCTCTCAAACCTATACTCTAATTGAGTTATGTACACACTGGCTTTGCCATATGACTGTTTTGACTTTTGCTTTTCTTAACAGCATCCACACTAGAGTCAGTTTTGTATTTGAAATGGGGGGAAAAAAAAAAGGATTTCAGCTTTCTTTTCATCCTCATTACAAAGTTTGGAAAATACAATTTGGAGACATACTGGTATCCCAGCACTAGTTCCTTTAACATCAATCCTAACCATACTGATATAAGGCAATTAGAAAGTGCTCTTAGCTCTTTGATTTACTGTAAACCCACATATACTGTTGGCTCTACAAGCATTTCATATCCCTATTGTGCTCAAAATTAGGCATCTTCAAAACTTTGGCCTCAAGACAAATTTTGCTGTGCCTCCAATGCAGCAAAAATTTGTTGCCAGAACAAGCATCAAAAAAAGATTGCTCACTTTATATCAATCCTCCTCAGGAGGAAAGAGATCTCCCAGTGTGGCTTGATTATTATATCAGCCATATGTGCACAAAAACACACATATGAGAGATTGCAAAACTAACAGCATAGCAGTACTGCGTGAAGAAAGAAGAAACCTGCTGATGTGTTTCTTGACAGAAGGATGTTTTCATAATTTATAGATAAATCCTTAAAAAAATGGGATGCTTAAGGGTCAAAGATATATAACTGAGAAGACACCTCCACATAGCCGTTAAAGGAATGCAGAGAACCGACCAGGAGTTCTGACCTAATGTCCAATCTCACCTTCTCGTGGTGCACCCTGTTGGGTATCTACTTTGATACTGAACGAACGAGGATGGGCTGTCAATTTGGGATTTAGCCGACCAAATTGTAATTCTTATTGGCTTAAACCAAATGACAAAATGATGGTACAACTTGACAAAATTTCATGACTGCTGGGGCGTCGCTCGGTTAAACAAGGCCCCTGTTGTTTTCATCAGGGAACCAGGGTGAACAGCAAAAAGTTAGCTACTGGAACAAATCTCAAAACACACCCCAACTCAACATCATCAGACTTCAAGATCGGTACTATCAACATAAGAAGACTGAATGGCAAAGAAATGGAATTGGATAGCTGAGGAAATGGATAAGTACTAGATCGACATAATAGGGGTGACTGAAACAAAAAAGGTAAAAACTGGTGAGATCTCTTTCTGAGCAATAAATACAAAATGTTATATTCAGGCAATGACAATCAAGGAAAAGAAGGAGTAGCCATAGTATTCAACACAAAATATGAGATTAATCTTCTTGAATGGCGGGCAATCTCAAGTAGAGTGATGTGGGCAAATATGAAAATGGGAAACTGGACAATGAGACTTATATGTGCCTATGGTCCCACAGAAGGTTCTACTAAGGTAGAAGTGGAGGAATTTTTTGAGGCTTTAGAGAAAGCAACTGATAAATGAAAAAAGAAAAGTTGGTCCTTGTTGGGGATCGAAATAGCAGAGTAGGAAATGATTGTCAGACATACAAAAATATTTTTGGAAAATTTGGAGAGAAGAGCAAAGCTAATAATAGTGGCAAATACCTGTTGGATTTCTGCTCAGGACATGGACTGGTTATTACTAACACAATGTTCCAACATAAGAATGTGAACAAATTCACATGGAGAGAAGAGGCAAGTAATAAAAAAAAGTCTCATTGATTATGTTATTGTTGATAGTGATGTTTTCTCCCTGGTGCAGGACACCAAAGTGTACAAATGATTTGAAATTGGAAGTGATTACCATTTAGTCTTGAGTAGGATAAAATTGAATTTCATATTGAAAAGAAGCACATGTAAGAAAGTTTTAAAGCGAATAAAAGTTAAGCAGCTCTCAGATGTGAACTGTAGACTAAAATAACAAAGATTATTGAAGAAAAAATGAGAGTTTGAGAACAGCAACCAAACTTTGGAGATTTAGTGACAAGCCCTGAAGAAAATACTTATTGATTCAGCCAGAGAGGCATGTGGTGAAGTTGTCTGCAATGAAAAAGAAAAATCAATAATCCATGGTGGACACAAGAAGTTAAAGAGGCAGTGAAGGAAAAGAAGAAAGCATATCAAAAACTCCTTGCAAATAAGTCAGCTTGTGCTCTTAGAGAATATGGAGACAAATATAAGAAAGCTAAACACTGTGTAAAACTGGCTAAACAAAAGTCCCTTTTGTTTAGCCACTAAACAAAAGTCCTTTGAGAGGGACACGAATGTCCCTCTCAAAGAAACCTTAGAGCTAATCCAAGCTAAATTTCCTCCCGATATCTCAGCCCTATTTCAGTTTACAATGAACTCAGGCTATTTCGTTTGGCAGGAAAAATTCTACAAACAGATAGAGGGGACAGCCATGGGTTCACCACTTTCCCCACCCTTGGCCAACTTTTTCATGGAGATGTTTGAAGAGAAAGCCTTAAACTCAGCCCCACAAAAACCTACCATATGGCTTCGCTATGTTGATGATGTTTTTGCTATTTGGCCACATGGCCCGGATTCACTCCTCTCCTTCCTAACACACTTGAACAACCAACACCCTAGAATCAAATTCACCCTGGAAAAAGAGGAAAACAATAACCTCCCCTTCCTAGACACACTAGTCACCCGCCAACCTGATGGAACCTTGGTTTTCTCAGTTTATAGAAAACCCACCCATACTGGCAGATACATCCACCAACAATCCCACCACCCCCCCTCACAACAATATGGAGTTATTAAAACATTATTCAACAGGGCAAAAATAATCTGTTCTAATGATCAAGCCCTAACCTCTGAACTAAATCACATCCGTGACACTTTCTCAGCCAACGGCTACCCCCTCCAAAAAATCCAAAAAATACTTAACCCAGTCATCCACAACCCACCACCCCCTCCCCCTCACAAAAAAGATTACTCTAAATCCATCACTATTCCCTACATCAGAGGCACCTCAGAAAAAATCAATAAAATCTTAAAAAAACATGACTTGACCACTTGTTACAGACCACATAGAAAACTGGCATCCCTTATCCGCTCTACCAAAGACCAACCACTTCCCCTAGACCTACCTGGTGTATACCAGGTCCCTTGCAGCTGTAAACTGTCCTACTTTGGCCAAACAGGCAGGACAGCAAATATCAGAATCTCAGAACACAAGGATTACATCCGATTTCACCAGTACAGCCACTCTGGGCTTGCAGACCACGCTCTGGATACTCGCCACAGAATAAGATGGAAGAAAGCCACAGTAATACACCGCAGCAAGTTCAAGTATGAAAGACTATTCATGGAATCAGCCTCGGCCCTTAGGAACATGCCAAACCTCAACAAATTTGGATGCATGAAACTGCCCCAAATTTGGGAAACTTTTATCAAAAGAACTTCAGCCCAAAGGCCAAGAACTACCAATATAGCCCGCCAGGGGGCACCATCAGGACTTTAGGAAAACGCTAGCGTCCTAGCCTCAGTCTCATTTGTTGTATTAGTACTTGTGTGCACGTGTCCTTTTAGTAAGTTCCCAAGAAGATGGCAACGTAACGTTCGCCGAAATATCGGAAAGTGTATATTAAAGTTTATTTAATCTATATTTCCAGTATACGCTGTCAATTCCTTAAATATTAGTTATTATGTCTAACCAGCGTATAAGCCTCTCAACAAGAATAAACAAAAGTCATGGGAGGACTTTGGAAAGAACTTAGAAAATAAATATCAAGAAGGTGGAAAGATATTCTGGAGGTTGTTGAAAAAGTTCAGAAATGGAGGAAAGAGTGCTGTAAAAGGAGTTAGAGATGATAAAGGTGACATGAAAACAGGAGAAAAAGATATCTTTGAAGTATGGAGTAATTACTTTGAAAAATTGCTAAATGAAACAAGCAGTGATGACAGCACAGTAGTAAAAAATACTGACCAGGCATGCAGTCAGGAATACATATCCATACTTGAAGTAGAAAAAGCCTGAAATGTGAAAAGGCAGCTGGAGTAGGATATTTGATCAGAAATGCTCAAGTATGTAGGTATAAAAGTCTTACAGTGGCTGCACTGCATAGTTCAGAAAGCTTGGACAGAGGGACGAATTCCAGATGATTGGAGTAGAGCTCTCTTAGTACCCATATATAAAAAGGGAAATAAAACTGATTGTGAGAATTACAGAGGTATCTCATTATTAAGTGTTCCTGGTAAGATATATGCAAGTATACTCAAGAAACAGTTGAGAAGGATTCTGGAAGAGAAGCTTGGTGAAAAACAAGCTGGATTCAGGCCAAATGGAGGCTGTCAAGATCAGATTTTCACTTTACGAGAGATAGTTATGAAATCATGGGAATATAACAAAGATTTGTATTTAGGTTTTGTAGATCTGGAAAAGGCATATGACAAGGTGCCAAGAGAGAAGCTATTCGAAACTCTACAGATTATATGGTGTTAATTTGGCATTATATGAAGCAATACTTTGTCTTTATTTGAGTTGTAAGTCAGCAGTTAGAATGAAGGACGTACAGGAAGATGGTTTAATGTTAAATCTGGTGTCAGATAAGGATATACATTCCCCTCTGTTATTCATATAGATATATGGATGAAATTATGAAGGAAAGTGGTATTAAACCTGATATCAAAATTGGAGACTGTCAGCTCTTTACTTTATGTGGATGATGTTATACTTCTAAATAAATGCGCTACAAGTCTGCTCGATTCCTTGACTAAATTGAATAAGTGTTGTAATAGGTATGGTATGAAGGTCAGCAATAACAAGACGGACAATGAAAATAGGCAGAAGCATTGAAAATATCAACTTTATTGTGAATGGAGAACCTATAGAACAAGTAAAACATTTCATCTATTTGGACACGATTTTTAGTGAAGATGCTAAATTAAATATGGAAATAGATAACAGAATCAACAAAGCTGGTATGGTAGAAAGTCAACTGAATACATTGATATGGAATGAGTGAGAAATTAGTCAAAACACTAAAGAGGTGTATTCAAGACAGTGTTCAAACTAATTTTTAACTTATGGATCTGAGATTTGGGTTAGAAATAAAACAGTTGACCAAAGACTAGAGACCGCAGCTATGAGAGTCCTAAGAAAGATTAGGTGCATGAACAGATGGCATCAGTGGTATTGTCATTTTAAAAATGAGAATATTAGGATAGAACTTGACATTGTTAGCATCCACCAGGAATGTATTAGCAAAGCTAAGCTCAGTGGTATGGTCATTAAACAGAATGATAGAGGTAAGATTAGCAAAACAAGTGTTCTCTGCCAGGTTGTCAGGAAAAAGACCCAGAGGCAGATCAATATATAAGTGGATTGATACAGTAAAAAGTGCCTTATAAGATAGAAATATAAGATCTGATAATGTTGGAGTCTTGACAAGTAACAGACTGATTTGGAGGAAAATTGTAGATAGGGAGTTAGTAATGATGTAATTTTTTCATGTAGTACTATCATATTGTTAAGTTTCTGAATAAAACTAAAACTGGTTAACTTATAATTTCTTCAGAGCTTAACATGCATTTTAAGACTTTGCACATACTGATATGTCAAACAGGTAAAATTAAATATAAAGGTGCCAGACAAATTAGTGATTTTAGAATTCTGTTATTTATCCCTTAATATTATAATGTATTTTGTTGTGATTAAATCCACTGCCTAAGCTTTGCCAAAAATAGCATAAGTGTTTGTGCACTACTAAGTGAAGGTCTAACGGATCAAAGATCGATTGCCAGAGGCAATGCACGTGCGCCAGAGTACGCGTTGACTGTGAAGGGAAGGCATGCGACTAACCCCCCCTCCCCACCAAAGAGATTACTAGGGGAGAATGTGGCGCTAGCGAAGGGAGTTGTACTTTGAAGTAAGCAAGGAAGGAAAAGGATATGACGTAGTATGGAAGTGTAGGAGCGCGTAATTTAAAAAGACAATGCAGCGCTGGACCGGGGCTTTTTCTCTCGTTCATCGGATCCTCTGCCAGAGTCCCTTGCTGGCCAGTCGTCTGCTCTTGTGGGAGTCATACTCTCCGTGCCCCGATATTCGTCCCAGTTTCTTGGGCTAAGTGTCGAGCCACAAGTGAGGAAAGAATGCCGAGCAGTCCTTGAGAATCTGCCGATAGAAAGTTCATCCAGCAGAGCTGAGGTCCAGTATGCAGTATAGACAGCCAAGCTTTGCTTAAACCTGGTGACCAGTGAATGGCAAACACGTGTCTTTAGTGTCCGAGATTCATCTAGCCCGAATCTGACGAGAAGGAAACAGCAGGTCGAACGGAACGAGGAACCAATCTGAAGGTGAAACTATATCGAGATGTGTATGATTTTCCAGCAGTTCCCAACTGGGTGGTAACATAGAAACCTTTTCTTTGTTCAATGAAAGTCTGCAGAAAGAGTGATTGTAACTTTTAATGGAACGTTTAAGTCTAGAATATTGTGATTTCATGTAAGGACTCTAGAAACCTAGTTTAGATAGACAGACTAAATTCCAAGACATGAATGTAGAAATTAGAGCATGACCTGAACGTCTGTGAAGTGCAGAACCTTAGTAGAATTATGTCATTAATCTTTGTATTACTTTTGTTTGAGTGTTATGTGGATTTGATACCTGTGCTTGTTAAGATAGAATTAGAGAAACTGAGTGCATATATTTTATCTGAAATTGACATTGAAGTTAGGGCATGACAGAGTTAACCTTAATAGTGTTGAGTCAATAGCCTTTGTTCCGCCTTTGTTCAAGTCCAATGTGGAACTGATACCTAAGCTTCTTAAGATAGAATTAGAGAGATTGAGTTCTTATGATTTATCTGAAATTGATATTGAAGTAAACGTATGTCTGAGTTATCTATGACTTGTAATTTGTTTGGTGCATAATTAAATGTTTTCTTTTGATTTAACAATTGCCTTGCCTGAGATCATTTTCTACTGCACCCCTCCATAAAAATCGATCGACAGCAGGAGGCATTTTGGAAGGGAGGTCACGACTATAGACTGAGCTAGGGATAAATTTGAGACTTGAGTTATTTTTTATAAGATTCAGAAATTAAGGATACAGTTCAGAGCTCGGTGCTGGTTCTTTGATTCTTCACTGTTTGAAAATCTAGAACTTAGGGTGGTGCAGCAAAAATAGAAATTTTCCCAGAGTCCGAAGAAAGAACCAGCATTAGCTCTGAAACAAAGGAATTGCCATAGGGCGGGAATCTTGTTGCTTTGAACCCACGAACCTTATCCTTATAGTAAAATATGGCCCCAAGTTAAGAGTAAAGATTAGAGCACATAAAAGAAGTGAGATAAGGGAAGGAAGAGACATAACGACCATAAAATAGACATAACAATAGAAAAGGGGGGACATAACAATATCCTATACATCCCTTGAGGGTTCATGTCAGGAATTTGATGCTGATGATGAAAAGTGCAAGGTGTTGCATTTGAGTGCAGAAATATAAAGCTGTGTACTATATCAACAGTGTTATACTGCAGGAAGTGGATGAGATTTGGGAGTGATGGGAAGTGGTTGTGTCACTGTATAAAGTGTTGGTCAGACCACACTTGGACTATTGTGCTCAGATCTGGTTACCTAGTTTTTGTTGTGAGGTGAGTGACTAAGACAGTATCAGGACTTTGGAATGCTGGCTATAGAGAGATGTTGGAGTAATGTAGATTACAGAGTTTGGTGGATAGGAGGAAAAGAGGTGATACGATAGACATTTAAGTTAATGAGAGGATTTTATCGGATTAATCTAGATGAGATCATAAAAAAGATTAGAAGGCAAGAGGAAGAAAAACCAGAGGTCATCCATGGAAGTTATGTAAGAGTGTGGTGAAGAGGGGTGTGAGAAATAGATTTTTTCATGGAGAATTGTCAGTGAATGGAATGCATTGCTAGCATGTGTTTTAATGCAAGGAGTGTTAAGGATTTTAAATTTGATATGATAAATATGTTGTCAATTGAATAAACTTCCCATGATGAGTTTTGCCAACTCCATGAAGGGTGCAATAATAATAATAATCTTCAGATTTAGTTTTTTTTAAATTCTATCCCTGCTACTTTCTATTCATTACTTCTTTCATTAGTCTTAATCTCCCCCTCAAGGCAAAATAATCACTATCATGTGGGGACTCTAAGTAATTATTATTATTGTTATTTCGTGATACCTCCAAGGAGTCCAAAGACTCATCGAGGGAGGGCACCTACTCTACAACTCTCCATTATCTATGCCAATGCCATCTACTACCCACCACTACCACTAGCATTTTTTTGTATGTAAATTGCGTGTGTCCTGAAGGCTGATTTGCCTGTATGTGGGCTATTTTTGAGTATGTTTGAGATCAACTAACTCACCTTCATTTTTATTTTGTATTTGGTCAATTAAACATTAAAACTTGAGATTTTTCTTGTTTTTTTTTTTGTTGACCAGATATTATTAAATGATATACACAAATTGTCAACCAGTTTTGCCAGCTATTCTGTCTGGCTTCTTCAGAACAAGTATAATGGTACACACTAATGTTTGCTATTAATGCTATTAAAAAAGAAGAATGGAGTAACATAGTCAAATAAATTCAAACTGATGTGTAACATCATAAGCATGAAGCTTGGTGTCTCTCAGTCACTGTTTATTGAGTGCGTTATATAGTTTTTAGTGAAATGAAATTCTGGTAAGCTGAGTGAACTTATTAGGCTTTTCAGAATGTCTTTCAGAATCATTCCTTGATTTCTGTTTAGATTTTCTCCTGAACAGAGTACAACCGCTGCTTCTTTGAAGTTTCTACATCTAAAATCTTCTTCTATATAAGGCATGGAGCTGTTATCCCAATCGTTGGTGCGGTTAGAGATCAAGAAATGATGGGCTAATCCTGAAGTATGTGTTCTGTTGTTGTTCACGTCCCCTATATGTTCTTTTTTTCGAATTTCCATTCTTCTTGATGTTTGGCCTATGTAATTTAATCCACAGGAACATGGGATGTTGTATACACCTGCATATTTGAAGAAGGCATTAATGTCCTTAGGAGATCTTAAAATGCGGCATATAGTTTTGACAAGTTTGAGAGTAACTCTGACGTTGAAAGACTTCAGGAGTTTGGCTATTTTTGTTGAAACTGAGCCTGCATAAGGGATGACGATGTATATTGCGTGACAGGAGGTTGTTGCTGTGGAGGGTTTCTATGAAGAATCTTTTTGATTATATTTTTTGGGTAACCATTGTTTACTAGTGTTTGAGATATGAGAGTGAGTTCATCAAGGAGATCTTTTTCTTCTGAGATAATATTGGTTGCTCCATTTTTAAGCATATGTATTATGCTGAGTTTTTGCATAATATGGTGTGCAGATAATAGTTGTCCTGAAGAAGCCAGGCAGAATAGCTGGTAAAACTTGTTGACTATTTGTGTATATCATTTATTAATATCTGGTCAACGAATAAAACCAAGAAAAAGCTCAAGTTTTAACTCATCTTCAATTGAAAAAAAACATATAAAGATTATTCCCATTATGATGAGAATCAAACTTAGGCCTTTTCCAATCAAAGGGCACAATATACTGTTTCTTCCAGTTGTGCTACAGAAATACAATTTAGATAAATTTGTTGCTAATTCCTGTGATGTTATGAATTCCAAGATCTGGTCCTATCTGATAGGTTCACTTTTGATATATTATCCCTATATCTTGCTTCAGATAAGTATTGCTTAACTGTTCCAAAGATTTACTACCTGTTGAAATATCATTTATTTTATTCTTCATTAATATCTTCTATATTAAAACCTCCATTACTAATATTTTTGCTTTTCCATATCTCTTTGAATAACTAGTCGATAACGTTGTCACCACTTTTACTGTTATGATAATACACTCTCACCCTCAACAATACAAACTCCATGATGTCTGAAACTCTTGTTCTGATTAGGAATATAAGGATGTCCATTCTGGCAACATTATAATTACCATTATAAACTTTGATATCAAGTACATCCTTGTTTAGCTATAACTCAGAAATCCTAACCGTATATATATATATATATATATATATATATATATATATACACAGCCTGATTTCTACTGTTAATTATTTAAGGCGCATAAGTTTATCCTTTTAAGTTTCATGCATTAATCTGTAAGAATATAATACCATTTGAATGTTGACTCTTCCCCCACAGTTAATGTAAAAGTCCCTTGTATCATTTCATGGAATACCTTTCAGCATACCACCAGTCATCATCATCATCAAATTCTTGCCATGTACCCTCAAGGGGTGTACAGGATATGACAGTACTACATGAAAAAATTACATCATTACTAACTCCCTATCTACAATTTTCCTCCAAATCAGTCTGTTACTTGTCAAGACTCCAACATTATCAGATCTTATATTTCTATCGTCTAAGGCACTTTGTACCGTATCAATCCACCTATATCTTGGTCTTCCTCTGGGTTGTTTTCCTGCCAACCTGGCAGAGAACACTTGTTTTGCTAATCTTTCCTCTCCCATTCTATTTAAGTGACCATACCACCTGAGATTAGCTCTGCTAACGCATTCCTGGATGCTGACAATGTCAAGTTCTTTCCTAATATCCTCATTTTTAATATGATAATGCCATTGATGCCATCTGTTCACCCCTCTAATCTTTCTCAGGACTCTCATATCTGCGGTCTCTAGTCTTTGGTCAAGTGTTTTACTTCTGACCCAGCTCTCAGATCCATAAGTTAAAACTGGTTTGAACACTGTCTTGTATACAGCTAATTTAGTGTTCCGACTAATTTCTCTCTTATTCCATATGAATTTATTCAATTGACTTCCTACCATACCAGCTTTGCTGATTCTGTTGTCTATTTCTATATTTAATTTACCATCTTCAGTAAAAATCGTACATAAGTAGCTGAAATGTTTCACTTGTTCCACAGGTTCTCCATTCACAACACAGTTGACATTTTCAATGATTCTGCCTATTTTCATTGTCTTTGTCTTTTTATTGTTGACCTTCATACCATATCTATTACAACAGCTATTCAATTTAGTCAGAGAATCGTGCAGACTTGTAACGGATTTATTTAGAAGTATAACATCATCCGCATAAAGCAAAGAGCTGACATTAACATCTCCAATTTTGATATCAGGTTTAATACCACATTTCTTCATAATGTGGTCCATATAGATAATGAATAACAGAGGGGATAATGTACATCCTTGTCTCACGCCAGATTTAACATTAAACCATCTTCCTGTACGTCCTTCAATTCTAACTGCTGACTTACAACTCAAATAAAGACTAAGTATTGCTTGATATAATGCCCCATTGACACCATATAACTGCAGCATATTCAATAGCTTCTCTCTTGGCACCTTGTCATATGCCTTTTCCAAATCGACAAAACTTAAATACAGATCTTTGTTATATTCCCATGCTTTCTCGACTATTTGTTGTAAAGTGAAGATCTGATCCTGACTGCCTCTATTTGGCCTGAATCCAGCTTGTTCTTCACCAAGCTTTTCTTCCACAATTCTTCTCAGCCGTTTCTCAAGTATACTTGCATGGATCTTGTCAGGAACACTCAGTAGGGAAATACCTCTGTAATTCTCACATTCAGTTTTATTTCCCTTTTTATATATGGGTACCATGAGAGCTCTACTCCAATCATCTGGAATTCGTCCCTCTGTCCAGGCTTTCTGAACTATGCAGTGCAGCCACTGTAAGACTTTTATACCACCATACTTCAGCATTTCTGGTCGAATATCATCTACTCCTGCTGCCTTTCCACATTTCAAGCCTTTGATGGCTTTTTCTACTTCAAGTATGGATATGTATTCCTGACTGCATGCCTGGTCAGTGTTTTTTATCACAGTGCTGTCATCACTGCTTGTTTCATTTAGCAGTTTTTCAAAGTAATTACTCCATACTTCAAGGATATCTTTTTCTCCTGTTTTCATGTCACTTTTATCATCTCTAACTCCTTTTACAGCACTCTTTCCTCCATTCCTAAGCTTCTTCAACAACCTCCAGAATATTTTGCCACCTTCTTGATATTTATTTTCTATATTCTTGCCAAAGTCCTCCCATGACTTTTGTTTAGCTAGTTTTACACACTGTTTAGCTTTCTTACATTTGTCTCTGTATTCTGTAAGAATAAAAGCTGACTTATTTGCCAGGAACTTTTGATATGCTTTCTTCTTTTCCTTCACTGCCTCTTTAACTTCCTGTGTCCACCAGGGAGTTCTGATTTTTTTATCCTTGCACACAACCTCACCACATGCCTCTCTGGCAGAATCAATCAATGTTTTCTTCAGAGTTTGCCACTGAATCTCCAAGGTTTGATTCCTGTTCTCAAACTCTTTCATTTTCTTTTCAATAATCTTTCTATATTTTAGTCTACAGTTCACATCTGAGAGCTGCTCAACTTTTATTTGCTTTAAAACTTTCTTACATGTTATTCTTTTCAATATGAAATTCAGTTTTATCCTTCTCAAGACTAAATAGTGATCACTTCCAATTTCAAATCCTCTGTACACTCTGGTGTCCTGCACCAGGGAGAAAACATCACTATCAACAATAACATAGTCAATGAGACTTTTCTTATTAGTAGCCTCTTCTCTCCATGTGAATTTGTGCATATTTTTATGTTGGAACATGGTGTTAGTAATAACCAGTCCATGTCCTGAGCAGATATCCAACAGATATTTGCCATTATTATTAGCTTTGCTCTTTTCTCCAAATTTTCCCAAAATATTTTTGTATATCTCACAATCATTTCCTACTCTGCTATTTAGATCCCCAACAAGGACCAACATTTCCTTTTTCATTGTGTCAGTTGCTTTTTCTAAAGCCTCAAAAAATTCCTCCACTTCTATCTTAGTAGAATCTTCTGTGCGACCATAGGCACAAATAAGTCTCATTGTCCAGTTCCCCATTCTCATATTTGCCCACATTACTCTACTACTTGAGACTGACTGCCATTCAAGAAGATTAGCCTCGTATTTTGTGTTGAATACTATGGCTACTCCTTCTTTTCCTTGATTGTCATTGCCTGAATATAACATTTTGTATTTATTGCTCAGAAAGATCTCACCAGTTTTGGTCTTTTTTGTTTCAGTCACCCCTATTATGTCGATCTGGTACTTATCTAATTCCTCAGCTAGCTCCATTTCTTTGCCATTCAGGCTTCTTACGTTGATAGTACCGATCATTAACTCTGGTGATGTTAAGTTGGGATTTGTTTTCAGATTTGTTCCAGTAGCTGACTTTTCGCTGTTCGCCCTGGTTCCCTGGCGAAAACAACGGAGGCCTTGTTTAACCGGGCGATGCCCCAGCCGGCATGAAATTTTGTCATGTTGTACCATCATTTTTTATTTTGGTTTAACCAATAAGAATACAATTTGGTCGGCTAAATCCCAAATTGACAGCCCATCCTCATTCGTTCAGTATCAAAGTAGATACCCAACAGGGTGCACCACGAGAAGGTGAGGATTGGACATTAGGTCAGAAGCCCTGGTTGGTTCTCCGCATTCCTTTAAAGGCTATGTGGAAGTCTCCTCTCAGTTATACAGCTTTGACCACCAGTCATTTACCATAAATTTGCTTTGATGCCATTTCTAATTTTTTAAAAACATTACAGATTTTTATTGCCTTAGTCAGCTTGATGGATATGTTTCTTTTCTAAATCACTTAGGGAATTGAACAACATAGATCCGAATATAAATTAAATTATACTTTAATAAATATTTCTGATATTTCGGCAACGTCATGTTGCCATTTTCAAAAGGAACTTACAAAAAGGCACGTGCACGCAGGCACTACAACACAGTAACTGAGAATGAAGATATGAAGCTATCGTTCTCCTAGAAGTCCTGATGGTGACCTCTAGCAGGCTAAGTAGGTGTTCTTGGCCGTTGGGCTGAAGGTCTGCTGATGTATGCCTCTCAAATTTGAGGCAGTCGCATACAACCAAATTTGTTGAGGTTTGGAGAGTTTCTTAGGGCTGAGGCTAATTCCCACCAACTCACAAATCAGAAAACTTCACAGGCTCCTTAAGAAAGTCACTTCTTGGCCTGTAGAAGTTACCAGCAGATTAAAGCTATTTAACTCTACCCCCCCCCCCGTATTTACGGACTCCCAAAAATACATAAAGAAAATGTGCCGTTACGTCCCATAGTGGATGGCATTGATTCCCCCACATACAAATTAGCTAAACATTTGGCCAAAGAGCTCACACACTATACTGGCAACACACCATCACACATAAAAAGCTCAGCCCACTTCAAAGCCAGCATAGAAAACCTTACACTCCAACATACTGACATAATGGTCAGCTTTGACATCTCCTTATTCACAAATCTCCCACTCAAGGAAACTATAGAGCTAATCCAAGCTAAATTTTCTCCTGATATTTCAGCCCTATTTCAGTTCACAATGAACTCAGGCTGTTTCGTTTGGCAGGGAAAATTCTACAAACAAATAGAGGGGACAGCCATGGGTTCACCACTCTCCCCACCCTTGACCAATTTCTTTATGGAGACCTTTGAAGAAAAAGCCTTAGCCTCTGCCCCACAAAAACCAACCATATGGCTTCGCTACGTTGATGATGTGTTCGCTATTTGGCCACATGGCTCTGAAAGACTCCTCTCCTTCCTTACACACTTAAACAACCAACACTCCAGAATCAAGTTCACCCTGGAAAAAGAGGAAACAACAGCCTCCCTTTCCTAGACACACTAGTCACCCACCAGCCCGATGGAACCTTGGTTTTCTCAGTTTATAGAAAACCCACCCATACAGGCAGATACATTCACCAACAATCCCCCCCCCCCCTCACAACAATATGGAGTGGTGAAAACACTATATAACAGGGCTAAACTAATCTGTTCTAACAACATGGGCTTAAACACTGAACTAAATCACATCCTCAACACTTTCTCAGCCAATGGCTACCTCCCCCCTACAAACCACAGCCCCCTCTACAACAAAGATTACTCTAAATCCATCACCATTCCCTACATCTGAGGCACCTCGGAAAAAATTACCAAAATTTTAAAAAAACATGACCTCACCTCCTGTTACAGGCCTTACAGAAAATTGGCATCCCTTATCCGCTCCACCAAAGACCAACCACTTCCCCTAGACCTACCTGGTGTATACCAGGTCTCTTGCAGTTGTGAACTGTCGTACTTTGGCCAAACAGGCAGGACAGCGAATATCAGAATTTCTGAACACAAAGACTACATCCGGTTTCACAAGTACAGCCATTCTGGTCTTGCAGACCATGCTCTGGTTACATGCCACAGAATACGATGGAAGAAAGCTACAGTAATACACCGTAGCAAACACAAATTCGAAAGACTATTTATGGAATCAGCCTCAGCCCTAAGAAACTCTCCAAACCCCAACAAATTTGGTTGTATACGACTGCCCCAAATTTGGGAGGCATACATCAGCAGACCTTCAGCCCAATGGCCAAGAACACCTATTTAGCTCGCTAGAGGGCACCATCAGGACTTCTAGGAGAATGAAAGCTTCATATCTTCATTCTCAGTTACTGTGTTGTAGTGCCTGCGTGCACATGCCTTTTTGTAAGTTCCTTTTGAAAATGGCAACGTGACGTTGCTGAAATATCGGAAATATTTATTAAAGTATAATTTAATTTATATTCGGATCTATGTTGTTCAATTCCCTAAATGATTTAGAAATGCATAACCAACGTATAAGCCTGTCTACAAGAATTGATGGATATGACCACTACCAAACTCTTTCCAGTTATTAATAAACTGATCCTATAAATTAATAAAGCTACAATTAAGTGCATTTCACAGCTTAGATAAAATTGCTGTCATGGACTCCACTGTCAGACTTGGTATTATATTAATGAAAGCAGCCTTTTTAACTTTTGATTTAGCAGCTAATTATGAGTGCTGAAACTCATCTTGTAATGTTAAGTCATTCAGAATTTCTGTCATTTTCCTTATTGAAAACAATCAAATCTCACTATTGCAAAGAATAGTTTGTTATAGTGGATAGCCTCCATACTCTGTTTCGACAATTCCCTTTGGTTAAAAAGATCCATCTCTAGGACTCAAAGAACCTTTATCATTGAAAGGTGAGTTAACTGGTTTCATATAGAGGTAGTGGGTTACCCCTTCCCCAGAAACCTAGGGTTTTTCATCTTGCAAAATAGAAAAAGTTGCCAAAAGAACACATATAATATACAGACATTGGGAACTGGAGGAATAAGGATTAACCACCCTGTTCCATTAGATCTGGTTTTTGGGAGTCTGCATGGGACACTATGGATCTACACACAAGCATAGAACAGAACAGTGGATAGTTTGCTATAGTAATTTGGCTACATAACATTCTTATGATGTAACATATATAAAATATTATCAACTTCTCTTACTATAGAATTGCCATAAATTCCAATACCAGCACTGAAAGTGGAACCTGCATTTAGCATGTAGCCAAGTAATGTATCCTATTTATTAAAATTCTATTCTGCCTATCAGATTGAATAACCAAAAGCCAGCTGTATTTTAACCCCAGTGATAACAAGAATTATCTATTCCCAATTTGCTGCTTTCAATCCCAGAACACTTAATCTGTGTTAAATCACCTTCCTCTAAATCTGTAAATTCTCTAGATACCTCAGATAATTGATGTCCATATACAAGTAGCCAAAAGTGTCACACCTTATTATTAAAATACTCTGGATTAGAGATAGATGTAACTTAAATCAGAATTTGTCATGTTTGTACTTAAAGTTTGAAGGATTATAAAGTATTATTATTAATACACTGGTGGCATTATCCTAGATAGTTGAATATATTTAGAGCCTTTTATAAAAATAATTTCAAATCAATTTTTAAAATTTACACATGTTTTATAAGATTTCCCAGATTTTAAGATTGGTAAGCCATAATACCTTTGGTACCATGAGCAGGCTGAGTTCATAATTTGAGAATATTGCTCCAGAGATCAGATATGAAACTTTTTCAAACCACTTTAAGCTTTCACACTAGGCAGTGAAAATTATTTACCGCCTAAATAAGTAAATATTATATTTAATTAGTGTCCCAAAAAATTATTGCTGAACATAATATCAGAAAGACTGAACACCAATACTGCATACACATTATAACTTGAATTTTCCAATGCAAACATTGAATTATATATTTTTAAAGAATATATACATATACACATGTACAAATTCCTGGATTTTGAAAGTTAAATTATGTTTTACCTTTGTTTGTCTTAATTAAATATTCAGGTTGGGCATGGTGCTCTTTAAACAAGAAACTGACCAGAAGAAAGGCAGAAACCACATTGTGATTGGATGCATTTTTCTAGTCATCTTTTTCATTTATCCATTTCTTATCAGGGAAAACAGGAAGAGCAAACTTTTAATCACTGCAGGCCATATGATAGCCAACATGAAACTTTTTGAGGAAATAAATATAGAAATTATAATAAGACTAGAAAATTAGAATAAACCGTAATGTGGAATTTTATTAGGAAACTTAAAAAAACCAATGGAAAAATGAAATTCGATTATTATGTCAGTTGATCTCATTTGCCAAAGTTTAGCAATTTTGTGTTTCTGTATATATGAACTTATTTAAAATTCAAAATATGAATAATTGGCCAAATTTATGTATTTTTGTTAACAAGAAAGTTCTTATTCCTAGTATATGCTGATGTAAGTAAATTCAGTTAGTAATAAGTAAGATCAGTTAGTTTACAACTTGTGAAATTTTGAATCAGTTATAAACAACAGCATGCATCAATGAATTTAATCTTTCTTTCAGAAGTTCTGCTTTTCTGATTGACTTCTTGAATCATATTCAAACAAATTTCATTCTGAGTTTCAAGTCTTGCAAATGAAGCAGAACTTGTCAAAAGTTTCTAAATTTGTCATTGTATATTCAGGATATTTATTCTAAAGAGAACTCCAGTAACTGTCCTGGAACTCAGAAGTATTTATTAATGCTACATGAGATTCCTTAACATTCCACAGTAATTATTAGAAGTATTAAATATCAAAGAAACACTGTAGCTAGCAGATGGTATTCACTTGCTTTATTTCTATCTCTTACTTTTTCCCAAAAATATTTCTCCAAAAGTTTTCTTTTGGATAAACATTTAAGTTTAAGTTTAGCTAGTACTATGGCCAGCGTGGTGCTATAAGGCCAAATACCTCCCCATGAAGACAATGCAAATGATGAATAAAATAGGAAAATTACTTACTGGCTTGTTCGTTGCCCAGCATAAAAAGGGACGCTTCCTGGACTTAGGCAGAGGGTCTAGTCAAAAAATATGCTACAGTCTCTACTAGCTACAATGAGTCCACTTACAGTGCACAATGATAGAAGGATATTAGTAGGAACATATAACTGCAGATATCTACGGGATGATGATAGATTGGAAGAACTGATGAAGGAATTGGAACATATAAAATGGGATGTAGTGGGCCTTTCAGAGATAAGAAGGAAAGAAGAAACTCTCATGCTATTAAAAGATGGAATCTACTCTAACACTGTAAATGTGACAGAAACTCAACTGGTGGTGTAGGATTCCTAATAAATAAAACAATCAAGGACAATGTCCTGTTTGTTAATAAAATAACATCAAGAATAGCTGAACTAAGTCTCTTCATAAATAAAAGATACCAACTGAAAATTATACAAATATATGCCCCAACTACGGACCATCCAGATGAAGAGATAGAAGATTTCTATGAAACATTAGAATCCACATTAAATAATTCTAAAGAATTCTACATATTTATAATGGATGACTTTAATGCCAAGATTGGAAGCAGAGATGACCATCTGAACTCCATCGGTAAATTTGGATTTGGACAGAGGAATGAAAGAGGAGAAAGACTTATTGAAGAAAATAACCTCTTTATTATGAACAGCTTTTTCAAGAAGAAAATCAACCGAAAATGGACTTGGAGAAGCCCAAATGGACAAACTTACATTTTTTTTTTATTTATTTATTCGTATGGGGGGGGTTAAGTATTTTTGGCTGTAGATCCGTGTGTGTTCACGGGGCTGGTTTGCCTGCTTGTGGGATGAAAAATCCCAGATAAACTTGGGGAAAAAAACCTGCTGTCCATGCCCAAGACCGGCTAACTTGGCTGTGGCTGAGGAAGATCCTTAAGCTCCTCACGTTGGCGACGGGAATGGAACCTAGGACACTCCTTCCCCAGGCATATGCTTGCAAAGCACACAGCCACTAGGCTAACCATGCGGACACAAACTTACAATGAAATAGACTTCATCCTCTCCAACAGAAGGTATATAATAAATAATACTGAAGTGCTTAATAAATTTAATACAGGAAGTGACCACAGACTAGTAAGGGTAAAAGTATGGATCAACAAAAAATAAGAACAGAATAAGCTCATAAGAAAAAAGTCCAATTTAGTGAATCTACAAAACCTCTACCACAATAAAAGCTGTTATAGAGAATTACTCAAAAATTAACTAAACTGATTAAACACAGCTACTACCATCGATGATGCTAATGAAATATTAACAAAATCTATCTTGAATTGTACACTAGAAATAGGAGGTGTAAAAAGGCACCAAAGAGAGGAAAAAACCTTAGATCTGATGAAGAAAAGAAGAGATATGAAAAGAGATTTGAATAACACCAATAAAATAGAATATGTGGAAATTTGTAAAACTATATGTAAAAGGATGAAACATGAACTTGGATCGTATAATACTAGGAAAATTAAAGAAACAATAGCAATATGAAGGTCCTAAGATGAACATTATCAGTTGGGACAATGGAAATAGCTGCTGTAAGAGGAATAAATGGTGAACTTATAAAAAATAGAGATGCAATAATCAAAAGAATTCAGGAATTTTATACTGAACTCTATGAAGACAAAGACCGAGACATCCAAGAATCATCTATGGATAACTCGAGTGAAGAAGAACATGATGTCTCTGAGATCTTATAAGGTGAAGTGGAAATGGCCCTGCGGGAAATGAAGAATGGAAAGGCCCCAGGAAAAGATGGAATTATGGTAGACTTCTTAAAACTGGGAGGAAGCCCTGTCATCAAACAGCTGACTGACTCTTTAATAAAAGAGTTCGGTCAGAATCTTAAACAGAGAAAAATTCCAAAAAATTGGAATATTTCACCTCTAATATTAGTTTTTAAAAAGGGCAATAAGGAAGAAATTAAAAACTACAGACCTATAAGCCTACTCCCCACCATATATAAAGTCTTCATAAAAATTATAAATAATAGAATAAAATCTAAACTAAGGGGAATGCAATCCTGTGAACAAGCTAGATTTAGAAAGAATTACAATACTTTGGACCATATTCACACATTAAGACAGCTCATTGAAAAATCAATTGAATACAATAAACCCTTATGTCTGGCCTATATAGACTATGAAAAACCATTTGATTCAGTTAAAACATCTGCAACACTAAAAGCTCTTAAAAACCCAGAGAACTGAGAAACCATATATTGAAACACTAAAACATATTTACAATAATGTGACTTCTGTAATTAAATTATATAAAAACAGTGAAAAGTTCCCAATACAAAAAGGCATCCGGCAAGACGACACCATATCTCCCAAATTATTTACAGCTGCACTAGAGGAAGTCTTTAGAAGCCTTGATTGGGAAACAAAAGGAATAAACATAAATGGAGAAATGCTGCATCACCTGAAATTTGCAGATGATATTGTCCTAATAGCAGATAATTTTGAAGATCTGGAAGAAAGGCTAAATCAGCTAAATGAAGCCTCCAGAGTAATTGGATTAAAAATAAATAGAGAAAAAACAAAAATAATGATGAGTAAATATATTAACCATGGAACTGTCAAAGTTGAAAACCATGAAATAATGAAGCTGGGAGAGTCATGCTGAATAGTGTAGAGAATGAGTCCATGAGTGTGAACTTGAATGAAGTTAATAGTGGTAAAATATATGGTGATTCTATGATTAAGGGTATGGAGAGTGGTATGCATGAGGAGTGCTTGGCTGATGGTACAATAGAAAGAGTGGCTTTAGCAATAAAGAGAGGGCATGAAACAGACAAGATGATAGTTATGGTGGGTACGAATGACCTGAGAGGTAGTATAAATCGGGTAGGAAAAGATTTAAGAACATTATTAGATATTGTGAAGAGGAAAAGTGTCAATGGGAGAATAGTGTGTGTGCTGCCTCGTTTTGACAATTACGAGTTAAGTAGACGAGCAATGATAATGAATGATATGATTGCAAGAATATGCAGAAAAAGAGGTCTGGAGTTTGTTGATGTTTGGAGTGTGTTTGAAGGAAAAAGGCAGTTGTATGCTAGAGATGGACTGCATCTTAACATGGAAGGACATAAGAGATTGAAGAAGTTATTGTTTTCTGAACAGGTTGAAGTTATTGGGCAGGGAAACTAATATTGAAAAGGTTGAGTGTAAGAGAGAGAAACTTTAGCACTGATTGTGTATTTATTGATCCTTATAGGCAGAATAAATTGCAGAAGAGAGGGGAAAAAAATCGGCATAGGACTACGGTAGTTAGTGACTTATATATCAGTTCTAAAGCCGGTACAAGATCTAGAGGGAATCTGCAATTTTTGTATACCAATGCTAGAAGCATTCGAAATAAGAGAGAAGAATTTTTGGCATTAGTCAGTGAAATCTCACCAAAAGTTGTAGGCATTAGTGAAACTTGGCTGTCAGCAGAAGATGTGGTCACTGGAATTGAATGTGATGGGTACAGTATTTTCAGGGAGGATAGAGAAGATAGAACAGGGGGAGGAGTACTGTTGATGATAGCTGATGTGTTGCAGCCAAATAAAGTAGTATATCATGATGATAGACATGTGAATGAGAGTTCATTTGAGGCAGTCTGGTGCGAAATAGTGACCAACGCAACCAAATATACAGTTGGATGCTGCTATAGGCCAGGGAGTACAGGGGGAGATATTGAATTCATGCATCAGCAACTTAGTGCAATGAGTGAAGGCTTAGTGATTATTATGGGGGATTTTAATTATGGTGATATCAATTGGAAGGAGGAAATATCACGTAGCAAAAAGGAAATGGAGTTCATACATCTGCTACGAGATAATTACTTGAAACAGCATGTAACTGAAGGGACACGTGGTGTGAGAGTGTTGGACCTGGTTATTGGTTCAGAGGTTATATGCATAAGTAAGGTGACCTCGTTACCTCCAGTTGGTGAAAGCGATCATGAGGTATTGACTTGGGAGGTTGCAAAATCTGTGGATTTTTCTATTAAGAAGGGGTATGTACGAAACTACAGGTTAGGCAATTATAACAAGCTTCGGAGTGAGCTTGCAGCCATCCCATGGCAGAACATATTGCAAGGGAAAGATGTTAGCAGTGCTTGGGATAAAATCAGCGGGTATCTGAGGAAAGCAATATCAGATTGTGTCCCCATGGTCAGGAGGTCAAACAAGGCAGGCATTAGATGGATGAGCAGTAGTATCAAGCTTGAACTACAAAAAAAGAAAATGTTATGGAGAATTTACAAGGAGAAGGGCGATCAGGACACCCATGAGCAGTACAAGGCTCAAGCTAGGAAAGTTACCAGCATAGTTAGAAAAGCTAAATCAGATTATGAGAAGACCTTAGCCAAAGAGATCAAGGGTAATCCCAAAGAGTTCTTCCGCTATGTGGCAAGTAAGAGGAAGAATGACTTCGGAAGGATAACCTTAGTGGGTGCTGATGGTATTGAGGTGACAAAAACAGATGTAATAGTCGAGTTACTGAGTGATCACTTCTCAAAAGTCTATCACCCAAGTGAGGATATCTCTATACCTATAGCAATACCTAATGTGAGAATTGAAGCTAAAGAATCAGAGGTATTAAATATATTGCGAAACTTAAATGCAAACACTGCGGTAGGCTTAGATGGAATATCAGCTCGGGTGTTGCGTGAATGTGCAAATGAATTGTCAACCCCTCTTACCTGGATATTTAATTTAAGTTTGAACTCTGGTATGGTCCCTAGGGAGTGGAAGTTAGGCAAAGTGGTTCCTTTGCATAAAGGTGGCTCTAAAACTGCAGTATTGAATTACAGACCAATCACCATCTCAGGAGTAGTGGTAAAAGTATTGGAAAAGTTGGTTAAAGACAAAATTCAAGAATGGGTGGATCAGGATATGATACTCTATAGAGGCCAACATGGTTTTGTTAAAGGTAGATCCTGCCTTAGCAATCTATTAACTATCCATAATAGAATAACAACAGAGTTGGACAAAGGAACTGGCTACGTGGTACTTCTGGATTTTGCTAAGGCTTTTGACAGGATACCCCATAGAACACTGTTACGCAAATTGGAGCAGATGGGAATGGATATTAAATTGGTGATATGGATAGGAGAATGGCTCAGGGAGAGATACCATAAGGTGGTGTATGGAGGAGCCGAGTCCAGAATGAGGCAGGTGACCAGTGGTGTGCCTCAGGGCTCTGTGCTTGGGCCAATGTTGTTTAATTTGTATATAAATGATATAGGAAACGGCTTAAAGGGAGATATTCAGTTGTTTGCTGATGATGCAAAGTTGTGTAGTGCAATAAAAAATCAAGCTGATGTTGAAAGTTTGCAGGAGGATTTAAATAAGCTGGTAAAATGGGCAAAAGAAAATGGATGTCAGTTCAATGTGGAAAAGTGTAAAGTCTTGCATTTTGGGATTAAAAGATTACCAGCTGTGTACTACATAGATGGAAAGGTACTCCAAGAGATTGATGAGGCTAGGGACTTAGGGGTATTGGTAGATAAGGAGATGAAGTTCAGAGGACACATTGCTAAGGTGTCCAAGATTGCACATAGGATTACTTGGTTGTTGAGGAACACACTGACATCCAGAGATAAAGAGGTTATTATTCCCCTTTATAAAGCATTGATACTTCCACATTTGGATTACTGTGCTCAGGTCTGGTCACCTGGATTCCTTGGAGATGAGGAGGCTGTGGAGAGGGTTCAGAGAAGAGTGACCAAGTTGGTGAGTGATATAAAAAATGCTCCCTACATTGATAGATTGAGAGCTTGTGGATTGCAGAGATTGGTTGATAGGCGAAGAAGAGGGGATATGATAGAAACATTCAAATTACTAAAAGGTTTTTATAGGATTGATGCAGGGGAAATGTTTCAGCTGTGTGATAGTGATGGAAGAACAAGAGGTCATCTCTGGAAATTAAAGAAGAGTGTGGTTAACAAAGGTGTCAGAACAAGGTTTTTTGCCTGTAGGGTGGTAAATGAGTGGAATTCATTGCCTGACTTTGTTGTGAGCTCTTCATCTGTAAATGAATTCAAGAAGAGATATGACAGATATTGTTTTGCTAGTTTGGGTCTCCCGCGATGAGTCTACTGACTCCATGGAGATACCCGTAATAATAATAATAATAATAATAATAATAATAAAAGTTACTTCATATGTATATTTGGGCCAATTGTTATCTTTTGAGGAGTGCCAAAGAAAAGAGATTGAATGAAGAATTCACCTTGGATGGATGACTTATGGGAAAATGAGAGACATATTCAGAAGTGACATCCCTATGAGTCTAAAAAAGGAAAACTTTCGACCAGTGCACACTTCCTGTCCTAACATATGGAGGAGAAACATGGACTTGAACGGAAGCCCTAAACAAAAAGCTGAGAACAACACAACATTGCACAGAAAGAAGTATGCTAAAAATAACATTAAGAGATAGGAAGACAAATATCTGGATGATCTCAAACAGGTGTCATGGATATTGTAAAATACATTAAACAGGCTAAGTGGAGATGGGCTGGCCACATTGCCAGATGCAGTGACGGGAGATGGACTAGAAAAACAACAGAGTGGAAACCAATGGATGGAGCAAGACAAAGAGGAAGACCGAGAAGAAGGTGGTGGGATGAACTGGAACAAATTACAGGAGTGAGATGGATGGGAGAGGCAGAAAACCGAGTGATCTGGAAAATCATGGGGGGGGGGGAGACCTTCGTCCAGCAGTGGACAGAACCAAAAAGGTTGAAGAAGGAAAAGAGTACTATTTTGCCTGAAATCCTAATAATGCTTTCATGCAAAACACATTTTTTTAATGATAAATAAAATGTATTACTAGTTAAGTAGCAATTATAATAATGCCATATTAATTTTAAAAAAAGCTAAGTTGATATCAGTATAATGTTAAATAAATATTACAAGAGTATGAAGATTAAAATTCCATTATTATATGTTAACCAGAAGAAAAAGTGTATTCCAAAAGTGGAACAGATAGGATTTTCCAAGGAACAGAACTTTTATGCAAAAAGCAAATGCTTATCTCAGTATTGTACTTTAAAAAGTTTTGCATGAATCACCACAGATAAAAGTTGTGCAAACCTTTTTAAAGTAGTGTCATTAACAATAGTCCACAATTGAATAAAGTTGCTTCAAATAAACACTTCTGGCCATGTTAATGACTTGATGCGCACACATACATGAATGTAACATAAATAAAAGGAGACGAAACTAAAATTAGAACTAATTAGATGTTGAAAGTTTAATTAGAACTTTTATTTGCTAATTGCTAATTAAAACTTTTATTATAAGGTATAGGTTGCTACATTGTGTTCATATCTTATTAATACAGTTTAGTTATATGTCAAATATCTTTGATTATAATGAATTTTATAGATTTTTTTTTCTTATTACCCAATTATTTTGCTATACCCTTTGGAGTAAGTACCTCCATAGTTCAGTGGTAAGAATGACAGGACATCCTTCAATTGGCAAAGATCTGAGTTCAATTTCCTCTCATCACGATTCTTGTCATGACAAAAAGTATTTTCATATGGAATTCAATTGAAGGCAAGTTAGCCGATCTCATATGGAGGCAGCAGGGTTTTTTTTCTCCCAGAAACTCAGGTTTGTCATCCTGCATACAGACAAATTGGCCTTGAGAAAACATGCAGTTTACAGACAAAAAAAAATACTAGTGGTGGTGGACAGTAGATGGCTTTGGTGTAGATGATGATGGTAGTTGTAGTTCCCTGTAGTTGGTGAATTAAGTGGTAGAGATGGAGAGCTGTAGATTAAGTGCCCTCGCTCTCGATGAGAGGTTGGACTTCTTGGTGGTGCCCCATAATAATAATAATAATTTTCATTGTGATGAGAGGAATTTTTATATGAGCCTTTTTTTCAGTTGAAGGTGAGTTAACCAATCTGATATGGAGGTAGCAGTATAAATGCAGGTTTCTCATCCCACACACACACACACACACACACAAGCAAATTGACTACAGAATTCATGCAATTTACAGGGACAAAAAATACTATTGGTGGGTTTTAGTGCCATTCTGTGTACATGGAGGATTAAGTAGTGAAGACAGGAGGTTATGTTGAGTGGAGTACCCTCACGATCCTTGGAGTTCCATGTTAATAATAATAATAACTATGCTGATTACCAAAGTAGTATCTTCTAATAAAGAGTTTAAATGAATATGCACAGTTTGCAGTCATTAAGCTATGATTGCAGTTCATAAAAATCAGTGCCAGAAACTGCTGTCAATTGTTGCAAGTTAATAGGATTTGCCAATTATGTGACAAATAAAGATATAGTACTGATATGAATTATGTGACAAATAAAGATATAGATTTCTCTGGCATCTCATTCCCATTTTCCCTTACATGCTAGGTTCAATGACATAGTATTCTCCTTGGAATACTATGTCTTGGAAAACTATGAATACATACTTTTCTAGGAAGGAAAACCTTGCCACCTCCATATAAAATTGGCTAACTTGGCAGGGTTTTTTCTCCTGCACACAGACAAATCAGCCTTGAGAACACATGCAATTTACAGACAAAAAATACTAGTGGTGGGGCGGTATTGTGTTGGTGCAGGTGATGATGGTAGTGGTGGTTCGCTGTAGTTGGTGGATTGAGTGGTGGAGATGGAGAGTTGTAGAGTAGGTGCCTTCCCTCAATGAATCTTTGGACTCTTGGAGGTGTCACATAATAATAATAATATGTTTTGCATTATGGGATACTAAGGCAATTGATGTGAAGTTATTTCATGCACAAACTTTGTTTGCTTGCACTTGGATAAAGGATGAAACCAAGAATATAATTTCTTGGCATCTTTAATTTATAATATAACCAAGTGGAAAAACTTTCAATCCCCCAATAAATGAATCATTATTTAACTTTGAAGTTTTTTATATATAAATTTAAAGAAATCAAACTTCTTTTGAGAAAAATAATGATGTATTTGTTAAACATTTAATTATATACTCATAATAAATATTGAAGTTACCTTAAACTATGTTAATTACACACTCATAATAAATATTAAAGTTACCTTAAACTATGTGTGTTAGTGTTTCAGACTTTTCTAATACAAAAATTTGTAAATAATAAATAAATATGTACATATGTATAATTTTTTTTGTTGTTTAATTTATATATAGTGGAATTACCTGCCTTCCAGCCATATAATTTAGATGCATATAAGGACCCAGTTGAAGATTCTCCAGCAGAGTAAGTTAAGAAAAATTTAAGCCTATGACAGATGCATATAACAAATATCTCACATGCACACAGTACCTGATGATGTGCTATAGGTTCTTCCTTTCATGTGTAGTTCAATAAAAATTAAAAATAAATAAATAATGCAGAGATGCTGTCCTGGTTGGCCAAGTGGTTAATGTATCTGCTACCTAACCAATCAGCAGTGAGTTTGAATCCCACCATGGCCATGGATATTTTGTGTATATCCTTAGATGGAAGATGAATTTTATAACCCAGTTTGAGACCAATACTCTGCTTATTGGAGGTCTGAGGTGGTTTGCAAAAAGTTCCATGTTTGATCTCTATAGGTTTTTTTTTCTTTTTTTTTTTAATTTCTTTATTTAGTACTTTAAATACTTTAGCCCACCCAAAATTTGAGGGACCTACTTTATGAAACTATAAGAGTATGAATTACCTATAGCATTATTTTAGTCAGTTTGGACATGATTTCTGTATTTATTAATGTTCCTGAAGAAGAAACAATAAAAATTCTGATACAGGGAGGGGGGCGAGGGGTCTGACAAATATCTAGAACAAAACTTAATTAATTTTATGTCTTATTGTAAAAGAAAATATAAAATATATTTTCTGAAAAAATAGTTTCATGAAGACAATTTTTTTTTTATGAAAAAAATTTTATATTTAAAAACATTTTTGTTCTAGGTGTTCCAGACTCTCCCCATATGCTTCTTCAAACAGTTGGTTCTCACTTTAATAAACACCTCTATAACAAACTTACTCACTATAACAAATTATAGTGAGTGAGTCTGACCAAAAGTCATGTAAGCAGAGTGCTACTTTAAAGAAAATTCATAGCAAGCAACTGCTATAACAGACTGTTCCTGTGGTCCCTATGAGTTTGCTATAGTGAGAGTTTGTGTCATATCATTTATACAGATGATATTACACATTGTGGAATATCGTTTGTGTCATGTGGGATCATTGCTTACTAATAGGACTGGCTCACACAAGTCCTTGGCTTGGTGGGGTCCAAATTGTCTAATATTTTTTAAGGAAAAATTAGGAGGATAGGTCATCAAAATCATGATACAAACTTAATTTTTGTTGTGTGTATTGTACTCAGACAGGAAATTGGGGTTTAAAATTAATATGAACAATTAGAACAGAAGGAATTGTATGTTTTTTTTATGTGAGCCCCACAGGACTTAGTACTGGGATCTATATTGTTTAACCTTTATATCAATGACATTGTCAGTGGATTGCAGGGAGATATTCAGTTGTTTGCAGATGATGTGAAGCTGGGAAGAGTTATTAGTAATAGTGCAGATGTGGTAGCCCTGCAAGAGGATTTGAATAAGTTAGACAGAATAACCTCCATATGAGACTGGCTAACTCACCTTTAGTCGAAAGAGACCAGATAAAGGTTCCTCACATCTTGGGCAAATGAATGGGTGTCAGTTTAATGCAGCAAAATGTAAGTCTCGAGGTTTGGGACACATTGATGGAATGCTGCATACTCTACTGGAGGAAGTAGGGGAGATGAGATCTGGGGTTGATGATTGATAGAAACCTGAAATTCAAGGGACATATTGCAAAGGTGGTGAAAGTAACCCAGAGGATTGTTGCAATACTGAGAAGGACGCTGACCTGCAGAGATAAAACAGTTATCATTCCATTGTATAAGACCCTGATCAGACCACACTTAGACTATTGTTCTCAAATTTGGTCCCCAGGATTTGAAGGGGATAAATTAACTGTAGAAAGGGTACAGAGGCAGATAACAAAGATGGGTTCATGATTGTACAATGTTTGTTAAGAGAATCAGCTGAGGGAATGTGGACTGCAGAGTTTAGTAGATAGAAGGAGAGATGATATGATTGAGACTTTTAAACTGTTGAGAGATGGTTATAGGGTTGACATTGGGGAGTTCTTTTGCTTGGTTGAACAGTGGGAAGGTGTGATGATAAGGGGCTATCCCTGGAAGTTACGAAAGGAAGCTGTGAGCAAGAGGGTGAGGAGTGGTTTCTTTGCATGGAGGGTGGTTGAACCGTGGAATGCATTGCCTGATGGAGTAGTGAAAGCGAGAACGGTCAATGAGTGGTATGATAGACATTGTGTTTCCTAGGAGGGACCTCCCGTGAGGAGTCTTGATAGACTTTGTGTTTCCTGGGAAGGACCTCCTGCGGAATCTTTTGACTCCTTGGAGGCCTGAATAATAATAATAATAATAATCATGTGGAGGTTTCTGTGGTTAAGAAGTTTATTCGAATTATTCCAGTTTTGTGACCACATGTTTATTTAAAAAACTATTTTTTAAAACTAAACAAGTACTAAAAAACAAATCCGACAAGGTTCGTTAGTCATCAGACTAGCATCTTCAGGAATAAAGAGAACTTACACTTTACAAACTATAAGAATTTACAAAAAATCAAGTTCATTTGTTGGTATTATGAACATCAAAAAAGTTCGTTAAAAAAACCGAATAACAGATCTATACAACTCTTAATGCGTGTTAACTGGAAACAATGCTATTTGATGTCGCGTTCTGTGGTTCACTTTCACTCTGTCAGAGGTCTGAACTGGGTAAATTTTTAATAAATGCTGACCAAACTTGATTTAAAATCAAATCTTGATTTTTGTTCCATTGCGTAGGAATTTTAATCATATTTGCTACCTCTTTGAATTTTCTTGCGAAACAGTTTTTATCAACATAGGGTATGTTTGTTCTGTCCCAGAGTACATCATGACCAGTAGAAGCTGTGTGAAATGCCATTTGATAAAAACTGTTTCACAAGAAAATTCAAAGAGGCAGCAAATATGATTAAAATTAATGTTTCAGAAAGTATTTAACTCAATTCAAAGAATAATAATTAACTATTAGAGCTTAAGGCAGTAATTACTCTAAGTATATCCAAATATAATTTAATAAATCAAATATTATTTCTAATAATTATATACACAACTCATTTAGTGAACATATAAAAGACTTAATAAAATATTAAGTCACTTTCACTTACTTTCTCTCTGTTTAAATGGTACAAACAATTAAAGATGAATTTGCATTGAGCTTGACTAAAATTTAACAAAATTGTCTTAAGATTTTCACGAACCATTGAGGTTCTTTATCTTTGGACTTCACAACTGCGACCATCTCGAGGATAAGGTGGTTGGCCCTATGCCTCCCAATGTGTCCTATGTCTGTAACTGCGTGTATTCACAGAGCTGGTTTGCCTGTTCTAGGGGATGAAAAACTCGAGTATCTGGATAAAAAAAAACCTACCTCTATATGAGACTGGCTAACTCACCTTTAGTCGAAAGAGACCAGATAATCATCATCATCATCATCATCAAATTCCTGCCATGTACCCTCAAGGGGTGTACAGGATATGACAGTACTACATGAAAAAATTACATCATTACTAACTTCCTATCTACAATTTTCCTCCAAATCAGTCTGTTACTTGTCAAGACTCCAAAATTATCAGATCTTATATTTCTATCGTCTAAGGCACTTTGTACCGTATCAATCCACCTATATCTTGGTCTTCCTCTGGGTCGTTTTCCTGCCAACCTGGCAGAGAACACTTGTTTTGCTAATCTTTCCTCTCCCATTCTATTTAAGTGACCATACCATCTGAGATTAGCTCTGCTAACACATTCCTGGATGCTAACAATGTCAAGTTCTTTCCTAATATCCTCATTTTTAATATGATATTGCCATTGATGCCATCTGTTCACGCCTCTAATCTTTCTCAGGACTCTCATATCTGCGGTCTCTAGTCTTTGGTCAAGTGTTTTACTTCTGACCCAGCTCTCAGATCCATAAGTTAAAATTGGTTTGAACACAGTCTTGTATACAGCTAATTTAGTGTTCCGACTAATTTCTTTCTTATTCCATATGAATTTATTCAATTGACTTCCCACGATACCAGCTTTGCTGATTCTGTTGTCTATTTCTATATTTAGTTTACCATCTTCAGTAAAAATTGTGCCTAAGTAGCTGAAATGTTTTACTTGTTCCACAGGTTCTCCATTCACAACACAGTTGACATTTTCAATGATTCTGCCTATTTTCATTGTCTTTGTCTTTTTATTGCTGACCTTCATACCATATCTATTACAACAGCTATTCAGTTTAGTCAGAGAATCTTGCAGACTTGTAGCGGATTTATTTAGAAGTATAACATCATCCGCATAAAGCAAAGAGCTGACATTAACATCTCCAATTTTGATATCAGGTTTAATACCACATTCCTTCATAATGTGATCCATATAGATAACGAATAACAGAGGGGATAATGTACATCCTTGTCTCACACCAGATTTAACATTAAACCATCTTCCTGTACTTCCTTCAATTCTAACTGCTGACTCACAACTCAAATAAAGACTAAGTATTGCTTGATATAATGCCCCATTGACACCATATAACTGCAGCGTATTGAATAGCTTCTCTCTTGGCACCTTGTCATATGCCTTTTCCAAATCGACAAAACTTAAATACAGATCTTTGTTATATTCCCATGCTTTCTCGACTATTTGTCGTAAAGTGAAGATCTGATCCTGACAGCCTCTATTTGGCCTGAATCCAGCTTGTTCTTCACCAAGCTTTTCTTCCACAATTCTTCTCAACCGTTTCTCAAGTATACTTGCATAGATCTTGCCAGGAACACTCAGTAGGGAAATACCTCTGTAATTCTCACATTCAGTTTTATTTCCCTTTTTATATATGGGTACTATGAGAGCTCTACTCCAATCATCAGGAATTCGTCCCTCTGTCCAGGCTTTCTGAACTATGCAGTGCAGCCACTGTAAGACTCTTATACCACCATATTTCAGCATTTCTGGTCGAATATCATCTACTCCTGCTGCCTTTCCACATTTCAAGCCTTTGATGGCTTTTTCTACTTCAAGTATGGATATGTATTCCTGACTGCATGCCTGGTCAGTGTTTTTTATCACTGTGCTGTCATCACTGCTTGTTTCATTTAGCAGTTTTTCAAAGTAATTACTCCATACTTCAAGGATATCTTTTTCTCCTGTTTTCATTTCACCTTTATCATCTCTAATTCCTTTTACAGCACTCTTTCCTCCATTCCTAAGCTTCTTCAATAACCTCCAGAATATTTTGCCACCTTCTTGATATTTATTTTCTATATTCTTGCCAAAGTCCTCCCATGACTTTTGTTTAGCTAGTTTTACACACTGTTTAGCTTTCTTACATTTGTCTCTCTTACATTTGTCTCTGTATTCTGTAAGAGTAAAAGCTGACTTATTTGCCAGGAACTTTTGATATGCTTTCTTCTTTTCCTTCACTGCCTCTTTAACTTCCTGTGTCCACCAGGGAGTTCTGATTTTTTTATCCTTGCACACAACCTCACCACATGCCTCTCTGGCAGAATCAATCAATGTTTCCTTCAGAGTTTGCCACTGAATCTCCAAGGTTTGATTCCTGTTCTCAAACTCTTTCATTTTCTTTTCAATAATATTTCTGTATTTTAGTCTACAGTTCACATCTGAGAGCTGCTCAACTTTTATTCGCTTTAAAACTTTCTTACATGTTATTCTTTTCAATGTGAAATTCAATTTTATCCTGCTCAAGACTAAATAGTGATCACTTCCAATTTCAAATCCTCTGTACACTCTGGTGTCCTGCACCAGGGAGAAAACATCACCATCAACAATAACATAGTCAATGAGACTTTTCTTATTCCTAGCCTCTTCTCTCCATGTGAATTTGTGCACATTTTTATGTTGGAACATGGTGTTAGTAATAACCAGTCCATGTCCTGAGCAGAAATCCAACAGATATTTGCCATTATTATTAGCTTTGCTCTTTTCTCCAAATTTTCCCAAAATATTTTTGTATGTCTCACAATCATTTCCTACTCTACTATTTAGATCCCCAACAAGGACCAACTTTTCCTTTTTCATTGTGTCAATTGCGTTTTCTAAACCATCAAAAAATTCCTCCACTTCTACCTTAGTAGAACCTTCTGTGGGACCATAGGCACAAATAAGTCTCATTGTCCAGTTCCCCATTCTCATATTTGCCCACATTACTCTACTTGAGACTGACTGCCATTCAAGAAGATTAGCCTCGTATTTTGTGTTGAATACTATGGCTACTCCTTCTTTTCCTTGATGAGACCAGATAAAGATTCCTCATATCTTGGATGGTAATTGAACCCAAGTTTTTCTGACTAAAGGGCTTCGTCTATACTGATCGAGCTACGGAGGCTCTAAAATTTAACAAACACAATGACAAATATATAGGTCAAGATATGACATCATCATGATAATCCATCAGTTGCACTCTAAGCAACTTCAAATAAATGTAAAGTTTCAACAGTTAGTTCTCTGAGTGGACAAACAGAGCAGATAATTTATATCAAATGCCTGTACTGTATTCTCTGTTCAAAGTTTGGTAGTAGTCATCCATTCCACTGACAACATGAGGGAGGAGAATATAACTGTATAAAAAAAATAGTTCTCTCTTAACCAACCACAAAATAATAGTTGAAAGAATATACAAACACTTACATATGTCATATGGGTTCTTGCATAACATAATGGAAGTACATATATTAGTTTCTTCTTTTCCAATCACCAGTTGTTCCTTAACTTCATCAGTTGAATAAATTCCTGTAAGAAGTAACTTGAAAATATCAGTGTATATATCAGTTACCATTAACACACACACACTGAACATCCATACATTTCTTAAGTTAAACCTCCATATTATTCTACAACTTCAAATTTATCTCTCTCTATTTCTGTGCTATGCTCTCCTTTTCCACTTCCTAGCTGTTATTTATTTATTTATTAGTTCACATTCATGTGCTTTTAAATTAAAGATACCAAGAAATTATATACAGGTAACCCTCATATAACACGGATGGAACCTAACATCCGCATTAGGAAATGCCACGTTATATAAATCGCGTTATGCGAGACTCAGATCACATAGAAAAAGTAAGATTATGTTCTGAAATCGTTTTTTTTTTAATTATATAAACAACAATGACATATCCAACAAAAAAGATTTTTATTTAATTCAGGTAATTCATGTAAGTTAAGAAAACAAACTATGAAACAAGTACATAGTATAAAATTATAAAAATTACTAATTGTACATAAACTTCATTGCCCATAATGCATAAATATTTTAGGCAAAATAAAATAAAGTGCATATTTTAATCATCATCACTTCTTCAAAGCTAACATTTCGTAGATATTCTCTATTTACGAGTGGTCGGATGTTGTCATCACTTAATCTCTTGGACATCATTTGTATATTTCTCATTGCATACTTCGGCTGGTTTAGTTATCAAGAAGTCAGTAATAAGACCTTGCTTACCACTATGCTACAATTTTTTATTAAGTTCATAATACGGAGCTAAACAAATATCCAGTTGTCTCATGAATTTTCCAGAGTGCTCCATTGAAGGATTATTATCTGTAAAATAACTTCCTAACTTTCTTGCTAAGTCCAGTCCTTCTGCTAATTTCTTTAACGAATTCATCACACAATCAGAATCTTCGGCAGAACTTTCCCCCCCTTTTGGTTTGACGTCATCTATTAATTGTATCAGTTTCTCCTCATTTAAATCTATTTACCCATTAGGCAATTCACTAATTTCGTTTTCAACCATATCGCAAAAGCCCTCTTAGTGGCCATTACTATAAAAATAAAATTTTTACTTAAAAAAGCATTACATATTCTATGTAACTCACCAGAAAATAAAGGTGCTCAGCTTGAGATTAATTCACTTGTGATTTTTAATGTGCTTTCCTGGCAGAAAACAAAGACAGTTTTCAACAAAAAACATTTTGTACGGTAAACAATTGACATACATGCGTGCTAAAGGGTATTTCCCCTAATATAAATTTGCTACTTATAATTACATGCGTGATATGGACAGATGCAAATTTAACAAAGATAAAATTTGATTTTTAAGTTGCATGGTGAAAAGTATATGAAAAGATAAAGGATTACTGTAATTTGTAGACCATGTTTTTATCAAAACCACGTTGAACAAGGGTTACTACAATTTGCAGACCGCATTATATCGAAACTGCGTTGTATAAGTACTATGTCATACGAGGGTTACTTGTACTTGGTTTAATCCTTTATCCAAGTGTAAGCAAACAAAGTTTGCACCTGAAGTATTTTCAGGACTGAGGCAACTCGTATATTCTAATGACTTCACATCATTTGCCTTAGTATCTCATAATGCAAAGCACTTATTCTTATGGACATATATAATGCATTAGTCATTAGCTTCTATATATGAGTTGCCCCAGTGCTGAAAATACTTCAGGTGCCAACTGTGTTTGCTTACACTTGGATAAAGGATTAAATCAAGTATATAATTTCTTGATATCTTTAATTTATAGTATAACCAAGTGGAAAAACTTCCAACAGCATTTGTCTTTGTTCAGAGGTAAATATCTTCCAAAAAAAAAAAAACTTCACAGAAATGTTATTATTTGCATTTTTTTTTCTTCGGTGTTTTCTTGTGCCATGTATCGAAAGATCCTCCCACACTCCAAAGACATTAGTTTTGGTTTTGCAACTGCTCTGCTACAATAGTAATGATGTAGTAATGCTTTAAATATTTTTATATGATCAGTATTTTGCAACACACATGTACAATCACAGTAAAACATAAGTAATTAAAGAAATGTGAATCTTACTTGAATAATTATTCAAGAAATGCATTATGTAGATGGAACATGGAGATATGTCATGTATAGGTATTCCCCAACTTAAAATGATGCATTGAACATCTGGGTGTTCGTTGAAATGATGTGGATGATACCATCAATTGCAATATAAATTTATTATAAAGAAAAATAAATAATGATAACAGTTTTTTTAATGAAATATAAAAAGTTTTAGTTGTTATTAGGAGTTCATAGAGTTGTTAAATATGTGCATTACAAAAAAAATTAGGTGTTTGTAGAGGCTAAAAAGTATAATACATAAAAATATAATACAGTAACAAAAAAAAACAAAAAACATTGCATGTAAAATGATGGCATAATATCCTTAACAGCATAATACATTTACTGTCCTTTATTATGGTGCTAACTGGATTTTGACAGGTTGAACCCATGTGCTAAAGAAGTCAGCATGTTCCAGCTTGGTGTTTCCCAATGATAAGCATTTATTCCAAATCATTGGCTTTTTGTTTTCTTTTACTACTATCCAAATCACTATTGCTTTTCTGTTTAGAAGACATGGGAACTAAAATTTTCCCAAGAAATTTTGGTCTTAAAACTTCAGATAGTTATAAGTCAGGGGTATCTGTTTAACTTCTACAGGTTAGCAAAGTATTTTAACGACCACCATCTGGCTATTATGTTTACCAAGCAATTTTTATCGATGGCATTTCCATTCATAAAAGATTGTTAACCAATAGCATGTTAGTTCATTGGATGGACTAAGAGTTAGATATTTTACTTGAGAGAACAAACGTTTTATATGGAATAAGCGAGAGATTATCCAAAACACTGAACTAGCTGTTTACAAGATAGTGTTCAAACCAATTTTAACCTAATGGATCTGAGAGCTAGGTTAGAAATAAAACACTTGACCAAAGACTACAGATATGAGAGTCCTTAGAAAGATTAGGGGCATGAACAGATGGCATCAATAGCAATATCATATTAAAAATGAGGATATTAGGAAAGAACTCAACATTGTTAGCATTCAAGAATGTGTTAGCTCATCTAATCACAGGCGTGAACAGATTGGATAAATGGCAATATCATATTAAAAATGAGGATGTTAGGAAAGAACTCGACATTGTTAGCATTCAAGAATGTGTTAGCTCATTAAATCACAGGTCGTATTGCTACTTAAACAGATGGAGAGTAAGATTAGCTAAACAAGTGTTCTTTACCAGGATGGCAGGAAAAAGAACCAGAGGAAGATCAAGATGTAGGTGGATTGATACAGTAAAAAAGTACCTTAGAAGACAGAAATATAAGATCTAATAATATTGGAATGTTGACAGATAACAAACTAATCTGGAGGAAAGTTGTTGATAGGAAATTAGTAACGATGTAACTTTTTGTGGAGTACTATCATAAAATCCTGTACACCCCTGAGGGTATATGTCAATAATTTGATGATGAGAACAAATGTGACACTTCTTCAGACAACTTAAGGTCTCCAACAAACAGTACAGTGTGAGGTAATGAAAATCATGTAATATCTAGAGACAAAACTGTCATGTCACTTGAGATTCAAATCACAGTCGGGAATTAGAACAGAATGGCTTCATTCCATTTGTGGGTAATAATTAAAAAGTGTAGGTATAAGTTGTTTCAATAATGAAATACCATGAGCTGACATAAGTAAAAGAATTATAAAAACTGAGGAAAACTTATGTAAAAAACTTTATTAATTATTATTATTATCTGAGACCTTTAGGGCAGTGCTTCCCAAACTTCTGGATGCCAGCACCCCCTTTGCAAAAATTAAAATATTTCATGGCCCCCCTAAAAAAAAAAATCGTAATAGAGAGATATATTATTATAATATTTATTGTATTTATATTCAATACAAAATATACACAGCAAATATTGCAAAAATCAAATGCATATATTACATTTTTTGCCTCTTACCATTTGGTTCTGAAGACGATGCGGACTGTTCTTGTAAAATATGAAATACTGTCCTTTTTTTTTAATCTGTTTCTGCTTCTGATTGTTTGCAGGATTTTTTTTATTTTTTATCAGGCACTTATCCATCTCAGGGTTAAATTTTTTAATGTAGAATAGATCAAATAATATCACCACTTACAGATATTGACACACAACAGACTGATAACATGAAATTAGTGAATATTACCTGAATAAGGGAATCCCCAGAACAGGAACATTTTTCTCTTTTGTGACTTTTCTCCCTTTAAGGTAATTAAGCCTAACGCGAAACAGACAGCAAAGGCAGGTTATTAAAACGTGCATATGATTGGTGCAGTATTAACAAAAGATCACGCAACCGAAAGATAAAAGCATAGCTGACAATTGAGTTTAAATGCTAACTCTCTTCAACCGAATTCCATATGTGAAACTGCCATAACATTCATTATATATATATATATATATATTACTTAGTTTTAACACTTTTACGAATTTTAACACGTTCAGTTGAATTTTATTGCTGCCTTGGGGAATCGAACTCACACACATCTAATTAATAACAATAGTTTTTAGTTAGATACTGTGTTTGCCCATGCAACATATGGTTTTGTTTCAGTCTATACAGCATAGTTTCTGTATGAGGGGGACATGTGATTCATTAATTAGTGTGTTTTTATCCCAGTTGTCTCTAATTGCACTATTTGTTGAAAAATATATTACACAGACTGCCCATACCTTATTCACTGGCATAATAAAAGTACTTGTTTTTATTGCCTCTGCAGTATAGTGGCTGTTAGGGAGGGCGTGTTGTTTACCACTGCAAGCAAGTTACTATCTCCCCACATGAATTTGTTTAAGCTTTTTTTTATGTGTGAAGTATATGCGAAACTTTTATTGGTAACAGAAAACTAGCTCGGATGACAGTGATAATATAAAACGAGTTTCGATATGTATATACAGTCAATATCAACAGTCCCTGATTATGAACGCGTGATGAAAGGGACAGGAAGATTTGGAGCTTCCCTGGAGAGCATTCGAAGTAATTACAATTAACCACTGCTTTGAAATGAAACATATGAATAAGCAATATTTACTAATATTCATTAAGTGCTGAAATACGCAGGAAGCAAAGTTTGTGAACCAACACCAATGTGTGAATTTTTCCATTAAAATATAAAAAAATAACAAAAAAAGAAATAATAAATAATAAAAGTTAAATACGTTTCTTTTAAAATAAAAAAAAATCTACTTAGTCTTAAAACATTTTAAATTTGTTTTCATTATTTCATGGCCCCCCTCAACAAAACCTACGGCCCCAGGGGGGGCCGCGGCCCGCAGTTTGGGAAGCGCTGCTTTAGGGGAGTCAAAGACTCATCGAGAGAGGCTATAAATCACTCAAACCAGCTGTCATACCTTCCCTTAAAATCATTCACACTAGATGCACTCACTACCCCTAAAGGCAAACTATTCCACTCACTCACTGCTCTCTTGGAGAAAAACCTAGCTCTTACCCCTTTCGTGACTGTGAACAAACTTAACTGGCAGCATGGATGCCCACATGTTCTCTCTCCACCTTTCATATAATAACAAATTTCATCAGATGATATCCTATAACATCCATTCAAAAGTTTATAGACCTCTATCACATCACCCATCTTTCTCCTGTTAACCAGAGTCTGCAGTCCACATACTCGCAATCTGACCTCATAATCTGAATCCCATAATCCAGATATAATCTTTAATCTTTGAAACTCTTCTTTGCACCCTTTCCATAGCTTCTTTATCTCCTTGGAATCTGGGAGACCAAATCTCTGCGCAATAATCCAGGTGTGGTCTTATCAAAGCCTCATAAAGAGGCAAAATGACTTCCCTATATGTCAAGGTTCGTTTTAACATCGCAATTATCCTCTGAGTTTGTATTTGCAACTTTTGTTATGTGACCTTTGAACTTCAAATTCCTATTCACCAATATGCCAAGATCCCTTGCCTCTTCAGTTTCTTGTAACATAACCTTGCTAATATAATATGCTGCTGGAACTCTAAATCACACCAAAGTGATATACACTTACACTCACTTACACAACATTACATTTACTAACACTAAACTGGTAGCCATTTTCGTTTGCCCAAATTTCCATTCAATTGAAATCATTTTGTAAGTGCTGAATATCAGTAGCATCACTGATTGCCCTGCCTATCTTATCATCATCAGCAAACAATTGCACATCTGATGTTAGACCCTGCCTGATGAAATTAAAACATAAATTAAAAATATTAGGCCATATAGTATCCAGAGACCATCTGGTTCTGTGGATTTCCTTGTTTGGCACATGTATATATTATATTATATGGGGGATTATAAAGAAACTGAGGAGTTTCTTTATATCATGTTGGAGGTTTAATGGAGTATTGACAGCATTAGGAAAGTATTAAAAACCAATTTTAATGCTTCCAGTATTTCATATCAGTCACTGAGACATCTTCAGGGAGTAGAAATAACACTTGTAACACACACACACACACACAAAGACAACACAATACTTAATGAAACACATGGGTAACTCAAGTCTTATCTAGGTGGAGTGCCCTCTATGGGCATTTGTAGGTGGCCTAGGATGTAAACTGGGACCTCTGATGATTATTGTTTCCTAAATTTTGGGAAGTTTTATGCACTGCACTTGTTTAGATTAGGTTGATTTCTGAGTGCCACTGCAGATTCCAAAAACGGTCTTTCCTTTTGAAATTTACTATAGTGGAGCATGGTGGTTTTCTTCTAGAAGATCCTGTGAGTTGTGTCCAATACATGGTCTGCAAGGCCAGATTGACCATAGTTGTGATTGCAGATGTAAGATTTGTGTTCATCTAAATGGACAGTGGCTGATCGGTAGATCAGCCACTGTCTGTCCAAACTAAGCCAAGTTGCAGGAGCAGGATACTTTTATATACTCCAGGCAATGAGAGAGGAAGGAGCTGATCTTTGGTAGAACAGATAAGGGTAGCAAGTTTCTGGTTGGGCTTAAAAGCTGTGTAGAGGTTGTACTTTTCTAATGACCTGACTATTTTTTCTAATGTGCCATGGATGTAGGGGGATAGTGATGGCATTTCTGAAATCTTTCTGAAGAGATGCTGAGGAATGGGGGAACTGATTATTTTTTTTAAATTCTGTAATCACTGTAGCCATTGGATAAGAAGGTGTTGTATATATGGTTGAGTTCAGTTGAAAGAGAGGTTCCACTGGAACAAAGATTGTAAGCTCTATTAGTTAGAGTTTTAATGATGCCATATTGTTGAGAGGGTTGGTGGTGGGAAAATAGAACATTGATTTGAGATGGGCTCAGTCTAAGTCTCATTTTTCAAAATTTTCCATGTAAAAATTGATGAGAGGGGTAACCCATAGTGGTTCCTTCTATCTATTTTGTAAATTTTGTTCTTCCAAGAAAAATAACCAGAATTGATGGCATAGGAAAAGAGATCTAAGATATCTTTTAATATGTTAAGGTGTCATTTAAGGTGTCACTATTGATAAACAGTGAGGAGATGTCAAAACTTACCAATATGTCTGTATTATTTAAAGTTAGATTCTCAATCAAGGTTTTGAAATTGGTAGAGTTTTGTTATATAGAATGTAGTACATCCTGGGGGGGGGGGGGGGGAAGAAGAGAGTTTGCCAGCTGTTTGGACAATTTGTAGCATGGAGCATCAGTGGCAACTACTATAGGTCTTGGGGAGGGGGGGGGGGGAATTAAGTTTGTGAATTTTTGGTAAACCATATATTAATAATAAACATGAAGAATAAATAAATTAAAAACCCTGCAAAAGAGAAAATAGATGAATTATTTAAAAGAAAAAGAAATATTCTTGCATCCAATAAAATATATAAAATATAAAGGTGTTTGTTAAACTAACTAACAAAAAAGAAAGAATATATTAATGTTGTAATATGGTATAAATGAGAAAATTTAACTAAATAAGACAGAAAAAGGATTAGTCATAAAAGATGGTATGTGAGAGGCTAGAGATTAAAATATTAAGTAAATTCATAGAGAAATTTTGAAAGGGGATTAAGTTAGAGGCTAGCACAAGAAAAACAACAGAAAACCGCTTAGGGTCAATTCCCAGATTGAGAAATCGTTATGGGCTCGCCGATCAAATGACGTTTGGCAGAAAAACGCCACCCTAATTGGTCGGTAAAGTCAAGTCAAAAAGGGGGCAGAGAAGGTGCCGTTAGGAGAGAGGGTATAAAAGGGTTAGAACCCCCCGCCCCCAAAGAGGACTCTTTTTGGCTTTTGGTTTTGGTTCTGTTCCAGGAGAGTTCTTCGCGAGTTCTTTCGTATGGATTTCACGGTGTTTTCCTGAGTGGCGAGATAGGGGTTATATCTCCGTCGTCACAACACGGAAACGAAAGTGAGAGGGATTTTGATTCCGTACTTCCTATGTAACCATATAGTCAAAGAAAAGAAAGCATATTCTTTGTGTTTCAACTCCAGTGTCAACGACGAGAAAGGGAAAGAAGTAAAGAAATCGATGTCCACGTCGCGAGTTGTACAGCCGTTATATAGATGATTCAAAGTGTGTCCTAAGTTACGAGAGGTTAAGACCACGTAAGCATAGTTCAATTCCAAAAGGAACGTAGGAGAAACAGATTATCGGAGAGGTTATACCAAGATAGCTTGATCAGAGAAAGGTAGAGGCCCATATGGAAAATTCAAGAAAGAAAGGTACTGTAAAATATATCTCGTGTTAACTAAGATTCGTCTGTATTAGTTATCATTATTCTAATACTGAACTGTTGAAGTGACCAAGAAAACAATACTAGGACTTTAGTATATGACAGAATATAATGAAAGTAAGCTTACTAATGTTAATATTATATGAGTAATTAAGTGTCCTGAGAATTTTGCATGTCTATTATATTGTATAAGAAAGTTTAAATGTCATAGTTATGTGTCAGTGCAGTAAATGGTTTAGTTAATCTACTTAAGTTTGGATAGTTAAATAGTGTGAATTAGTTGTTCTCCATACAATATCCCATTTTCATCTATCCAATCCTGTATTCTTTTCTTGACTAATTTCTCTAAGACCTTGACAATGATTCCTGATATGCTAATCGGTAAATCGGTAATTTACAACAGCATTCTTGGAACTACCTTTATGCAGTGGAACTATTTTCCCCTCTTTTCACCCCCTCGGGACTAACCCAGACCCGAGACTCAAATTAAACAAAATGGTCAAGGGTACTGACAATTCTTTAGCTGCTTCTCGTAAAACACGAGCTGGCATACCATCCAATCCCACAGATGTATTGACATTGAGGTTATGCAATAGACTACTCACCTCCACTTCATTCACCACAATTCCCGTATAATCTACTGGTACATTCTTTTCTGCAATGTCACCACCTGGATGATATATACTTGCAAAGTGCTCACTCAGTAACTCAACTATATCAACTGATTCAGTTACCTCCCTACCATCGGCATTCTTTAAAATCATTCTGCCATGTACATTTTTACTTTTACTTGCTACACATCTAAAAAACTGTTTAGGATTCTCTTTAGCCTGCATGGCCATTGTTCTTTCGTAATCCTTTTTTGCTTTTCTTACCACACTCCTTGCCCTTCTGGCCTGCACTTTATACCGTTCGTGTGCCTGCCGATCACCTTTCTCCTTAAATTCCCTCCATAGTTGTTTCTTTTTTTGCAGCTCAAGCTTAATGGTGTTATTCATCCATTTAACCCCTACTTGATTTATTATTCGGACTCTAGGTATACAGTCAGCCATTGCTTCATGCAAACACTTCTTAACTGCCTCCTATGCACTATCAACTTATAGTCCTTGCAGTTGTACATGCCATGGCACTGAACCAATCAAACTCCTAAGCTTGTCATACTTTCCAGCCCAATAATTCCACATGTACCCTGTCTTAATTGAAAATTCTACACCTTTAGCCACCTTCCAAGTCAAGACCCTATGATCACTCTCACCGATTGGTGGCAACGTGGTCATATTTGTTACAGCCAAATCTTCAGATGTAATTACTAGGTCAAGCACTCTCTGACCCCTAGTATTTTCCATTACATGCTGTCGCAGATAGTTATCCCTTAATAACTGTATAAAATCCAATTCCTTCCTCTCGTATGTCCTCTCCTCACTCCAATCAATGCGACCATAGTTGAAATCTCCCATAATAATCACCCTCCTTTCACTCATTTCTTCTTTGCTTGTGCATACTGTCACCACCATCTTTTCCATCACCTGGTCTATAGCAGCACCCAATTGTATATTTAGTTCTGCTAGCCACAATCTCACACCAAATGGCCTCAAATGTGCTCTTTTCTCTATCCTGCAATTCAACTTCTATTCTCCTTGGCTGTAGCTCATCAGCTATCATCAACAATACTCCTCCCCCCATTTTATTCTCCCTGTCATTCCTGAACACACTATACCCATCACATTCAATCCCACTAGCTATATCATCTACAGTCAGCCATGTTTCGCTAATACCAATAACCTGTGGTCTGGAAGTGCCAACCATGGCCAAAAACTCTTCCTTCTTGTTCCTAATACTCCTAGCATTAGTGTACATGAATTTAAGACCCCCATTAGCCCCAACCCTACCTTGATGCCTTATATTAACTATCCCACTCTGGTTTGTTGACCTTATTTGCTCGGGCATATTATATTCATTCTTACATTCAACTGCCTCCCTAAGGACTGTATATCTACTCCCCCCCCCCCCTTAATAAATCTAGTTTCCCTGAATTTGCACATCCACCACATTCAGCAACACTTTCTCAAGTCTTCTTACACCGTAACCATTCAAATGCAAGCCATCCATCTTATATAGATCCTTTCGCCAATCGAACTCACTCCACACGTCCACAAATTCCACACCACTCGTCATACATAACCCACGCATAAAGTCATTCGCAATTTTGGCCATCCTTTTAAATATTTCACTGTCATACCGTGGCAAAAGACTAATCATTCTAACTCTCTCACTCTTTTCTTTTGCTACCTCAAACAATTTATTCAGGTCTTCTATCATTTCCATTTTGTCTCCTTTAAAATCATTCGTAACTGCCACAACAATCATTTCTTTCACCCTTTCCTTTTGCTCTCTAATAGATTCAGTTACATCCTTTATGGTCGCACCAGGTTGGTACGATTTTGTCAAATCCTCTACTATCAAACCTCGTACTAACGAGTCTCCATACAGCACTCTATCCTTCATTTTGTTCATGTTCACACTCATACGTCTATTTTTCCTGTCATACTTTTTATTATTGGCTATTTTTTTATTCTCAGTAAAACCATTAATACTATCATTCACACTTTCTACATTTACACTCTCACAATTCTCTGGTACAACCTCGCCGTTTCTTGTCATATCCCTATTTTCTTCATTCTGAAGTTTGACAAAAATATCACACTCACGAACCGAAATACTCTTCAATTTCTCATTCTCCCTACATTTTCTACACACATTCACTCCTTTATTATCATCTAACCACACTCCGACCGCACTCCGCAAAGCGTACATTTTGCAGCTAGTACACTGAATCATCTCTTTTATACTACTGTTCTTTGATAAAGATGGCGAACCATCATTACTGGCCGCCATTTTCCTTCGTACTGGAGCCATACTTACTTGCAACGTATTTTATCAAATTATAAATTATAACACACCAAAAACACACAAAAAGATGCACTAAGAAACGCAAGGCAAACAAAACTACGCAATATTAAATAAATTTATCAACGATAACTGAAAATAATACTCATCTTATCCGGAGCTTTCACGAACACTACACACTTCGAATCTCTCTAGCGCCGACAGCCGCTAGAGGGATTCGTAGTGTTTATTGAGTATTTATTGAGCTGTTGTGAGGCAACTTCCTCTATCAGAATGTGACAGAAGGGACTCGAGGTTGTTTTATGTATGTTTGCACTTTCTTTTTATTATAAAAGAAATGGTTGGTTAATACCACAGTTCATATCTGGGATATTGTTATTATGATAAATTAAGAGATTGAGTGAGAATCAAGGAAAATTCAAAAATAACATGTTTATTTACAAATAATATTAGTGTACATTTTTTGTATTACTTAGTGGTGTGTAAATAATTGTGCGTAAAATGTTTATGTTTTGCAAGTGCTATATGCAATTTTTCATTTTAAATAAATTTATCCCCTAAAGAGAAAAAAAGCCGATATATTTATGCCCATAAAATATAAATTTCTTAACTCATACTTGTTTTTCCTCTAAAACAAACAAAAAATAATAATAATTTTTGCACAATCTTAAAAAAAAAATACATATATATATATATACATATATATATATATATATATATATTTTTTTTTTTTTTTTCTTTGGTATTAGTTCCTTTCCTATTTCTTTAGAATATGAAGATATAATTTTAAAGTTCCCTGTTTCCTTGAGGAAGCTTCATCATTATACAAAAGGACAAAAAGTTAATCTCTTTTGGATATACCGTGGTATCTCGCTAATCCAAACTAATAAAAACTGTGCTCGTTCGGATTAGCAAATTCCCCCCAAGAGACAAAAATAACTAGCATTTAAGGCAAAAATAATCAGATTCTAATAGTACATCAATTTAATTCTGTAAATAAATGAAGTAACTGATAGAAAAAAAGCTACTGTAGTGTAATGTAAAGCTTAAAAAATAATACAGTATACATGTTTATTTTAGTAAAAAATTTAGTTCGTATGTACCTCTATTGTTGAGGATTCAGATTTAATAAAATTGCTAGTTCAGTACATAACTTAATTTGAGTAAAAATATCACTTTCTTGTACATAACACAAAAAAAAAGTTTCACAAAATAATGCAAAAAAAAAGTTGTTTGTTTCTTTGTAAAAAAGTCACCGATTTTCTTTTGCTTCTTGGAAGCTAAACTTTTTTCGAATGCTTATTCTCAAATTTTACTATATTAGCAATAAAATTTTGTGGAATGGCGTGTCATTCTGCTTAGCCCATTCTATATGCATATTAAAACTGTCAACTGACTCTTCATGTATTTTTTTACTATTTTACTAAATTTTTTTATTCTTTATCATCATCATCGTCTTCTAATTCATTCTGCAGCGACATGTTTATAATTTCAGCATCTGATTTGATTCCGAATTCACTTTCGTTCTACTTGTAATCCATTCTGTAACATCTGTTTGTGAAATTTCAACATCTAGATTTATATTTTTAACCAAATTATGCACGTTTTGAATTTCCTCTTTTTGTGTATCACCGTAGTTACACTCTACTGTAATAATAATAAAATAAATAATAATCGTTAAAATAATAATTATTAAATAAAAATAATAGTACACAAAATAATAATACATAATAAATAAAACTTTTTTTTTCTTTCAAACTGCAGTTCGGATTACTGGAGGTTCGGATTAGCTAGATACCACTGTACAGTGTTTATCTAGAATATGTTTTCTTCATACTGTATCAAAAAGGAACTGTCTAGTGCTTTGGGAAAAACTATAATCACTTTTATCTGTCACGACTTTACTTCATATAAAGGAATATCATCTGTTAATTTTGGGATAACTATTTGTTTCCCTCATCCATCTTTTTGGCTTCAGAAATTCCTAAAAAACTCTCTCTGTTCTAATGAATGCAACAGCTGTTCTATTTTTCTCATCATCATCATCATCATTAATTTTCTGATATATACTCCCAAGGGGAGTGTTCAAGTTACTATGACAGCACTACATGATTAAGTTTACATTATTATTAATCTCCTATTCACAATTTTCCTCCAAATTAGTCTATTACTTGTAAGCACTCCGATATTGTCATATCTAACATTTCGTTCTTCTTAGGCAGTTCTAACTGAATCAACCCATCTAGACCTTGGTCTTCCTTTGGGTCTCTTTCCTGCCATCTTGACATCAAACATCATCAAACATCTTCACTAAAAACTCTGCCTAAATAGCTGAAATATTTTACCTGTTCTATAGAATCTCCATTCAGAATGCAGCTGAAGTTTTCTATGGTCCTGCCTATTTTCATAGTTTTGGTCTTTTTATTATTTTCATGCTCAATCTGTTACACCTGTTATTCAATTTAGTTAGGGAATCCTGAAGACTTGCACGAGATGTGTTTAGAAGTACATCATCTGCATAAAGCAAAAAGCTAAGTTTGACATCTCCAATTCTAATATCAGTTATAATGCCACTTTCTTTTATAATGTGATCCATATAGATCAGTGGTTCCCAACCTTTTTTCCAGTTGTGTACCCCTTTTAAACCCATTTCTATAACTTGTACCCCGTGCTTTTAAAATAGCTGTTTTTAAATACTGACACTTTTGTTCATTGCCTATCTTAATGTAAAAGATATCCACCATTACTGATTATTTTTCGTGTACCCCTGAATGGCCCAGTACGTATTCGGGAGTATGCATACCACCAGTTGAGAACTGATGATATAAATGATGAATAAGAGTGGAGATAATGTACATCCTTGTCTTTCCCCTGATTACATCAAACCATCTTCCTGTATTTCCCTCAATTCTAACTGCTGATTGAAAACTCAAATATACACTATGGATTGTTCTGTATAATGTTCCATTCATCCCACATAATTGTAGTGTTTTGAAAAACTTTTCTCTGAGCACCATGTCATATGTCTTTTAAGATCTACAAAACTGAAGTACAAATCCTTGTCATATTCCCATGATTTCTCAACCTTTTGTGTTAAAGTAAAAATTTGATCTTGACAACCTCTATTTGGTCTGAACCCTGCTTGTTCTTCACCAATTTTCTCTTCCACAATCCTTCTCAACCTCTTTTCAAGTATGCTTGGATAAATCTTACCTGGAACATTCAGTAGAAAAATTTCTCTGTAATTCTCATATTCAATTTTATTCCCTTTTTTTATAGATGGGTACTATGAGAGCTCTACTCCAGTGCTTAAGTATGGAGTGTAGCCACTCCATACTTAAGCATTTCTGGTTGAATATCACCTACTCCAGCTGCTTTTCCACATTCCAAGTTTTGACGGGTTTTTCTACATCAAGTATTGATATTTACTCCTATTTGCATTCCTCTTGAAAATTTTCTAGTATGGTTCTATCACTGCTTGGTTCATTTAACAGTTTTGAAAGTAATTACTCCAGACATCTAGGCTATCCTTATCTTCAGTTTTCATGTCACCTTTATCATCTTTGATTCCTTTTACAGTATTCTTGCTTCCATTTCTAAGCTTCTTCAATAGCATCCAGAAAATTTTGCCACCTTTCTGATATTTATTTTCCATACTCTTGCCAAAGGCTTCCCGTGACTTTTGTTTAGCTACTTTTACACATAGCTTAGCTTGCTTGCATTTTTCTGTGTATTTTTAGGGCATCTGCTGCTTTATTTGCTATAAACGTTTGGTATGCTTTCTTCTGTTGCTGGAGTGCTTCTTTAACTTCTTGTGTCCACCATGGTGTTCTTATTTTTCTATCTTTGCATACAACTTCATGACATACCTCCCTAGCTGAATTCATCAATGTCTTCTTCAGAGATTTCCACTGAGACTCCAAGGTTTGGTTCTTGTTTTTAAATTGCTGCAAATTTTCTTAAATAATGTTTGCATAGTTGAGTCTATCATTTACCTGTAAAAGCTGCTCAACTTTAATTCTTTTTAAAACTTTCTTACATATTGTTCTTTTCAATGTGATATCCATTTTTATTCTGCTTAGTACTAAGCAATAACTACTTCCAATTTCGAATCATCTGTGCATTCTTGTATCCTGAACCAACTTTATGATATCACTATTGACAAGGACATAGTCAGTCAATCTTTTCTTATTTCTTGTGTCTTCTCTCCATGTGAACTTGTGCACATCTTTGTGTTCAGTGTTAGTAATGACTAGTTCATGTCCTGAGCAGAAGTCCAGCAAATACCTACCATTATTATTAGGTTTGCCCTTTTCTCCAAATTTTCCCAAAACATGTGTATATATGCCTGGTGAGATTCATTTCCTACTCTGCTGTTTGGGTCTCCAACAAGGACTACTTTTTCCATTTTTTTTATGTCAGATGCTTGTTCTAATGACTCAAAAACTCCTACACTTCTTCCTTAGAAAAACCTTCTGTGGGACCGTAGGCACAAATAAGTTTCATTGTCTTTCCCCATTTTGAAGTTTGCTCATAATTCGACTTGAAACTGCTTTCCAATCAAGAAGTTTATCTTCATCTTTGGTGTTGAATGCTTCGCTATTCCTTCTTTTCCTTGATCATTATTGCCTGAAACTAACATCCTATACTTATTATTTAATAATATCTCACCTGTTTTTGTCTTCTTTGTCTCAGTAATGCCAATTATGCCCACATAGTACTTTTTCAATTCTTCTGCAAATTCACTTTCCTTTCCATTAATATTCCTTATATTGATGGTTCCTATCTTCAGTTCTTCTTATGTTGGGTTTATTCTTCTTCTTCTAGATGTTGAGTTGAAGCTTGTTCCTGTAGCTGACTGTTTACTGTTCATCCTGGTTCCCTGACAAAAACAGCCGGAGCCTTGTTTAACTGGGACGTCCCAGCCAGCATGAAATCTCATCATGTTGTACCATCATATGCATTTGTAGTTTAAACATAAAAGTACAATTTGGTTGGCTAAGTTCCGAATTTCCAGCCCATCCTCGTTCGTTCAGTATCCAGTAGATACCTACTAACAGTGTGTACCAAGAGAAAGTCAGGATTAGGCATTAGGTCAGAAGCCCTAGTCAGTTCTCTGCGTTCTTGGAAGGCAATGTGGAGGTCTCCTCCCAGTTATTTGGCTTTGACCATTAAGCAAACCTTATTTTTCTCTCACTCACTAATTCAACTTCTTTGGAAATAAAATGTTCACTCAAGCGCACTACTTCCTGACGTGGTGAGCAACATGGCGGTGAGATAAACGTCTCTTGTAGACAAGACTGCGGTTCTTCAATGGCATGAAAATGTCGTTTCTTCTCTCAAGTTTATGTTACAGAAATAAAAAACTACACTAGAGCTGAGTCCTGTTTACAAATAAAAATAACACAATCGAATAGTTTCTGATAGGCCATAAGTAACAAAGCTTTCTTATATAAGCATTTGTAATTAGAAGAAATAATGCATTTGGAAATGTTTAACTATGAGATAAGTTATAAGCCCAAAAGTTATCCTTTCCTTTTTATTTATTTATGTAATCTACAGCAGATATCCTACAAGATCATAAGAGTGTTAGATTTGATTATAGTGTCAGAGGGGGATTTCAGTTAGATGTGACTATTCTGTTGGTTGGTGATACTGTCCATGCATACTCACTTGGGAAGTGGCTAAGTTTATGAATATTCCATTCAGAAAGGGTTACATGCTGAACTGAGGAGTATGTTGGATTCTGTGCTATGGTATATGGTATAAGTTGTTAGATGAGAAGGGTATTGACAGTGCATGGGAAGCATTTAAAAAATACATAATAACACAGTATCAGAATATATCCCTAGAGTTCGAAGCATAAATAGGGTAGGTGTGAAATGGATGTATAATTTTATTAAGCAAGAGATCCATAAAAAAAAAAGGGATGATTGGAAGGAATGCTCATGTGCATAAGGATGATGTCAGTTAGGAAAATTATAAGAGCAGGTCAAGTCTGAATATGAAAAGGAAGTGACTCTGCAAGCTAAAGACAGCTCAAACGAATTCTCTGATTAGGCTGCAAGTAAAAGAAAGAATGAATATGAAAGAATAACGCTACTTAATGTGGATGGTGTGAGGGTGATGGATGCAGATGTTCAACTAAATGAGTGCCCATTTTGCTACAAGCTATCAACCTGGTGTATGCAATATTGCACTCATAGCTATCTCTTCCCTGAATGAAAATACTTGGGTGTATGAGGAGGAAGTATTAAAACTGTTGTACAAAGTGAATAAGAATTCAGTAATGCAGACTGATGGGTTATCAGCATGGATGCTAAAAGTATATTCAGCTGAACAAGCTATTTCTTTGGCCAGGCTATATAATTTGTGTTTCAGAACAGGGAAGATTCTGCTGGAGTGTAAAGGATGTATGGTAATCCCATTGCACAAAGGTGGTGCAAAGACTGATGTGTCCAACTATCGACTTATCAGTATCTCTGTAGTGGTGATGAAGATTTTGGAAAAGTTAGTCAGGGCTCAGAAATGGGTTGAGAGAGAATCTCTGTTTTGCAATGAACAGCATAGGTTTGCTAAGGGAAATTCATGTTTGAGTAACTTGCTCACATTCTATATAATGCCACTATTGAGTTAGACAAGGGGAATGTATACACCATAATACTTTTGGATTTTGCTGAGGCTTTTGACAGAATACAGCATGGAAGAGTGTTGCATAAATATGACCAGGCTATATAATTTGTGTCTCAGAACAGGGAAGAATCTTGCGGAGTGTAAAGGATGTATTGTAATCCTATTGCACAAAGGTGGTGCAAAGACTGATGTGTCCAACTATCGACCTATCAGTATCTCTGTAGTGGTGATGAAGATTTTGGAAAAGTTAGTCAGGGCTCAGAAATGGGTTGATAGAGAATCTCTGTTTTGCAATGAACAACATAAGGGAAAGTCATGTTTGAGCAACTTGCTCACATTCTATATAATACCACTATTGAGTTAAACAAGGGGAATGGATACATCATAATACTTTTGGATTTTGCTGAGGTTTTTGACAGAATACAGCATGGAAGACTGTTGCATAAATTGGAGAATATGGGATTGGATTATTAAATATTAGCATGGATAAGAGGTAATGTACCACAAGGATCAGTCTTTGATTCATCGTTATTGAATCAAAGATATGCAGTACTTGCAGAATTACCGTATTTGCCGGCATATAAGACACACTTTTTTTCTTTGAAAATAGGTCTGAAAAACAGGGTGCGTCTTTTACGCCGATACTCAGTTTTTTATTATTTTCATTTCTGGAAATTTTCTCTGTTCCGAGTTACACAATTTCTTTATTGCTTCCTTGTGGTGTGTGAGAGCATTCCAGTTACATAGAGCAGTGTTTCTCAAACTTCAGACATTCATATGATTGTGTGGGATTAACAAGAGATCGTGCTACTAAATGACAAAGACAAGCCGACAGTTGAGTTGAAATGCTAATTCTCTTCAACTGAATTCCTTATATAATATCTGAAACACATTCATTATATCTTTCTTCGTTTTAACACGTTCACTCAAACAAAACCATATGTTGCACTGGCAACATATGGCTTTGCTTGAGTCATGCAGCATTTTCTGTGGGGGGGGACCTGTGATTCATTAGTTAGTTCCATTTTTATCCCAGTTGTCTTTAATTGCACTGTTTGTGAAGAAGTTTGTAGATAAAATTTGGTCTAGGCACCCTGGCGGACCGTTGAAGAAGCCTGCCCTGCTAGTATGGGAACAGTTTCGTTCTCACGGAACAGATGTTAAAAATAAACTCAAGGAATTGAAAACTCAGTTAGCTGTAATTCCAGGAGGTCTAACTAGTTAGCTTCAACTTTTAGATGTCTGTATTAATAAACCATTTAAGGGATTTATGAAGGAGAAGTGGAACAGTGAATGCAGTCTTCAGATTTTGAGGTTATGCCATCAGGAAGAAGGAAAAGGCCTAGCATTTCGCAAGTTTGTGAGTGAGTCAAAGCTTCATGGGATGCTGTGAAAACTGAGACAGTGGTTAAATCATTTAAGAAGTGTGGAATTAGTAATGCACTGGATGGTACAGAGGACAATTTGTTGTATGAGGACTCAGATTCTGGTTTAGAAGAGGTTTCAAGTGTCTCTTCATTTAGCTATGGAGATGAATTTCTGGGTTTTGACGATGAAAAGGTGGGTACTCTTTCCTAGTTAGATTAGGTATTTGTTGAAAGTAGACCTACTTATTACTTTATATTTGAAATACTGTAAATTCATTATAATATTCAGTAATAAAGTTTTTTTCCTAAAAAATGCGTACAAAAAAAAGGGGGGGGTTTTCTTATATGCCAGCAAATACGGTATTTGAAATAGCTGTCAGTTATATGTTAGTAAATATAAAGCCATGCACTTCGGTATGATTAGATATTCAATGCCATATTATATTGGTAGGATTATGCTAGAAAAACTGATCTGGCTGGGGATCTATGAGTTTTAGTAGATTGAAAGTCGAAGTTCAAGGGCCATATAGCAAAAATTGCAAGTACAACTCAGAGAATAATTACAATTCCGAAACGAACTTTAACGTGTAAAAATAAGGAAATCATTTTGCCTCTTTACAAGGCTTTGATAAGATCTCACTTGGACTATTATGCGCAGGTCTGGTCTCCTGGTTTTCTTGGTGATTCTGATACAATGAAGAGAGTGCAAAGGAGTGTTAAAAATGATATCGGGATTGTGGAATACCAGTTATGAAGACAGATTGAGAAGTTGTAGTCTAAAGACATAGCAAACAGGAGAGAAAGACAGGTGACATGATTGAGACTTACAAACTTATGAAAGGGTCAAGAATGTCAGTAGATGGAATTTTTCATTTTATGGAGGATGGTTAGAGGAGAGAGGACATCTTTGGAAGTTGACAATGAATGCTGTCAATACAGGGCTGAGAGCTAGATTTTTCTCTCATAAAGTGGTGCATGATTGGAATGGACTGCCATTTTTATTATTAGTAGTAGAAGTATGGGCAACTCCAAGGAGTCCTTAGATTCATCGAGGGAGGCCCTAACATCATGTTAAGAACAACTATTCAACATTCACACAGTATCTATCATACTTTGCCTTGAACTCATTTACAGTCATGGCACTCACAACAGACTCTGGCAGCTTATTCCACTCATTCACCACTCTCCAAGTAAAAAACCTAGCTCTAACACCCTTGCTAAATACACTCTTTCCCAGCTTCCATGGATGGCCCCTAGTCCTCCCATCACCAGTCCTATTCTCAAAAATATCTTTTGAATTAATCTTATAGAAACCCTTCAGTAATTTGAATGTCTCAATCATATCACCCCTTTTCTGCCTATCAACCAATTTCTGCAAACCACAAATCTTCAACCTGTTCTCATAAGGTTCATTCTATAGACCTGCTATTATCTTGGTCACTCATCTCTGGATCCTATCCACCTCCTTCCCATCAAGAAGGAACTCTGGCACCCAAATTTGGGCACAATAGTCTAGGTGGGGTCTTATCAAGGCTCGATACAGAGGAACAATAACCTGTTTGTCTCTGCTCATCAAAGTATTTTTCAGCAACCAAGTGATTTGATGAGCTGATTTAGCCAGTTTTGCGATGTGCTGCCTAAACTTCAACTCCCTATCCACCAACACTCTCAAATCCCTGGCCTCGTCACTCTCCTGGAGTACAGTTCCACCAATGTGGTATACTGCTGCTAATCTTTTCACCCCAAAATGCATAACCTTACATTTTGCCACATTAAATTGACATCCATTCTCCTTAGCCCATCCCTCTAAACTATCCAAATCATCCTGCAAAATTTCGATATCCTGTGCATTCACTATTGCTTTACCTAACTTTGCATCATCAGCAAACAAATGAACAGTTCCTCTCAGATCCTTTCTAATATCGTTAATGAACAAATTAAACAGTAGTGGTCCAAGAACAGAACTCTGTGGCACATCACTAGTCACAGGCTGTCTTTTGAACTCTACTCCTGAATAAACCACTCTCTGATATCTCTCCATCAACTACCCTCCTATCCAGTGGTGAGCTATAAGGGGCTCATGCAAGCCCTTTGTTAAATTTTTCTCAAATTTGGAGGCCCCTTGTTTACTTTATTTTTTCAAAAAAAAAAAAAAAAATTTTTTTTTTGAAACATATTAAGCGACAAACTCATACGGTAACCTAACAAAAATTAATTTATTCGTAGTGTATAGATTATTTGGAATTATTGTTTCAACACCTCTATAACGGATGTGCCCAAGTTTGAAAATAAAATAAGTGCATGCGCTATCTTTACCCTTCTCCATTCTGGTAGCCAATCGTATGGTAAAACCAGTAGCCAATCAAATGTTTTATAAAAGATTATCAAAGATTTCATTCTTATAATATTTTTATAGTTAAAAAATGTTTTTCTTATGTAAGATAAATTAACACAGTTGACTGTGTGCAAATATTTCATGTTTAATTCATGAAATATTTGTTTAAAAATGATAGCCTTTAGAGGTTGATTATCCTCTCATACATTTTGATTGGAATTTGTACACAAGCTGTATTAATAAAAGTTCTTGTGTGAAATATGGCTTCTTTTTTTTTTTTTTGCTCAACAATGCGAGCCCTTAGTTAAAATTTCCAATTTCCATGGCTCACCAACCCTATATCCATCCCCATATGCTGCAGTTTACTGATTAGAATTCCATGTGGTATTCTGTCAAATGACTTAGCAAGGTCCAGTAGGATCACTGTAAACCCATTACCCTTATCCAGTTCAGCCGTCACTGTGTTATAAAATGTGAGCAAGTTACTGAGGCATGATCTACCCTTCACAAAACCATGCTGCCCCCCCATACGATATCCCATTTTCATCTATCCATTCCTGTATTCTCCTCTTGACTATTTTCTCCAAGACCTTGACAACGATTCCTGATATGCTGATTAGTCGGTAATTTACAACAACAGTCTTGGAACCTCCTTTATGCAGTGGAACTATTTTCTCCTCTTTCCACCCCCTCGGGACTAACCCAGACCCAAGACTCAAATTAAACAAAATGGTCAAGGGCACTGACAATTCTTTAGCTGCTTCACGTACAACACGAGCTGGTATACCATCCAATCCCACAGATGTATTGACATTGAGGTTTTGTAATATACCATTCACCTCCACTTAATTCACCACCATTCCCGTATAAGCTGTTAGTTCCTTCATTCCTGCAATGTCATCACCTGAATGATGTACTCTTGCAAAGTGCTCGCTCAATACTTCCACTATATCAACTGATTCGGTTACCTCCCTACCATCGGCATTCTTTAAAATTATTCTGCCGTATACATTTTTTTCTTTTACTTGCAACATATCGAAAACACTATTTGGGATTCTCTTTAGCCTGCATGGTTAATTTTCTTCCATAATCCGCTTTTGCTTTTCTTACCACACTCATTACTCTTCTGGCCTGCAGGTCACCTTTCTCCTTAAATTCCCTCGACAGTTGTTTCTTTTTTTGCAGCTCAAGCTTAATGGTGTTATTCATCCATTTAACCCCTACTTGATTTACTATTCGGAAGGAAGAGATACAGTCAGCCATTGCCTCCTGCAAACACTCCTTAACCACCTCCTATGCACTATCAGTATGTCAACATGTAGTTTTATATGCCATGGCACTGAACCAAGCAAACTCCTAAACTCCTTTTCATACTTACCAGCCTGGTAATTCCACGTGTACCCTGTCTTAATTGAAAATTCCACACATTTAGCCACCTCCCAAGTCAAGACCGATCACTCTCACCAATTGGTGGCTACGTGGTCATATTCGTTACAGCCAAATTCTTACTAGGTCAAGCACTCTCTAATCCTAGTATTTTCCATTACATGCTGTCACAGATAGTTATCCCTTAATAACTGCATAAAATCCAATTCCTTCCTCCCATGCCATGTGTCCTCTCTTCCTTCCAGTCAATGTTACCATAGTTGAAATCCGCCATAATAATTACCCTCCTTCCACTCATTGCTTCTATTTTCTTATGCATATAAGAGGTATGGGAATGCTAGAAGAGGAGAGAATGGAAACAGTAGGAGAGACGGAATGAGAGAGGTATGGGAATGCTAGAAGAGGAGAGAATGGAAACAGTGGGAGAGACGGAATGGGAGAGAGACATGGGAGTGCTAGAGGAGGAGAGAATGGAAACAGTAGGAGAGATGGAATGAGAGAGAGAGAGAGGTATGGGAGTGCTAGAAGAGGAGAAAATGGAAACAGTAGGAGAGGGGGAATGAGAGAGAGGTATGGGAATGAAAGAAGAGGAGAAAATGGAAACAATAGGCAAGAGGGAATGGTAAGAGGTATAATGTATGGGGACTCAATGATCCGTGGTGTTCAAGATAGGATGCGTGAGGAGTGTTTGCCAGGAGGAACAATAGAAAGGATGGCTTTGGCAGTTAAGAGAGGTGAAAGGGTGGATGAGATGATTGTGATGGTGGAAACAAATGACTTGAGTGATGGTGTAAATAGGGCAGTGAGAGATATGAGATTCTTGCTTGAGGTGGTATGAAAGAAGACACAGAGAGGAAAGATAGTGTGTGTGTTGCCTAGGTATGATAATGACGAACTGAGCAGAAAAGCGATAATATTGAATGACATAATAGCTAGAATGTGTGACAAGAGAGGACTGGAATATGTGGATGCTTGGAGTGCGTTTGAGGACAGAGAGGAATTGTATGCAAGAGACCACTTACATTTGAATGAGGAAGGATGTAGGCATCTGGAGAGATTAGTGTTCTGAAAAAGTCAGCGTGTCCCAGGGAGGGTGGTAGCAGGAGTGGCCTCTAGACTCTGCTGGGTTCAATGTTACCTGAGCCCAGCAGAGTCTAGAGGGGATAATGCTGGGTATAGAAACAACTGCATTTATATGCTATATACTAATGCCAGGAGTATCCGGAATAAGGGAAAGGAATTGGTGGTGCAGATAGCATCAGCCTGACCAAAATTATTGGGATTACCAAGACGTGGTTGACAGAAGAGGATATAATAACAGGAATAGAAGTTGCTGGGTACAATATTTTTCGGCAGGATAGGAAGGGAAAGTGTGGTGGTGGTGGAGTACTGCTTAGGATAAGTGACGACCTATGTCCTCTAAGAGTGGAGACTTTGGAAGGCAGTGACACTAATGATTTTGAAAGCATATGGTGTGAGGTAGAGGTGGGCAAGACAGGATATTTAGAGGGGTGTTGCTACAGACCCAGGAGTACAGTGGGTGGGGACCAGGAAATGTTTAGACAGTTAAGTTTGGCAAGTGCAAGAAGAATGATTGTTATGGGAGATTTTAACTATAGTAGTATAAACTGGGGAGAGGAAGATGCGTGTAGCAATAAGGGAATGGAATTTCTAGAATTCTTGAGGGACAAATGTCTTAGGCAACATGTAATAGAGGGAACAAGAGGTTCAAGAGTTTTAGATTTGGTTATAGCATCAGAAGAGTTGATAATAACTGAGATGACATCTCTCCCATCAGTTGGAGAGAGTGACCATATGGTTTTGACTTGGAAAATGAATAGACGTGCAGGAGTATCAAAGAGACGGGAACATATGTGGAATTATAAGGCAGGTGATTATAATAGTCTAAGACTTCAACTTGGGGAAGTTTCATGGAGGGAGGAATTGGAAGGCTGGGATATCATTAGTGCATGGGAAATTATGAAAGAATATTTGTTAGCAGCAATGGTAGGTTGTATACCACGAGTGAACAAGAGGACACAATTTTGAGTAAAGTGGATGACAAAGAATATTAAACAGGAATTGCATGCGAAAAAGAGACTGTGGAAGAGATATAATGAGATAGGAGAAGAGAATATGCATGAAGAATATAAGACACAGTCCAGAAGAGCGACTAGTATGGTAAGGAAGACGAAACTGGAATATGAGAGGAGATTAGCCCTAAGATCCAAAGAAAATCCTAGGGAATTTTTTAGATATGTGGCCAGGGAGGAGTAATGACTGTGGAAGAATGATATTGTGGTATAAAAATGGGAATAGAGTGACTGATGCAGCAGACAGTAGAATTGTTCAATGAACACTTATTTGGAGTATTTCATCCTTGAGGAGTCAGTTTTAATGCTAGAGGGATAGAAAAGGTTCAAGGTTTAAAGGTACAGGAGGAGAGTGTGTTTCAAATCATGAGTACTCTGGATGTCAGTAAAGCTGTGGGACTGGATGGTATTTCACCACGAGTTTTGAGAGAATGTGCTAGGGAACTGACAGGGCCTTTGACCTGGCTTTTCAATGAAAGTCTGGCTGCTGGAAATGTGCCCGTGGAATGGAAGGAAGGTAAGATAGTGCCATTGCATAAAGGTGGTAGCAGACTGGAAGTGTCTAATTATAGACCAGTTTGTGTGTCATCAGCAGTTAGTAAGATCTTGGAGAAAGTAGTGAAGGACCGTATACAGCATTGGGCAGATGAGGGTAATGTTATCTGTGAGAGTCAACATGGATTTGTGAAGGGGCACTCTTGTTTAAGCAATATGCTGGCCTTTTATGATAAAGTTACACGAGTATTAGATGAGGGAAAGACATATACTGTCATTTTCATAGACTTAGCGAAGACATTTGACAGGGTGCCACATGATAAGCTGATATTTAAGTTGCAGCAATGGGTCTGGATGTCAGATTGGTCAACTGGATTCAGGATTAGCTGTCCGATAGGAAGCAGAGGGTTACAAGTGGGGTCCCACAGGGCTCAGTACTGGGACCTATATTGTTTACCCTTTATATCAATTACATTGTCAGTGGATTGCAAGGGGATATTCAGTTGTTTGTAGATGATGCGAAGCTGGGAAGGATTATTAATAATAGTGCAGATGCGGCAGCCCTGCAAGAGGATTTGAATGAATGAATGGGGGGTGTCGGTTTAATGCAGCAAAATGTAAGGGCTTGAGGTTTGGGAAACATCGATGGGACAAGAGATCTGGGATTGGTGATTGATAGAAACCTGAAATTTAGGGGACATATTGCAAAGGTGGCAAAGGTAACACAAAGGATTGCTGCAATAATGAGAAGGACACCGACCTGCAGAGATAAAACAGTTATCATTCCGTTGTATAAGACCCTGATCAGACCACACTTGGACTATTGTGGAAAGGGTACAAAGGCAGATAACAAAGATGGTTTCAGGACTGTACAATGATAGTTATGAGGATCGGCTGAGAGAATGTGGACTGCAGAGTTTGGTGGATAGAAGAAGGAGAGGTGATATGATTGAGACTTTTAAACTGTTGAGAGGTGGTTACAGGGTTGACACTGGGGAGTTCTTTCGCTTGGTTGAACAGCGGGAAGGGGTGATGACAAGAGGCCATCCCTGGAAGTTACGAAAGGAAACTGTGAGCGAGAGGGTGAGGAGTGGTTTCTTTGCATGGAGGGTGGTTGAACCATGGAATGCATTGCGTGATGGAGTGGTGAGAGCGAGAACAGTGAATGAGTTCAAGGAGTGGTATGATAGACTTTGTGTTTCTTGGGGGGACCTTCCTTCGATGAGTCTTGATGGACTTTGTGTTTCTTAGGAAGGACCTCCCACGATGAATCTTTTGACTCCATGGAGGCCTGAATAATAATAATAATAATATTATCTCCACCATCTATTCCATCACCTGGTCTATAGCAGCACACAATTGTATATTTTGTTCTGCTAGCCTAAATCTCACACCAAATAACCTCAAATGTGTTCTTTTCTCTATCCCACAGTGCAACTTCTATTCTCCTTGGCTGCAGTTCATCAGCTATCATCATTAACACTCCTCCTCCCCCCATTTTATTCTCCCTGTCCCTCCTGAACACACTATACCCCTCACATTCAATCCCACTAGCTATATCATCTTCTGTCAGCCATGTTTCACTAATGCCAATAACCTGTGGCCTGGAAGAGCCAACCTAGGCCAAAAATTCTTCCTTCTTGTTACTAATACTCCTGCATTAGCATACATGAAATGCAGAAGCCCGTTAGTCCCACCCCTATTTTGATGCCTTATACTAACTATACCATTCCGATTTGTTGTCCTTCGTACTTGCTCGGGCATATTATACACATTCATACACTCAACTGCCTCCCTAGATTCTGCATATCTACTTCCTCCTCCTCCCTTAATAAATCTAGTTTCCCTGATTCTGCACTTCCACTTCATTCAACAACACTTTTTCAAGTCTCCGCACACCAAATCCATTTAAATGCAAACCATCCATCTTATATAAATCCTTTCGCCCATCAAAATCATTCCACACATCCACAACCTCCACCCCACTCCTCCTGCATAATCTGCACATAGATTCATTTGCAATTATGGCCCTCCTTCCCATCTCTTCTCTGTCATACTGTGGTAACATACTCACTATCCTAACTCTCTCACTCTTTTCTTTTGCTACATCTAGTAATTCCTTCAAGTCCTCTCTCTCATAGCCATTTTATCTCCATTTAATCATTCGTTCTTGCCACTACTATCATTTCTTTCACCCTCTGCTTTTGCGCTCTGATAGACTCATTTACATCCTTAATTTTCGCATCCGGTAAGTACGATTTTAACACGCTCACATCTATTACACCTCTTACTAAAGAATCTCCGTACAACACTAGCTCCTTCATTTTTCTTACACTCACGATCATACTCTTATTTTTCTTATCATACTTTTGCCTTTTATTAGTTGATGTGCTTGGTAAACAATTTTGCAAATGCTCCACCTGCCGTTTCGCCCTGTGTATCACTCCATGCAACCGTGCGATCTCATTCATCGCAACTAACTCATCATTTTTATTATCCGTTAAACCATTCACTCATTTTGTATTTTTACCTTCATTCTCACACTCAAAGCTCTCAAAGCTATCTGGTACCCCATCATAAATTCCTATCATATCACTATTGTATCCTATCATATTACTATAATTTGATGTTGTATGTGGTGTGTGCAAGTAGTGAATGTGGTGTGCAAGTAGTGTGAATGAATTCAAGAACAAGTGTAACAACTGGCACAGGTAATATGTGGACTCCCTTGATGAGTCCCTGGCTCCATGGAGGTCTCTCTTAATAATAATATTATTATTATTATACTTGTATTTTATATATATTATAATATATATAATTTCTTGTGAAGCATATTATACTTGACAAGAAAATATATTCTTGTTTGAATCCTTAATCCAAGTATAAGCAAACAAATGTTTTGTGTATCACATCATCCCAAATAGTTTACTTGTATATAAAGAGTGCTTCCCTTTCCATAACGTTTTTTCATTGTAAGATACTAAGGTAACTGATGTAAAGTCAACAGCCTTTATATGGAAATAGACCAGTCATGAAGATACTTCACTGATGAACTTTGTTTGCTTTTATTTGGAAAAGGATTTAAACAAGAATATAATTCTTGTCAAATGTAATATACTTTGTAACTAGTAATTGTTACAGAAGGTAAAACTTCTCTGATGTGAAGTATTTAATATGGTTATAAACTATTTTACTACTTGTGTGTAGAAAATACATGACTTCTACATTGATTTAAACTTGGTATCTTGCTTGGTCTTGCTCCCTCTCATGAGACTCAATAAAGTTTGAAATTGGTCTAGGTAGTGACCCTTCCCATTGTGCTCTTTTGTTATTATTATTATTACATGACACCTCCAAGGAGTCTAAAGACTCATTGAGGGAGGGCACCTACTCTACAACTCCATCTCCACCACTCAATCCACCAACTACAACGAACCACAACTACCATCATCATCTACACCAGTGCCATCTATCACCCACCACCACTAGTATTTTTGGACAATCACAAACATCCATGCCCACAGCAGGATTTGAACTCACAGCCTTTTGGCTGGAGAGTGGATACTCTAACTACTCGACCAACCAGGCCAGCTCTGAGGCAACAGACTTTATGCAAGTAGGCTACTCATGAAGGTACTTCACACACAAACATTGTTTGCTTGTGAAGAATAAACAGGAATATAATTTCAGTATGTAATATATACAAGAATATAAAAAAGAATAAAAGTACAATTTGTCAGTTGTAACATGCTTTGTGTCCCAGCAGTAAAACTTTCTAAATTAGAATGTAATATGCTGACAGCAGCAACCTTGATTGAACTTGGTGAGGTTCATACTGCTAATAGAAAATTTGCATTTCTGTTCAAAAAATAAACAAGAGTGCAAGTTTTCTAAATCTCATGATATGTGTGCAGAATCTTTTTTTTTTGTGAGATGTGTTCTCTCTCAGAATTAAAATATATATACTTTAAATATACTTAGTTGTTTTGATAACCATTTGCTGTTTGCTAGCATTAATAGCTTTTATTTCTTGTTTTAGAACTCCAAATAGTAATAGTCCAGGAAGAAGTTCTCCAGTTCCTATCACTGGTAAAAATGAAGTCATGGGTTAGTGTACTCATTTGTAAAAACAGTTTAATTTCAGTACAGCAGAAAAATGAGTTTTACAATGCATGATTTGAAGAACTAATTTAATTTGTCTCCCTTTTTAATAGTTCACATCATAGAATTTGTTTCACCCTTGAAACAGAAGACAGCTAAACTCCCATTTCTTGATGTATTAATTACCCTCTCTATCCAAACCAATCTTATGTGTATCAAATTTAAAGAATTAAAGCAGATTCAGGAAGGTATTTGCAAGAATCAAGGCAACTGCCTAGTAAGCAAGAAACTTGTGTGATTATCTCACTCTATATGGAAAGCAGGACTGACAGAATAGCACGACATAAAAAATAAAGTTACCTTATTACGATAAGATTCATGTTTATATAAAGTCACGTGACTAAGGAAGTGCACTAAAAGTTGATTTTGTTGCTTGGTGAATGAGTGTAATGTATTGCTGGAGTGAATTATGAATGCCATAATGCTGAATTTTAGGTGAACAGAATTAAAAATTCTCCTCACCTAAAAAAATCTATTAGAAAAAAAACTATATCTTAAAAAGTTCAGACATAATGATTAGTTTTGATATTACTTCACTATTTACCAATGTACTGTTAAAAGAAACCCTTGATTTGCTAAAGTCACATTTTTACCCAGATATATTTGAATTATTTAAATTTACAGTACCTGCAGGTTATTTTGCATGGAAAGGGAAGATATACGAAAAACTAAATGGGACAGCACTGGACTTATCCCTTTATGAATATGAAGACTATGAATACAGCCACTCTCAAACCAGTGGTTTGGCTATGCTATGTTGATGATGTGTTTGATATTTGGTCACATGGTCTAGACACATTGGATACATTTTTAGTACATTTAAATAGCCAACACCTTAAAATCCACTTCACAATGGAACATTTAATGACCAGGGGTGGGTCATGGATAGGCACTGCAGAACTGCAGTACCCCAGTTTTTCTCGATACATAAATATATATATTTGCTTGTAATATTTAATTTTATCATCAACAATCCTATACAATTCTCTTATTTTGTATAAAAAAATAATAAAAATCCTTCTTGTAGCACTTAGGAGGGCAAAGGATGCTAGCAGTACTGTGTTTACCACAGTGCCATATTGCTATGTGCGCAAGCATGTGCACGTCATAGTGAGATGCGAGCTATTAGCATAATGCAGCACTGTCCATCGCGCAGTTCTACTGTTGTTTTTATATGCAGTTTGCACCAGTAATAGAGTGTTCATAGTGCTCATCGTGTTTACTCTGTCTCTTTAAATATTTGGACATTACAATTAAAGACATAACATTTGTTATAGTTTTAATTTTAGAACATTATTGGAGCTATGATAATGGATTTTATTTTTAAGTAATTTTGAATTATAATAAACTGTATAATTTTATCGATAATAAACAATATTTTTTCATGAAACAAAACAAGAAGAATATATTTTATTTTTAAGTAATTTCGAATTATACCAAACTGTATAATTTTATCGATAATAAACAATATTTTTTCATGTTTAATTTTTTTTTTTTTTAATTTTTACCATAATTTTGATATTTTATTCAAACACATACGCTGTATACGGATTTTATTGTACTTACAGTGTGTATGTATATTTCGAAAGTTGCAGCATCCCCACGATTTCAAGCCACAAGCTGCATTGCTAATCACTGTCTGCCCTTCCTGGATATCCTAATCAAATGGCTTCCTGATGGTTTATTATCTTTTTTCTGTTTATAGAAAACTCACACGTACAGGGAGATATTTGCACAATCATTGCAAATTTACACCATCATCTATGGTATCTTAAAAACACTAATTCACAGAGCTAGAGCTATCTGTTCCAACAACAGTGCTCTTACCACTGGACTCACTTACTTGCATCATACTTTCTTAGCCAATGACTATAATCCCCATAGGATAAAAAAAAAATACTAAATCCCCTCCATTTCCCACTACACAAGACTACAACAAAGCTGTTATCCATGTGTAGAGGCTTAAGTGCTGTGAGAACATCATGTTGGAGGCTTAATGGAATGTATACAGCACTCAGAAAGGATTAACATAGGTTTAATACTTCCTATATTTTGTCCTAGTCACTAGGACATCTTTGGGGATTACAACAACAACTAATGTAACATGAACACAAATATTATACAATACTAAGCCCAACCATGTGGGTGACATTAAAGTCCTATCTAGGTGGAGCACCCTCTAAGGGCAGTTTTAGGTGACCTGGAATGTAAGGTGGGACTTCTGGTGATGAGTGTTTCCCAAATCTTCGGAAGCTTAATGCAACCGTATTTATTGAGATTTGGTTGATTTCTGAGAGCTGCTGCTGCTGCTTCTAAGAATAGTCTCTCTTTCTTGAATTTGCTGTGGTGGAGCATGGTGGTTTTCTTCCAAGAGACCCTGTGGGTGGTGTCCAAGACATGGTCAGCCAAGCCTGACTGACCACAGTTGTGTTTACAGATGTAAGACTTGTGTTCCTCCAGGCAGATGGATGCTGATCTGCCTGTCTGTCCAAAGTACGCCAGCTTACAGGAACAGGGTGCTTTGTAAACTCCAGGCAGAGAGAGAGGAGGGAGCTGATCTTTAGTAGAACGGATAAGGGTAGCAAGTTTGCAGCCACCTACAACTGCCCTTAGAGGGCACCACCTAGATAGAACTTTAGTGTCACCCACATGGAACCGCCCTCCCTACTGAGCTTAACCACATACACAGCACTTTCCTCTCCAATGGCTACAGCGATCACAGTATCAAAAAAATAATCAGTTCCTCCCCCATTCTCCATCCTTCTTGTCAACAAGAGTTTAAAAATGCCATCACCATACCCTACATCCGTGGCACATCTGAAAAAATAGCCAAGATTCTAAAAAAGTACAACCTACACACAGCATATAAGCCCCACCTCAAACTTGCTACCCTTATCCATTCTACTAAAGATCAGCTCCCTCCTCTCTCTCTCTGCTTGGGGTTTACAAAGTACCCTGTTCCTGTAAGCTAGCATACTTGACAGACAGGCAGATCAGCATCCATCCACCTGGAGGAAAACAAGTCTTACATCTGTAAACACAACTATGGTCAGTCAGGCTTGGATGACCATGTCTTGGACACCACCCACAAGGTCTCTTGGAAGAAAACCACCATGCTCCACCACAGCAAATTCAAGAAAGAGAGACTATTCTTAGAAACAGCAGCAGCTCTCAGAAATCAACCAAATCTCAATAAATACGGTTGCATTAAGCTTCCGAAGATTTGGGAAACACTCATCACCAGAGGTCCCACCTTACATTCCGGTCACCTACAACCGCCCTTAGAGGGCACTCCACCTAGATAGGACTTTAGTGTTACCCACGTGGTTGGGCTTAGTATTGTGTAATATTTATGTTCATGTTACATTAGTTGTTTTTGTAATCCCCGAAGATGTCCTAGTGACTAGGACGAAATATAGGAAGTATTAAACCTATGTTAATCCTTTCTGAGTGCTGTATACATTCCATTAAGCCTCCAACATGAAAGCTGTTATCATCCCATACATTTCAGATATGCCCTTTTCAGTCACACCTGTAAAGATATCTAGAGTGCTTAATAAATGTCGGCTACACACCATATTTAAACTATATATATCAAATTGGCAGCTCTCATCTGTTTGCTTACGGATCTAGAAGTTTATGAAGTACTCTGTTCTTGTGAACCTGGCTTAGTATGGACAGATAAGATCTGCCTTCGTGAACATAAAAAATGCATTCGGCACTATCGTTATGTCAAGTTGAGTCTAGCAGACCATGACGTGGATACCCCTTCACACAGGATCAAATGTGCTACACAGAAGTAATAAGTCAGAGAGAAAGATTGTTTTAGGAATCAATGGCAGCTTTAAAACATACTCCAAACTCAACAAATATGGCTGTATAAAATGACCAAGAATCTGGGAGACAGTCATTTTAAGATCTAATTAATACTTGTTTTCTCTCTTTTTTCAATATAGATATAGCCAATTAGAACTATAGTTCCTTGTGTTTTCCGTTACTTTTTTTTTTTTTAACTTAGTCTCACTGTTAGACCAAATTGTTATTTCATGTACTGTGACAAACGTTTCTTATGCTCTGAAGATGCTGGATATAATACCAGCAAAATATCAGCTAATAAGGTAATAAATATTAATTATTTTCTTATCATTGTGTCTTGTAATCAATACTGTTAAAATAAACCAACATGTACTGCTAACACATAAGCCTTTCCACTTGGAAGTGAAGATATTGTTATGGAAAAGGTGACAGGGACTGATATGATTACAGAGGTTGATGAATTGGAGATACTTAAAATACTGCAGAATCTGAATACAAATACAGCTGTGGGATTGGACAGGGGAATTGATGATGACTTGACTAGACTGTTTAATTTAAGTCTCAGTTCTGGCAAAGTCCCAAGACAGTGGAAGGCAGGCAAAATAATTCCTTTACATATAGGAGGATCCAAGTTTGTGGTGGCAAATTATAGACCAATCATTATCTTGGGAGTGGTGGTAAAAGTACTGGAAAAGTATTCAAAAAGCAAATTCGGTAATGGGTGGATAAGAATATTATACTCTATGAAGGGAAGCACAACTTTGTGAAGGGTAGGTCATGCCTTAGTAATCTATTAACTTTTTATAATAAGGTGACAGCTGAGGTTGATGGGAATGGCTACACGATGATACATCTGGATTTTGCAAAGGTGTTTGACAGGATACCATATGGAACTCTCTTAGGCAAACTGCAACAAATGGAAATGAATATAAAACTGGTGATATGGATAAAAGAGTGGCTGATGGACAGATTCCAGAAAGTAGTATATAGAGGAGTAGAAGGCAGGTGATTAGTGGTGTGCTACAGAGCTCTGTGCTTGGACCACTACTGTTTAATTTGTATATAAATTATATAGGAAATAATTTGAAAGGAGATTTTCAAAGTAAAGTAGCCAGGGTAGTTTACAGGATTACTTGACTGTTGAAGAATATACTAACAAATAGAGATAAGTGAACTATCATTCCTCTTTATAAAACCTTAATATGATATGACCACATCTGGATCACTGTGCTCAGGTCTGTTCACCTGGGTTTCTTGGGGATGAGGAAGTGGTGGAGAGGATCCAGAGACATGTGACCAAAATGGTGAATAGTCTGTAGAATGCTCCTTATGATTGAGGGTTTGTGGATTGCAAATGTTGGTTGATAGGCGGGGGGAAAATAAGGCAGAGGGTATGATAGAAATATTTAAGTTACTTAAAGGATTTTATAGGATGGCTGCAGGAGAAATGTTTCAGCACCTGTCTAGAAGAAGCAGAACAAGAAGTCATCCCTAGAAGTTGGGTAAGATTGTAGTTAGCAAGGGTGCAAGGACTACATTTTTCAGTTGGAGACTGATGAATGAATGGAATAGGTTGCCTGAATCGGTTCTAACTGCTTTGTCTTTTAATGGTTTCATGGAGAGGTATGACAGATATTGTGTGGATAGTTTGGGGTCCCCCATAGCGAGTCTTAGGACTCCAGTGGAGGTGCCTGTGCAATAATAATAATAATATAATTTTCAAGATCAACAAAACAACTCAGCTTAATGGTCCTTGTTTGTTTATATGCTCTTTGCCAGTTTCACTTTCAGTGATTTTTTTTGTTGGGGGGGGGGTCATCTAGGTGATAGGCAGCAGGAGTCCTAATTACTGCTCCAAATAATTAGTAGGATGCTATGAGACATACTCATGGTTATACCAGTCAAACTACCTAGCCTTAAAGCCACTATGAATATACGAATCTTGATTTACAGATACCTGATATGCCAATTTCAGCTGGGATAAGCAATAAAATTTAAGGTGGCTAATCTAAGAACATTAGAGGTATAGTACTGATAAATATAAGAATATCATATAAGCCAGAAAAAATAAGACAAACTGCTGCAGTTGAGATATACTAGGTTTAACAGAAACCTATTAAGCATGAGAGGGTATAATCAGCACAGAAATACAAGTTCTATTCTGGAAAAAAAAGATATTATAGCATTATATATAGCATACTATATATAATGGAAGACTTAAATGCTTGGCATTATAGTCTCCCATTATTATGAGAAAGTCAGGACATAGACATAAAATTCTAAGGACTTAAAAGAAAATTCAGTATAAATAATCTGAATGAAAGTGGAGGATGGCTTGTCAGTTTTACCACAAATCTTAACTCAAAAGAATTCTGTTAGAGAGATATCTAAAACAGGATTTCAAACTAAAGAAAAAGAAGGGGAAAAAAAACAGAAAGGGCAGGTCATTATATGAAAACAGTTAAAGAACCTTTAAAATAAACCAAGTTAAATTTAAAGCATAAGAAAGAAAAACATAATTGGATAGTAAAAATAATAATAAATCTTTTGGAAGAAAGTAGAAAAGAGAAAAAAAAAGCATAACCTCACATCAGGTTGTATCAGCAATTTTGGTAAGATATTGAATCGGTGATAGGTAACACTGTTTTACCACAAATCATAACAAAAAAAATTCGTAAAAGAGATTATTATTATTTGACACCTCCAGGGAGTCTAAGGACTCATCGCAGGAGGGCAATCTACTCTACTTCCCTAAATACATCTCGCCCTCTCCACTAATACTTAATTCCCCTACTACGACACTACTGCATCAACTGCATCTGCCGCCCATCACCACCACCAACAGTAAGTTTTGTCTGTAAATTGTGCATGTTCTGAAGATGTCTAAGTTGGATTTCAAACTAAAAAAAAACAGAAATGGCAGATCATTGTATGGAAAAGAGTTAAGAAAACTTTAAAATAAATCATGTTAAATATATAAAGCGTAAGAAAGAAAAACAATTAATGGATAATAGATGAAATAATAAATCTTTGGGAAGAAAACAGGAAAGGGGAGAAAAAAGCATAAACTCATATCTTGCATAAAGTTTCAGATCAAGAAATCACACAATATAAACATTTTAAAATAGTTTATGTTCCTTCTTAGTAAAGAAAAAAAAACTTTAAAAAATTGGGTTGAAATCTGCTGAAATTCTGCAAGCAGAAGACAACAACAACAAACAAAAACTATATATAAAACTTGATATAAATTAACAATCATTTATTCCTAAAAAAAAAAAAAAAAAAAAAAAAAAAATATGTGGTTTCCTCCCACAAAAGGTTGTAAGCTTATGGTACATTAGCACCATGAGTGGGCTAAGGCTTTTTCTTTATTCTTTTTTTTTTTTAATTTTATTGATTTATTTATTTATTTTACATAGTTTGGAAATCCCACTCTAGAGACGAAACATGGAACTTTTTCAAACCACTCCAGTCCTCCAATAAGCAGGATAATGAAATTCAGGGTCTCACACTGGGTAATGAAATTCATCTACTACCTAGAGACAATTACAAACATCCATACTCGCAGCAGGATTTGAACCCATGGCCTGTTGGTTGGAGAGCAGATATGCTAACCACTCAACCAGCGTTACTAACAAAAAATAAAATAAATAACAAAAAGCCAATAATACACAAACAGGAAATTTTTAAGAGATAAAATAATTATTATGGGAAAATCATTATAATGATATTTTTTCAAAGAGAATTACAAATAAAATAAAAACAAACAAACAAACTAGAGACTGTAAAAAGTAGTTTGCTTATAGCCTTTTTCTACCTAAGTATCGTTGATCAGGACTCTTCAGTAGTTTGTTATAGTGCAGTCAACTCTCACTATAGCAATAGTGAGAGTTGACTGCACTTCAGAAATAACAAATGAAGAAGTGAAGATATCATTGCACAACTCATAACATGATAAATCTCTCCATTCTAGAGCTCTTGATAAGAAGCTAAGTAGATAAGTTCTGGAGAGACAGAACTTATCTAATTAGTAATGTCATACATAATATGACATTACAGGAACATTGTACTATTGTTCCTATAATGTCATTACTGGAACATTGTAGCATTAAAAACAGACAAAGGTAATGCCATGGTAGTCATGAACACAGAGAGATTTTGAAAAAAATGCAAAACTTATTCAGTGTTGCTAGTACCTACAATCTGCCAATCTGGTTGGCTGAGTGGTTAGCATAACTGCTCTCCAACCAACAGGCTGAAGGTTCAAATCCTACCTTGAGCATGGATGTTTAATGCCTTTAGGTAGGAAATGAATTTCATCACCCACTGTGAGACCATTGCTCCACTGACTGGAAGCCTGAAGTGGCTTGAAAAAGTTCTATGTTTGTTCTCTAGAGCAAGGTTTCTGGAATATGTAAAAAAATAAAATATAAAAAAATACAAAAATATATATATAATTAATAAAAATGGAAAAAATCCTTAGCCCACCCACGGTACAAATGTACTCTAGGTTTATAGTGTATAGAAGCCTTTTGTGGGGTAAAGCAAGAAAAAAAAACTATGACTGTGACCCTGCTTGGCATACCCACAACAAGACAATTTAATTAGAAATCTTGGTAACTAGCCTGAAGATACCAGGAAACATCTTGCATCTAAATTATCTACACGTAATCACAAGAATTAAATATACTGCCAAATTATTTCAGTTTGAAAATAACAAACTATCATCAGTGGCCTTAAACAACATTTTTTACAAGGTAGAATGCAAACGATTGAATTATTCAAAATAGTACGAGCCGGTTGATCTTAAATTGCTAATATCATTATGCTTGACCGAAGAAAAGATTAATCATAAAAGTGATTATAAAAATAATTATATAATTTATATTTTCATCAAAAAAATAAAATAAAAATGTATGTGTTATTCGGATCAAACTTTCCTATATTTTTGATAAGGATAGACAGTCCTTAGTTGAGAGTTTATCTTTATTCAATGGGAAATATGCAGATAGTTTATTAATGGGAATATAGGTAGCTACTAAATCATATTTTCTCAGAATTCTTGAAATAGGCTCTGAAATGCCAGAGATGTATGGGATTGGAACTCAGCATATTGATTCTCTGTTATTTTGGTTAGGTTTGGAGGAGTCAAGAAGATGTCATATAGTTCTTTCAGAGAAGCCATTTAGTTTCATATACTGTTTGATAGTAGAGAGTTCTTCCTGTAACTGATGGGGAGTTGAACAATTAGTTCTAGCTCGTTGAATTAAACATTTTGTGATTCTTGTCTTTTGAGAAGGATGATGTGCAGATTGTTGATTTGTTGCTAGACAAATCAAGCCTCTCCATGTTCCAGAGAATTGGGTTATCAACATGTCCAGATGCCCCTTAACTGATAGTGAAATACTTATTCTTTCAAAAGGACATGAATTCACCATAGTTCCAAAAAAGATACCATATTTATGGTATCTTTTTTGGAACTATGGTGAATTCATGTCCACCATAGTTCCAAAATTCCTTCGTTCAATGTTAGATTTCCTCTCTAACATTGAACGAAACTTATTTCACCTCTCCAGTGAAAAGGCTAATAATCTCCACTTAGAAGTTTCATCCATCCTACTTAAAGCCAAGCTTCCTCCATCGAGCATATCTCTGTCTGAAAAGAAAGCTCTACACTCTCTAATATGCAACAGTCACCTTGTTATCACCAAAGCAGACAAGGAAAAAAGTTACAGTAGTTATGGATTCCTCAAACTATAAAAGAAAAACTTCTCTTTTACTATGAGATCGCTCAACCTACCGAGAACTGGATCACAACCCTACTAATGGGCAATTTAAGAAATTAAATTCCCTTCTAGATGAAGTTATAAGTTTAGATGCAGACACTATAGAAAAGTTCAAAACACATTTTGCAAGAACTCCTAGGTTTTAAGGTCTACCTAAGATCCATAAGAAAGACATTCCTCTCCATCCCATTGTGGACTGTATTGATTCACCTACTTACCATAACCAAATATTTGGCAAACCTATTGAAATCACATATAGGCAATTCTTGTTCTTTTTTAAAAAAAATCGCCAGATTTCTTAGACAAATTAAAAAATGTCTCCATACAACCTACTGATCTTATGGTGAGCTTTGATGTAGAATCACTATTTACAAATGTACCTCTCAAAGAGACTTTACAACTATTTACTGATATTTTCCCACAAGATATAGTAAACTTATTCGAATTTGTGATGCATTCCAGATATTTCTTGTGTCAAAATAAATCATACAACCAGGTAGAAGGAACTGCAATGGGAAGTCCACTCTCCCCTGCTTTAGCCAACTTTTATTTAGAGCATATAGAATATATCATTTTTTCATCTATAAACCTTCGATCTTCATTTTGGGTTAGATATATAGATGACATTTTTGCTGTGTGGCCTCACAATTTAGATTCCTTACCTATTTTTTAGTGAAAATCAGTACATTACACCCTCGTATCAAATTCACTATGGAAATTATCCTTTTTAGATATTATTCTCATTCACTCACCATCAGGTAATTTAACAACATTAGTTTATAGAAAACCCACTTTTACTGGATGATACATTCTCCAACAATCTGCACATCATCCTTCTCAAAAGAAAGGAATCATAAAATGTTTAATTCGACAAGCTAGAACTAATTGTTCTCTCCCAATCAGTTACAGGAAGAACTCTCTATTATCAAGTATATGAAATTAAATGGCTTCTCTGAAAGAACTATACATCTTCTTGACTCCTACAAACCCAACCAAAATAACAAAGAATCAGTACGTCGAATTCCAATCCCATACATTTCTGGCATTTCAGTCTATTTCAAGAATTCTGAGGAAATATGATTTAGTAGCTACCTACATTCCCATTAATAAACTATCCATGTATTTCCCATCATCTAAAGATGGACTCTTTTCTTCAGTAAAGCATGATGCTATCAGCGATTTAACATCACGTGGCTCGTACTATTTTGAATAATTCAATTGTTTGCATTCTACCTTGTAAAACATGTTGTTCAGGCCACTGATGATAGTTTGTTATTTTCAAACTGAAATATTTGGCAGTACATTTAATAAATAATACTTCTTGTGATTACATGTAGATAATTCATGATACTATGGCTGAAGTTTCCCTCAAAACTAGAATCTTGCATCTAGACATCCATTAGTTATCAGAATTTACAGAGCTAGTACACAAACAAGACATGCCGCTGCAGCCCCATAGTGGATGCTAGATGTTCACCCATCTCTCTACTCTCTAAATCTCACACAGCTGACAGTCCCACTTTTTAGGTAAGATGAACACCTACATCAGATAGCACACTTTATTGAAAAAATGATAAATTGTGTAATAGAATCTTCTGATCTACTAGCAAGTCTGGACATTATCAGCCTGTTTACCAGTGCACCTTGCACAGGACTGCTATAAGAACTATTCCCACGTGACACCAAAGTTATTTGAACACTGTATCAACGGTACATTTTTCCAATTCCAGAAGAAGTTGTATAAACAGAAAGAAGCTTGCTTCTGTGGATCAGGAAAGTTCAGTATAAATTCCACATGAAAGCTGTTTGTAGACAAATTTTATATAGTTTAAATCTCTATCTGCATCAATGTTCTGAGCAGAAATTCAGCAGATACTTACTGTTATTATTAGCCTGCCCTTTTCTCCAAAGTTCCTCAAAACGTTTCTGTATGCTTGGTGGGATATGCTTACACATCTGCTGTTTAGACTCCAACAAATACCACAATTTCTATTTTCTTTATATCAGCTACCTGCTCTAGTGACTCAAAAAAACTCCTTTACTTCTTCCTTAGGCACTCCTTCTATAGGACCATAGGCACAAATAAGTTTCATTGTCCATTTCTCCATTTTAAAGTTTGCCCACATAACTATACTTGAAATTGCCTTCCAATCATTTTCCTCATGTATGTTTGGTGTTGAATCCATCGCTACTCCTTTCGTTGTTCATCAATACTTCTTCTATGGTCCCTGAGCATTATTGCTCAATATAACATTATATATATTTATTATTTAGTAAGATCTCACCTGTTTTTGTCTACTTTGTTTCAGTGATGCCAATTATGTTCACATGATACTTTTCCAGTTCTTCTGCAAGCTCAAAATAATTGAAAATCCTCAATCCAAAATGTAAGAACATTAAAGAAACCAGATTTTGATTCTGATCATTAGCTAGTAGCAGAAAAAATCAAGTTGAAATTTAAAAATAGTAAACCTGAGCCCCTAAGCAATACTATTAACATAACAGAATTGAAAGATAAGCTGATACAAAACATCTACAGAAACACAATAGAAACAGAGTTATGGAAAATAACATTTGACATAACAATAAAAAGAAAATAACAATAAAATACATGAAACCAGGTCAGAGTAGTTATGGCACATACTGCAAGAAAAACAATTGGTATACAATTAGACCAAATAACAAGTAGATTAATAATCACAGAAATTCTGGAAACCTTAGAAGAAAAAAGAGCTACAAAAAATACTTGGAACTGGAAAACAAAGGAGAATAAGCAGCATTATAAAAGGCTGAAAAAAAAATGAATTTTTTTTTTAACAAAATTGATAGAATGTGCAGATCTACCAAAAATGCTTGGCTAGAATAAAAATCAAAAATAACATCTTGTCAAATTAACATGAGTACACAAGGATAAAGAAATAAACTTTAATAGCCAAATGTTTCAACTTGAAAATTACCATCATCAATAAACTCACTGCTAGGATGAAATCACCAGTTTTGATGGAGATACTGTAGACAAACTTAAGACCTGTTTTGCTCGGACACTCTACTCCTTCTGTGGTCTGCCTAAGATTCACCAAAGAAGGCATACTTCTTCATCCAATCGTGGATTGCATAGACTCTTCTACTTAACAAGTAACATTTGTATCCCCATGATGTACAGCATATCCTCTTCTCATATGCTTATAATACCATGCATTATGTTGTAAGTTACTACCCTGACTGGTTTTGATCTTTGTTGAAGTGTCTTATCAGTAGGAGCAAGATCTGTGGAGCTGCTGAGAGCCAACTATATGGCAAATATTTCCATTTACAAGTTACAAAATAGTTTACTATTAACTATTTTAACCTGTGGTTAGCAATACAGCAAACTCCCCTCCCCCATAGAAGAAATTAAATTACATTTTACAACAGAAAAAAAAGTACACACACACACACTTGTTTTCTTCTTTATTTTATCTGAGCATGAACAAAAAAAAAAAAAAAAGTCTGCAGGTAAAATATCTCCATTATGCTGCTTATATATTAAAATAATGCTTCTGCCATTGTGAATTGGCTCTGAGTATTTCCACAGGTCTACCTCCTACAGATGAGTAAAAGTTGAAACCAGTTTGGGTGGTAATTCAACATAATGCATGACCATGACATTATACATATTTGAGAAGGGATAGTGTTGTGTATTATGGAATACAAGGATGTCCTGAAGTGAAATCAACTGCTCTATATACAAATAGTCTAATTGTTATGAATTTCACTTGTAACCAGTGGTGAGCTATAAGGGGCTTGCGTGAGCCCTTTGTTAAATTTTTCTCAAATTTGCGAGCCCCTTGTTCTTCTTATTTAATAATCTTGTAGAACTAGAATACTACTGCGGAATGTATTCATGCTACTATAATTGCTGCTTTAAATTCATATGGATTTTGTGACTATTTAAAAAATCATCTCATTGCATTTTGTTCTGATGGAGCTAGTGTAATATTAGTAAACAAATCAGGTGTTGCAATCAAACTTCTACAAAGATTTCCCAACATTGTGATTTGGCATTGCGTAGCTCATCGTTTACAATTAGCATTAGACGATTTGATAAAAAAACATTAAAGAAATAAATCATTTCAAATATTTATGGATAAATTATATGCTTTTTTATCATCAATCACCAAAAAATCAATGAGAATTAAATACGATTGCAAAAAGGTCTTGGTATTGAAATTTTAAAGATCGGCTGTGTGTTTGGACCACGATGGGCAGTTTACGAATGGCTCTTGCTGTGTGGAGAAGTTATCCAGCTTTATGGAAGCATTTTCATCAAACGATTAATATAAGGATTTTTTAAACCGATGTCTCAATTTGGAATTTTTAAAAGATCTAGCATTAATGATTGATATCCTACAGGAATTATCATATCTGTCAGAAGCTCTACATAGTTGCAATATAAGTATTATAAGGGCTAAGTTAGCCCTTTTTCTCTTTTTTTTTTGCTCGCCAATGCAAGCCCTTTGTTAAAATTTCCATAACTCACCACTGCTTGAAACCCATGATGCTTAGATAAAATAACATAAAACAAGAATATAATTTCTTGTCTGGTATTATTTATAATGCTTTGAAGATTGCTTTATTGCAGATTCAGACTTCAAAAATACTCCCTCAAGCTTGTAACAATTCTATGTAATACCACAAAAGACTAATCTCAACAAATAAGCCAAAGCAAGCACAGTATACAAAACATGCCAGAATCCCAAAAAAACTCACATCCACTTTATGAATGTCTGTGGCTAGAACTCCAACATAAATAACAGACATCCAGACCAAACATCTTACTTTTGACAGAAATCCAAATTGCAGCTACATCAACTATAGCTCACCTTCAATGTCTACTTTACATATTTTGTGATTTGTTTTGGGACAAGGGTGGCACTTGTGCCTTTATGAGCTCCAACATTGCCACCAAAGAACCTTGCATTTAACCTCCTCTAACTAAAGGTTTCCTTGTCCCATTCAGTAACATATATACTATATTTACTGCTCTCCAAACTCTGACCTCATCACCTTCCTGTCCAGTTGAAACCAGTTTGGTTTCAACTGGACTCAACCTTCTGCAATCCAGCTATTCCAAATAGTGAAGACCTCTTCCTAGGTGACCTTAATGTCCATGTCTCCAACTGACTCTCCTTTTCCAACACCAATGACCCAGCTGGATGTGATGCAGAAGTTTTGCTCTAAGCAATGATCTAACACAAATCATATACCTATCTACCCAAATTCCTGATAATCCTCTCCACTCTCCCAATACCTTTCATCTTTTTTTTTTTTTTAACCATTTCTCCTGTATACACTGTAGAGATCACCTCTCCTCAGATCACAATCTTGTGCAAATCTGCCATTCCCAACTTCATGTCCTTTGGAACTACAAAAGTACCAAGTGGGATGGCCTCCAGAACTACTTTTTCTTTCCATGGTCTGACTATTGCTTTCACTCTTCTCACTCAAACGCCTGCTTTGAGTGAGTCACAGACTAGATGAAAGCCTTCATTCTCCATTCTACCTCAAATTCTCATCCACTTTCCAAGCCCTGGTTCAATAGAAGATGTACCATGTTCCAAAGCAATGAAGGAAAAACAGCTTACCATAGGTGGCTTGCAACAAGACCTGAGTTTCATATTCATCCTATGCCGAAGCTTACAATAAATGCAAAACAATACTCAACAAATCCAAATCTAACCTCATATAAAGACCAATAGCAGAAAACTTGCCTCCTTTCAAAAGCCATCGGACACTTATGCTCACCTGTGCTTCAATCTCTCTCATTTGAATGGCATCACTCTTTCCCCTCTTCCAAATCACCTCTTAATATACCAGAAACTCAGCACATGTGCTTCCTGTTGTTGTTGTTTTTTTTTAGCAAAAAGAAGAATATCAGAAGAATACTAAACAACTTGGACAGAAAAAGTAATACCCAAATATTGTGATCCAGAGTTAACACCTTGACTTTATCATCTCTACAATCTTTAATGTACATCTTGCACTTATCCCATCACATGGAAGAAAAGCATATATCCAACTTATTCTGTAGGAAAAAAGTCTGCTGTCCTCAACCGCCATAACAGATATGATGTAGGTTAAGCAGTTAGCCATGAACTGACCTCTTAATCTACATCATCGATCACTAGACACTGGTTTAGAGTAGAATGAGAAAGGTTTAGAGAAACATGTCACTCATAACATTTGCAGGTTTTTTGATCATGTTTGTCATTGAGGCCTGCTCAGCAAATTGCATTACTTTGGTCTATCTGTCAACTTATAATTGAATAGCCTGCTTTTTCTCTGGTCATTCGCTATATGTATGGTGTCCTCTCTTAAAGCTTTGCCACCAATGCTGGAGTGCTACAAGCCTCTGTTTATCACCTACACTCTTTCTCACATACATAAATGACCTACTCACAGTGAGCACTTATCCTATCCACAGCTTTGATGATAATAGTACGTCCCATTCATTCTATTCTTTTGATAAATCATGTAGTGCTCATATATCCCAAGCTTCAAGATTATCTGCAACTAATGCCTTAAACCCTGATCTACATACCATTCTTCAGTGGGGTGAAGATAACCTGGTTGCCTTCACTACCACAAAAATGCCACCTTGCCTTTTCTCTTGCAAAAGGGATCTCATCTCACTTTTCCTAACCCTCAGCAATGTACAAATCATCAGATAGGATCAGATCTCTCACCTTGGACTTATATTCACTTCCAGTGAGTAGTTTCATCAGCCTGTAAAAAAACTAGACGTTATTTTCCACTCAAGATGCCATGTTATACCGACCAAGCTACTGATTCTGTACAAATCCCAAATCTATCCATCCTTAGAATAGTGCTTATGCATTTGGATTGGTACACTTGAAACCTCCCTAAAAATTCTTAATGCTGTCCAGAGGAGAGCAATTCAGCTCTATATCCTTTCTACAAGTACTTCAATGATGATTGCTCCAGTGAGCTGGCATCCATCATTCCTCCACTTTCTGTTGGGCCTGTTAAAACAAGAGGAGCCACTGCCCAACATCCCCTTCCATTACAACTGCAAACACATTGCTGCTTCTCCTCCTTCTCACTTATTACATCTACCTCTGGAACAACCTTCTCACAAAGTGTTTGCCAGCAACTACGACTCTATCTCTTCAAGAAAAATGTCACCTACACTCCATACATAGCACCAATGTGCTATAGGTTCTATTCCTCATGAGAAATAGAACCTATTCCTCATGAGATTTTTTTTTAATTTTTTTTTTAAAAAGCTAAAATAAAAGTCAACTGCTAACAATGAAATAATGGAATTTGGGCTAATGGTGAATTAATTATTACTGTTTATATTGGTTTCACTAGATCCATAATCAACATTCAAAAACAAATGAAATGAAGAGTAATAATTTATGATTGGCTACTATATTGCTACTTTTTTTTTGCCAAAGAGAACCAAAGCATGTAGTTTCAAAAAAAAAAGTAATGATGCAATAAAGCATGTTATATTTGTACTTAATATACTAAAATCACTTACAAACAGTTTTCTTGTTTACAAACATCAAAACTGTACTTCTTCCATTTACAAATGTGCCATTCTATAGAGTGTATATTTTAGCAACTGCACAAGAGAGATTCCCATTGCACAAGGATGGTGCAAAGATTGATGAATCGCTTGAGTGATGGTGAAAATTTTGGAAAAGTTGGTAAGAGATCACATATTGAAATGAGTTGACAGAAAATCTATACTTTACAATGAAGAGCATGAGTTTATTAAGGGAAGGTCATGTTTCAGTAACAAGCTCACATAATGTCACAGTTGACTTAGACAAGGGAAATGCATACACCATGATGCTTTTGGAATTTGCTAAAGCTTTTGATAAGATTCAGCATAAAAGGCTGCTGCATAAGTTGGTGGGCATGGGATTAGATTAAAAATTACTACTTTGGATAACAGGATAGCTGAGATATCAAAAAGTGGTGTATGAGGGATGCAAGCATACAAGATTTAAGGTGACCAGTGGTGTATCCCAAGGATCAGTCCTTGGTCCACTGTTATTCATTTTTTATATTAATAATAATAATTATTATTATACAGGCACTTCCATGGAGTCCAAAGACTCATCTGGGAGACCCAATCTATCATACCTCTCCTTGAACCCATTAACAGAAAAAACACTCACAACTGACTCTGGCAACCCATTTCACTCATTCACAACTCTCCAAGCAAAAAATCTGGTCATCCTCATTCCCCCTACTAACCACACTTTTATTCAACTTCCAGGGATGACCCCCTTGTTCTGGTCTCTCTAGCCAAGTGCTGAAACATTTCCCCCTGCATCTATCCTATAAAACCCTTTAAGCAACTTAAATGTTTGTATCATATCCCCCTCTTTTTCTCCTATCAACCAGCTTCTACAATACACACCTTCAATCTATCCTCATAGGGAACATTCCACAGGTCACTTGCCTCTGAATCCTCTCCACCACTTCTTCATCCCCCCCCAAAAAAACCAGGGGCCAGGCTTGAACAGAGTAATCCAGATGTGTGCATATCAAAACCTTATAAAGAGGATTGGGAAGGAATTAACAGGTAACATGCAGCTTGCAGAATGATTTGAATTAACTGGAATTGTGAGTATGTGAAAATGGCTGTCAGTTCAGTGTTAGTAAATGTAAAGTTATGCAGTTTAGTGTAATGAGATATCCAATGGCATATTATATTGGCAGGATTGTGCTAGTAACTGTGTGCTAAAAGTCCTTCAGTTCTGCGCAGAACTGAAGGAGTCAATAATGGACAAAATGAAAAGCAGCAAAATCAGAAAAAAACTTGGAATTACAACCTCCCTAAATGAAACAGTTATTTGCTATAGAGAAAAGAAAAATGGAAAGAACACATACTGAGAATGAACAGAAGCAGAATACCTAAATAAATTTTAAATTACCACCCAAAAGGTACTCAATGCAGAGGAAGACCCTTAAAAAGATGGAATTGAGTCCGGAATAGGCCACTTGACCTATAAGCCTGGAAAGGAGGAGGAAGAAGAAGACTGTGCTAGAAGGAACTGACCACGCTAGGAATCTTGTAGTTTTAGTAGGAAGTTGAAATTCAGGAGTCATATATCAATAATTGCAAATACAACTCAGAGGATAATTGCAATGCTGAAACGAACACTGACACATAAGAATAAGAAATTGTTTTGAATCTTTACAAGCTCTGATATGACCTTATCTAGATTAGTGTGCACAGATCTGGTTTCCAAAATGATGCAGATTCAGTGGAGAGGATGCAGAGGAGAGTGTTAAAGGTGATATCAGGACTGTAGAATATAAATTATGAGGGGGAGAGATTGTGGAATGCAGACAGGAGAAAGAGGTGTGATAAGATAGAGACCAAACTTCCAAAAGGATCATACAGGATACCAGTAGATGGAATTTTTCATTTTATGAAGAATGAGGAGAGCATGTATGGAAGAGCTAGATTTTTCTCTCATAGAGCAGTGCATGACTGAAATTGCTTGCCTTTGGAGGTTGTGAGTGAAGGTGTGAGATATGTAGTCTCTTTCTTGATGAGACCCTGATTCCATGGAGGTCTTTTGTAATAATAATGATAATTTGTTCCATGACAGAATGACATTCTGTGTAATTAACTTTCTCCAATTTCATGTTGGATGCATTCTGTTTCAAATTATTTAATTTTATGTTGTTTTTTTTTATTTCTAAGTACAGTGAGCTGTTAATTATCCAACCATAAAATAACCAAACCCTGTAGTAATCATTCCATTACAAGTTTTCTATCAACACAACATTCCTAAAACACCATTATGTAACCACATATTCAATTAACCCTACCACACTTAGCCCACCATAACTCAGTTTCACAGCAAGTTGCATAATTGAGAGATTACTGTATTATCTACCTTAATGACTCAATCTCTGACAATAATTGTAGGATCAGGATGATTTATCATTCAAAAAATGTTTAAAATTGGCGACAATAATGTCACTTAGTTGTTGTTGTTGATTTAATTCACAGCCATTTTTAATACTACATTTATGATTCTTTCAGAGACAAAAAGGAAAGCCAGTGTAATTAATACTCAGAATACTGAGTTAACAGAACTAGAAGGTGCATGTGGAAATTCTGTCAGTACTGAGGTAAATTTTCCAAGATTATCACAAATTTTTTAAAAAAGCATACTGATAACATCAGTGCATTTAACTATTAATATGAACACAGATGGATAAGAAAATAACTATTTATTAACTTAAAAGCTAATATTTCGCTAGTATTATATCCAGCATCTTCACAGCACACAACACAAAGTTTGTTACAAATGCAAGACAACCACAATCCAGTGTAACAGTGGCTAGTATAAGTAATTGCAGCGTGCAACACAAGACTAAAGTCCTAATAAGGCACCATCTAGGTTAAAAAAAAAAAGTAGTTACATTTTGAAATAGTAGTCCAAATAATAGTCTTAGAAAGTTTGAAAAAATAAAATAAAAGTAATAAATATTAATTTGGTCATAGAATGACTGTCTCCCAAATCTTTGGTAGATTTATACAGCCATACTTGTTAAGGTTTGGAGTATGTTTTAAGGCTTCTGTTGATTCCAGGAACAACCTCTCTGACTTGTAGAAGCTTCTGCACATTACTTTTGTTTTTTTCCAATTGATCCTGTGTGCTGGGGTATCCAAAGCATGGTTTGCAAGACTCGACTTGCCATAGCGAAAGTGTCGGATATAGTTTTTGTGTTCACTGAGGCAGATGTCCACATTTCTTCCTGTCTGTCCGTAGTAGGCTTGGTGGCAAGAACAGGGCACTTCATAGACTCCTGGATGTGATAAAGGAGTGCATTTGTCCTTAGGTGAACGGATGAGAGTTGCTAATTTCACATAAGGTTTAAATACGGTACGCACTTGGTGTTGTTAAGCATCCTAGATATCTTTTCAGATGTGCCTTTAATGTATGGGATGGTGATAGTTTTGTTGTAGTCTTCTGTGGTAGATAGAGGGGATTTCTGGGTAGCGTTTAGTATGGGTGTTATAACCATTGGCTAAGAAGGTGTGACGTAGGTGAGAAAGTTCAGCAATGTGAGCAATGTCATTGGAACAGATTGCTCTAGCTCTATGGGTTAGTGTTTTTAAGATGCCATATTGTTGAGAAGGGTGATGGTGTAATTGTTTGTATAAGCATCTCCCTGTGTGTGTGGGTTTTCTATAAACCGAAAATGATAAGGAACCTTATGGAAGACGTGTGATCAGTGTGTCCAGGAAGGGCAGGCAGTCATTGGCTTCTAGTTCCATTGTAAAGTGGATTTTAGGGATGCTGGCTATTTAGATACACTAAAAATGTATTCAATGTGTCTGGGGCATGTGGCCAAATAGCAAACACATCATCAACATAGTGTAACCAGAGACTAGGCTTGAGAGTGGCTGTGTTGATAGCTAGCTTTTCCAGATGTTCTATGTAGAAGTTGGCTAAGGGGTGAACCCATAGCTCTCCCATCTAATTGTTTGTATATTTTCCCTTTCCATGTAAAATAACCTGTCTATACTGTGAATTTAAATAGCTGAAATATATCTGGAGGAAATTGTGAATTTAGTAAGTTAAGTGTTTCAATCAGTGGTACATTAGTAAATAATGAGGTGATATCAAAACTCACCATTAGGTCTGAACTATTTAAGGTGTGGTTTTCTAAAATACTTTTTAGGTGGGTAGAATTTTTAACAAAAGAGGGAGAATTGTTTGTGTAAGTGGCTAGTAATTTGGCTAAATGTTTAGCTAGTTTATATGTAGGACTGTTTATACTATCTAGAATAGTACGCAAAGGTGTACCTTGTTTATGTATTTTAGGAGCATCATATATTCTGGGTGTTTTAACGTGCAAGGGTTTGAGTTTTTTGACAATTTCTTTTGGCCAGGAAGTGACTTTGTTCAGTAACTTGCACATCTTATTCTTTTGTGAGTTGATGAGATCTCGATCTATGATTTAATATGTAGACCGGTCTTGGAGCAGTTCATGCATTTTGCTTTTATATTCTGTTGTATCCATTACTACAGTGGCGTTTCCTTTGTCTCTGATTTTGTTATTGTAATGTGGTTATTATTGCGTAGTTCTTTTAGAGCTATTATTTCTTTATGTGGGATATTATTTTTGGGAGGCTTTGAATGGATTAGGATATTGGCCACGTCTAACCTAATATTAATAAAAGAATAAGGTGTGCAAGTTACTGAACAAAGTCACTTCCTGGCCAAAAGAAATTGTCAAAAAACTCAAACCCTTGCACGTTAAAACACCCAGAATATATGGTGCTCCTAAAATACACAAACAAGGTACACCTTTGCGTACTATTCTAGATAGTATAAACAGTCCTACATATAAACTAGCTAAACATTTAGCCAAATTACTAGCCACTTACACAAACAATTCTCCCTCTTTTTGTTAAAAATTCTACCCACCTAAAAAGTATTTTAAAAAACCACACCTTAAATAGTTCAGACCTAATGGTGAGTTTTGATATCACCTCATTATTCACTAATGTACCACTGATTGAAACACTTAACTTACTAAATTCACAATTTCCTCCAGATATATTTCAGCTATTTAAATTCACAGTACAGGCAGGTTATTTTACATGGAAAGGGAAAATATACAAATAATTAGATGGGAGAGCTATGGGTTCCCCCCTTAGCCAACTTCTACATAGAACATCTGGAAAAGCTAGCTATCAACACAGCCACTCTCAAACCTAGTCTCTGGTTACACTATGTTGATGATGTGTTTGCTATTTGGCCACATGCCCCAGACACATTGAATACATTTTTAGTGTATCTAAATAGCCAGCATCCCTAAAATCCACTTTACAATGGAACTAGAAGCCAATGACTGCCTGCCCTTCCTGGACACACTGATCACATGTCTTCCATAAGGTTCCTTATCATTTTCGGTTTATAGAAAACCCACACACACAGGGAGATGCTTATACAAACAATTACACCATCACCCTTCTCACCAATATGGCATCTTAAAAACACTAACCCATAGAGCTAGAGCAATCTGTTCCAATGACATTGCTCACACTGCTGAACTTTCTCACCTACGTCACACCTTCTTAGCCAATGGTTATAACACCCATACTAAATGCTACCCAGAAATCCCCTCTATCTACCACAGAAGACTACAACAAAACTATCACCATCCCATACATTAAAGGTACATCTGAAAAGATATCTAGGATGCTTAATAAACATCAACTGCGCACCGTATTTAAACCTTATGTGAAATTAGCAACTCTCATCTGTTCACCTAAGGACAAATGCACTCCTTTATCACATCCAGGAGTCTATGAAGTGCCCTGCTCTTGCCATCAAGCCTACTACGGGCAGACAGGAAGAACTGTGGACATCTGCCTCAGTGAACACAAAAAATATATCTGACACTTTTGCTATGGCAAATCGGGTCTGGCAGACCATGCTTTGGATACCCCAGCACACAGGATCAATTGGGAAAAAACAAAAGTAATGCGCAGAAGCTTCTACAAGTCAGAGAGGTTGTTCCTGGAATCAACAGAAGCCTTAAAACATACTCCAAACCTTAACAAGTATGGCTGTATAAATCTACCAAAGATTTGGGAGACAGTCATCCTAAGACTAAATTAATATTTATTACTTTTATTTTATTTTATTTTATTTTTTCAAACTTTCTAAGACTATTATTAGGACTACTATTTCAAAACTTTGAACTACTTTTTTTTTTTTTTTAAACCTAGACGGCGCCCTATTAGGACTAGTCTTGTGTTTGTACGCTGCAATTACTTATACTAGCCCCACTGTTACACCGGATTGTGGTTGTCTTGCATTTGTAACAAACTTTGTGTTGTGTGCTGTGAAGATGCTGGATATACCAGCAAAATATTAGCTTTTAAGTTAATAAATAGTTATTTTCTTATCCATCTGTGTTCATATCAATACCATTAAATCTATTACAACATGTCTGACGAATACATAAGCCTATCCACACATTTAACTATTAAATTTAAGCAGTGAGATATGAAGTATAACTTTAGATTGTCTAGATTTGCAATTTAATCAGTACTTAAATGCCCCTGATAACTGTGAAAAAGGAAATTATCATTTTCCTTCCTAAACAGATCAAATAAACATTACTAAATCGCATGCTGTCTCTTATTGTGCTGTAGTGTTTCAAAGTTAAATGTGTACTATATAGAAGAGAATGACTGATGTTCATTATATAATGCTATTAGGTCATCATTATCATCAGTCATTTTCTAGTGTATCCTCAAGGTACCAGATATTATGACAGTGTAACACAATATTCCATTATGAGTTTTCTATCAGTGGTTATTTTCCAAATTGGCTATTATTGTCAGGTTTTGGATTTAAATCAGTCCTTACTTTTCTATCTTGTAAAACACTTCTAAATGCATCAAATTATCTGTCTGGGTTTCTTTTTCCAACTATTTTTGTTTCAGATACCTATTTTTCTGAGCTTTAAGTAACTCTGTTTAAGTAATCATACCATCTTAGATTGACTCTTTTTATACATTATTGATTATAATATCTTCATTTTTAGATTTCATGAAAAATCATTGAAAACAGTTTGCCAAGCAGCAATTAATCAAAAGATAATTCATCAGAATTACATTTCACCAAAAAAAGCAATTATTTATCAATAATTGTTGATGAGTTCCTTGTCATAATTCACTGAAACATTTATTTTCTTATGCAATATTGTTTTCATGTTTTAGTTAAATTATCTAACATTGCCTGAGATTCAGACAGCATGATTAGGTAGTCCATTTTACTCTGTTTTGGTCTATTTTAGAATATTATTCTGTAATGACTTTGTACTACTTCACAGTGAGATTAGTGATTCATCCTTTATTACTGTCAGTATTTTAACTTATACTGATAGTTGTCATCATGGGACAAGACATGAGAAGTGCTCCTCTAAAAATTAGTAGTTAATGCAAATTGGCTGGAAATACCTATTAGAGATTGCTTTGATGTGTTTTCTTACAGAAATCCAATATTATGAAAACTACTAATCAAACTACCTACCTTCCTACCAAACTTAGTCATTTTTGTTACATTTTTATTTAACTTATTATCATTTCTTCTCATCATGTAAAAAAATAAAATAAAGAGAGAATTATAATACTATTTACTATAGTTAGATTTTTGGTTCTCTCCCAAAATCATTTTAACTTAAAAAAAAAATAATTAATCCTACACTGTTTTTATGATATATACTTTGAGGTGTATTTCTTCCAGTAGTGTACCTGAAACAATGTAGACGCCTCCCATCTTTAGAACCACCTTGTGCTTTACTCTTGTTTTCTGGGGATGGATTAAGGATTCTGCTGTCCCTCAGTCATGAAATATGAGTCACCCATATTAACTTATTTGAGTATCATGTATTATTACTGTGTGAGCACCTCCATGCAGTCCGAAGACTCATCTTGGGATGCCCAAATATCCACACAATCTATCACACCTCTCCTTGAACCCATTAACAGACAAAGCACTCACAACTGCCACTGACAACCCATTCAGTTCACAACTCTCCAAGAAAAAAATCCAGTCCTCACACCCCTACTAACCTTACTCTTCTTCAACTTTAGTAACTTAAATGCTTCTATCATATCCACTTTTTTTTTTTTTATCAACCAACTAGATTATCACAATAGATATCAACCAATCCAGAACAGATCTATGCTTCTGTTCTGTGCTCAGTAACAAGGTAAGTAACTTTGCAACCAGAAAAGCTAAGGGTACAACAATAAAAAGTGTTTAAAAAAAAATTCAAAATCAATTAAAGAATGTGAGTTGCAGCAGTTGACAACACCTACAGTGATTTGAATAATGCTGGAAAGATTTTAGATCTCCAATCACTATTTTGGTGAAAATTCCTTTCTTTTCACTTTTTTGGTAAATTGTGATAAGTCAGCTATGAATTATCAAGTGAGTTAAACTTGTACCACTGTGTTAATTTGAACTGAATGTTACTTCTGATGTTTCACAGTATTTAGCTGTTTTTAGCATCTTCAGGAAGATATTTAACATGAAACAAAGAAAGATCTGAAACATTTCCAACAGTTGCTATATTTATAAACTGAAAGATATTTGATTGACAGTGTCATCGCACATATGATTAGGCACATCATGCAAAGTCTATACATTATTGTACAAACCTTGTATGTGATTATTGGCATAACACAGGTCCTAAATATTACATACACTAATTAATGACTTCCAAATGTCATGAAGTATAATTCCTTGGATTCTGTTTAGTGTGCTGTGCGAGCGAATTATCTCAAGTGACTCCTTGAACATTCTGACAAAAGTATTTTCTTCTAAGTCATGGAGGAATGCTTGCCAGTCTACCTGCAAGAATGTGTGCCAGAATTCTGCTTCTTTGTTCAACAAAAGATCTGAAAAGAAAGCCAAAGTACTACATAAATATAATCTTCATACCACTTGTAAATCACACATCAAACTTACTTGCAATCATTATAGATTCTTCTAAGGGCTGTCTTGGATTTAGTTGTTTGGATTATGGTGAAAGCGTCTAAGGCTATGAGGCCTGTGCATTAGGTCTATTAATAATTATCTGTGTTCTCCAAGAGATCCTCTTGTTTTGCAGGATAAAATCAAGAGTTTCCACAAAGAAAAACCAAAACCATGTTACCTCTATATGAGACTTGCTAATGCACCTTCAGTTGAAAAGTCATTAAAAGGCTTATTGCATCCTAGATGGATTAGAAAAGCCAAAACCAATACCAGTGGTGGTAAGTACCTGCTGGATTCAGGACATAGGCTAGTCTAATAACACCATGTTTCGACATTAAGATGTGCACAAATTCACATGGAGAGAACATATGAGAAGTAAGAAGTCTGAGTAAACTATTGTAAGTTATATCTTGACACTGGTTCAGGATACAAGTACATGCATATAGGAAGTGATCACTATTTAGTTTTAAATATGATAAAATGTACTGCATTGAGAAGAAAAACCTGTACAAAAGTTTTAAAAAGAATCGAAGTTGAGCAGCTTTTACAAGTGAACAATAGGCTCAAATATACAAATATTATTAGATATACGAAAAAATAAAAATAAAGGAAAGCATTTGAAAACAAAAACCAAACATTAGAGATCCAATGTCAAAATCTTGAAGCAAACCATTCATTGAGACATGTTATTGTTGATAGTGATGTTTTCTCAATAGTGCAGGACGCTAGAGTGTACAGAGGATTTGAAATCGGAAGTGATCATCATTTAATCTTGAGCAGGATAAAACTGAATTTCATATTCAAAAGAAGAACATGTAAGAAAGTTTTAAAGTGAATAAAAGTTGAACAGCTCTCAGATGTGAACTATAAACCAAAATACACAAACATTATTCAAGAAAAAATGAGAGTTTGAAAACAAGAACCAAATCTTGGAGATTCAGCCCTGAAGAAAACATTGATTGATTATTTAAATTAAGGGGACATTAAATCCCACATTGTTTTAAAACCGAATAAGAAACTCAAAGATCGGAATCAAAGAGTTTCATGCCAAATATAGTAACTGTAAATATATCGGCGACTACTAGCGTAAGCTAAAGCATGTAGTTCAAGTATGTAGTACAAACTAGGTCAACTTGTTGCTCAGAAATGGAGGAAAGAGTGCTGTAAAAGGAATTAGAGATGATAAAGGTGACATGAAAACTGTAGAAAAAGATATCCTTGATGTATGGAGTAATTACTTTGAAAAATTGCTAAATGAAACAATCAATGATAGCACAGTGGTAAAAAACACTCAACAGCCATGCAATCAGGAATACATATCCATACTTAAAGTATTAAAAGCCATCAAAAGCCTGAAATGTAGAAAGGCAGCTGAAGTAGATGATATTCAACCAGAAATGCTCAAGTACGGAGGTATAAGAGTCTTACAGTGGCTGCACTGCATAGTTCAGAAGGCTTGGACAGAGGGACGAATTCCAGATGACTGGCATAGAGCTCTCATAGTACCCATATATATATAAAAAGAGAAATAAGGCTGAATGTCAGAATTACAGAGGTATTTCTAAGTGTTCCTGATAAGATTTATGCAAGTATACTTGAGAGGTGGTTGAGAAGGATTGTGGAAGGGAAGCTTGGTGAAGAACATGATTCAGGCCAAATAGAGGTCAGGATCAGATTTTCACTTTACAACAAATAGTTGAGAAATCATGAGAATATAACAAAGATTTGTATTTAAGTTTTGTAGTTCTGGAAAAGGCATATAACAAGATGCCAAGAGAGAATCTATTCAAAATGCTACAGTTGTGTGATGTCAATGGAGCATTATATCAAGCAATACTTAGTCTTTATTTGAGTTGTAAGTCAGCAGTTAGGATTGAAGGAAGTACAGGAAGATGGTTTAATGTTAAATCTGGTGTCAGACAAGGATGTACATTATCCCCTCTGTCATTCTTTATCTATATGGATCACATTATGAAGGAAAGTGGTATTAAATTTGATATCAAAATTGGAGATGTTAATCTTTGCTTTATGCGGATGATGTTATACTTCTAAATAAATCTGCTACAAGTCTGCAAGATTCCCTGACTTAATTGCATAACTGTTGTAATAGATACGGTATGAAAGTCAGCAAAAACAAGACAAAGACGATGCAAATTATCAGAAGCATTGAAAATATCAACTGCATTGTGAATGGAGAACCTATAGAACAAGTAAAATATTTCAGCTACTTAGCTACGATTTTTAATGAAGATGGTAAATTAAATATGGAAATAGACAACAGAATCACCAAAGCTAGTATGGTAGGAAGTCAACTGGATAAATTTATATGGAATGAAAAGTTTCAAAGTTGCATGGAGATCATAGTTGCAGAGAACGTTGGCTACTTTTTTCTGATATATACCCTTAACATATTGGATGGGAATGGTTTTGCTGTGATCCTGTGTGTTAGTGTAGGAGGGACTGGAGGGTGCGTGTAATTTTTTTATCTATTTTATATGGGCTGTAGCTATTGGCTAAAAAGGTGTTGTGAAGGTCCCTGAGATCAGTTGCAAGGGCTGTGTTGTTGAACAAAGCCTCGGCTTGGTGAGTAAATGTTTTGATGATGCCATACTGTTGGGCAGGGTGGTGGTATGATTGTTTATGTAAATACCTTCCTATTTGAATGGTTGAAGATGATTCTTCTCCATTCAAATATCTTCATATTTGAATGGAGAAGGATAATGAGCCATTAGGAAGTAGTGTCACTAGTGTATCTAAAAAGGAGAGACAATTGCTGCTTTCTTTTTCTATAGTGAAGTTTATTTTAAGGTGTTGTGACAGCATGATGATGGTGTTAAATACTTAGCAGGAATACATATCAATACTCGAAGTAGAAAAGCCATGAAAAATTTGAAATGTGGGAAAGCAGCTGGAGAAGATGATATTCAACCAGAAATGCTCAAATATGGAGATATAAAAGTTTTACAGTGGCTACACTGCGTAATTCAGAAGGACTGATGAGAGAGAGAGAGAGAATTGCCCATGATTGGAGTAGAGCCCTCATATTATCCATCTGTAAAAAGGGAAATAAAAATGAATATCAGAATTAAAGAGGAATTTCCCTACTGAGGGTTCCTGGTAAGATTTATGCAAGCATACTTCAGAAAAGGCTAAGAAAAATTGCAATAGAAGAAAGTGGAGAACAAGTTAGATTCAGGCAACATAAAGGTTGTCAGGATCAGATTTTCACTTTAGGAAAAATAGCTGAGAAATTGTGGGGATGTAACAAGATTCTGTATTTAAGTTTTGTAGATCTGGAAAAGTCATATCACATGGTGCCAGGAGAAAACCTATTCAAAATGCTACAGTTATATAGTGTAAATGAGACACTATATCAAGCAATACTTAGTCTATATTTGAATTGTTGGTCAACAGTTAGAATTGAGGAAGGTATAGGAAGATGTTTTGATGTTAAATCAGGTGTGACACATGATGTACATTATATTTACTGTTATTCATCATTTATATGGATCGCATTATAAAAGAAAGTGGTATTAAACCTGATATCAAAATTGGATATGTTAATCTCACTTTTTACTTTATTCAGATTATGTTATATTTCTAAACAACTGCAAGCCTACAGGATTCCCTGACTAAACTGAATAACTGCTGTAATAAATTTGATATAAAAATCAGCAATAAAAAGACGAAAACACTGAAAATAAGCAGAAACATCAACTGCATCCTAAATGGAGAACATATAGAACAGGTAAAACATTTCAGTTATTTAGACACAGTTTTTAGTGAAGATGGCAAATTGAATATGGAAATAGATGGCAGGATTCATAAAGTTGGTAATAGGATGTCAGCTTAATAAAGCTATATGGAATAAGAAAAAAAAAAGATTTTGTTGAAGGTAGCAACCTTCAACAACAACTGTGTCAACTGTCTATGACATTTGTTTCATTAGAAGCCGAGTTGTAATGCCAAGAGTGAGTGTCTTTTGACGAACGGTCAGAAAATGAGTTTCAAACAGAGAGCTGCGATTGACTTTTGTATTAAACTAGGTAAAAGTTTTACTGAAATGTATCAAATGTTTCAAAAAAGCATACGGTGATGAATGCTTATCCCGTACTCGAGTTTACGAGTGATTTAAACGATTTCAAAGTGGTTGTGCCGTTCCAAAAACTGGACTGAACAAAGTTAACATCCAAAAAGTGTGTGATTTCATGAAAGGAAACCCGAAATTGTCCGTGAGATTGATTGAAGATGAATTGGAGATTCCAAAATCAATTATGCACAACATTTGGACCGAGAATTTGGGCCTTCATAAATTGAATTCGCAATTTGTTCCCCATAAGTTGACTGACAACCAAAAAATGTATCGAATTGAACACTGCAAGGACCTCATTAAAACTGCTCATAAAACTGACTTGAAATGATCATTACTGGTGACGAAACATGGTGTTTTGAGTATGAGCCCGAAACAAAGTGCTGAGTGGAGACCACCAGAAGAGGGACATCCGAAAAAAAGTTGCTTGGAGAAGTCAAAAGTAAAGACAATGCTGATTTGTTTGCTACGATTCCAAGGGCATTATTCACAAAAAATTTGTTCCACCTGGCCAAATGGTCAATGGTGAGTTTTATCTTGAAGTTTTGAAGAAATTGATAGTGAGAATTCATTGCGTATGGCATGAATATTGTGATGCAGACAGCTGGTCACTTTTGCACGATAATACCATCTCATCTTTTGAACGTTGTGAGAGAGTTTTTGAACAAAAACCAAGTTTGTGTGTTGGATCACTCACCATATACCTGATTTAGTACCCTGTGGAATTCTTTCTCTTCCCCTGACTTTATTTGCCGATGAAAGGAAAGTGATATGACATCATTGAAAACGTTCAAGCAGCAGTAACCACGACCCTCAACAGTATCCCAAAAACTGATATAAAAAACTCATTTAACGAATTAATTGACTGTGCCAAATGCTGTATCAAAGATGAGGAAGAGTATATTGGTTGAAATAAATGATTTGAATAGTTATAATTGGCCTGTGTTTTATTTTCTATCAAAAGTTCAGTTTCTTTTTGGACAGAGGGTGTAAGTGTCCTTTTGCCAGGATGGCAAAATCCAGAAGAAGACCAAGATTTAGGTGGACTGATACAGTGAGATATGCCTTAGAAGATAGAAATTTAAGATCTGATAATATTGGAGTTTTGACAGATAACAGAATAATTTGGAGGAAAATTAATGGCACACACACACAGTCCTCATAAATTGATACCCAACTCAATGCCAGTATGAGAATTGTGACAGGAACAATCAAACCAACTCCACTATGCTGGCTCCCGATTTTAAGCAATATTAAGCCACCACATCAATGCAGGAAGCACTTTCTTCAAAGAGAATATACAAAAATCATGAAAAATCTGCAATGATCTGGAAGCAGCAGGATGTGACAGACTCAAATCCCAACATCCCTCTTTGAGAACTACAGAACAGCTGATCAACGAGGGATTTGATATTTCCAATACTTGGAAAGAAGAATGGAACAATATATCATATGAACAATCTGCAATGATCTGGAAGCAGCAGGTGACAGACTCAACACTGTTCAACAAAGAAATTATAAAGGATCTAATTAGTCGACTATCTGGCTTTGATCTCCCTCATCGTGCCTGGTGAACACTTAACCATCTTCAAACTGGACAAGGCAGGAGTTCTGCCTTGAATTGGAATTGCAAGCTGGAATTCAATTGGCATCAATTCAATTCCAGCTTGCAACTGTGAAGTATCAATTCAAACAGTGACCCACATTATGTATGAATGTAGCTTACGAGCCTTCTGTGGCAGCCCATCAGACCTACTTAGCATATCAACAAAGGCAGCGAGTGGTTGATGAATTTGGACATAAATTTATGATACAAATGATAACTTACTTTGTGTAATAGTTTATTCTTATATTTTATATATTCTGTTCCTTTCTCTAAGATTGTTTTTAATTTTAATTAAGAGCAGTCTGTTTTCTCTGGATTCTTTACAGACTATGTTAAAAATCTCCTTCCAATTATATAGAGAGACCTCTTTTATATTATTTTTTTTTATTGTATTGATGATCGTGTAAGCAAAACCTAATGTAGGGTACAGTGGCGCACCCAGAAGGGGGCCAAGGGGCCCTGCCCCCCCCCCTCCAAAGAAAAAGGAAAAAAACACTAGAAAATTTTCCAAAAATCTTTTCCTAATTAAAATTCATTTTTTTATTTATGTTGGGTTGTATCTTTTATTTCTATACTACTTATGAATTAGCAATCACTGCAGATGCTCAGTTCAGTCATATGCAATGCAATGCGTAATGTGTATTCTCAAATCGTATACTCGACTCTCCCCCCAACACACACACACACACACACACACTCACCCAAGATTAAATTCTGAGTGTGTTACTGCTAGAGTATACTGATTAAATATTAGCAAAACAGTTTGTGTTGGATAAATTTCAGAGCATTGCAATATATTCATAAAAATAAATGTAATTATTGGTACTGTGAAATTTTTATTAGTCATTGATAGTACACTAGAAAAACAACTAACTGTAAAATGACTCATTTTACAATACCTGCAGTCTGGTGGATTCTTCAGGGCTTTTTAATAATGGGAGAATGAAAAAAGTAGCAGATATTCAAACAAAATAAATCAAGAAAATTACGACTTAACATATTCAGTGCCACTGATACTTTAAAGCATGAAACCAGTATTTGCATATGTGCCACTGCCACTTCTAAGCATTGCAAGACTCATGTGTTTCTATGCTGCATAACTTATTCTGGCCTGGGCAATTGAATTGTGTGGATGTGTAGGCACTGCACAAGATCAATCTTGAAAGGTCTGAGGACGGCAGTGAACGTGTTGAGCAAAGTACCAACTATGTTAGTTAAGAAAACTTTCATATAACTATACAGTAAAACTTCATTATGATACATTTGAAAACTCCAGAGATGAATTACTGTTGTTTTTTATTTATCTATTTTTTTTATATCACCAGTTTAGCACTAGTGAAGTAACCAATCTATGATTTACCATATCCTTTACAGAGTCTTGATAACAATGCCTTTTATTGTATTACTCCTCATGAATGGTGTCCACATCTTGAACTTCTTCAGTCTCTACCAAAAGAGGGAGTAGATCCATTTGCAGTCTGCCAAACTTGTGGAGATGATTCTGAGAACTGGATTTGTCTACATTGCTATCAGGTATGCAGTGAGTAAAAATTCTGGCATTTAGATATCCAGACCATCAATTTAAATGGAATAGAAGTCTCAATTATTAAAATATTAATGCTGAAAATGGGCATGAGGGATACAACACTGTCACAACTGTGTGTGTGTATTTTGTAAGATTGTTGTGAAATATCTGCAAGTGATATGGTTTAAGAATTTTAGCATGTACAATTAACACATACAAAAAAAAAAAAACTCCAGGGTTGAAATACTGTTATCTTAAGCACTAGTGATCTGGTAATAATGAAGATGGTTATGTTTCTGAGTGAAATTGACTGTAACTCTGAATTATTCTGTTTTCCATAAATAATGATCCCAATTTGAATGCTTATAATGTACTACAGAAATATCTCCTGTTGGTCAAACAGAAATATATTATAGACCATTAGATCTATAATGTACTGAAAAAGGTACAAAATTTGTCGGGTCATTTTATCAAGTGATTAAAAAATTCACCCTGTAAAAATTTTTACTAGTCATCCATTACTGTTTGTAACTTGCTGTAGGATTCACATATAATCTGTGGGACATGAACCTATGAGATCTGAGATGATGATGATCTTAACCTATTGTTGGGTAAGCTGGTTCAAAATCACTTAAACAATCCATGCTATAAAATTTTATTGATAAGTCAAAAATTAGTGAAACCTGCACCATTTAATAAGACTTGTTGAACGCTGCAAATTTCTTACAGACTTTGCTTGGAATATGAAGTAAAAACCTTCATGAACGTAGAACAAACATCTTCCCATTTTACCATTAAAAAATGTCATTTCTTAATGTTAGTTGTTGCAGCTAGCATCAACTAATGCTTGTAATTAATAAACTTGTTTTTCGCAGCAGTACTAACCAGAGATGAATTCTTCATAGTAATTCATAGTCCATGCATTATGCATCCAGTTTAAGCAAAAATAAAAACAGCTCAAATGCTAACTGAAAATTAATTAAAATTTACTAGAAAAAATGATGCTGAACTTTAATGGAACGTTATTTCAAGATACCAAAGTGATTTATATTAAATAACTTTGGTATCTTGAAATAATATTGGCATAGAGTTTTAACTTTATTTATTTTTTTAATATATTCTGCACATTAAATGTAAAAAAATTAAAAAATAAGTTAATTAAATTAAAACTATGCCAACTGAAACAAAGTAAAATATATAATTTTAGGAAATGACAAAAATCATTAGGCTCCAAATTTGACCTCTATAACTCTTGATTCTTGAATATTACTGGTTCACTAGTTTTATTTCACAAGGTATACAGGATATACAGACAAGGACTGTAAAATATGAATCATTAAATTCAGTAATTTTAAAAAACTATATCATTTTGAAATTAGCAAAAAGTGCTATTTGTGCTTAGTGAAATTTTCACTGTTGGAAATGTAAATTTCCCTCTGAAATTCAAGCAGCGATGGTTTCACTAATACTGCCAGTGAAGGATATGCTTCTAAAATTCAGCTAAGTATATCAGTGCCTCTTCTGTACGCTTTAAATTAAAGATACCAATTTCATTCTTTATCCAAGTGTAAGCAAACAAAGTTTGTGCATGAAGCCACTTCACAACTGGGCTACTTGTATATAGAGGCTAATAACTTCACATCAATTTCCTTAGTATCCCATAATGTAATGCACATATCCTTGTGGACATGTATAATGCTATGCATTATGAAAAAGGCCACTGTTCAGACTGGTTTTGACCTTTATTGGGGTCTCATCAGACCCAGAAATAATATCAAGGTTGAAGTAATGCAGAAGTCATCTTCCATATTACTTCAACCTTGGTATCACTTCTGGGTCTGGCTCCCACTGATGAGACCTTAGTAAAAGTCAAAACTAGTCTGGATAGTGGGTCTTGGCATAATGTATAGCATTATACATGTCTGCATATACATATAAATTTACATTATACATTATAGCATTATATAAATTTACATTATGCATTATACATATAAATATGTGCATTGCATTATTGGATACTAAGGCAACTGATGTGAAGTCATTACCCTTTATATACAAGTAGCTCAGTTGTGAAGTGACATCACTCATAAACTTTGTTTGCTTACACTTGGATAAAGGACTTGGTTTCAAGAAATTGTATTCTTGAAACCAAGAATACAATTTCTTGGCATCTTTAATTTATAGTATAATCAAATGAAAAAACTTTCAAATCCTGGATGCTTCTGCTCACCATACACATTTATCTAACTTCCTTCCTCCAAGTACAAACTCAACTTTAACTATTAACAAACATATAGCACCATTTTGAAATATGAAAACAAAATAAGTTCACTCATGTTAATACCCAATTCATTAGCAAAAATCGAGCAACCAAATTTCAATAAACAATTGTTTAAAAAATAAAAACACAATGAAATATAAAATGTTTACAAAAGCTTTTGATATATAACAGTATGTTTAGTATCACTAAACAAAATAATGTTATTACTTGGTTTTTATGCTTTATTTCACTAAACAGTATTTTTTGTTTTGTTTTGTTTTTAACATTCATAATCATACAGTTTGTTTTCTGTATAAATCATTTAATGTTTTCTTTGAAGAAATGCAAATTCAAATTAGACCCCAAGTGGAAAACAAAATATAAATACAAGAGCATAACGACTGATTACAGCGCTAAAAAAAGCAGTAGAGGAAGTAATTCCTGAAAGAGAAAAGATCAACAAGAAATGTATAACTCAGGAAACCCTAAAATTGATACAAGAGAAAAGAGAACTGAAACTTAAAAGAGATAATTCAGAGGCAGCAGATGAATTATACCGTCAAAAATGCAATGAAGTACAGAAAGCAGCAAGATCTGATAAAGCCAAGTGGTTGGAGGACCAGTGCAAAGACACTGAACAGTACTATGGAGAACACAAAACTAGAGAGGTCTACAAACTTATAAGAAATGTCAATAGGAAGTGGCAAACAAGATCAGTAGCAGTCTAAGATGAAGATGGTAAAGTGTTGATGAACAAGACCAAAATCATACACAGATGGACAAGATATTGCAGCGAATATCTTGTCCATCTGTGTATGGACAAGTATAAAAATCAACTAAATAATACTGCAACAGAAATAAAGAACTAAAAGCAATCTCTCCACCAGCAGAAATCTTTGAAAATGACATCTTGGAAGAGGAGGTGAATAAGGCTATAAAACATCTCAAGAACAACAAGAGTCCTGGAGATGACAGCATAATAAGTGAGATGCTAAAATATCAGGGAGAATCAGTTGTAAAATCAGTTGTATAAGCTATATAATGAAATATGTAGCTCAGGGTATGCCTCCGAAAAGTGGAAAAAATCGGTCTTGGTTGTTCTTCATAAGAAAGGCAGTGCTTTAGAATGCACCAATTACAGAACTATTGCATTAATGAGTCATCTTGGCAAAGTGCTGATGAAAATACTAACAGAATGCCTGAAGGGTTATATATTATTATTATTATTACCCCAAGACCTCATGGAGTCAAAGACTCATCTGGGAGGTCCTTTTATCACACACGCACATCTCATCATACCGTGTCTTAAACACACTCAAACTCTTTGCAGACACCACACTCTCAGGCATGGCATTCCAATCATTCACAACTCTGCACGGAAAAAACCTGCCTCTCACTCCCCTACTCATACCGTCCTTATACAGTTTCCAGGAATGACCTCTGGTTCTCCCCTGATCTCCCACTATTCTCTGTAGAACTTCTTCACCATTGATCCTATAACAACCCCTTACCAACTTGTAGGACTCTATCATATCTCCACTCTTCATCCTGTCCACCAGACTCTGCAAATTACATCTTCTCAATCTTTCCTCATACTCGACATTGCAAAGGTCAGAAACTACCTTAGTCAGTTGCCTTTGGACCCTTTCCAACATCTCTTCATCCTTTTGAAAACCCGGTGACCAAATCTGAGTACAATGGTCCATGTGTGGCCTAATCAAAGCCTTATACAACGGAACAAGAATCTCCCTACTTCTACACATCAGTCCTCTGCATCATTCCCAGAAGCCTTTGTGTTGTCTTCACAATTTTGGCGATGTGTCCCCTAAATTTTAGATCCTTATCCACTATCACCCCCAGATCTCTTATTTCCTCTACCTCCAACAATATGTTCTCACCAAGCATAAATTCTGCATCCCATCTTTGTTTTCCAAATTTTAAAAGCTTACATTTTGCAACATTGAACTCACATCCCCATTTCTGTGCCCATTCACTCAAGTTATTCAAGTCTTCTTGTAAGGCCACAACATCTTCAGTATTCTTTATGATTCATCCCAACTTTGCATCATCTGCAAACAACTGAATATCTCCATCCAAATCTTTGCCAATATCATTAATATACAAGTTAAACAGTAATGGCCCTAAAACAGGCCCCTGAGGCACTCCACTGGTGACTTTTCATTTTCTGGATATCGCACCCCCATACACAACTTGTTGATACCTATCAAATAGCCAGTCTATCTGATAGGTATCAACATATGGAGGCACATCTTCCTGATGAGCAAGCCGGATTTTGAAAAGATCAAAGTACAGTGCAACAAATACTCGCACTAAGACTAATAGCAGAGAAAGCTTGGAGAAAGAACAAAAAGATATATTTCTGTTTTGTGGACTTCCAAAAAGCATTTGATAATATTGACCAAAATATAACATGGTCTGTCTTGGAATCCTATGGTGTGGACAATAAATTGATCTGCCTGCTGAACGATATAAACAGCCAAGCACAAGCAAAAATCAGGATAGCAGGTGCGACTGGAGATTGGTTTGCCACTGGTCAAGGCACAAAACAAGGGAACCCAATATCACCAATCATTTTCATCACACATCTGGGAAGAAAGAACACTAGATAAGATTAAAGAAGGTGGCGGCATTTCAATAAATGGCATGAGAATAAACTACCTCTGCTTTGCAGATGACATTGTCCTGATTGAAGAAGATGCAGCAAGGCTGGAACAGACATTGCAAACACTATACACAGAAGAAAAAAGATATAGACTAAATGTCAACTTTGAAAAAACTACAACAATGATATTTGGACAACAGGAGTTACTGAACAGAGTTACCACAGACAGATTTCAACTGGAAAATGTGGAACACTTCACATATCTTGGATGCCACATGATGCATGACTTGGACCCCAAAAAAGAGATAAAAATTAGAATAGCCAGAGCAAGAACTATTTTAAAAGCCATGGACAAAATATGGAAGAGCTGAGCTATGAAGATGCAAACTAAACTGTGCATTGTAGAAACCTGATCTTCAGCAGCATGCTCTATGGATGTGAGGCCTGGGTACTCCTGAGAGAATCTGAAAGGAGGATATTAGCATTTGAGAGGAAGTGCTATAGAAAGATCTTGAGAATAAGCTGGATCCAGAAAGTGAACAATGATGAAATCTACAGATGAATACAAAAAAGAAAACATGATCCAGGAAATAATCAAAAGGAAACTACGTCTCTTTGGCCATATATGTAGAATGAACGATGAGAGTAAAATAAAATTGCTGCTGTTTGGGATGATTGAAGGAAAGAACAAAAAAAGGAAGACCAAACAGAGAATGGGGCAATGACATTTTCAAATGGTGTGGAAACTCTATACACAAATATACTTTGCATTCTGTTTTGTGCAAGTTGACTGAGTCATCTTGCACAAAATAGAATGCATTGGAAGAATCATATCAAGATGGCACCAGACACCTATGGGCATTGGACCCATGGTTGTTGATGATGATGATATTTATTTTAAATACATAATTGCAAGATAATTAATATAAATGTCATTTGGCATCAACACCATATCAAAATTCTCTCATGTTACCTTCCCCCAATGTTATCTCACTGTAAATAACTGAATATCTCCCTTCAAACCTTGAATGACATTGTCGGCATATTAAATCAAATAGTAGCAGACCCATAACAAAGCCCTGTGTAAAATTCTTGCAACCTCCATCTCTCAAGACTGCTTCCCCACACATGCAATTTACTATCCATTTCTCTCAATTTCAGTATCAACTATTACCCTGTTATGTGATATTCTATCAAATGACTTCATAAAATCCAGAAAAATTACTTTGCATACAGCATATCTCCCCCCATCCAACAGTTTTTACTCTATTATGAACATAACTAGATTAATGAAGCAAGACTATCCCTTAACAAACCTATTCTGTCCTCCATAGAAATTCCTCTTTTCATTAACCTGGTTGTCAACTCTTTCATAAATTGGAACTAGTCTCTGGCACAATTTGGCCTATCTATAAAGACATTTCAGTTCTAGGCTTGGTTTTCAATAGCATACTGTGCTCAGATGTAAAATGAATGAGACATGTTTAAGGCATGTAACTAAAACCACATAGTTAATTACATAGTCTATGTGTTTTTTCAGTTAATTGTTGGCATCAACAGGACTAAAAAAAATTTGCACTAAATTCCATTTTAACTATCAGAATAAACAGCTGTCAGAATATATCACCATTTTGAAATAGTTCTCATCCCATGCATCATAGGATTGTTTTGTAGCAAAGTAATATGCATTTGCATATAGCTGAGGTCCAGTATTATAATGTCTAATTAAGAAAATATCCATACATTGGAAAGATTATTTAACTCTTCCTCTCAACCAACAGTGAAGAATGACACAATTCAAATTCAGTTTTGCTGAGATCACAAAAAAAAAAAAAAAAAATTTAAAACAATGCTCTAAATAAAACGATTTTCTGCAGTCAAATACCCAGTATGGTCATCTTTGTTGAGGATGTCAATGTCAACAACTCAAATGGGTTCCTCTTCTCAAATTCCACTGGTTAAGGCAGCACAGATGCCAAAGTGTTTACTGTTAGCATTCACCTACACAGACAGTTCATCTATCCACCAGAAACCAAATAATTCTCACATCCTATTAACACCCTTAACCAGTTTCCCTTCCTCATACACTGTGGATGCCATTTCTTCTCTTTTGATAATAGACCATAACCTTACTATAGAATACCCTTCCCCCTTGTAGGCTGCTATTTAAATCTTCAACAAGAAATGGCTTTCTTTTTCCTTTTGTCCTAATAACTTGAAAAACTCCTCTACTTTCTTGGTGGGACCATGGGCACAGCACATTTTTCAGTTTTCACCTTGAAATTTCACTAAAAATTGGTTTGAAATTGGCTGGCATTCAATAATTTCTAGTTGTATATTTACTGTTGAATACTACAACTACATTTCCCTTTCCCTGATTACTTTTGCCCGAGTAAATCATTTTTAGCTATGATTTAAAGGTATTTCATCTGTTTTACTAACATAGTAATTTAAAAAATCCAAATAAATTAAAAAAGACAGTAGTTAAATAATTGGTAATATATTTTATATAAAGTTCGGCGATTCCAAGCGTAAGCAAATACCTGGATAGTGCAGCAACTGACCCTTGAAGGTAGTGCAAGCTGAAGCAACTCATGTAAAAGGTGGAGCAAGCTCTGATCACTATTCTTGATATTTACCCATAATGTGAACTTAACTCCTAGGAGTGTATTGTTGTTCAACATTATGACCGGTTTCGACCTTTTTTGAGGTCTCATCAGTGAGCAGGTAGACCATGTTAATACCAAGTTTGTAGCAAACAGAACTTACATCCCTTTAATGAGAATTGCCAAGAGGTGTCCTATTAAAGTATTAATTGTAATAAAGAGCCAACCTTTTATATGAGTTGCCTCAGCTTGCACTACCTTCATGGGTCAGTTGCTGCACTATCCAGGTATTTGCTTACGCTTGGAATCGCCAAACTTTATATAGTTTCTATATTCGGTATGAAACTCTTTGAGTTTCTTATTCGGCTAAGAAACAATATGGGATATAATATCCCTTAACTTAAATAAGTTCATGTCGCCGAATTGAAGCCTTTGGCTCTTCATTATAATTAATATTTTATGGATTTTTTTCAGTTGTTGAATTTATGAAAAAAGGTTTAAATGGGCATATTAGTTATTAAACCAGTGGGTCCAAAATGTGGTGTAATATTGAAATTTAGGACTATGACAGAAAACAAAATACATTTGCATTGATGCTATTTTAAACAAAGCTGTACTTTTTCAAATATTACTTGTGTTGTAATTATTTGAAACAAATAATTTCTTCAGAAAAGCAGCATCTTTGAGTTCATATAGCAGATATTCTTTTTTTTTTAATTATTTTATTTTTATGGCATTAAGTCCATAAGTTCTTTCCTATATTGCTACTTACCAACCAAAATTGTTGCAATATTTATTGAATACAACAGCATTATCATAACACACACACACACACACACTTTTCTTTGATTTTATTATTATTATTATAACGGGTATCTCCATGGAGTCAGTAGACTAATCGCGGGAAACCTAAACTATCAAAACAATATCTATCATATCTGTTCTTGAATTCATTTACAGACAAAGAACTCCCAACTGAGTTAGGCAATGCATCCCACTCATTCACTACCATCCAGGCAAAAAAACCTCATTCTCACGCCCTTGTTTACCACACTTTTCCTTAATTTCCAGGGATGACCTCTTGTTCTTCCATCACTATCACACATCTGAAACATTTCCTCTGCATCAATCCTATAAAAACCTTTTAGTAATTTAAATGTTTCTATCATATCCCCTCTTCTCTGCCTATCAACCAACCTCCGCAATCCACAAGCTCTCAATTTATCAATGTATAGAGCATTTTTTACATCACTCACCAACTTAGTCACTCTCCTCTGAACCCTTTCCACAGCCTCCTCATCTCCAAAGAATCCAGGTGACCAGACCTGAGCACAGTAATCCAAATGTGGAAGTATCAATGCTTTATAAAGGGGAATAATAACCTCTTTATCTCTGTATGTTAGTATGTTCCTCAATAACCAAGTAATTCTATGTGCAATCTTGGACACCTTAGCAATGTGTCCCCTGAACTTCATCTCCCTATCTACCAACACCCCTAAGTCCCTAGCCTCATCAATCTCTTGGAGTACCATTCCATCAGTGTAGTAAACAGCTGATAATCTTTTAATCCCAAAATGCATAACTTTACACTTTTTCACATTGAACTGACATCCATTACCTTTTGCCCATTTTGCCAGCTTATTTAAATCATCCTGCAAACTCTCAACATCAGTTTGATTTTTTATTGTGCTATCCAGCTTTGCATCATAAGCAAACAACTGAATATCTCCCTTTAAGCCATTTTCTATATCATTTATGTACAAATTAAACAACAGTGGCCCAAGCACAGAGCCCCGAGGCACACCACTGGTCACCTGCCTCATACTGGACTCTGCTCCTCCATACACCACATTCTGGTATCTCTCCCTGAGCCATTCTCCTATCCATATCAGCAGTTTAGTATTCATCCCCATCTGTTCCAATTTGCACAACAGTATTCCATGGGGTATCCTGTCAAAAGCCTTAGCAAAATCCAGAAATACCACTGTGTAGCCATTTCCTTTGTCCAACTCAGATGTCATTCTATTATAAAAAGCTAATAAATTGCTAAGGCTGGATCGACCTTTAACAAAACCATGTTGGCCCCTATAGAGTATCATATCCTGATCCACCCATTCTTGAATTTTGTCTTTAACCAACCAGAGATGGTGATTGGTCTGTAACTACCGCAGTTTTAGAGCCACCTTTATGCAAAGGAACTACTTTGCCTTCCTTCCACTCTCTAGGGACCATACCAGAGTTCAAATTTAAGTTAAATAACCAAGTAAGAGGCGTTGACAATTCCTTTGCACATTCACGCAACACCCAAGCTGATATTCCATCTGAACCTACACCAGTGTTCGTATTTAAATTTTGCAATATACTAAGTAACTCTGATTTCTAAACTTCAATTATCACATTAGTTATTTAGGCAGTACAGTACTGGATTGGGCTGAAGATTAGAAGGCCCTTACCTACTCCTACAGAAATTTAAATAACTATTACTTTATAATTTTTTATGTTATTTGGTTAGTTTTCAATTGTGGCTTGAGTAACCTCTTATTGGAAGTTTGATTTTCCCCTACGCACGCACAGACACATTTTTCTAGAAAACCAAATGAGTTCTTTTGTAGTTTGCTATAGTGAAATATAGTTTGGCTTGTGCTCATATATATATATATATATATATATGTGTGTGTGTGTGTGTGTGTGTGTGTGTGTGCAAGCAATCCAGATAATGAATATGAGGTGAAGATCAAAATATGGAGTGTGCACTTGCATGCAAACATACACACATTAGTATTCTCCATAAATCTTTTCATAATAAATTCTAAATAACAGCATGTAACAGTTGACAGCAGAAGGATTAAAAATATTTATAAAAATAAGTGATGCAAACATATGAAAAGCAATTCTTTCTTTTAGGGTATGAAAAGCAAGTGTAAGATTTACCAGTTAAAAAAAAAAGGTAAGAACAAAGTCTTAAGCATTGTTCTCTTTTGAATACTAATTTCTTCCTCCTTTTTTTTTTTTTTTTTTTTAATGGCATAGGTATACTGTGGACGTTATGTTAATGAGCATATGCTTCACCATGGCAAAGAATTAGGACATTCACTGACTTTAAGCTGTAGAGATCTGTCTGTATGGTGCTATAGCTGTGATGCCTATATACATAATGAAGTAAGTGATTAATGTCAATATAAAAAATACATTTTAAATAAATATCTAAAAGAAAAAGATATATATATTTATGTTATATAGATAAGCTCTTTATTTTATTTGTTCTTGAGGATTAGTGTGTGTGTGTGTGTGTGTGTGTGTGTGTGTGTGTGTGTGTGTGTGTGTGTGTGTGTGTGTTTGGAGGTTTTAGTAAAATATTGTAAATTGCTTCAATTCCTGTTCTCTGTGTAACTGTGAACACAACATGAGATACAAAATGATAGGAATATGGTTGCTATTCAAGGTAGATTTTACTTTTTTTTTTTTTTTTTTGGTGTAAAGAATAACAAATGTGCTTATTTATTAGACTGAAACAGAGGATACCAGAAAACAGACCATGAAAGATAAGAAAATGAAAAACATGGATGTGAATGAAACCAGTTAAAAAAAAAAAAAAAAAAATTGCAGTGTAGAGGAACAGAAAAAAAAGACCTTTTTTTTCCTATTGTAAAAAAATATTGTTTAGTATCGCCATAAACAAAATAACGTTATTACTTATTTTTATGCTTTATTTCACTAAGCAGTATTATTTTTTTTTGTTTTGTTTTTAACATTCAATACAATTGAGAAAAAACAAGATTGAAAGTAGCATGAGGATCATTCTTAAATGATATCACACTTTTCAGGACTTTTGGAACTTTTACTCTTCTGTAACAAAATTAGAGTTTTAGGGCTCACTCCCTATGGCATATCACAAATTAAAAAATAATAATAATAATAAAAATTATGAAGTGTTGCATTAAATTTTTCAGATAAATATACTATGATTCTTGTAACTCCAGTAAATATGTGTAGTAATAAATAATATATACACTACATATTTTGAAATAAAAAAAAAAAGATAGATAAAAATATTGATATTTAAAATTTTAAAAATATGTTGGAAATGCTACATTTCTGATCTGAAAATCCAAATTTTCTAAGAAAGTTCTCTCTACTTCTTTTTAATGTGAATGTACTAGATTCATGTCACTAAATAATAATGATATTCTTTCATTGGAAATGCATGGATTTAAATCCTATCTAGGCAGCAAGGAACATTTAGAACTGGAGTAAAGCTTAAAGATGTTAGTGATCCTATACAAATGCAAAGAAAGTGAAAGAGATTTTATGTAGGTATGAAAGATTTGAAAAGTGACAATTATAAAACAAAAAAGCAAATGTGAAAGAGTTACTGAAAGAAACAAATAAGTGCATAAATAACTGCATTCATTAATATGAGATTCTCACAATTTTTGCATTCTTTTCATTGCTGAAATATGGTAGAAGTGAATTGTGAGAACCATGATAGTTAATGTGTTGATGCATTTACTGAATGGATTTGAAATTAGGTGTCTGAAGAAAGTGTTATTCTGTGAAAGAATGGAACTGTAGAATCAGAGCAATTAGAGCTATTGGCAAGTGAGTATGTAAGAACTCTTGAGGTGAGTGAGTGTGAAAAGAGGAATGTAATATTTTATTATAATTGCTGATATTTTATTGATTGAGCATTTGTTTATATCCAATAGGTGTTGGTTGCAGCCAAGGAAGAGGCTTATACAAAGAAATTTGGTGGTCATATAAATTAATAAGGATGATTTTTTAAAAAACAATGGTCTAAATGAAATTTAAAAATGATGGGGGGGAAAGCAGAAAAGTATATTTCTTGTTCTTTCATATGTGAAAAGGGAATAAAAAGTGGTTCTCTATGAAATTATATTATTGTTGTTTTAGGATGTTTCTAAGACCCACAATGTGATTTATCTCATTTAATGAAACCACTCACTGCTGACTCCTGACTAAGGAAAAAGTAGTAGAGTACAAAACTGCTCATATATCAGTTACTCTTGTAAAAATAATGGATTGATAAAACACATTTCTTTTGCATTCGTTAACTTTTCATAATGTATGTAGTTCAATTACAGAATGGTTTTTAATTTCATTTTAGCAGCAGAATCAATGTGTATTCTATAATGTTAACTAAAAGCATTTGTCAATCACTAAAAGATGTATATCTTTTATCATTCCACGTAATTTATGTTTTCCACTTCAGAGATAGTATAATGCAGTTAAATGCAAAGATGAAAATGTACAATCATATTTTGTAGATTTTATACTCAGATGTTGCCGATTATAACAGTATGTATTTCACTATATTATTTAAAAAAATCATATGGAGAACATAGTTTTTAAGAATTAGTTCATTATATGATTTGGATTATAGAAATTATGCTAAATTTTGCTTCTATTGTACAGAACTGATCCACATGAAGAGTTTTAAATAAACTGAATTTAGTAATAGCTTCTCTCATTTGAAGCACTTTATTTTGCATATCACTATTTATGTGCTGACATACCTCATATTTTAAAATAATATTATTCCTGCTAATATTTATCCATTGGACATTAGGACCCTGGTCGGTTCTCCGCATTCCTTTAAAGGCTATGTGGAGGTTGCCTCTCAGTTATACAGCTTTGACCCTTAAGCAACCCTAGTGCCTTAGACAATAGAAATATAAGATCTGATAATGTTGGAGTCTTGACAAGTAACAGACTGATTTGGAGGGAAATTGTAGATAGGAAGTTAGTAATGATGTAAATTTTTCATGTAGTACTATCATACCCTACACATCAGGAATTTGATGATGATGATATTTATCCATATTCAGAGTTTCTTTATCAAAACTTTACTAGGACGTAGTTTACTAGAATACTTATTATTTTACCAAAATAATAATAATATTCTTCTTGGTATTACTCATCTTGCTCAGAGCTTTAGTAGAACATAGTTTTCTATGCTCAAAAGCTCTATGGTACTATAAAAGAAATGTGATTTTATTTTTCTCAAAATATAAACATTTAAACAGATATTTTTAAATCAAATCAAATTTAGTCTCATGAAGATGCCTTGACTACATTCCATGGATGAGACAATTGGTGGAATTGTCCAGTATTTTGCTGGAATTGCCTATTTGAGAGTGTGCTAAAATTGCCTGATAGGTTTATGAAAAAAAAAAAAAAAAATTGTATGCCAATGGAAATTCTGAACAGACAGCAAATTATTTTCTTAAAGAATGATACTATTATTTTATTTGATATAGTATCAAATAAATAATAATTTTGAGAGTATAAATATATATATATGTAATACAAAACAAATGAAATAATGCTTTTTTTTTTCAAAATTCTGTTAAAAAAACTAATAACATATCAATAATGCTTTAAAAGATATAGCTAAAACATAACAATGCACAGAGAGTACCTTATAAGAAATATACAAAATGTGCATGAGCATGGAACCAGTGACTACTTCTCATTCCTGTTATGGCCTAAATACTAAAGTTTACAACACAGTTGCATGCTAACCTAAATTTCTTTTTTCTTAAAAGCTGAGTAAAAAGATCAAGGATAGCAGTGTATGCCAAGAAAATCTTGTGTGTCACCTTAGACACAGGTAGCATAGGCTAATCTGTGCCTTAGACTCTGGTTAAACTAATCACACAACTGCCTATATAACTTCATCTAAGATGACAATGGCATTAACCTCAACTACATTCATTGCATAATAAAGTTGCAAACACTACTGCAAAAAATGTAGCTGTTTTGAGGAGAAAATAAAGCATTCAGATTAAAGTCAACACCTTAACCATAGCTCAAGACTATTGAACCCAGTGATGAAGATTAAAAATTAAATAAAATAAAAATGATAGCAGCAAGTAAACCATTAAATGAAAAATGTCAAGAAATTATAAAAGTATAATGCTATACATTATACACTATAATACATTATCATTATAATGATATACATTATATCATTGTTGCACTATAAAGCATATAGTGCACACAATGCTATGCATTATATACATCCAAAAGAATGTATGCTTTGCATTATGGAATACTTAGGCAATTAATATGATGTTGGCTTCTATATACAAGTAGCCTAGTTGTGAAGATACCTAATGTGCAAACTATGTTTGCTTACACTTGAATAAAGGATTAAACAAGAATATAATTTCCTGACATCTTTAATTTAATTTATAACCAAGTGAAAAACTTTCACTTGGTTATAAATTATAAATTGGTTATAAAGATGGATTTTACTTTGAACCAATACTTTAACTGCCAATCCTGAGATATTAACTGGTCTGTAGTTTGTTACTTCTGTCTTGGAGCCACCTTTATGTAATGGAACCATCTTATCCTCTTTCCACTGTCTTGGATCCCTGCTAGAACTGAGACCTAGGTTGAACAGTTTTAGTGGCACTGGCAATTCTCTTGCACATTCGTGAAGCACACGGCCTGCATGCCATCCAGTCTCACTGCTGTATTCACATTGATATTTTTCAATATGCTGAACACCTCCTCTTCATTCATCTCAATTCTGACATAAGACTATCATATTAGTAACTGCAAAATCTTCACCTGGATGATACACCTTAACAAAGTGATCATTTAGCAACTCAGCTCTTTCTTTTGCTTCTGTCACCTTTCTACCATCCCCATCAATTAAAGTCATCTTTCTTCTCTTACTTGCCACATAATGAAAAAACTCTTTTGGATTTACTTTGGCCTGCTTAGCTTATTTTCTCTCATAATCAGATTTAGCCTTTCTTACCATACTTACCCTTCTCGCCTGCACTTTCTATTGCTCACATTTTCTTTATATTCCCTCAACAATAGTTTTTTTTTTTTTTTTTTTTTTTTTGCAGCTCTCGTTTATCTTCCTGATGCATATAGAGTGGCAAGGTCTAAAATACATTAAGGTCCTAATTATACAACAGACGATTAATTAATATTTAAAAAAAACTATTGCTTATGAAATGTGCAGAGAAGTACTATTTTCCATAATAGGGATATTATTATTATTATTACTACATGACACCTCCAGGGAGTCCAAAGACTCATCAAGGGAGGGCACCTACTCTACAACTCTCCGTCTCCACCAACTGCAACTACATTTCATCATCTACACCAACGCCATCTACCGATTCGAACTCGCAGCCTTTTGACTGGAGAGCGGATATGCTAACCACCCAGCCAAACCAGGTCAGCTGTCAGTCCATCATTTCTGTTCAGGTTTGGATGTAGCAAGATTTCACAACTTTCTTTGTATAAGCACTTCATAAGATGGTTAATTTTGTAAAGGAACTTAATCTCCTTTCAAAGATTTCAATATTTGGTGGAGATAGCAGATTCTGCAAGTCTCAACTATTCAAGTTCATAGAATTTAATGTAATTGAGGTGCTCATTATGACATATAGCCACTGATGATAAGTTTGACTAAAATATAAAATGCACACTGGCAAGGAATTTGATTGACTTCTGGGTGGGCCAAAGGCAGAAGTTTATTCTTTGCAGAGCTTATAAAAGCATAAATCTTGTTAATAAGGTGAAAGAACACTCACTTTTTGGCCAACAGATCTAAGTAATTGGGTTATTCCTTCAGAGACAACTTTAGCATAAAGAATGGTGACATGATAGATGGACCAGTTCTTGGGAGGCAGATGAAAAGGAAACCCTATGGTTTTTAATGATTTTTTGATGTAAGACTGGGTGAAACTATTGGCATGGAAGGTGGATGTGATTTATTTCTGAGACAGCATCACTTTAGTGGAGTACAGAGAGTGAGCCTAATGTACCAGAGTCTTCGTGGTACTAGACTTTTGACAAGGATGATGACGTCAAAAGTCTGGCACCATCATATTGTATTTGAGGGTTTCACATGGAATGACCTATACAGAATGGTATTCAGGCACATAGCTCCAGTTCAGTGGCTGATTATTATCATTAGTTTTTATTACTGATGACAGATAAGTAGAACATTTTTTTAAACTGTAAGTTAATTGCCACATATGGAAAAGACAATTTATCTAGAGAAAAGCTATTCAAAACAATCCAGTTATATACTGTAAACAGAACATTATATAGAGCAATGCATAGTCTATATTTATGAGTTGTAAGTCAACAGTTAGAGCTGAAGGCAGTAAAGATGGTTTGATGTAAAAATCAGTGTGAGACAAGGGTATACACTGTCTGTACTATTAATGATCTACATTGATCACATTATGAAGGAAAGTAGCATTAAACCTGATATCAAAATTAGATATGTTCATCTGAGTTTCTTTATGCAGATAATGTTATAATATTAAACAAATCCAGTATAAGTCTTCAGGATTCCTTAACAAAACTGAATAACTGCTATAATATATTTGGAATGAAAATCACAAAAACTATGAACAAGGTGGGCAGGAAAACAGAAACCATCAACTTCATTCTCAATGGAGAACCTACAGTGAATAAAATATTTTAGATATGTAAGCACAATTTTCAGTGAAGATGGCAAAATTAAAACATGAAAATAGGAAACAAAATAAACAAAGCTAGTATATAGTGGGGGGGAGTGAATTCAATAAATTTATATGGAACAGGAGAGAAATTAGTCAAAGCACTCAACTAGCTGTATACAAGACAGTGTTCAGCCCAATTTGAGTAGTGTCTAAGAGTTCAAATCGGATCTGAAAGTTGTATCGAAAATAAAAACATTTGATCAAAGGCTAGAGACCACAGATGTGGTCTCTAGTTAGGTAACTTGGTCTTGAATATAGAAGGTCTGAAAATAATAATTTACACAAAATCACTGTGCACATTCACGATGAAGCATGCTCTAACTACTTCATAACATAAGTAGAACTTATTGTGGTCATGGAAATATGGAGGTATTACAATTTGCACACTATCTAGGAAAGGTTTTTTTCATCTACTCTATACATTTTACATGGATATCAGATTACAGTCTTATGATACACATAACAATTTTAGAATTACTACTTATATAGCACATGAAAATATAAACACAACAATTAGGATTGAGATTTAGTTGGCTTTTGAAATATTAGTTTAAGATAATAAAGAAGGATCTTTCTTAATCAGGAAAGAGAAGGAAAGATGCCCACATTGCCTGGGTATCTTAAAATTGCCTTCAGGTCAATATATCAAATAGTCTCTGCTGGTATATCAATTTAATTTGACAATTGACCAGCAAGCAGAAACAGGCTTTGTTTCAAGTATATACAATGTAAATTTGATTTCAGTTACACTAGTCCCTCGATACCTGTCAGACAACTAAGAAAACAGTTGTAATATTGAACTGAAAGTAAGCAACTGTTATGTTTTTGATTCTCATTTAATTTAAATAATTTTCAAAAGATATATTTCGGTGATTACACCACATTTTTTATTATTCAGTTATACAAAATACTGAAATAATAGTTCCCGACAAGTTTCGTAAATCATAGGATTTACATCTTCAGGGGGTAAATAGTATAACTTAAAGTTTAAACAAGAGAATTAATAAATACAAATCGTAACCGTCTGGCTATTCATAAAACTCAAATAACAGAATGCAGATATAAAACGTTATTGACATTGAACAATACTGGACGATGTCACGTGTTCTTGTTCTCGTTCATACAGTCCGAGCTCAGATCGAGGTAGATTTTTTATTAGAGCTGACCACACTTGATGGAGAATTAAACCTTGATTTTTATTGCATGGGTTGGGTTTTTTAGCATATTAGCAGCTTCTTTAAATTTTCTTATATAACTGTTGTTTTCTATGTATGACATAGAAATCGTTTTTTGCCAGAGTACATCATGTCCAGTGGAAATGGTATGGAAAGCAAGACCTGTTTTTTGTTCTCTTTTGTATTGTACATCTTTTTGGTGTTCAGCCATGCGTATTTCTCCAGATCTTCCTGTCTGTCCTACATAGCAAATCCCGCAAGAGCAATGGATTTTGTAGACTCCTGGTTTTTTAAAAGGATGATGAGGTGGTTTTGGTGGATGTAAAAATCTTGAGATTTTTTCCATAGGAAGGAATTTAAATTTTAAGAATAACCTTTTACTTAAGGGTTTTAACTTCGCCTTAACCCCACATTTCCTATGAAAAATTGATATCATAGCACAAATAGAAAAAGGAATTAGAAATCTACCAGAATCTATCTTACAATGAATACGCTTGCCTTAAAAAGTTAAAGGATGACAAAAATATTGTCATAATAAAAGCGGATAAAGGTAACGCAACTGTCATTATAAATGCTACAGAATATGATAACAAAATGAAAAGTCTCCTGGAAGATACAAACACCTACAAACCCATAGACAGACACCCGACTTGGCATACACACAAAAAAACAAATGATCTAATAAAAAAAGTGCCTCTCTGGACAGAAGAACTTAAAAAATACTTACAATCAAAACATCCTTTGATACCAAGAATATATGGTGTTACAAAGATCCATAAGACAGATATACCTTTAAGACCAATAGTAGATGGAAGAGATTCACCGACTTCCAACTTGGCGAAATACCTCACCAACATGATCTCACAACATATAGAAAAAACATCTTCCTTCATAAAAAAATAGTAAACATTTCATAGAAAAAGTCAAAGATATACATATTGGTCCAACAGACATCTTAGCAAGTCTAGACATTATCAGCTTGTTTACAAATGTCCCGAGACAAGAAATTTTGAATCTCCTAGAAGACCTCTTCTCTCCGGACATCTTACATCTTTTTAGACATTGTATAAACAATACTTTTTTTACTTATCAAGACAGAATCTGGGAACAAAAAGGACTGGCCATGGGTTCATCATTATCACTGGTATTAGCAAACCTATTTATGGAAAAATTTAAAAACAATGCTCTTAAGAATTACCATAAAAAACCAAAAATATGGCTACGCTATGTGGACTGTTGTGTCCCAGTTTACGATTATTATTCTAACTAGTATTTTCCTCTCATTTATGTTCTACTATTATCTATGCTCGAGATATCACCAAAGAATTTACTAATACTTAAGTTATTTCTCCCCTTAGTACCCCTAATATTTGTATTATACTGCACCTTTTGGGATATTTAGTTTGAGATATTATATACAAAAATAAGGAGAAAGAACTAAAATATGTCTGAAAGTGAAACAATGTTGCAGTCGTGACACTTTATCTCGTTTCTTAACACATTAATTTCCCGCGTGATTAGGTTCGTAATTTTTCAAGTGGTGCATTGGACAGCAATTTCAGACAACTGTTTTATCATTGGACAAAAGGTTTATTAAATTCCTTAACATGGTACAATTCAAATTTTTGTTATAACTCAATTCAATGCTATACTAAATATTTACAAACTGACATTAGCTTATCATAAATAATTAAGCTATGATCATGCCACCATACACATTCAACACATAACTTCATATGGCATGGACATATAAGATTAATTCACACTATTTAACTATCCAAACTTAAGTAGATTAACTAAACCATTTACTACACTAACACATAACTATGACATTTAAACTTTCTTATACAATATAATAGACATGCAAAATTCTCAGGACACTTAATTACTCATATAACATTAACACTAGCTAGCTTACTTTCAATATATTCTGTCAGATACTAAAGTCCTAGTATTGTTTTCTTGGTCACTTCAACAGTTCAGTATTAAAATAATGATAACTAATACAGACAAATCTTAGTTAACACGAGATATAATTTACAGTACCTTTCTTTCCTGAGTTTTCCATATGGGCCTCTATCTTTTTCTGATTGAAGTATCCTGGTATAACCTCTCGGATAATCTGCTTCTCCTATGTTCCCTTTTGAATTGAATTATGCCTACCCGGTCTTTACCTTTCGTTATTCAGCACACACTTTGAATCGTCTAATTAACGACTGTGCAACTCGCGACGTGGATATCGATTTCTTTACTTCTTTCCCTTTTTCGTGGTTGTCACTGAAGTTGAAACACAAAGAATATGCTTTCTTTTCCTCAACTATATGGCATTCTTCGCTTCTTACATAGGAAATACGGAACCGAAATTCTGCTCACTTTTGTTTCCATGTTGTGACGACGGAGATATAATTCCAATCTCGCCACTCAGGAAAACACCATGAAACCCATACGAAGGAGCTCGCGAAGAACTCTCCTGGAACAGAACCAAAAACCAAAAAGGTCTCAAAGCCTAAAAAGTCCTGGGGGGGGGGGGGGTCCAACCCTTTTATACTTGCTCTCCTAACGGCACCCTCTTTAATTTCTTTTCTCTGCCCCCTACTTGATTTTACTTCACCGACCAAATAGGGTGGCGTTTTTCTGCCAAACGTCCTTTGGTCGGTGAGCCCGTAACGATGTCTCAATCCGGGAAACGGCCCTGAGCGATAGTCTGTTGTTTTTCTTTTGCTAGCGTCTAACTTAATCCCCTTTCCAAAATTTCTCTATGAACTTACTTAATATTTTAATCTCTAGCCTCTCACATACCATCTCTTATGACTAATCCTTTTCTGTCTTATTTAGTTAAATTTTTTCTCTTATATCATATCACAACATTAATATATTCTTTCTTTTTTGTTAGTTAGTTCAACAAACACCTTTATATTTTATTGGATGCAAGAATATTTCTTTTTCTTTTAAATAATTCATCTATTATCTTTTATGCAGGGTTTTTAATTTATTTATTCTTCATGTTACACCATGATAGCTGAGAATTCTACATTCTTAAGATATCAGGTGTAACAGGACGATATTTTCATCATATTCAATGGAACAACAGATGAACTTATCAATTTCAAAGATTATCTCAACAATTTGCACAACACCTTAAAATTCACTTTAGAACAAGAAGAAAATAAAAAACTTCCTTTTCTGGATATTCTATTAGAAGTTAATGAAGAAAGTAAACTCTCCTTCTCAGTATCTAGGAAGCTGACCAACACAGGAAGATCTCTAAATGCAGCCTCACACCACCATCCTTCACAAAAAATAAGCTTAATTAAAACTCTTCGAGACAGAGCATACAATATCACCAGCACACAAGAAAGATGTAATGAAGAACTAAAATACTTAACACAAATCCTCCAACAGAATGGATATGAAACAAAAACCATCAAGAGAATCCTTAAAATGGCTCCAACTAACAACACAATAAAACAGGATTACAAAATCGCAATCTCGCTTCCTTATATCAAAAATGTTACAGATAAGCTAGCCAAATGAATGAACAAACGCAACATAAAAGTAGCCTTCCTTCCTATGGAAAAAAATCTCAAGATTCCTACATCCACCAAAACCACCTCATCATCCTCTTAAAAAACCAGGAGTCTACAAAATCCATTGCTCTTACGGGATTTGCTATGTAGGACAGACAGGAAGATCTGGAGAAATATGCATGGCTGAACACCAAAAAGATGTATAATACAAAAGAGAACAAAAAACGAGTCTTGCTTTCCATACCACTTCCACTGGACACGATGTACTTTGGCAAAAAAACGACGATGTCATACATAGAAAACAATAGTTATATAAGAAAATTTAAAGAAGCTGCTAATATGCTAAAAAACCTAACCCAATGCAATAAAAATCAAGGTTTAATTCTCCATCAAGTGTGGTCAGCTCTAATAAAAAATCTACCTCAATCTGAGTTCGGATTGTATGAACGAGAACAAGAACACGTGACATCGTCCAGTATTGTTCAATGTCAATAACGTTTTATATCTGCATTCTGTTATTTGAGTTTTATGAATAGCCAGACGGTTATGATTTGTATTTATTAATTCTCTTGTTTAAACTTTAAGTTATACTATTTCCCCCTGAAGATGTAAATCCTACGATTTACGAAACTTGTCGGGAACTATTATTTCAGTATTTTGTATAACTGAATAATAAAAAATGTGGTGTAATCACCGAAATATATTTTTTAAACCAATTAGCCACAGAAGTCTATGCCTGCAATTAAATAATTTTATTAATGAAAATATTATCTGATATACAATATATACAGCATAAAAAATTCATGATGTAGTGTTAAATATTACTTTAAGCATGACCTCATACAAGAGTTTTTAAAACTTTTTAAAAAAATTATGTTAAATAACCTTTAATATTTTGATTTAAAAAAAAAAGCTTGATTGTCTCTTTCAATAGTTCTGTTACACATTAAATTTCATTTTCTTTAAAACAGTTATCAGAATTATTTTTTGATCATATGGCTCTTTGACTTTTCTATGAAAGTCGCCACTCTTTCAGGCAAATCAGGTGCACGATAAAGATATTTATGTCCATATCCTAATTCAGCATCATATTCAATGAATTCTGCATTTGTTTTGCCATTCACTTCTTCAATATGTAATGCCCTTTGATATAACTGTTCTCCAAGATGGAAGGACACAAGCTCATCATCTCGTGCATGCAATATTAACAAAGGAGAACTCACATTGCTTATTCTTTCATCACTGTCCAAATTGGTATCTGGATGTCTTGTAGGCTCTACAAAGAAACTATGAAAAAATGGCATATAACGATAAATTCTTGTTAGCGGATGAAAGGCAGAAGCATCAGCAATGCTTGTAAATGGAGCTTCTAGAATAACACCTGCAGGACTAAGATGTGGTGATAGGCCAGCAGCAACACGCACAGCAACACCACTTCCCATCGAATGACCCCATAAAAACACTCGTGAGTGATCGACTTTATCTGTTACCCATTTATAGACTGCATTGGCATCACTGTGTAGGCTCTCAGCAGAAACAGGAAGAAGAGTCGAGTCACCCCAGCCTCTGTAATCAAAAGTCACTACATGTGCATCTACCTTATTGCCAGTTAATACTTTATACATAGCAACACGATGTCGGGAACCTCTTGTTCCTCCACTGCCATGCAGATACACTATTATCATCCTGTTATCGCTGAATTCTGCATCTGATAGTAACGTTGAATCATTACAATGACTTGCAAGACTGCTTGGTAAAATATGCCACACACCAAGTGTAACATTAGGTGCTGAATCAATGTAAAAGTTTCGTGCACAAGCAAATCCTGCCTCATGTGGTGCAGAAAGATTCCGAGGAGGACTAAGGTTAATATAATTCATGTAGATTATGTGACGTCGTAAGCAAGGGCAAAGACAAAACCACAATGGAATAATTACATATATCACTATTAATATTCCTATCAATATCCTAGTGAAGTGACGAAAAAAAGAAAATATAATTATAAGAATCTTGCTTTCTTCTTTAACCTGCTTCTGTTGAACTTCGTTTTCCTTTTTTAGATCATGTGAGGTGAGAGTTGAAGTGCTAACACCTGCTTCTCGATGTCGAAGCATTATAACTAAAATGAAATAAAAAGAACTGTCCATAAGAAAATTCTCACATTAAAGATAAGAACTTTACTTCTAATACAGTTTTTATAATCTCATAAAGTCCACTATACTTAAAATGCAAATCTTGATTATGTTATAAGGATATCTTATAAACATTTCTTCCTCCTCTTACACCAGCAATTTTTGACTTTATATCATTTTGTCTTGCAGTAGCCATTTAATAATAGTCGCATAGACAATCACTCAACTAATTAAATAATTATTCAAGATAGCTAAGATTTTCATCACTTAAATGACATTTAATATATTAAATATGAAAGAATGAGATTCAAGCCAATGATTTATCCCCCCCCCTTTTTTTTTTCTTTCATGTTGCTTATTGTTACAAGATATTTGCTGAATGTGAGTCAACACTAAATAAAAACTGGCTGTTTTAAAAATTTATTCATAAATGCAGATAAGTAATGAAGTCTGTGGGTAATCTAGTGCAGTTATTACATAGTTTCATGTTTATAATTGATTGCTGTTAATTATTAAAAGGAAAATAATTTATAAAAAAATAGCATGCACAAAATTTTTCAGCAAGATGCAGTGTCTTCAAAAGGATATGAATAAGTTCCATTGTACATGCATCCACTCATCTCTTAGTAATAGTTGTATTGTCAGAAATTGATTACCTGACTGAAAAGCAAAAATGGTGTGGAAACTACAATCCTAACAAAATAAGAAATAATATATAATTGATTTTTTTTGTGTGTGTGTGTGTGTGCGTACTCGCATACAGAATTTACACAAAACAATACCAGCATTTTAAATGCAGATGATTATTTAAAAAATGAAGATAAATATTAAGATAATTAAAGGAAAAACAATTTCTATACATTATTTAAAAGATAAAATCTGTTACAGATTTATTGCAATACAACTTTTAGGCTTGCAAACTTTCAATCAGTAGGTTGATAAAGCCGTCTATCACAATGATCGTGAGCCTAAAAGGCTCACGATCATTGTGATAGACGGCTTTATCAAAAATTCAGAAAATGTCTAACTTGACTCTGTTGATGTGCCCCCCCCCCCCAACAAAAGAGAAACAATTTTTTACATATTAATTTATTTAAAAAAAATGCAGTCCAATCATGTGTAGTGTTATGCATTATATATTGAAACGTCAAATGATTACAAAAATGAAATACAAGTAAAACAAACTCAGACACGTAAAATAATCATGAAAAAACATCATCGTCATCATCATCAAATTCCTACCATGTACCCTCAAGGGGTGTACAGGATATGACAGTACTACATGAAAAAATTACATCATTACTAACTTCCTATCTACAAATTTCCTCCAAATCAGTCTGTTACTTGTCAAGACTCCAACATTATCAGATCTTATATTTCTATCGTCTAAGGCACTTTGTACCGTATCAATCCACCTATATCTTGGTCTTCCTCTGGGTCGTTTTCCTGCCAACTTGGCAGAGAACACTTGTTTTGCTAATCTTTCCTCGCCCATTCTGTTTAGGTGACCATACCACCTGAGATTAGCTCTGCTAATGCATTCCTGGATGCAGACAATGTCAAGTTCTTTCCTAATATCCTCGTTTTTAATATGATATTGCCATTGATGCCATCTGTTCACCCCTCTAATCTTTCTCAGGACTCTCATATCTGCGGTCTCTAGTCTTTGATCAAGTGTTTTACTTCTGACCCAGCTCTCAGATCCATAAGTTAAAACTGGTTTGAACACTGTCTTGTATACAGCTAATTTAGTGTTCTGACTAATTTCTCTCTTATTCCGTATGAATTTATTCAATTGACTTCCTACCATACCAGCTTTGCTGATTCTGTTGTCTATTTCTATATTTAATTTACCATCTTCAGTAAAAATCGTACATAAGTAGCTGAAATGTTTCACTTGTTCCACAGGTTCTCCATTCACAACACAGTTGACATTTTCAATGATTCTGCCTATTTTCATTGTCTTTGTCTTTTTATTGCTGACTTTCATACCATATCTATTACAACAGCTATTCAATTTAGTCAGAGAATCTTGCAGACTTGTAGCGGATTTATTTAGAAGTATAACATCATCCGCATAAAGCAAAGAGCTGACATTAACATCTCCAATTTTGATATCAGGTTTAATACCACATTCCTTCATAATGTGATCCATATAGATAATGAATAACAGAGGGGATAATGTACATCCTTGTCTCACACCAGATTTAACATTAAACCATCTTCCTGTACTTCCTTCAATTCTAACTGCTGACTCACAACTCAAATAAAGACTAAGTATTGCTTGATATAATGCCCCATTGACACCATATAACTGCAGCGTATTGAATAGCTTCTCTCTTGGCACCTTGTCATATGCCTTTTCCATATCGACAAAACTTAAATACAGATCTTTGTTATATTCCCATTCTTTCTCGACTATTTGTTGTAAAGTGAAGATCTGATCCTGACAGCCTCTATTTGGCCTGAATCCAGCTTGTTCTTCACCAAGCTTTTCTTCCACAATTCTTCTCAACCGTTTCTCAAGTATACTTGCATAGATCTTGCCAGTAACACTCAGTAGGGAAATACCTCTGTAATTCTCACATTCAGTTTTATTTCCCTTTTTATATATGGGTACTATGAGAGCTCTACTCCAATCATCGGGAATTCGTCCCTCTGTCCAGACTTTCTGAACTATGCAGTGCAGCCACTGTAAGACTCTTATACGACCATACTTCAGCATTTCTGGTCGAATATCATCTACTCCTGCTGCCTTTCCACATTTCAAGCCTTTGATGGCTTTTTCTACTTCAAGTATGGATATGTATTCCTGACTGCATGCCTGGTCAGTGTTTTTTATCACTGTGCTGTCATCACTGCTTGTTTCATTTAGCAGTTTTTCAAAGTAATTACTCCATACTTCAAGGATATCTTTTTCTCCTGTTTTCATTTCACCTTTATCATCTCTAATTCCTTTTACAGCACTCTTTCCTCCATTCCTAAGCTTCTTCAACAACCTCCAGAATATTTTGCCACCTTCTTGATATTTATTTACTATATTCTTGCCAAAGTCCTCCCATGACTTTTGTTTAGCTAGTTTTATACACTGTTTAGCTTTCTTACATTTGTCTCTGTATTCTGTAAGAATAAAAGCTGACTTATTTGCCAGGAACTTTTGATATGCTTTCTTCTTTTCCTTCACTGCCTCTTTAACTTCCTGTGTCAACCAGGGAGTTTTGATTTTTTTATCCTTGCACACAACCTCACCACATGCCTCTCTGGCAGAATCAATCAATGTTTCCTTCAGAGTTTGCCACTGAATCTCCAAGGTTTGATTCCTGTTCTCAAACTCTTTCATTTTCTTTTCAATAATATTTCTGTATTTTAGTCTACAGTTCACATCTGAGAGCTGCTCAACTTTTATTCGCTTTAAAACTTTCTTACATGTTATTCTTTTCAATATGAAATTCAATTTTATCCTGCTCAAGACTAAATAGTGATCACTTCCAATTTCAAATCCTCTGTACACTCTGGTGTCCTGCACCAGGGAGAAAACATCACTATCAACAATAACATAGTCAATGAGACTTTTCTTATTCCTAGCCTCTTCTCTCCATGTGAATTTGTGCACATTTTTATGTTGGAACATGGTGTTAGTAATAACCAGTCCATGTCCTGAGCAGAAATCCAACAGATATTTGCCATTATTATTAGCTTTGCTCTTTTCTCCAAATTTTCCCAAAATATTTTTGTATGTCTCACACTCATTTCCTACTCTACTATTTAGATCCCCAACAAGGACCAACTTTTCCTTTTTCATTGTGTCAGTTGCTTTTTCTAAAGCCTCAAAAAATTCCTCCACTTCTACCTTAGTAGAACCTTCTGTGGGACCATAGGCACAAATAAGTCTCATTGTCCAGTTCCCCATTCTCATATTTGCCCACATTACTCTACTTGAGACTGACTGCCATTCAAGAAGATTAGCCTCGTATTTTGTGTTGAATACTATGGCTACTCCTTCTTTTCCTTGATTGTCATTGCCTGAATATAACATTTTGTATTTATTGCTCAGAAAGATCTCACCAGTTTTTGTCTTTTTTGTTTCAGTCACCCCTATTATGTCGATCTGGTACTTATCTAATTCCTCAGCTAGCTCCATTTCTTTGCCATTCAGGCTTCTTACGTTGATAGTACCGATCTTTAACTCTGATGATGTTGAGTTGGGGTTTGTTTTCAGATTTGTTCCAGTGGTTGACTTTTCGCTGTTCGCCCTGGTTCCCTGGCGAAAACAACGGGGGCCTTGTTTAACCGGGCGACGCCCCAGCCGGTATGAAATTTTGTCATGTTGTACCATCATTTTTTATTTTGGTTTAACCAATAAGAATACAATTTGGTCGGCTAAATCCCAAATTGCCAGCCCATCCTCGTTCGTTCAGTATCAAAGTAGATACTCAACAGGGTGCACCACGAGAAGGTGAGGATTGGACATTAGGTCAGAAGCCCTGGTCGGTTCTCCACATTCCTTTAAAGGCTATGTGGAGGTCTCCTCTCAGTTATACAGCTTTGACCCTTAAGCACCCCTTGATGAAAAAACATTGATTATTAAAACTAAAAAAAAAATACTGGTATTATTTTGCTGGCCTGGTTGGCTGAGTGGTTAGAATATCTGTTCTCCAGCCAAAAGGTTGCGGGCTCGAATCCCACCTTGGGCATGGATGTTTGTGATTATCTGTAAAAAGTAAAAATCACAACATCCCGCCATGGGCATGGATGTTGTGATTGTCTGTGAAAGTACCAGTTGTGGTAGTCAGCAGTAGATGGCGTTGGTGTTAGATGATGAAGGTTGGTGGAGTAGTGAGACAAAGAGTTGTAGAATAGATGCCCTCCCTCGATGAGTCTTTGGACTCCCTGGAGGTGTGATGTAATAATAATAATAATACTAGTGGTGGTTGGCAGTAGATGCTGTTGGTGAGATGATGAAGGTAGTTGCAATTGGTGGAATGGTGGACATGGAGAGTTGTAGAGTAGGCACCATCCCTCAATGAGTCTTTGGACTCCCTGGAGGTGTTACATAATAATAATAATAAAACCAGTTTCATACAAAAGAAAAATCAGTGATTTACAATAGAGAAAACTGTATGCACACTGATAATTGGGCCTAAAATAGTGCACTAAAAATTACCCTACTTTTAATAGTAACTTTGAATTGAACTCGAAAAAAAAAATATGGAACACATTGCATTTGATTTGATTAACAACAATTAATGACTTTTTTTTTTTGTTTGTTGCTGAGTCTTAATGGATAAGTCTGAAATTGAAGGTAGGTATTTTGTATACTGCAAACCCAACAAGAAACACTAACTTCATCTATCAGCCAGTTTATTTTGTCTGTTTTAATGTTGTTTAATGCTGAGAGGTCTCACAAGAGTATGTAGAGGAAAAATTGTGAGTAAAGCCATTGCTAGAGTTTTCAGGATGCTAAAAGTTTCTGGTATTCAGTTCCAAGCATTTAAAATTTCTTGTTGGTGGCACTCTTTATGACAAAATTTCATGCCGGCTGAGGCGTCGCCTGGTTAAACAAGGCCCCAGTTGTTTTTGCCAGGAACAGGGGGAACAGCGAAAAGTCAGCTACTGGAACAAATCTGAAAGCACACCCCAACTCAACATCACCAGAGTTAAAGATCAGTACTATCAACATAAGAAGCCTGAATGGCAAAGAAATGGAGCTAGCTGAAGAATTAGATAAGTACCAGATCAACATAATAGAGGTTACTGAAACAAAAAAGACAAAAACTGGTGAGATCTTTCTGAGCAATAAATACAAAATGTTATACTCAGGAAATGACAATCAAGGAAAAGAAGGAGTAGCCATATTATTCAACACAAAATACGAGGCTAATCTTCTTGAATGGAAGGCAGTCTCAAGTCGATGATGTGTGCAAATATCAGAATGGGGAATTGGACAATGAGAATTATTTGTGCCTATGGTCCCACAGAAGGTTCTACTAAACTAGAAATGGAGGAATTTTTTGATGCTTTAGAAAAAGCAACTGACACAATGAAAAAGGAAAAGTTGGTCCTTGTTGGGGATCTAAATAGCAGAGTAGGAAATGGTTGTCAGACATACAAAAATATTTTGGGAAAATTTGGAGAAAAGAGCAAAGCTAATAATAATGGCAAATACCTGTTGGATTTCTGCTCAGGACATGGACTGGTTATTACTAACACCATGTTCCAACATAAAAATGTTCACAAATTCACATGGAGAGAAGAGACAAGGAATAAGAAAAGTCTCATTGACTATGTTATTGTTGATAGTGATGTTTTCTCCCTGGTACAGGACACCGGAGTTTACAGAGGATTTGAAATTGGAAGCGATCACTATTTAGTCTTGAGCAATATAAAATTGAATTTCATATTGAAAAGAATAACATGTAAGAAAGTTTTAAAGTGAATAAAAGTTGAGCAGCTCTCAGATGTGAACTGTAGACTAAAATACACAAAGATTATTGAAGATGAAAGAAAAATGAAAAAGTTTGAGAACAGGAACCAAACCTTGGAGATTCAGTAGCAAGCCTTGAAGAAAACCCTAATTGATTCAGCCAGAGAGGCATGTGGTGAGGTTGTCTGCAAGGATAGAAAAATCAGAACTCCATGGTGGACACAGGAAGTTAAAGAGGCAGTGAAGAAAAAGAAGAAAGCATATCAAAAGTTCCTTGCAAATATGTCAGCTTTTGCTCTTAGAGAATACAGAGACAAATGTAAGAAAGCGAAACACTGTAAAACCACCTAAACAGAAGTCATGGGAGGACTTTGGCAAGAACATAGAAAATAAATATCAAGAAGGTGGTAAGATATTCTGGAGGTTGTTGAAGAAGCTTAGGAATGGAAGAAAGAGTGCTGTAAAAGGAGTTAGAGATGATAAAGGTGACATGAAAACAGGAGAAAAAGATATCCTTGAAGTATGGAGTAATTACTTCGAAAAATTGCTAAATCAAACAAGCAGTGATGACAGCACAGTGGTAAAAAACACACCCAACAAGTATACAGTCAGGAATACATATCCATATTTGAAGTAGAAAAAGCCATCAAAGGCTTGAAATGTGGAAAAGCAGCAGGAGTACATGATATTCGACCAGAAATGCTGAAATATGGTGGTAGAAAAGTTTTACAGTGGCTGCACTGCATAGTTCACAAAGCCTGGACAGATGGACGAATTCCCAATGATTGGAGTAGGGCTCTAATAGTACCCATATATAAAAAGGGAAATAAAACTGGTAAGCTTTATGCAAGTATACTTGAGCAACGGTTGAGAAGAATTGTGGAAGAAAAGCTTGGTGAAGGATTCAGGCCAAATAGAGGCTGTCAGGATCAGATCTTCACTTTACGACAAATAGTTGAGAAAGCATGGGAATATAACAAAGATCTGTATTTAAGTTTTGTCGATCTGGAAAAGGCATATGACAAGGTGCCAAGAGAGAAGCTATTCAAAATGCTACAGTTATATGATGTCAATGGAGCATTATATTAAGCAATACTTTGTCTTTATTTGAGTTGTAAGTCAGCAGTTAGAATTGAAGGAAGTACAGGAAGATGGCTTAATGTTAAATCTGGTGTGAGACAAGGATGTACATTATCCCCTCTGTTATTCATTATCTATATGGATCACATTATGAAGGAAATTGGTATTAAACATGATATCAGAATTGGAGATGTTAATGTCAGCTCTTTCCTTTATGCGGATGATGTTATATTTCTAAATAAATCAGCTACAAGTTTGCAAGATTCCATGACTAAATCGAATAACTGTTGTAATAGATATGGTAGGAAGGTCAGCATTAAAAAGACAAAGACAATGAAAATAGGTAGAATTGTTGAAAATGTCAACTGCGTTGTGAATGGGGAACCTGTGGAACAAGTAAACCATTTCAGCTACTTAGGCATGATTTTTAGTGAAGATGGTAAATTAAATATGGAAATAGACAACAGAATCAACAAAGCTGGTATGGCAGGCAGTGAATTGAATAAATTCATATGGAATAAGAGAGAAATTAGTTGGAACGCTAAATTAGCTGTATACAAGACAGTGTTCAAACTAGTTTTAATTTATGGATCTCAGAGCTGGGTCAGAAGTAAAACACTTGACCAAAGACTAGAGACTGCAGATATGAGAGTCCTGAGAAAGATTACAGGCATGAACAGATGGCATCAATAGCAATATCATAATAAAAATGAGGATATTAGGAAAGAACTTGACATTGTCAGCATCCAGGAATGCATTAGCAGAGCTTAATCTCAGGTGGTATGGTCACTTAAACAGAATGGGCGAGGAAAGATTAGCAAAACAAGTGTTCTCTGCCAAGTTGGCAGGAAAACGACCCAGAGGAAGATCAAGATATATTTGGATTGATATATGGTACAAAGTACCTTAGACGATAGAAATATAAGATCTGATAATGTTGGAGTCTTGACAAGTAACAGACTGATTTGGAGGAAAATTGTAAATAGGAAGTTAGTAATGACGTAAATTTTTCATATAGTACTATCATATCCTGTACACCCCTTGAGGGTACATGTCAGGAATTTGATGATGATGATGGCACTCTTCATTCTGCAGGCAGGCAATTTCTTTCCAGATCCTCAAGTTGAGACCTCAGGTTGACAAACACTTGAGTCTAGATGCTGGCCTGGAACTCTGCTAACTGCAGCTCTAATCCTTCAATTTTTCATCATCATCATCATAATTCCTGCCATGTACCCACAAGGGGTGTACAGGATATGATAGTACTACATGAAAAAATTATATCATTACTAACTTCCCATCTACAATTTTCCTCTAAATCAGTCTGTTACTTGTCAAGACTCCAACATTATCAGATCTTATATTTCTATCGTCTAAGGCACTTTGTACCATATCAATCCTTCAATTTTTAGCCATTGTAAATCATTTAATTCAATAGTAGTATATACTACATCTGGATACTTAATTATTTTAATTGTCTGGTCTAAACTTCTAAATTGATTAAATCTTCTGCCAAATGGATCATTTATTGAGTTTAAAATGTGTTGGTACTTTATATGCAAGGGCTCCATTTCATTTTGCACATCTGAGCTAACTTCCTTAAAATGTTTTTTAAGTTGAGGAAAATATTTATAAATTTTAGTCATCGCATCTCATTTTGAAATTTGAAGTTTAGTTTCAAAGGCTTTTATGTATCCAAAAAATGTCAATACTTTTGCCAAAACCTTGTAACTTTAAGTTCAATTCATTCAATTCATATTCAATCAATTCATAATGAACCAAGAGGTCTGTAAAAAAAATCAGAAATTATATGTTGAGAAATTTTTATTCTCAACATATAACTTAATTTCTTCATAGCGCTCCACAAATCTTTCAAAGACTTTTTCTCTGCTCAACAACCTCACGTTGCTGTGCATCAGCAGTCTGCTCTAAATTGATTCAACTTCCTGCAGTAGTGCAGAAAATTGTCACTTGTGTCACTTGAGCAGCTATTAAATTCACTATTTTTGTTATAATTGTCATTACATCATATAGTTCTGTGAATCCTGTCTTAGCACACCCATACCAGCTCCTCTCTCACTTTCTGACCATTGGAAAATCTAGCAATGACAGCTAACTGAGCCAATGAGGTGACATCAGTAGTTTCATCAAGACAAATCGAAAAATATTTACGATTATTTGTCTCCTTTTAATTGATGTTGTACATCAGTATTTAATGGTATTTCTGCTGACTGATAAATCAGAAATATGCTTAATAATAGCATCTTTATTTTGCATATCTTGAAACAAAAAAGGTGCACATTTCAGAAGAGTTTCTTTAATAAATTCTCCTTCACTGAGGACCTTTCCATGCTGAGCTATGGAGTGAGTGAGTGAGTGATGCTGAAATTTGCAGATGTTAAATTTGTAGGGCCTCTTAAGAATATAAGGAAGTTATTTGATTGACACTCTTTGCAGTATAGCTGCTGAGACATGTATTCCTTCCTTTCTCCCTCACTTTTTTTCCAAAAGCCACTGATGATTTGTTTCAAAATGTCTTTTTACTTTCCACGTTCTACTTATACTGTCTCATGGCACAATAGGCACAATGATTTGCCATTTCTGTTAATAATGCCATACTTTTCTCAGTCAATGCATCTTGAAATCTTTGACCATTTCCTTTATCATTCAATCAATCAGGATTTTTTAATTTGTGCTTCTTTCATAACAGAGTTAGAATATTAAAGAAATAAAAACTTTGTATTATGAATTACACAAGAAATGACTTCTCGGTCCATGCATCTTGAAAGCTTCAACCACTTCCTTTATCACTCAATCAGGATTTTTTAATTTGAGGTTCCTCCATAACAGGGCTAGAATATTAAAGAAATAAAAACTTTGTATTACGAATTTCACAAGAAATGAGAAATCGTTGAACTGGTACAAAATAATTAACAAATAGTTGTTGTTGTTGGATGTTGGTGAACACTGGCATGTCACCCAAAACGCTGTGGAACGTCACCATTGACATGTGTGTCATAGGTTCACCATCACTGATCTAGAACCAAAAAAGTGATGATATATTGATGATGCTTCCTCATACAACCAAGATCTAAGAAAGAACTTTATGAGTTCCTTCTTAGATCTTGGCTTTTGAATAATTATTTATATAGTATGCAGTTGTTTCTCTCTTGAAATAAAAAAAGAACTCTTATATTTCTTGACATATCAATCTCCCATCTCAAGCTAAGCTATACAGTATAATATATTCTTGCTTTAATTCTTTACCCAGGCATAAGCAAACCTTGCATGTGAATTATCTTCATGAGTGAAGGATTTAAACAAGAACAACTCCTACCTGGCACTAAAATGCAGAATCAAAGAAATTAAGCTCAGAGAGACAGAATATAGCCCATATTGTGTTGGTGAGGAAAAAAAAAACTAGAATTCTTAAAGGATATCTTAATATATATAAAAAAAAGTTAATAATGTAATATAACAAGAACCTAGGCAATCAATTGGTATTCAAGAAAATTACCCTGTTGAGAGTTGGATAATCTTAACCCTCTATAGGATGATTTTCTCTATTTTATATAAATTGGCCAAGAGAGCCCAGGTCTTAAAACAGCAGAACAGGCTGGGTAGGAACTCAGAAGAACACATTAAAGATGTACAAAAATAAGAGAGCGCATGAAATTGGACTTAGTCCTACATTATTGACAACAGACAAATCTGCTTTATATCTCACATAACAGCTACATCAGAAAGTTTGAAGAAGCATCTAGATATGAGAAACATACATCATCTAGACCAGCAAATTATGCATGCATAATTTGAAAAACTTTGCCTTTTGAATAATCAGGTCTTCATATTTATTGTCTGTCTTTTTTTTTTTGTTGTTAATTTATTCATGAAAAACTAAAAAGTTTAACAACTAGTTAACTGAAAAGAAAAAAAACAGTTTATGTAGTCATACTGGTTATTCTAGAAGCATAAAAAATGACCACAGAATCCTACAGACAAATGTGCATCTAATGGTTGTTGCCTTATTATTATATCCCCCCACTTCTTGCTTCTTTTCATAATATCCAAAGGAACAAAGAAGGCAACTTGACAATAGACTGGAAATACCATGAATGTATAATAAGGTTTAGAAATGTATATGCTCCATCCAACAGAACAGTTAGACAAAGATTATTCCAGGAATTGCAGTCATACTTATATAGTGGCAACTACATTATAGCAGGAGACCAGAACTGTATTGAAAACTCCATATTAGACAAAATAAGAGGTAATCCCAGAAATAGAAAAGTAGGATATGCACACAATTAAAAGTATATCCTGACAATGCTCAACTTGCAGACATATGGAGGATTCACAACCCTAATCTCACATTCACAACCCTAACACGAATCAAGGTATTGATTCCCTACTTGATTAAATTTATTTCTTCTCTTATAAACAGAGTAACTCATGTCAAACATCTTACCATCAGAATGTCAGGTCATAATCTAGACCTACTTAAATTGTAATGCATAGAACAAATAGCGATTACTTCTTGTTTAAAGTTTTTTCACTTGGCTATACTATAAATTAAAGATGCCAAGAAATTATATTCTTGGTTTCATCCTTTATCCAAATGTAAGCAAACAAAATTTGCACATGAAGCAACTACATGATTAGACTACTTGTATATAGAAGCTAATGACTTCACATCAATTGCCTTAGTATCCCATAATGCAATGCACATATCCTTAAGGACCAACTCTCAGACCCATAACTTAAAACTAGTTTGAACACTGTCTTGTATACTGCTAGTGTGGTGTTTTGGCTAATTTCTCTCTTATTCCATATAAAATTTATTCAGCTGGCTACCCACCATGCCAGCTCTGCTTATTCTGTTGTCTATCCAAATTTAACCTGCCATCTTCACTAAAATTTGTGCCTAAATAGCTGAAATATTTTACTTGTTCAACACGATCACCATTCAGAATGCAGCGGAATTTCTCTATGTTCCTGCCTATTTTCATAGTTTTGGACTTTTTATTGCTGATTTTCATTCCAAATTTGTTACAGCTGTTATTCAATTTAGTTAGGGAATCCTGGACACTTGCACTAGATGTGTTTAGGAGTACAAAATCATCTGTATAAAGCAAAGAGCTAATTTTGACATCTCCAATTCTAATATCAGGCCTAATGCCACTTTCTTTCATAATCTTAACGTGATCCATATAGATGATGAATACGAGTGGAGATAATGTGCATCCTTGGCTTACTTCTCATTTTACATCAAACCATCTTCCTGTATTTTCTTCAATTCCAAATGCTGACTGACAACTTAAATATAGACTATGGATTCCTCTGTATAATGTTCCATTCATCCCATATAATTGTAGTGTTTTGAAAAGTTTTTCCCTGGGCACCATGTCTTTTACAGATCTACAAAACTTAAGCACAGATCCTTGTCATATTCCCATGATTTCTCAACTATTTGTCTTAAAGTGAAAATCTGATCTTGACAACCTCTATTCAGACTGAACCCCTGCTTGTTCTTCTCCAAGGTTCTCTTCCACAATCTTTCTCAACCTCTTTTCAAGTATGCTTTCATAAATCTTAACTGGAATCCTCAGTAGAGAAATTCTTCTGTAATTCTCACATTCAGTTTAATTCTCTTTTTTATAGATGGATACTATGAGAGCTCTACTCCAATCATTGGGAATTCAACCTTCTGTCCAGGCCCTCTGAATTATGCAGTGTAGCCACTGCAAAACTTTTATAGTTCCGTACTTAAGCATTTCTGGTCGAATATCATCTACTCCAGCTGCCTTTCCATATTTCAATTTTTTGACGGCTTTTTTTTTTTTCAGTCTCATTTATTGATATGTACTCCTCTTTGCATTCCTCTTGAAAATTTTCTAGTATGGTTCTGTCACTGCTTGGTTCATTTAACAGTTTTCAAAGTAATTACTCCAGACATCTAGCATATCTTTATCTTCAGTTTTCGTGTCATCTTTATCATCTTTGATTCCTTTCTCCATTTCTAAACTTCTTCAACAGCCTCCAGAACATTTTGCCACTTCTGATATTTATTTTCCATACGCTTACCAAAGTCTTCCTATGACTTTTACACATAGCTTAGCTTGCTTACATTTTGCTGTGTATTCTTTTAAGGCATCTGCTGACTTATTTGTGAGAAACTTTTGGTATGCTTTCTTCTTTTCTCAGATTGCTTCTTTAACTTTTTGTGTTCACCATGGTGTTCTTATTTTTCTATCCTTGCATACAGCTTTGCCACATACCTCCTTAGCTGAATCGATCAATGTCTTCTTCAGAGTTTTCCACTGAAACTTCAAGGTTTGGTTCTTGTTTTCAAACTGCTGCAAAATTTCTTCAATAATATTTGCATAGTTGAGTCTACAATTTACCTGTAAAAGCTGCTCAAATTTAATTCTTTTTAATGCGATATCCATTTTTATCCTGCTTAGTACTAAGTAATGGCTACTTCCAATTTCGAATCTTCTGTACTTTCTTGAATCCTGAACCAGCTTTATGATATCACTATTGACAATGACATAGTCAATCAAATCTTTTCTTATTTCTTGTATCTTCTTTCCACATGAACTTGTGCACATCTTTGTGTTGAAAACACAGTGTTAGTAATGACTAGTCCATGTCCTGAGAAAAAGTCCAGCAAATACCTACCATTATTATTAGCTTTGCTCTTTTCTCCAAATTTTCCCAAAACATGTCTATATGCCTGGTGAGATTCATTTCCTACTCTGCTACTGTTCAGGTCTCCAACAAGGACTACTTTTCCCATTTTCTTTATGTCAGATGCTTGTTCTAATGACTCAAAACACTTTTCCACTTCTTCCTTAGAAGAACCTTCTGTGGGACTATAAGCACAAAATAAGTTTCATTGTCCATTTCTTCATTTTGACATTTGCCCACATAACTCTACCTGAAACTGCTTTCCAATCAAGAAGTTTATCTTCATGTTTGATGTTGAATGCTATTGCTACTCCTTCTTTTCCTTCATCATTATTGCCTGAAAATAGCATCTTATACTTATTATTTAATAATATCTCGCCTGTTTTTGTCTCAGTGATATGAATAATGTCCATGTGGTACTTTTCCAATTCTTCTTCAAGTTCGATTTTCTTTTCCATTAATACTCCTTATATTGATGGTTCCTATGTTCAGTTCTTCTGATGTTGGGTTTATTTTTCTTCTTCTAGATGTTGAGTTGCAGCTTGTTCCAAACTTTTCACTGTTCACCCTAATTCCCTGACAAAAACAGCTGGGGCCTTGTTTAACTGGACAATGTCTCCAGTCAGCATGAAATCTAATCATGTTGTACCATCATATGCATTTATGGTTTAAGCCAATAAAAGTATAATTTTGTCGTCTAAGTTTCAAATTGCCAGCCCATCCTCATTTATTCAGTATCCAGTAAATACCTACTAATGGGGATGTGCCACGTGAAAGTGAGGATTGGACATTTGGTCACCAGTCAGTTCCTGGAAGGTGATGGTGAAGTATCCACCCAGTTATTTAGCTTTGACCATTAAGTGACTCTGGATTAGAGATATATGTTAAAAGTTTTTTCACTTGGTTATACTATAAATTAAAAATGCCACGAAATTATATTCTTGGTTTCATCCTTTATCCACTTAATGGTCAAAGCCAAATAACTGGGAGGATATTTGGGTTTCTTGCCTGAGCACAATGATTATTTTCTGTAACACTGACATATTTTTTTCACTCTGCCTATGAGCATAAGTTTTGTCTTATCGATAGCACGCACCACCACCATCACTAGTCATCTGTTTTTGCTTTTATCTGCTCTCCATGTACCACTTTTTGATATCTGTCCAGCAGCCACCCATCAGCATAATGTGTCATATCCATCCCCATTTGTTTTCATTTGCATAGCACAGTTTCATGTGGTATTCTTTCAGATGCCTTTGCAAAATCCAGCAGAATCATTGTGCATCCATTTCCTTTATCCAACTCAGCTGTTACTCTATTATAAAAAGTTAGTAAATACTAAGGCATGACTGACCCTTCAAAAAGCCATGTTGCCCCTTATAGAGTGTCATATTCTTATCCACCCATTCTTGATTTTACCAATTTTTCCAATCTTTTTACTACCACACCTGAGATACTGATTGGTCTATTATCTGCTGCTGCAGTCTTAGAACCTTCCTTATGCAAGGGAATTATTTTGCCCTCTTTCCCCTTCCATGGAACTCTACCCAGAGCTGAGACTCAAACAGCTTAGTCAAAGGCATTGCCAGTATCCTTGCACATTCTCGCAAAACCCTAGCTGATATCCCATCTAATCCCACAACTGTAATAGATTCTGCAATATCCTAAGAACCTCCAATTCATCTACCTCTGTTCCCACATTACTGTCTGTCGCATAGGTTAAAGAAGTAACCTTACTAGGAAGATATATGCTTGCAAAGTGGTCACTCAGTAACTCAACTATTTTATCCACTTCTGTTTCCTTGCGACCATCAACATTCCTTAAGGTTAATCTTCATTGTCATTCTTGCTCTTACTTGCCACATAATGAAAGAACTTCTTGGGATTTCCTTTGCCTGCTTTGCTAAATTCTTCTCATAATCTGATTTTGCCTTCCTTGCTATGCTGGTCACCTTTCTTGCCTGAGCCTTACTGTTTGTGAGTTTGATGATCGCCTTTCTCTTTATATACCCTCCACCACATCCCCTCCATTACATGCTGCCTTAAGTAATTATCTCTCAGCAGGTATATAAAGTTATTTCCTTTCTGCCATGTGATTTTTCTTCCTTCCAGTCTATATCTCCATAGTTGAAGTCCCCCATAATAATCACTCGACCTGTACTCATTGTACTAATTTGGTGATGCATGACTTCCAGATCATCTGTGGAACTCCCTGGCCTATAGCAACAACCAACTGTATATTTTGTCTTATTGGTCTTAATCTCACACCAGATTGCTTCAAATGAACAGCCACCTTCCTGCCTCTCTCCTATTCTTTTTGGTTGCAATTCATCTGCTATCATCAGTAATACCCCTCCCCATCCTATTTTCTGTATCTTCCCTGAAAATACTAAACCCTTCACATTCAATCCCTGTAACTACTTCATCTACTGTTAGCCCATTCTCACTAATGCCTATAACCTTTGGTGAGGTTGCGCTAGAAGACAAAAAACCAAAGCCAAAAACGCTTCCCTCTTGTTCCTGATACTTCTGGGATTAGTATGTAGAAACAGCAACATCCCTTTGTTCCCCCACCCACCTTTACTTTCTGAATTGACTACCCTATTCAATATTTTTGCTTGAGAAACTAGATTCCTAACTTGGTCATTCTCACACTCACTTGCTTCATGGGTGCCTTCACACAAACTTACTTCCACCTTATTGAAGTGAAGAGATTACAACAGGGGTATAGCTAAGGGGGAGGGGGAAGAGGGGGAAGTCTGCCCCAGCGGCACTTCATGTTTAAGAAATCTTGCCATACTATCTATAGAATAGCAACTGAATGATGAAATAGACTTTGACAATTTTGATAATGGAAAAGCAAGAAAAATAACATTTTAGAATGTTAGAATTTAAGTTTTACTTCAAAAATAAACACTGTTTATTTTTGAAGTAATTTATTTCCCTATATGTTATTTTGACTTTTTGTAGTATTTTTGGTGTGTACTGAGAGGGGGCAGCAAACTCAGGACCGCCCCGGGCAGCAAAAACTCTAGCTACGGCGCTGGATTACAAGCTGTATATTTACATTTCTGAGACTGCACTGCAAAACACCGATGAGTCCAGAGATCTAGGAGTTATATTGGATGAGGAGTTGAAGCTCACAGGACTTACTGCAAAAGTGAACAGTATGTCCCATGAGCAGTATGGAAACATACTGCAAAAGTGAGCAAATTATTTCGTTGTGTTATCACAAAGAATCACTGGATTATTAAAAAGCACACATTTAAGTAAGAATAAGAATTATTATCATCCCTCTTTATAAAGCTTTGATATGATCATCTTTATGTACAGATTTGGTTGCCTGGATTTCCTGAGGATGAAGAAGTGGTAGAAGTGAAGAAGTTTATTTTCTTGTATTACTACTAATATCTTTCAAATATGGCAACAATTCTTTACTAGGTAACTTTATAGGAAACAAACTGAAAGCAAGCAAGTAATGCATGTACTCGTATAAAAGATGTCACAAAGAAAATAATAAAGGTGAGTAAATGTCAATTTTAATGTAAATGGGTATGATATTTTATATTAAAAATAAATGAATTGATTTTATTTATTCATTCATTAAAAACAAATGAATAAATAAAATCTATTCATAATACACAATAATGCTAAACTTTCTATGTTCAATATAATAATAAGGCATCTCTTACCTCTTCTCACCAAATACAAAGCTGGAACAATGGCTCTCTCTCAAAGATGAGCAGTTTCAAAAATTGTATAAAGTGAGATGTATTTTAACCAGTCCTCACTTGGTCGAAGTGCTGGAAATGAAGCAATGAATAATAGCTTCTCAACCTTGACTGATGCATACGTTTGTTTCTTATATCTTCTGTTTATACAGTACTCTTTAACAGGTTATATACCCATCTTAACTTATACCCATTCCTTACTTCTGTTGTTGAAGTTAATCTAGTCAATCTGCAACAAATGAGACTCATTAATTCTTCATATGATAAATATCTCAATAGTAAAAAATATCACACAGAAAAAAAATTCAACTTGACAATTTAATCCATTAAAATTATATTTTAATAAAGTGAACTATTTAATCCTGATATATATGCTTAATAATTCATTAAGTGTCCTAATCAGCATGTGGACCGAGGGCACTTGACAGTGCACATAGCATTCATTCATAGGGAAAAAAATATTTTTATTATTTATATGGGTACTCCATGGAGTCAAAAGACTCATTACAGGAGACCCACTCTGTCAGTTAACACAATACCTATCATACATCTCCTTAAACTTATACACTATTGGGCTGCTCACAACCACCTTTGACAATCCATTCCACTAATTCACCACTCTCCAAGTAAAGTACCTAGTCTGCACACCCTTGCTAACCACACTCTTAGACAACTACTAAGTGTGACCGCTTGTTTTCTTCCTGCTCTCCATGTATTCAAAATTTTCTTTTGTGTCAATTTTATAGAATCCCTTTAGTAACTTATGTTTCTATCATATCTAATCTCTTCTGCCTGTCAGCTAAACTCTGCAACACACACACACACTCAATCCTCAAAGAGAACATTCCACAGATCTGTCACCAGCTTGGTCACACCTGCCAATCCCCAAGAAATGCAGGTGACCAATTCTGTGCACAGTAGTCAACATGTGGCCCAATCATAGCCTTGTAAAGCGGGATAATAACCTCCCTATCTTTACTTGTCAGTGTGTTCTTCAGCATCCAAGTAATCCTCTGAGCTATTTTGCCAACTCTTGCAATATGTCTTCTAATTTAAAAATCTCTATCCACCATCACCCCCAAGAGCCTCATCAATTTCCTGTAAAAAAAGGACCATCAATATAATAACTAAGCATGTAATCTTTTTCATTCCCAAAGCACATTACCTTACATTTTACAACATTGAATTGATAGCCATTGTCCTTTGATCACACTGCCAATTTATTTAAATCATCCTGTAAGATATCTACATCACCTTTATCAACTATTGTCCTCTCTAGTTTTGCAGTCTACAAACAACTGATTATCCCTCTTCAAATCTTCCACTATATTATTAATGTACAAATTAAAGAGTAATGGTCCTAGCACAGAGCCCTGGGGCACTCCACTAAAATTCCATCTGTCTGTCTAATAGACAGATGGAATTTCTCTCCATTCCTCCATCAAAGCAGCACTGAGTTCAGCGACAGATCAAGGATGTGCTGCTCTGGACCTCAGTTGCCGTCGCTGCTCCAATTTGTCCCAGAGGTGTTTGATGGGGTTGAGGTCAGGACTCTGTGCAGGCCAAGGCAGCAATTTAACACACATCTCTTCATACCATTCCATAACAGCTGCAGCTTTGTGGCATGGGGCATTGTCGTCTTGATGGTAACATGGGTCCGTTCCATAAAAACTCTACAGTGTAGGCAGCACCTGATTATCCAGAATATCAAGGTACCAAGCTGCCTTCATGGAACCATTTGGAGTGGGACCAGCGATCCGACTCCAAACCATATGAATGCATCCCACACCATCACTCCACCACCACCAATCTTTACTCTGAGTACAACACAGTGGTAACAAGTGTTCAGCAGTCTGCCTCCACAGCCTGCCATCAGACTGGAAATGGGCAAACCTTGATTCATCGCTCCAGAGTACCGTTTTCCACTGGTCAATTGTCCAGTTCACACGTTCTTTGCACCAGGCCAGACGAGCCGCCTTGTTCGTTGTGATGTTCAACTTGTGTGCCACTGCTCTTTCATGGAAATCCAATAAATGGAGTTCTTTCCTTACAGTATTAGTGCTCACCATAGTGTTACTGGCACTCTGGCCTCATTATGGATGGTCTGTACCAATTGTAGCCAGTTTTAACATCCTCCTGTCCCTGTTCAGCCATTTTCGGCAGCCACCCTGGGTGTGTTCCTGCACTAGTGATGCCAGAACATGATCCATTTGTTGATCACAACACCAACTGTTGATTTTGGATGCTCCAGTTGAGCAGCAATGGCATGGACATGCCACCAATGTAACAGCCATAATGACACCTCTCTGGAAGTCACTGAGTTTACGTTGTGCCATACCAATTCAACTGCTATGATGAAATACTGCTTCCTACTATCTGTACACTGGTTTTTATCTTATTAAACAACCTGGAATGTTCAATAACTTCAAATAACAGGAGTGTCCGGACAATTATTGGTAGATAGTGTGCATGTGTGTTATATACGCTGCTCGCTGCTTGGAAATACATCAGCAGACACCTCCAGGCAATGTGCATCATGCCATGTAACGAGTCACGTGTTTATAGTTGGTATAAATTGGAGGAGTATGATGCTCCCACATCAGTGCAACTGTGTCCGGGTGAAATGGCTACAAAAAGGAACTAACAGAATTTGAAAGAAATTTTGTGATAGGATGCATTGCAGGCCTATCTGGTCAACGAATTGTTGACAAATTGGGTCATCCCAGGTCAACAATTAATGATACTGAGATGGAAGAGCAGGGAGCCGGCTGCAAATGCTATCCGCAGCGGACGACCTATCACATCTAGCAAACATGACCGTATGGTGCTATGAAGGATAATATGTAAAAACTGCCATTCATTGGCTGACACATTGATTGCAGAGTTCTGCACATCGACTGGAACACAAATCTGCACAAAAACATTCAGAACTGAGGTTCACAACATGAGTTTCTATGGTAGGACGACAATATGCAACCCTCATGTTACCCAAAACCAACGTGGCATCATCTTCAGTGGTGCAAAGAGCATGTACAGTGGGACGTGGAAGCTTAGAATGCTGTGTTATACAGCGACGAATCATGCTGTATCCTCTACCGAGCAGATGCCCAGTGAATCTTTTATCAGAGTGCATAACTCCATGAAATTTGGAGGTAGCGGTGTGATGGTATGGTCCTGTTTTGGCATTTGTGGTGCTGCGAACTCCGAGAGGTACCTGAACATTTTGAACAATGCAGTGCTTCCTGCTTTGTGGCGTTTCTACGAAAGTCATCATTGTTTCTTTCAGTAAGACAATGCACCATGTCACAAGGCTGCTGTTGTAACTGCGCAGTTTGTGGACATGAATTTCACCACAGATCCCTGATTTCAACCCTATTGTACATCTGTGGAATGAACGTCTGGTGAGGTTAAGGGATATCCACACAACAGTCCAGGACCTCGTTACATGCTCACAGGAAGAATGGTTCAAAATTCCCATTGATTGCTATCGTACCCTTATGGAAAGTATGTGCCATAGGATTGCTGTAATCATTGCAGCGAAAGGAGATCCTACATCTTATTAAGGTGGACGCCATGGCTGTTTGTTTTTCACACTATAACATGAGTGCAATATCAAGACACACGTGGCATTTATTTGCTATATGTCCTCCTACCTTTCCTTTGTAGGAGTAATAACAAATAAATTTAAAAAAAAAATTGTGACGAAAATAGTGCCACTCCATAAATTTTCAGAGATAAGAACGCCAAATGCAGTTTAGAAAATATTTCTGAAAAGAAAAAAAAGAAAAAACAAACACCTAAAAATTCGATGATTCAAGCTGCTTAAGTGGTCAAGCCAATATTTGATTGTTTTCTAAAATACAGTGTGTAAACGAGAATGACTCACATATGATTGAACATTTAACGACTGAAATTGTAGCTACTGTAAGAGAATATTGCTAATATTCAGTAGCTGTAGTTTTGCGAAGATATTTGCTAATATTATTAGATGTACACTGTAATTAATGATTGTAAGCGAAATGGTTCAGTACGTGTCGCCAACTGAAATTACTCCCTTTCTGATTTCTATCTGATCCTTATCAGAGTTCCACTGGCCGGAAGTCTTTCTGGTCCATGCAAAACGTTTTCAAAAAACGTTAAAATTCGCCCTGAAATTTCGTCCGAGATATCCGTAGGAATTAACATTCCACCAGCAAGCGTTTCCGTGGTGAAACTTTTGAAAAGTGCAATATTATATTAGGTTTACAAATGATTTCTTACATGCTGTGTATTCCTAGTTTAAAAGCAGATATATACAAATTCTCTAGGGACGCTTGCCTCAGAAATTGCAGCAAAGTTACAACTTTCTTAATACTCGTAATAAAAACTAAAATGATTACTTCATTTTAGAAATGAAGTAATCATTTCTAAAAAACGCAAGTAATTGTAATAAATATGTATACCTATCATAATAAAATTGCAAATGTATCTATTCGTCTGTCATTCCCTCCCCCCCCCCTTGTAATACCTGCTAATCAGCCGTTCACCTTGTTATAAAGCCAGCTGCGAAAATTTTATTATTATTAGTGGTGGGATAATATTATGTGTTCTCCATGGACTCATCGCGAGAGGGCAGCCCACTCAGTGAAAAATTGTAATCACGCGTCAATTTCTATTACAGTGTTTTCTGTTATTATATTTCTGTTGAAATTTGCTGTTTAAAGCATCATAATTAGAAATACGTTTGATTTTTCACTGAGAGAAAAGTTATTTCTAGACTCATGCGATAGAAATATTTATATCTCAATAAAGATCTTATCGGACTTCTGTAGTAGAAAGATACTATAAAAAAACCAATGATCTGGCAGCCATCGAAGTATCATGATCTGTTGCTGTTAGTAAATACTGCCTGCTTGATACTGTTTTCATCTTATGAATGTCGTCATTGGTGCAGCTTTCAGATAATACACGAGAATGAGTCATTCTGTGAAAGCTGCAGAACCTATTCACTGTATTTTGCTCAGCTTACCAAAGAGACTATCGATTTAATAATATATACGTGTATTTGAAGAACTTTATTCGTCAAATAGTGAAACCTTTTTTTAGTTGTGTGTGTTTCGACTTGAGTCTGTGATATATCAGGCAAAGAATCCTGATTATGGTTGCTCTAAAATCTGTGTAGTGCGAAACCGTGTTATATGGTATTAAAATCAGTACAAAAAAAAAAGGGGGGTGGGTACTTTTGAAAAGTTTAAAAATACATCCGTTTATTTTTATAATAATCGGAAATTTAATTTTTTATTAAAATATTAATAACTGAACAAACGTTATTACTCTGTTATTATTTATTTTATAATTTATTACTATGATATTAACTATTTATTAATATTTTTGGTCCGGATTGTTACCTCAGATTTAAACTTTTTTTGCAATGTATGATACTTTCCCCCCATTTTTTAAGACGATCCGAAATGTGTATATTTGATCGGTGCTTTTTGACTTTTATTAGGCACAATTTACAGCTGGAATTTAATTCACAAGAAAGAAATTATTCCAATACGGTTCTTGAGCAAAATTTATAAACCATCAGATAAAAACTAAAATCACTTTAACAAAATCTTAAAAATCACGAACTTTCCGCTTCGAAGTCACAATTCATAATGGTATCCAATAAGCACAAGTTCAATGGCACAGAACCTATTACAGAGATTTCCCATTATTATTATTATTATTTTGCATAACGCTAGCGAGTCAACAGCGAGGTTTCACAAAAAATAATGGAAATACTAAACAGTTACTAAACATCCAACATCATTAAAGCAGTTTTTTTTTTTTTTTTTGGAAAAAAGTTCAAAAATACCATGTTATTCGAAATTTTTGCCTCAATTCTCCAACCGTGTTGTAGAAGTACCATGTTTGGTGATTGCATGTAGTTGCGATTTTTATGATAAAAAAGAAACATATTCTGATATAGAAAGTTTTGGCTACATTTAATACTAGTTATTCTGATAAATTTAGTTGCGTTTACCCACATCATTTTCTCCTTACATATACATATGTGTGTGTATTTATGGTATAGTACTTAATTCTAATTCAGCTTTGCAACGCATTTAATCCCAACTACAGGTATATCCCACTTAAAATGGGACCAACATAAGGGTCCCGGAGCACTCTAGCCTCGGGAAAAGTGTAAGTACTGTCCTGACGACAGGTTAAGTTCTCGACCACTGTCGTATAGCGAATCATTTTTTCTTATAAATGTCGTCGAGCTGATATTTCGGAGCTGTTGATTTTGTTACTGTCTGAAAGAAGAGATAGCTGGTAGACAGGTAAGTCACTTAAATATGAATAATCTCGATACCGACAATTTAATCCAAAATTCTAGACAAAAAACTCGCCTTTGAGCTACTCAAAAAGCTGTTGAAAAGGTTTGAAGAGGAATGGTCAGGGTTTTTGAACCTATATTCCATGACAAATAATGAAGAGGAAGACATAAGACCAGAGGAGGAAAAGATTGATTTGGTGGTTTTCCCCCATCCACAGAGTTCAAGGAAGTACATGCATGCAAGAAGTGCAGAAACAAAGAAGGATGGAGGACAACATCCCTAATGACCCTTCTAGCTCTCCTAAAGAGAAGGTGCCTCCGATTATCCTGCGGGAAAAGAGTAAGTGGACGACTGGTATCAATTATGAGAGAGAGAAAAATAACATACTCATGGGCGAAGAACGTTGATGAGGGCATTAAATTTCAGCACGCAGCAGATCTCTGCTACCACGGACAACCTCTGGTTAAGGTCAGCAGAATGTTACGAGCTGAGAAGAGCCCAATGCCACTAGTTCTTGTGGAGATTCAAAACTCCTTCAAAATATATATATGATCTAATATCGATCTGCGGTCTCATGATCATACCTGAACCTTTGAGGAAATGACCTTCATCAGATCAGTGCCAGAGATGTCAAAAATATGGGCATGCTCAAAAGCTTTACAGAGCTGACTATAAATGCTTAAAATGTGGTGAAAACTATTCCACTAACACCTGCACCAAGCCTAAAAAAACCAACCCGGCCAAATGTGCCAACTGCAGCAGCCCTCAGCCAGTCAATTATAGTGGGTGCATCTACTACCCAAAGAACGGGATGCCAGTAAGAAATAGTCAGTACATCTCTCAACCTCGCATGCACGTAACGGAAGCAGTTTTCTCAACATCATGATGCTCAACAAAAGAACACAGAAACTCCACAAGCTCAGGTAGAGGTAAAGAGAGTGGATAACCACTTCCAGGGCAGGACCTATGCTGAAGTGGCTCGCCCAATGAAGGTAACTCCCAGGACTAAGCACATTCTAACCTGACTGCAAACACTACAGCTTCAAGATTTTAGTAAATCAAATCCATCACTAAACTCTACAAAAAAGATTCCTTCAAGAAACACATTCTATTCTAAGAGCAAAAACTAATGAACAGAAATAATCTCCCAAACACACTCCAAATTTTCGCTTGGAATGCCAACAGCCTAATTAACAAGATTTTAGAGCTCCAAGAATTCTCACAAACATATAACCCAGATATAATAAATGAAACCCATTTAAGACCTGCAGATAATCCGAAATTAAGAGGATATCTGCTCCACAGAAATGACAGACTAGATTTCACAGGTGGTGGTACTGCTATTTTTATCAAAAACTACAAGTACAATTCAATAGCCAACCCCCAACCGCTAACTTAGAGATTACAGACGTCGAAGTATACACCAACTCAGCTGGTAAGCTTAAAATATATGCTGCCTATAACTCACCTACAAGAATTTCACTATTTGCTGATTTAGACGCCATCCTTGGCATAAGGGAGCTCATCATCATCGCTGGAGATTTGAATTCCAAACATCCGGCTTGGAATGGCAAAATTGCCAACAAAAATGGCCACATCCTTTTCAACCGAACCAACTCATCACAGTCCTACTGATGCACCTGACATTCTAGATATTACAATTCTACAGAATATTAAATATCAGCACAGCCTCCAAACATTAAATGAATTATCGTCAGATTATAATCCCATATTGCTTCATTTAGGAAATAAAGGACAACTATCTCCCTCCCACTTTTCCATAGCTTGGGAAAAATTATCTAAAGTACTCTCAGAATATATTGCATAAGATCAAAGGAAGAAATTTACATAGCAATTGAATATCTCACCAATCAAATTAATAAAGTCCTAGCAGCAGTCACCAAAACTACAACTGTCTTTAAGACCATCGTCTCCCAGAAGATATCATGAATAAAATTAGAGAAAAATAAAGCAAGGAAAAGATTATAATACACGCACACCCCAAACCAAAAAAACTCCTCAATAAACTGAATAGTTAAGTTAGAGAAGCTCTCAAAAGTCAGAAATCAGCAATGGGAAAATAAGTTATCTATTACTCCCTACAGATCACTCCATCTGGAAGCTCAAAAAAATCTCAGAAACAAGTGTAAATCTTCCCCCCTATCCAATTAGATCAGGGTCCTGTACATACGGATGCTGAAAATAAAAGCAGAAGATTTGGAAAAGCAGTGCGGTCCTGCATATGAAAACTTACACATCAACCATATGTACAGAGTTCATCGCCATGTTAGATGTACACTAAAACAATCTGACAATAATCCTAGCCTGATCACGCTTACTTCACCAACGGAAATAACTGACATAAAGTACTTCAAGAATAATAAAGCTCCAGGTCCTGATGGCATCACAAACTAAATTATCAAATTATAATCCCGCGTGTTATTGTACATCTAGTCAACATTATAAATCCAATATTTCCCTCCTTGGAAAATTGCTGACACAAATTCCAATTCACAAGTCGGACAAAGATCCACATTAATCTCAAAATTATCGTCCCATCAGCCTGCTATGAAATCTAGGAAAAATTGCAGAAAAAGTATCCACTCCAGACTTCAAGAATCAGGTGACAAATTATTAAATATTATATAGTATGAACAATTTGGCTTTCGTCGAAACCATAGTACTATCCAACAAATTCATCGTTTAGTAAAGTATATTACTACGGAATGCAATTGGAAACAACACCGGTGCCATATTCCTTGACATTGCAAAGACTTTGGGCACTATGGTTTGCTCTGTAAACTTATTATTTCTAACACATCTCCAAAAATGATACATTTAATTAAATCATATCTCATGAACAGAAAGATACAGGTCAAAATAAACGACGTCTCAACCACAAGGATCCTTACTGGCCCTGATATTGTTACTGTACGCTCCACAGATACGACACCCTTCGACACTTCTGTGCATGTCAAAAGAAGGAGAATCCATTCCGATAATAGGGTAATCAATGCGTTTCGTGGGATGAGTGTTCATTATTGTACGTCGGAAAATTAGCTTTTCTTTTATGAAAATTCTAGTTCTTAAAGTGGTAACTATTTTGCTTGTACAACAGTTGGAAAATTTAAATAATAAAGCACGTGATTTCGCGTGTTGGTGACCAATTCGTGCATCCTTTATTTCTTTCTCCCCTTCAGCATGAATTGACTATTCTTGGCAGATTGCCAGACTACGTTCTCTGAAATGTGGGCGTACAATAGCAATCTACATGGCAGATATCCCACAGAACCCCATGTCGTCTATTTGTTCTTTATGCAGATGACACGGCCGTATCAGCTAGATCACTTCATCCTCACCTTGTAACCAAAAAATTATAAGATAACATTTTAAAGCTAGAGAAATGTTTTTTGAACGGAGGCTGGAAGTGAACCCTCAGAAAAGTGCAGCCATACTTTTCATTAGAGGATTAACATCTCGCAAAGGGAACATCGTTCTATTTCATACTAAAATTCCACATAGAAGCCAAATATCTCGGAATATTACTAGACAAAAGATTGTTGCTTCAACAACTATATTAGGGACATCCGTATAAAAGCATCTAAAACTATCGCTCAACTATACCCCTTGATTAACAGATACAGCAGATTAAACACAAGGAATAAACTACTACTCTATCAGATGGTGATTCGTCCTATAATTACCTATGCCTCTCCAGCTTGGAGCCATACCTCCAATTGTGAACATACTTAAATTGCAACGAGTGTAAAACAAATGTTCGCGTAAAGGTGTGCTTAAGAGTAAAAGCTGTATAACTGAGAGGAGACCTCCACATAGCCTTTAAAGGAATGCAAAGAACCGGCCAGGGCTTCTGACCTAATGTCCAATCCTCACCTTCTTGTGATGCACCCTGTTGGGTATCTACCTGGATACTGAACGAACGAGGATGGGCTGGCAATTTGGGATTTAGCCGAACAAATTATATTCTTATTGGCTTAAACCAATATAGAAAAATAATGGTACAACATGACAAAATTTCATGCCGGCTGGGGCGTCGCCTGGTTTAAACAAGGCCCCCATTGTTTTCGCCAGAGATCCAGGGCGAAAAGTTAGCTAGTAGAACAAATCTGAAAGCACACCCCAACTCAACATCACCAGAGTTAAAGATCAGTACTATCAACATAAGAAGCCTGAATGACAAAGAAATGGAGCTAGCTGAAGAATTAGATAAGTACTAGATCGACATAATAGAGGTTACTGAAACAAAAAAGACAAAAACTGGTGAGATCTTTCTGAGCAATAAATACAAAATGTTATATTCAGGCTATGACAATCAAGGAAAAGAAGGAGTAGCCATAATATTCAACACAAAATACGAGGCTAATCTTCTTGAATGGCAGGCAGTCTCAAGTAGAGTGATGTGGGCAAATATCAGAATGGGAATTGGACAATGAGAATTATTTGTGCCTGTGGTCCCACAGAAGGTTCCACTAAGGTAGAAATGGAGGAATTTTTTGATGCTTTAGAAAAAGCAAGTGACACAATGAAAAAGGAAAAGTTGGTCCTTGTTGGGGATCTAAATAGCAGAGTAGGAAATGATTGTCAGACATACAAAAATATTTTGGGAAAATTTGGAGAAAAGAGCAAAGCTAATAATAATGGCAAATACCTGTTTGGATTTCTGCTCAGGACATGGACTGGTTATTACTAACACCATTTTCCAACATAAAAATGTGAAGAAATTCACATGGAGAGAAGAGGCAAGGAATAAGAAAAGTCTCATTGACTATGTTATTATTGATAGTGATGTTTTCTCCCTGGTGCAGGACACCAGATTTTACAGAGGATTTGAAATTGGAAGCGATCAATATTTAGTCTTGAGCAGGATAAAATTGAATTTCATATTGAAAAGAATAACATGTAAGAAAGTTTTAAAGCGAATAAAAGTTGAGCAGCTCTCAGATGTGAACTGTAAACTAAAATACACAAGATTATTGGAAAAAAAATGAAAGAGTTTGAGAACAGGAACCAAACCTTGGAGATTCAGTGGCAAGCCTTGAAGAAAACCCTAATTGATTCAGGCATAGAGGCATTTGGTGAGGTTGTCTGCAAGGATAGAAAACACAGAACTGCATGGTGGACACAGGAAGTTAAAGAGGCAGTGAAGGAAAAGAAGAAAGCATATCAAAAGTTCCTGGCAAATAAGTCAGCTTTTATTCTTACAGAATACAGAGACAAATGTAAGAAAGTGAAACACTGTAAAACTAGCTAAACAAAAGTCATGGGAGGACTTTGGCAAGAACATAGAAAATAAATATCAAGAAGGTAGTAAGATATTCTGGAGGTTGTTGAAGAAGCTTAGAAATATAGGAAAGAGTACTGTAAAAGGAGTTAGAGACGATAAAGGTGACATGAAAACAGGAAGAAAAGATATCCTTGAAGTATGGAGTAATTACTTCGAAAAACTGCTAAATGAAACAAGCAGTGATGACAGCACAGTGGTAAAAAACACTGACCAGGCATGCAGTCAGGAATACATATCCATACTTGAAGTAGAAAAAGCCATCCAAGGCTGGAATGTGGAACTGTAGCAGGAGTAGATGATATTCGACCAGAAATGCTGAAGTATAATGGTATAAAAGTCTTACAGTTGCTGCACTACATAGTTCAGAAAGCTTGGACAGAGGGACGAATTCCCGATGATTGCAGTAGAGCTCTGATAGTACCCATATATAAAAAGAGAAATATAAATGAATGTCAGAATTCCAGGGGTATTTCCCTACTGAGTGTTCCTGGCAAGATCTATGCAAGTATAATTGAAAAACGGTTGAGAAGAATTGTGGAAGAAAAGCTTGGTGAAAAACAAGCTGGATTCAGGCCAAGTAGAGGCTGTCAGGATCAGATCTTCACTTTACGACAAATAGTTGAGAAAGCATGGGAATATAACAAAGATCTGTATTTAAGTTCTGTCGATCTGGAAAAGGCATATGACAAGGTGCCAAGAGAGAAGCTATTCAAAACGCTACAGTTATATGGTGTCAATGGGGCATTATATCAAGCAATACTTAGTCTTTATTTGAGTTGTAAGTCAGTAATTAGAATTGAAGGAAGTACAGGAATGTGGTTTAATGTTAAATCTGGTGTGAGACAAGGATGTACATTACCCCCTCTGTTATTCATTATTTATATGGATCACATTATGAAGGAAAGTGGTATTAAACATGATATCAAAATTGGAGATGTTAATGTCCGCTCTTTGCTTTATGCGGATGATGTGATACTTCTAAATAAAATCCGCTACAAGTTTGCAAGATTCCCTGACTAAATTGAATAACTGTTGTAATAGATATGGTATGAAGGTCAGCATTAAAAAGCCAAAGACAATGAATATAGGTAGAATTGTTGAAAATATTGTCAACTGTGTTGTGAACGGGGAAACTGTGGAACAAGTAAAACATTTCGGCTACTTAAGGTCGATTTTTAGTGAAGATGGTAAATTAAATATGAAAATAGATAACAGAATCAACAAAGTTGGTATGGTTGGAAGTCAATTGAATAAATTCATATGGAATAAGAGAGAAATTAGTCAGAACACTAAATTAGCTGTATACAAGATAGTGTTCAAACTAGTTTTAACTTATGGATCTGAGAGCTGGGTCAGAAGTAAAACACTTGACCGAAGACTAGAGATCACAGATATGAGAGTTCTGAGAAAGATTAGAGGCGTGAACAGATGGCATCAATGGCAATATCATATTAAAAACGAGGATATTAGGAAAGAACTTGACATTGTCAGCATCCAGGAATGCGTTAGCAGAGCTAATCTCAGGTGGTATGGTCACTTAAAGAGAATGGGCGAGGAAAGATTAGCAAAACAAGTGTTCTCTGCCAGGTTGGCAGCAAAACGACCCAGAGGAAGATCAAGATATAGGTGGATTGACACGGTGCAATGTGCCTTAGACGATAGAAATATAAGTTATGATAATGTTGGAGTGTTGACAAGTAACAGACTGATTTGAAGGAAAATTGTGGATAGGAAGTTAGTAATGATGTAAATTTTTCATTTAGTACTATCATATCCTGTACACCCCTTGAGGGTATATGTCAGGAATTTGATGATGACGATGATGGTTCGTTAGAAACGATCAGATTCACTTGGACACGAATATCCCATATCTCCTCGTTCCTTCGCGCTCTCTAGCATTAAAGTTCTTTTCGAGAACGACTACGCATCCTGGTTAGCTACAACAAACTGCAGACTACAGCGAAAACGATGTCTACACGCACAGAAGACCTAAAGCCATTCTAATACCCGATGATGTCGTTTAAACTCCTCTGCCCTCACAGGGCGAGCTAAAAGCTTGGAAATTTTTCCTATCAATGTTTTCTATGTATCAGACAACGAGGAATATAAAAAAGCCTTAAGCTTCACCCTTTGAAACAGTAGCGTTCTGGTTCTGGTTTTTGAAGTGTTATAAGCGGATCGTTGTAAGTTAGGGTATCGCTGCTATGCATTTGCAGGAACTTTAGCTCTGTGAGCAAATTTTTTGGAATAAAAGTAGGTCATCGCATACAAACCTAGTATCCCAGTACATTCACCCCGTTAAAGGAAATTATCATAGCCTACGGTATTTTGCATGTTAAAGGATGAACTCCGTTGCTGTTCATTAAGATTTACATTGTGACATAATTCCAACTAATACATTTTTGTTTGAACATTATCAGTCTTATACATGAGAGGTCACTGGGCTCATGCAAAGGTGTCTGAATGCCCGGTCAAAGCCCAGATTCCTTTCAGCAGTTTTGATAACTTCTTGATATTATTATTATTATTATTATTATTATTTAAGAACTGCGGTGTTGATCCAGACACATTTAAAAGGCAATTTCTTAAACTTTGTTTTGCGTAGAATTAGGAATTAGACGTTTTCTTGATTAAATATTTCGCAGGTTCATTATCATAATTCCCTTACTATTTTTTATTTTTTATGAAACAAAAAAGTATGAAAATTTTCATAAATATTTTCATAAGAGTTCTACAGTTTCAAAAAAATTAAGAAATATCGTTTTAAGACATTACGTCAAAAGTAATATTTTCTGTTTCGAGAAATATCAAGTCATGTTCAGCTCGTAATCAATGTATATCGATAACGATTCTATATTATTTTCGACCGTCTAATGAATGCAAGAAATTAACATAAACTGGGTTGTATATTGGCCGAAGAATTTTAATAATTGATACTAAGTAAAAAAACGCCAACAAGTTTCGCTAACTTAGCTGTCTGGCTTCGTCAGGGTGTATAAAAGAGATACAAAACAACTTAAACTGTTCGTAATGGAATAAACCGATTGTATTTTTGTAAAAAATACAATTGCGTGCCACAGGGAGCAACTGCCGTACAATGAGCAGAGTTCTTGTCGCACTCTCACTACCACGACCACTCTACTACAAGACTGCCAGCTTAAAAGAAACTTTTATTTGTAAAAAAATCTTTGTGAGTTTTCCTCTCTTTTTTTTTTTTTTTTTTTTTGTAACTAAACATCACGTTTTCAAACTTTTTTGTAACATATTTTTCTGTCAATATATTCCATGTTTATAAAGAAATTACGTGTGCTGGAACAAGAAAAAATAAATAATTGACTAATTAAATTAAAAATATGTAATTTACAAGCAGTGCCGGCTTAACACGGTAAGCAGGCTACCGTGTTGGGTCGCCATTGGGGCTACCTTCTTCAATGGGCGCTGAAGTGAGTAGAAAAAATAAAATAAAAGCGCATCTTAATATTAACGTTTATTAAAGGCAAATATGCACTAAATATATTATAATAAATACTGCGACTTTTAATAACATTTAGCAAAAACTGCAAGTTGTTTTTCGTTATGTGTAGTATAGAGCTGGTAGAAGCACTAGACGAGCCGAGCGCTCTCCCCGGGGGGGGGGACTTACCCTACCGACTTCCTTTTTTTCATGCAGCGCTCCTTCGCCAGTTACGACGTGAAGCGCATACGTGTATAGTTCGCCCACAGATTAGAGACCCTTCGACACTTCTGCGCATGTCCCAAAAAAGGAGAATCCCTTCCGATAATAGGGTAATCAATCTGTCTTCTGGAATGAGTTTGTTTATTATTACAAGTCGGAAAATTTAGCTTTTCTTTTACGAACATTGTAGTTTTTAAAGTGTAACTATTTTGATTGTATAACAATTGGAAAAATGTACGTAGAGTATTAACAAAATTGAAAAAGGTATAGCATAAAACAAAATTTTAACCAAGTTTATTTTTAAGAAAGTTTTCTATAAAATAAAAATAATTATACAGAAAAACAGAAATTTTTTCAAATGAACTTAGATATTCTAAACTTACAGTTGAGAGAACTGAGACACTTTAATGTCCTAAACCGATTAATTATTTATGACTTGTTATGACTCTTTTAACAAACCCATGCAAAAAAATATTGGAAACAAATACCATTATCAAATCCTTTTAATCTTCATAGTAATCTGAATCGATGTCCGAATCGCCATCACTTTCACTTAAACTGATCACCGAAGGTTCGCATAACTCTTCGATAATTCCGTCTCTATCCCAATACATATTTTCCAATGAGGTGACATGAGAGTAATATTTTCCCCAGTTTTGAACTGTAATACTTTCAATCGCCTGTTCTGAAAGCTTAAAAAAGTTTCGACATGTCAATATCCCCAGTTACGTTGCGATGGCGAATGAAGCTTTTCACTTCTGCCCAAACATACTCAATAGCATTAATATAGCAATAGCATTAAAACAAAATCCGATTTCATGAAGTATTTTCCTTAAAGTTTCTCTTTTCCAAGGAAAATTAATTTTTTTCTTTAAGCACAGGAATCAATTTCGGAACAGTTGGCACTCTTTTCTCGACCACGTAAAATTCGTGAATAGTTCTTATAACGTCTACATCAAAATCATTCAACGCTACGGTTTCGATGGTTTATTTTCTTTCTCTGGCGCTTTTTTTTTAGAAGATTTAAATTTTGGCTTACCTTCACCTTTTGATTCCCTATGAATTCTTTTAACAGTCGACCCCGATACGCCCGCAATTGCACTTGCACGTTTTATGACTTGAGAAAGGGAAACAAGGAGACGATTATTTTTCGCAGAATGTCAGCACATTATTCAATATTCTTTTGCAGGAGCTACTGAAACGTTTAACAACAGAACTTGTTGACTGTACTGGATCCATCATACAAATTAATAATTTAAAAAAAAATGCAAAAAAGCGACAACAAAATCAAGCTACTACTAGTACAGCTACAGACAAGAAAACACGTGATTTCGCATGTTGGCGACCAATTCATACATCTACATCCTTCATTTATTTCTCCCCTTCAGCATGAATCTATTCTTGGAAAAACGCCAAGTAGAGATCTACAAACGGTGGGCGTACTATACCCGGTTTAACTTCTATTACGAAGTGACATTTGGGCATTTTTTGTGGAACGGACCTCACGCGTTGTTTGTAAATTATCGTATTTAATCGTAGTTAATTCACACTGAGGTAAGTAGATTCAAAATTTTACCTAAGGCTTTATAAATCAAAGAAAAATGTAAGCATTTCTTTAAGTATTTATTTTTTGTTTCATAATTTTTTTTAATTTCAGAATAAAAGCATACAATTTTACATAAAAATATGTTTTGATTTTTTAACTTTCAATTATAACTACATTTTTAAAAAAAAAGTAAGGGGCACTCAACTTAAAATTGTATTGGGGTGCCAGGACCCCTAGGGTCAAGGTCCTGATGCTACAGTCCTGGCACTATTTACAAGCCGACGTTTTGCCAGCTGACTCAGCCACATGCATGGGGACGACAGTGACACTCTTCCTAGTGTAATTACTGCTGATGGGAAGATACGGTGGTGAGCCAAAATTTGTATAGGATCACACCATCAGTTCTATTGCATCTAACTAGGTTTTGTAGAATTTGAGCCACTTCCAAGAACAGTCTCGCTCTATTTTACCTTGGGATTTGTATAGTAGCTGGATTTCTTCCCAACCTGATGAAACTGTCATTGTCCTTGCCATGTTGTGCTGGTCCACGTTTAGATTACCTGTACCGAATGTATTTTTGTTTTCTTCCACCAAGGTGGTACGGCCTGTGTATCGGAAATACCGAGTCCCACGACAGGATATGCTCCACACACTTAGTTTTTATATAAGATGATGTCTTACCTTGTTGAGTTCGTATGTATCGGATAAGTATCAGAAAGCATAATTTACGGCATCCACGATGGGGCCAAAGAGGCTCCATGTTAGGTAGCCCATATAGTCTTGGTGTGTGCAGTGAAAAAAAAAAAAAAAAAATCTTAATTTGGACATAGTTTCAATTGGCCAACTTGCAATGTTACTTAACATACTTCATGTACGGATTCATGACTGCTGACATATGCAGTATGTTGACATAGTACATGCAGCATATGCAGTATGTCAGACAGGGAAGACCATCTTGGTATTTAAAAAAAAAAAGAAAAAAAAGTACATTCTGTGCAGGAAATATAACGGATTAACACAACATGACTTCGAAAAATGCCCTTCAAGTGGAAGAAAGCCAAGCTGCTATTATGCAAATTCCAATTTAAATCACAGAGCTCGTGCTTGGGTGTAGCTCTTGCCAGCTACAGAACCTACTTAGCTGAAACATAACTGATGGTGATCCTACACAAGTTTTGGCATTATCTTCCAGAACATCAAAACAGAGCACCAAGAAAAGCGCTTCCATGCACATGACTGTACTCGTGATGTTCGCCGAGTTTGCATCTTTCAAATGTTTTTGTTAATGCTAGCTTGAGCTGGTGAAACGTTGGCGTTAAATATTTCATTTAGTTAATAAATTATTAAGTTTCATTTCAATTCCACATATTTTTTCCCATAAAATTTCGACATTAATAACAGCGAATGAAATTTGAATATGGAAATATAGCTCTGAATAGATATCAGAACTCTTAAGTCCAAAGTGGTGGTGACTGCTTACAGAATTTCTTACGAGGGAATAACAACAACCAGTAATTACTGAATTATTAACCAAGAAAGGAGAGGAAGAGGAGGTTCTGACTCGCCTTCCGCTCAAACTTGAAATTTTTCTTTCTTATTAATAATAAAAATTTAATTCGCTTTTTACATAGTGAAAACTTTCCAATAAAGTCACAATGTATTCATCAATCTTCCACTTTCCTCAATCTATGAAAACACGGAGATATCTGTGAACGTTCACGATTGAACTATAAAACTAGCGACTCTGTTTTCATTTCCCTCTATTGCATTTCAACTGCAGTACTTCTGTTCTCTGGAAGAGTCTTCCTCATGTAGTGTTCGCGTAGGACTACAACCTCCAGTTGTTCGACAAGAATCAGGGCTCCTCTCTTCGTAACCTCTAGCCCACACATGGCACTAATGTGCTATAGCATCTATAACTTCTTTTGCTATAGGAGTGGTATTAAATAATAATAATAATAAATGTAACCGAGTGCGCTTATGGAGGAGGCAATTTCCAAAACGAGTACTGTCATACGAATGAATTGCCTCCTCCATAGCGCACTCGGTTACATTTATTATTATTATTATTATAATAAATGTAATAAATTACAATAAGTAAACAGATAGGTAGAAACAGAGATATGAAAACAAGTTTAGACGCGATAGCGATATTAACATAGGTTACTTCAAACAAAAAAAACAAGATTACGTTTACGTTGCAAGATTCCTAGGATATTCCTAACATCAATTCTGGTGATCTGCCTAATGTCTACAATTTTTACTTCCTCTGCTTTTTTTTTTTTTTTAATTCCAAAAACATATTTCGTCGTCACACGCTAAGGTCCCCCCCCCCCCACACACACACCGTTCCATCTAAATTATTCAAATAGAATCACTACTTCAACAGCAAACAACAATAAAATATAATAAAAAAGTTTTGTCTCGCTCGAACAGTATGACAGTTTTATTATAACTGATGAAATGAATACTTTTTTTTTTTTCCCATGGGACAGGACCGATGCCTGGAGATTTGAAGCAGCAATGGGCAAAATTTTTATTGGAAAAAAAAAAGAAAAGAGTATCGATTTAGAAATGTTTATTTAAAAGGGAGGAGAATTATCCGCCTATGCTCTGGTCGTGTATGGAACCCAAAATCAGCAAACAGAAGGATAAAATATCTATATTCCTCACTATGTCCTGGACAGGATTCGGAACCAAAAAAGCATTGTCAATACCAATGGAGCTATAAGATATTATTTCAAGCTGAATGCCAATATATATTTTTTGACAAACCTTTTTTCGTAATAAAAATGGTTTGAATTATTAGAATTCATTCAAATTATTATATTTTATATGTTTCACATTGGGTATAAACAGAACAACAGTAGGTTACTGAAAAATGAGACACTTCAAGTAGCATATTGGGGTCACTTTCAGGTATAACATTGTTGAGGAAGACAAATTAATTTTTGATGTTATTCACTAATTCAATAGAAAAAGTTTTGTCTCGAAAACATAAATATATTATACTTGGAAACATATTTTGATGAAATGAACAGAATTCAGGATTATGCACAAATAATATTTATTGTAGTTCCACACTTAAGTACACTCTAAAACTGCGGTAGAAATTACAGACCAATCACCATCTTGGGAGTGCTAGTAAAAGTATTAGAAAAGTTGGTTAAAGACAAAATTCAAGAATGGGTAGATAAGAATATGATACTCTATGCGGGCTAACATGGTTTTGTTAAAGGTCGGTCTTGCCTTAGTAATTTATTAACATTTTATAATAGAATTACAGCTGAGTTGAACAAGGGGAATGGCTACACAGTGATACTGCTGGATTTTGCTAAGGCTTTTGACCGGATACCCCCATGGAATACTGCTACACAAATTAGAACAAATGGATATTAAACTGGTGATGTGGATAAGAGACTGGTTCATGGACAGATGTACATGTATGGAGGAGCAGAATCCAGGATTAAGCAGGTGACTAGTGGTGTTGCCGCAAGGCTCTGTGCTTGGATCGTTATTGTTTAATTTGTACATAAATGATACAGGAAATGACTTGAAGAGAGATATTCAGTGGTTGATGGTGGATGATGCAAAGTTGGGTAGCGCAATAAAAAATCAAGCTGATGTTGACAGTTTGCAGGATGATTTAAATAAGCTGGCAAAATGGACAAAAGATAGTGGATATCATGTGGAAAAGTGTATAAAGTTATGCATTTTGGTATTAAAAGATTACAAGCTGTGTACCACAATAATGGAACTGTACTCCAAGAGATTGATAAGGCTAGGGACCTGGGAGTGTTCGTGGATAGAGAGTTGATGTTCAGAGGGCATATTGATAAGGTGTCCAAGATAGCTCATAGGATTACTTAGTTATTGAAGAACACACTAACATGCAGAGATAAAGTTATTATCCCTCTTTATAAAGCGTAATACGTCCACACCTAGATTACTGTATCTAGATTTTTCGCTTGAAGAGTGCTAAATGAATGGAATACGTTGCCTCACTCAGTTGTGAGTGCTTCGTTTGTCAATTTGTTTAAGAAGAGGTAAGATAGATATTGTGTGGATGGTTTGGGTTTCCGGCGATGAGTCTTTTGCAGTGGTGCACTCAGGATTTAATCTTGGAGGGGGCCAGACGCTCAGGATTTAACCTGGGGGGGGGCGAGTTGAGTGGACGATTTGCGAATACACACTACGCATCGCATACGACCTATGACTGAGCATCTGCAGTGATCGCTAATTCATAAGTAGTATAGAAATAGAAGACACGACACAACATAAATAAATAAAAAAATGAATTTAATTAGGAAAAGATTTTTGGAAATTTTTCTAGTGTTTTTTCTTTTTCTTTGGGGATGTCCGGGCCCCTTGGCTCCCCCCCCCCCCTGGGTGCGCCACTGGTCTTTTGACTCCATGGAGATGCGTATAATAATAATAATAAAGTATACCAAACAGTTATATTTGAAATATATATACTAAACTATATTTAATCCTAAAAGAATTATTTTCATTTTTTTTATGTGAAATTCACCCACTAAAGGTTGGGCTAGACATTCTAGAAAACTCTATTCTAGAGTTCCTATCAGGATTTTTCAAGTAAATGTAAATAAACCGGTCCTCATACGCAAAGGTTTTTCATCTGGCAAACCGGCTAGAAGATGCAGCTGACAGCTATAATTACACTACGCAGATAGGGTTAACCATCCTATTAGATAATTAATTAGGTTTCAATAAAAACATAATTAATGATCTAATATTTACATGGCCAGGACAGGCCATTGAGTCTAACGAGGGAAGAAAAATGGCAGAAATATTCAAACAAAAAGAGACACATTAGTACTTTGATTTGCAAAATACATGGAAGCCTCTACACTTCCTGTTAATCTTTTGTTTGTCACTTCGTGGAATGCGAAAGTGAAACATGAATATAACAATGGATAATAAAGTTATTGCAACCACATCTACGTAGTCATTCTCATTCTTTGTTACTCTCCTGGGACCTTGACGTCAGCACTGCAGCGGTAGTTACAGAGTATAAACAGAGTATAACGCATTATGTAAGGCCTTTTTACTCGGTTCTCTTATGTAATCCTGCTCACGAAATCTTGTAAACTTCGAGTACTTTTGTACGATAAGATAACCCGGAAACTGAAAAACCAAACATGATACTTTTCAAGCAACTTGAGGCTTCCAAAAGCAGAGTGGCAGTTTCACATCGGATAATGAAAACAGTCTTCCACCTAAACACAATCCAGAAATATCTATGCTACAGTAGGATTCGATTCCACAACTTGTTCGGTGGCGTGTACCTAATAAAGAAGCAACATATCATTTTGCTACTCTCAAGGGAGGAATGACCACCTCTCCCTTCCCCCCCCCCCATCGACACATCCCATACCGTTGCGATTTAGAATAAGGATTTTGATAAAATTTACTAGCTTGGTTTGGGTGAGATAGATAGCGTTTCTAATTTTCAACCTACAGGCCGTGCATGAGAATCTCACTCATAGGTGATAGAAGAACTTTGTCGTTCCGTGTGAAATCCCCCCCCCCTCCACATACACACTCCGATTTCCAAAAGTTTGATCTAAAAGAGTTCCGCCTATTTCCTTTAGATATAAAAAAAAAGTATTATTATTATTATTATAAATGAAAATTTCATAATTTCACAAAATAGTATGCACTTTTAATAGCTCTAATTTATAAAAGCTTTTTTTTTTTTTTTTTAGTGCGCTGCAGCCATTTTCTGCCTTTGATCTGATCACTAAGATCAATTAAATTGTATGGCAGTTATCAACTGTTTGCGGTTTTAAACTGATAAAGTATGCAAAATGTTAGTCATTTTTACGGTCTTCCTGATTTAGTTATAATTAAATTTAAAAGACTGAATTCGGTTCTTTTCAAAGTTATACGATTACTAAATTTATTAATTTTTTCATTCAGATTTGTGCAGCTTTGGCATTCGCCAACGCAAACTGAGCACGTCTAAATATACAAAAATTAAGCCCTTATATTAACAATAGCATTTCCAAATATTACGGTTTTTATAATACGAAGAAAAGATTAATGCATTTGTACAGACAGTTAACAGGCCTAAGCTAAATAGTATGTAATTCCCGCTAACAAAAGGATATAAATTCTTATCATACATTTACAATCCCGGTAGACTAAGGATTAGATAATGCAGAATCCCTTTTTTAGAGACCGAAAACGGAACCTTGTCAAGTCATTTGAGGCCTCCAATAAGCAAGACCCTATCTCACAATTTGTTTGCCTCAGATGCTGAGCAGCAGACAGAGGAACGATTTCCGGCAGTGTGCCTTGTTACTGTTATTAACCCCTCCAAAGAGTCCAAGGACTCACGCTGGAGAGCACTCCATTCTATACACCCCATCGTGTGCACTACTCCATTTACACAGAAAACCACAATCTACACATAACCCCATCTACCCACATACCAACTGTATCTTGTGTCTATAGATTTCGCTCGCGTGTACAGATTTGTGTGTATTTTTATTTATTTATATGAAGAAAATTCGAACATGTATCATTTATAGCATTTGACTGTCGTGAAGGATGAAAGGAACAAAATTTATTAATCAAATGAACAGCAAATGCACACACGAAGTATCATGAATTTTTTTATATGTACTCTCAAGGCATATATAGGCTACTATGACAGTACTATATGATTAAGGTTACATTATTGCTAATCTCCTATCAACAATTTTTCTCCAGATTAGTCTGTCAGTTATCGAAACCCCAATATTGTCGTATCGAACATTTCGGTCTTCTAAGGCAATTCCTACTGAATCAATCTAATTGGATTATAATATGCTAACCTTTTCTCTCCCATTCTGTTTAAGCGACCTGAAATTAGCCCTGTTCACACACTCGCGAATGCTAATAATGTCTAGTTCCTTTCATCTTCAGTTTTAATATGATTCTGCCACTGATGCCATCTGTTCAGACTCCTCATTTTTCTCCGAACTCTCATATCTGTGGTCTAGATCAAGTATACATGAATTATTATAATCTACCCTATATATAAAATGTGTATCAAATGATAAGCTTTTTATGTCACGTTTGTATGTCGTTTTTTGGAACGTTTATAAACTCGGGGGCTACTGTTGTGTCTCAATTTACGATTATTAGACTTTCAACTATCCTTACATGTGAATTTCTACTTGTCTTTATCCAAATCTTATCTATATACGAGATATCACCCAAATACAAATATTCAAGCTTCTTCTCCCCGTAGTGTCCCTAAATATTTATTTTATACTGCGCCTTTCAGGACATTTAGTTTAAGATATAAAATTCAAAAATAAGAAGCAATTACCAAAATATGTCTGAGTGTGAAACTAATATGCAGTCGTGACCTTTATCTCGTAACTTAACAAAATCCCCCCCCCCACCCGCGTGATTAGGAAAGGAGCTAAGAAAAGTTTATTGAGCTCTTAAACATGGTACAATTCATTCTTTATCAAATAAAACTCAATTCAATACTAAGAATATATAATACAAATTAACACTAGTAGACCACAAGTATTAGGTTAAGATCTTACATGAGAATTGTGATCATATCGCCATAACAGATTCTATACATACAAACAAGTATAATCCTAGAACTAGTGGATCCTTTGTCTACCCCTTACTGGTTTGATCACGCTATAATTCTGTATTTTCTAGGACATATATAATCAGTTACTCTAATTTTCTCACTAATACAATATGGATTAAAATTATCCTTTCGCTGAGCTAATGCCCATTTTTGACCCTTAAAACTCTCTTAATTAAAAATACAATGTACATGCATAAATCTCTAGGCACATGAATACGTATTAATTAATAGTAACAAGCTCATTTTCATCTAGTCTGACATGTACTAAAGTCCTAGTATAATTCTCATTAATCCCTTCAACTGCTCAGTAATTGAACAATGTTACAGTTACATATGACTTGAATTGACACGAGATTTTACAGTACCTTTTGACTTGGGTCTTCTACACTGGTCGCTACCTTTTTTCCGATATCTTACCTTCCTAGGACGAACTCTTCTATAACTTATCACTCCTAAGTTCTTTTGGCATTAAGGTGGGCTTTCACAATCTTTACCTTCATTCTTCAATCAAGGACATACATAAGATCAGCTATGGCTGTGAAATTCACCACCTGGGCACCGACTTCTTTATAGAGTTTTCTTTCTCTCGTTACAATCACTGGACGATGAAACACACTGACATTATCTTCTCTCTTTTTAACTAAACGGCGTCCCTGGTTTCTTACAATAGGAACACGGAATCGAAATCCAGCACACTTTGTGCCTTATTGTGTCGGACGGAGAAAATTCCCAACCCGTCACTCAGGAAAACCGCGTGAGACCTATACGAAGACTCATGAAGAAAACTCTGAGGAAAAAAAAGCCTCGTGGGGTGGGAGGTTCCTAACACTTTTATACGATGACCCCTACCGGCACCTTCTTCAATTTCTTTTCTCCCCCCCACCTCTCCTTACTGGAGTCGATTTCACTGACCAATTAGAGTGGCGTTTTTCCAAAACATCATGCGGTCCGTGTGCACGCGACTGACACGTGACGAAGTCTCAATTCGGGAATTATGACCTTGAGCTTTGGTTTTTGTTTAAGCTAACCTCTATGTCTCAATTAATCAAATTCAATTAATCCCCTTTCCAAAATTTTCTAAGAATTAACTCAATCTCTTATTTCAAGTGTAAAAACTAACCTCTCACATACCAAATCCTATGACTAATCTTCTTTGCTTCACTTAACCTTATTTTATCATATCACAACTGGAATGAAATTCCCTTCTTTTTTATTTAGTTCATCAAACAATTGCAGCTATATTTTTCACTTGGATGCAAGCAGATTTTTCTTTCTTTTAATTTTTTTTTATTCGTTACTTTCAAAGGCTCTTAACGATATCTGCTTATTAACAAGCTTGCTTACTTAGTTATCTATACAGGGTTTTTATTTCTTCTCTTGTTACATCATGATAACTGAAATTTTCACATTCTTAAGTTATCAGGGTGTAACACTACCCTGAGTGTTGAGTCTTCAAAATTCGAGTCATCAGAATTCAAGGAGAACCGGCCTACCAGTCCGGAACTCGGGGGGGGGCGCTGTAGGCGCAAGGGGGAAGAACCCCCACCCCTTTCGAGTCTTCAAAATTCGAATCATCAGAATTCAAGGAGAACCAGCCTACCAATCCGGAACTCAGGGGGGGGGTTGGACGCTAGGGGAGCGTAATCCCCTAGTATATTTATTTTAGTCGTATGGGGTTCCCTCGTTCCTCATCCATTCCTTAGGAGTGGTTAAGCCCTCCTAATGAAGGATTAAGTATGTATTTATGACTGTAAATCCGTGTGTGTATTCACGGGCCGATTTTCCTGTTCTGAGGGACGAAAAACCCGAGTTTCAGGGTGAAAAAAACCCTCTACCTCCGGTCTCCGTGTGAGACCGGCTAACTCACCTTTAGTCGAAAGAGACCAGATAGAAGTTCCTCACGTCATAGACGGGAATCGAACTCAGGTCTTTCCAACCAAAGCGCTTCGTCTATATCGACTGAGTTACGGAGGCCATATTATAATATAAATAAAGATATATACGTAAACTGTACAAAAAAAAAATATATATATATATATATATATATATATATCACTTATTTCAGTAATTCATGCTTAGATATTAGTGTAGAAAATATAACAAAATATACAACAGATATTTCAAAGTCACCGCAATACCAGCTTATCTAATACTTGGTTCACCACCCATAATACCAGTATACTTAAAATAAAAAGTACTTGGTGTAAATAAATATAAAAATATTTATTACTATAGGTGTAAATAAATATAAAAATCACATAAGTGGTGATAAATATGCTACAAATAAAAAAATCGTTTCCGTGTAGCGATCATTTCTCGATCGCTATTTTCAGGTTTTTATTATTTATCTGTACCGTTTTCTCAATGAGTTAATTTTCTTTATCAATGTCTTTCTAAAACTGCAATAAGCAATTTATCGCTGCGAATGGAAAATTGTGATAATATACTCGGGGCAAAATATATTCAGTTATTCAATTATTACCCAATGAATCAAGTGTCGTTCTAACTTGTCAAAAACAGATAAAAGTTACAATATTATGAAATGAAACAAACAACTATTAAATACTCAAATACAGAGGAACAAAAAAAAAAAAAAAAAAAAAATTGTTGGCAAATTTAATTTAATTTAACTCAAAGATTTGTTACTAACATATTTACCATTACTTCTGGCAAAATTGACTATTAAGTCGAAATGTAACACGACGCAAGAACAATCGTTTTCAAGCAAAACTTTCAAAGTCATATGACGGTAACGGGACTCTACATGGAAATTTCAGAGACGTTTCCAGGTTATTGTTATGACGTCAAGTTATTCTTAACGTCACATCATTATCAAAAACACACTTTGTCGCATAAGAAAAGCTGTGTACACACACACACATATATCTATCCATACGTTTTTCTACGTATACGAGTGCGTGCGTACACAAACGTTCTGTGTTATAACTTATTGAATGTGAATTGTATAAACTATAATGCTAAAATGTACTGTAATATTCCATTTCAAGGAATGCATGATGTTGACAATATGAAAAATAATCTTCTATCTTTTTTGTTCATTGGGGGGGGGGGACAAATACACTTGTTTACAGTAAGTTTTTAGTTAGCATATAATTACAATATTAAAATCAAAATTATTATTATTATTAAATCCAAGCACCTCCATGGAGTCCGTGGACTCATCGTGGGAGGTCCATGAGCTATTTTAACCACTTTTGCAATATGTCCTCTGTATTTCAACTCCCTGTCCACTAATACCGCCAAATCCCTGGCTTCATCATGTTCATGGAGTACAGTCCTGTATACCAGTACGGTACACAGGTGGTAATCTTTTACTCCAAAATGCATAGCTTCACACTGCCACATTAATTGGCATCCATTCTTCTTTGTCAATACTGCTAGTCTATTTAAATCGTCCTGTAAAATATCAACATCATCTTTATTGTCTATTGCTCTGCTAATTTTGCAACCTCTGAAAACAACTGAATATTCCCCATCAGATTATTTCCTATATCATTAATGACCAAATTAAACAATAGTGGTTTAAATGCAGAGCCCTGTGGCAACGCCACTAGTCACAAGACTGTGCACCTGAATAAACTGCCATCTGATATTTCTCCATCAACCACTCTATTATCCAAACACCACCTTCATGTTCATACCCATTTGATGTAACTTATGTATCAGGATTCCATGTGGTATCCTATTAAACTCCTTTGCGAAGTCACAATATGACAGTGTAGCCATTACCTTTATCCAACTCAATTCTCACTATATTATAAAAAGTGAGTAAGTTACTGAAGCATGACCTATCCTTCACAAAACCATGCTGTGCCCCCATACAATATCCCATTCCTATCCACCCAGTCTTGAATTTTTCTATAACCAACTTCTCCAATACTTTGACCACCACTCCTGAAATACTAATTGGTCTAGAATCAGCTGCTTCTGTCTTGGAACCACCTGTATGAAATGCAACTATTGCTTCTTTCCATTCCCTCGGGACTCTATCCGAGTCGAGAGTCTTTATTACATTAGTGACTCTTTGTCACTAATGTAACAAAGCCAGCCTCCAGCTTGCCAGATATGAAGCCTTAAATTCCAAAGATAAAAACAAGGCAGCCTTAGTGACACTGTTGTTATTGTTGTGTTATTATTATTATTTGAGTTACGTGACACCTCCAAGGAATCCAAGAACTCTTCGAGGGAAGACACTACAACTTTCCGTTCTCCATCATTTAATCCACCAACTACACAGAACCGCTATTACCATCATCACCTTCTTACTGCCCACCACTAGCATTTTTGTCTGTAAATTTCGTGAATGTTCAAGGCCGATTTACCTGTATGCGGGATTAAAAACCAAGTTTCAGGAGAAAATACCCTGCTACTTCGGATAACTGATCCTCAACTGAAGAATCCCATACACAGATTCCTCTCGTTGGAAAAGGCCTAAGTTCGATTCTCGAACTAATGCCTTTTCCAACGTACCGTCATTATTCCAGTTGCGTTACGGAGGCGCTAATTATTATGAGAGAAATTTTACCAGTTAAAACAACGTCAACAAGCAGCCGATTCTGAATTGCAGCCAACCTAGAGAGCGCCTTCGGAGAATTTTCTTTCAAAGAACAAGATTCGAATTCAAGAAGTTACTCGTATTCGAGACGTTTTTTCTCTCTTTTTCTATACTTTTTCTCCTTTCTTCAAGGCTGGCTCATTTTCTTAACGTACGAGATGTGTCTTTAGGAAATAACGTTTATAGTTTTAAGAACGATAAGCGTAGCAGAGATGTCTGCAGTGATAATCCTTGTATCCTCTATTTTGATCCTCTTGTTAGAAAATTCTCAGGAGTGCTTCAGTCAAAGCTACGCGAGAAATGACTTATTCCAGATGTCATCGAGATATCAGTTGACGATGCGACCTGTGCAGAAGGTAGAAATTAAAAATTACTCTTTAAGGCTTTTTTTTTTAATCACTGGAATTTAACGCTTCATATCTGGCAAGCTCGGAGCTGGCTCTGAACTACACAAAACAATTAGGGGATATTTTAGTTTCTGTCGGATAATTATAAATTTCTGCAACTAATTATAACTACATGTATTGGGTACGTTATACATGAATAAATATTTATTACTTATGGATAGGGTGTAATTGATGAGATATTGTGTAATTAATCGATATTTATTACAAATTGTGTTACATCTCATCTCATCTCCTTTTTTCCCCTCTGTGACCTTGCGGTGTCGAGGATTTATTAATCATCGGACGTCAAACCATTCACAGGATAAGGTGGTCAGCCCTACGTCCGGGTGTATCCTACGTCCGTAGTGTTGAGTTCTCAAGGCCGGTTTTTGCGGGATGAAAAATCCCAGGATAAACTGGGAAAAAACCCTACTGTCCACGCCCAAGACCGGCTAACTTGACTATGGCTGAGGAAGATCCTTGAGCTCCTCACGTCACCGACAGAAATCGAACCTAGGACACTCCTTCCACAGGCATATGATTGCGAAGCGCACAGCCACTAGGCTAACCGCGCGGACCGATTGTGTTACATTTGTATATTATTTTTGTTACTTTATAATTTACAAGAAAACCAAAATATTCCCTAATTGTTTTGAGCAGTATATATCTGTCGAATGAACGGAGAGAATGAAAATAGCATTCCGCATAGAACTGGAGTTACAGCATCTTGAATTTGGATCTTCAAGCTATAATTAAGAGTAATCTGTAAACGCTACAGACGCGAGCGACCGCGGCTCATCCATCATAGACAAATGCAAATTATCACAGACATAAACAAATCCCAAATCCGTCCAACAATCGCTATTTGTTCCCATATTTGGGGTGGTGCACCAAAATCCTCTCTCTCTGAGATTGATCGATTCTATTCAGAAGAGAGCAAACCAACTAATTAATTATACCTCTCTCACGTATCTACTTCAATCCCTCTGTCACAGACGTTCAGTTTCTGCCTTACAGACACTTTCACTATCGTTCCTTCAAAATGATTACAACAAGAGTCACTGCTAACCAACACCCTTTTAAAGTCCATTTTGAAAATTCACCGAACCAACTTCACTACCTTCTCTTTCATTCCATCTACTTTCGTTCTTTGGAACAGCCTAGTATAGTTTTTGACTTCTTGTGCAACTTCCATTGTATTAATTTACTGTTAGTTCTGTAATGATACAGTAGTTTGAACATTTCCAGATACTCTGATGTTTAGCATCCACCAAGTAATATTTTGTGGTTCGAACATATGACTGTTTTACTGAGATTGGATTCAAATCTCAGTAAAACACAGCTCTTTTATTGGACAGTTCGATTCTGTAGGGAATCGAACTGTCCAATAAAATCCAACAACAATCTCGTCGTGTAGGGAATCGAAAAAGTTCGATTCCCTACACGACGAGAGGAATCTACATATGGCTTTTTTTGAAGTTGAGTTAACCGATCTCATACTAAGGTAACAGGGTTTTCTTTCTCCCGGAAACTCGGGTTTTTTCATTCCCCATAGAGGCTAATAGGCCAGAAACATACATTTTACAGACAAAATACTATTAGTGGGCGGTAGATGGCGTTGTGAAGTAGTGGCTTCCCACGATGAGTCCTTGTTGGACGTTTAGCTCACTTTATAAATTTTCATTTCATTTATTTATTTTATGCTATAATTTACACGCACCACACACATTAAAAATTAAGAAAATCGTGTAATAATATATATACTATACACCCTCTGTCCAAAAAGAAACCGAACTTTTCGAAAATAGAAGAAACTAGTATCTTTTTGTATCTTTTATCTTTCACCACTTGTATCTTTTTGTTGTTGAAAGCGGTAACCTTCATTAGTGTTGTGTCAACTGTTTATGACATTTGTTTCATTAGAAGCTGAGTTAGTGTCAAGAGTGGCAATGTGTTTTGACGAACGGTCGGAAAATGAGTTTCAAACAGAGAGCTGCGATTGACTTTTGTGTTAAACTTAGTAAACGTTTTACCGAAACGCATCAAATGCTTCAAAAAGCATACGGTGATGAATGCTTATCCCGTACTTAAGTTTACGAGTGGTTTAAGCGATTTCAAAGTGGTCGTGAGACGCTTGAGGAAGACGAAAAGCCGGGCAGTCCAAAAACTGGACTGAGCGAAGTTAGCATCCAAAAAGTGCGTGATTTCATCAAAGAAAACCCGAAATCGTCCGTGAGACTGATTGAAAATGAATTGGGGATTCCAAAATCAACTGTGCACCACATTTTGACCGAGAGTTTGGGTCTTCGTAAATTGAATTCGCGATTTGTTCCCCACAAGTTGACCGACGACCAAAAAATGTATCGAATTGAACACTGCAAGGACCTCATTAAATCCACTCGTAAGGACTCAAACTTCCTCGAAACGATCGTTACTGGTGACGAAACGTGGTGTTTTGAAAATGAGCCCGAAACAAAGCGCCAGGGTGCTGAGTAGAGACCACCAGAAGAGGGGGGGGGGGCATCCGAAAAAAAGTCGCTTGGAGAAATCAAAAGTAAAGACAATGCTGATTTGTTTCTACGATTCCAAGGGCATTTTCCACAAAGAATTCGTTCCGCCTGGCCAAACGGTCAATTGTGAGTTTTATCTCGAAGTTTTGAAGCGATTGATAGCGAGAATTCGTCGCGTACGGCATGAATATCGTGACGACCGACCTTTTGTCAAAACACACTGTAACTCTTGGCACTATAACTCGGCTTCTAATGAAACAAGTGTCATAAATAGCTGACACAACCCTAATGAAGTTTTCCGCTTTCGACAACAAAAAGATACAAGTGGCGCCACTAGTTTCTTCTATTTTCAAAAATTTCGGTTTCTTTTTGGACAGAGGGTGTATATACTATATGCTATTTTATACCTTCAGATCATATTGTTAACATCATGCAATTCCAAATGTGTCTATCATATCGTTTCACATTCTCTTGTTTCTTTTTTAATAATGTGTGTTCTAATTTTCAAAGTAATTCGTATTGTAATTATGTTAGTTGTTTCGGCTAACAAAATATTATCATCATCATCAAATTCCTGCCATGTACCCTGAAGGGGTGTACAGGATATAATAGTATTACATGAAAAAAAATTACATCATTACTAACTTCCTATCTACAATTTTTCTCCAAATCAGTCTGTTACTTGTCAAGACATTATCAGATCTTATATTTCTATCGTCTAAGGCACTTTGTACCGTATCAATCCACCTATATCTTGGTCTTCCTCTGGGCCGTTTTGCTGCCAACCTGGCAGAAAACACTTGTTTTGCTAATCTTTCCTCGCCCATTCTGTTTAAGTGATCATACCACCTGAGATTAGCTCTGCTAACGCATTCCTGGATGCTGACAATGTCAAGTTCTTTCCTAATATCCTCGTTTTTAATATGATATTGCGATTGATGCCATCTGTTCACGCCTCTAATCTTTCTCAGGACTCTCATATCTGCGGTCTCTAGTCTTTGGTCAAGTGTTTTACTTCTGACCCAGCTCTCAGATCCATAAGTTAAAACTGGTTTGAACACTGTCTTGTATACAGCTAATTTAGTGTCCGACTAATTTCTCTCTTATTCCATATGAATTTATTCAATTGACTGCCTGCCATACCAGCTTTGTTGATTCTGTTGTCTATTTCCATATTTAATTTACCATCTTCACTAAAAATCGAGCTTAAGTAGCTGAAATGGTTTACTTGTTCCACAGGTTCCCCGTTCACAACGCAGTTGACATTTTCAACAATTCTACCTGTTTTCATTGTCTTTGTCTTTTTAATGCTGACCTTCCTACCATATCTATTACAACAGTTATTCAATTTAGTCAGGGAATCTTGCAAACTTGTAGCGGATTTATTTAGAAATATAACATCATCCGCATAAAGGAAAGAGCCGACATTAACATCTCCAATTCTGATATCATGTTTAATACCACTTTCCTTCATAATGTGATCCATATAGATAATGAATAACAGAGGGGATAATGTACATCCTTGTCTCACACCAGATTTAACATTAAGCCATCTTCCTGTACTTCCTTGAATTCTAACTGCCGACTTACAACTCGAATACAGACTAAGTATTGCTTGATATAATGCCCCAATGACACCATATAACTGCAGCGTATTGAATAGCTTCTCTCGTGGCACCTTGTCATATGCCTTTTCCAAATCGACAAAACTTAAATATAGATCTCTGTTATATTCCCATGCTTTCTCGACTATTTGTCGTAAAGTGAAGATCTGATCCTGACAGCCTCTATTTGGCCTGAATCTAGCTTGTTCTTCACCAAGCTTTTCTTCCACAATTCTTCTCAACCGTTTCTCAAGTATACTTGCATAGATCTTGTCAGGAACACTCAGTAGGGAAATACTTCTGTAATTCTCAAATTCAGTTTTATTTCTCTTTTTATATATGGGTACTATTAGAGCTCTACTGCAATCATCGGGAATTCGTCCCTCTGTCCAGGCTTTCTGAACTATGCAGTGCAGCCACTGTAAGACTTATACCACCATACTTCAGCATTTCTGGTCGAATATCATCTACTCCTGCTGCCTTTCCACATTTCAAGCCTTTGATTGCTTTTTCTACTTCGAGTATATATATACAGTATATATTCCTGACTGCATGCCTGGTCGGTGTTTTTTACCAGTGTGCTGTCATCACTGCTTGTTTCATTTAGCAGTTTTTCAAAGTAATTACTCATTACTTCAAGGATATCTTTTTCTACCGTTTTCATGTCACCTTTATCATCTCTAACTTCTTTTACAGCACTCTTTCCTCCATTTCTAAGCTTCTTCAACAACCTCCAGAATATATTAACGATAATAAATTTGTACCAACTAAAATGAAGATATTTTAGCTGCTCATCTGTACTTAATAAAAAAAAAAAAAAATTTGTCATCTTAATAATTATTATTACTGATACTCTTTGAATATATCTTAAGTCATCATTGATTAACTTCTTAATTACTGATTAAATTACTGTTGAAAGTTGAGAACGAATGGTGAGGGCTAGATTTTTCTCTTATAGAGTAGTGCGTGATTGGAATGGATTGCCGTTGATGTGGCGTGTGCCAGTAGCGTGAATAAATTCAAAAACAGGTATGACAACTGATGCGAATAGTATGGCGTCCCTAGATGAGTTCCTCGCTCCCTGAGGTCTCTCTTAATAATCATAATAATAATAAATATCACAGATCAGATTCATAAAAATTAGTAAGTTTTAGAAAATGGCCGGCCTAGTTGACCGAGTTGTTAGCGTTCTGGCTCTCCAGCCAATAGGCTGGGTGTTCGAATCCGGCCTTGGACATAAATGTTTGCGATTATCTTTAGGTGGGAGATGAACTTCATCGTCCGCTTATGTTACTACTTCCTCGCTTATTGGAGGTCTGAAGTGGCTTGAAAAAGTAACCTGTTCGGTCACTTGAGCAGAGATTCGGAATTATGCAAAAAAAAAATCTTTAGCCGACTCACCGTATAAAATGTACTATAGGTTTGCAAATAACTTTTCGTGAGTGGGAACAACATAAGAAAGGGACTGTGTATGAAGTACTTCCGGGCTAAACTCTGTTAAAAAAAAAAAAAAAACGTTGTAATGTTAATCACGATTATTGCACGTATGCAAAATTTGATAGATAAAACTCTAATCTGGATCAAAACTGAATTCTGAATTTAAGTAATAAGAATCTTCTGCATCAAAATGTATGCAGTTTCGGATGGGAAATCCGAAAACGATGAATAAAACACAGCTGAGCGATACAGTTTATGATTTGTAATTAAAAATGCGATTATAAATTTAATTTTATATGTCGATAAATAGGGACAAGAAGTCATTTTTGGAAGTTGTATAAAGGTGGGGTGCATAAGAGAGTGAGGCATTACTTTTTTTCACGGAAAGTAGTTGGCGAATGGAATGCATTGCCAGTGAGTTCTTACGTGCACAGACATTAATTCAATTTAAGATGAAATATGACAGATATCATCTCTGTTAGATTCAGCATATTTTTTTATTCCTATTATATTCTTTTTTTTTTTTTTTTTTTTTTTAACAAAGAGCATCCTTAGATGATATAGTCGAATGGAACGTCAACAAAGTTTGACACTGTGACAGGTAAAGGTGACAGGGAATAATCTAAAATGTCACATCACAAGGAAATCAATTTTCTAAAAAAATAAATAAATAAACCACCTACTAGCACATTATAATGTTCAGTTGTTGCCACAGTGATATTGGCCGGCATATGGCTCAACTGTTGTTATGTGAGGTTGTTTTCTCTGGGAGTTTCCGTTTTCCCTCAAAAACTGAGTTAATGCCATTGCCACTCTTGATCGACTTAGATTTCCCAACAGAAGTGTATATATATATATACACACACACACACACACACACACACACTGAACAGAAATAAATGATAGCAGGTAAAGTAGTCACTAAACGCATAGAACGATCATTCACGCCGCATTCTCATGATCAATTACGTTGCGTCATACTGTGACATGAATGAATAATCAACTTTCCAGTTAGTGCATGCAGCGTATCAATGAAATGTTGCACAACCATATTCAACTGAAGAAAAAAAAAAAAAAAAAGGGACTATACTAATTATAAGCTATTCTTCAAATATTTGCACGGAACGTAGTCTGGTGACCAAAACAAACTCTACTAAACCTGTTCGGCCGAACTTTGTTACAGAAAGGTGCTTCAACACATTAATATTATGCGATCTCACGCATAATATTAAAGGGAGGTTAATCCGAACTTGGAAGTTCAGATTCACCAAGTTGGGGGAGGGGGGATAATTGTTGCAAGAATATTCTAAATGTTAAATGTGGTAGTAATATTGCATGTAAGAGCGAGCCGAATTAAATACCTACCTTCATTACACACCAACACAGATGTAAGGGATCCTCCTTAAATCCTGCTCCTTTTAAGGATTCTCCCAAAGACCAGACCTTAAGAGTATAGTATAAGGTAGCGGCAGTGACATTTTGCGATCTTACTTTTTACGCAAGCAAAGTTGTTATTTTTATTTCCTTCTTTTCAACTGAAGATTGGAACCCAAGGTCTTTCCCTAATACCAATTGTGGATGCTCCATATTTTTCCAAGAGACTTGTACCCCTACCCCCTGTATAAAATGTCACGGAGTCTGTAAGGGAGAGAAGTGAAATGATATCTTCCTTCTCAATATCACGATTTTACAACTATATTGTAAAATCGCTAGTGAATCAATAATTGCCTTTTATTCGTATTAGGTGCCGGATAGTTTTCATCGCTGTAAGATCACCACCATGCTTGTTGGATCCTGGATTATCTAACACCATCGGCCTGGCCATTCATGGTATACTAATACTTTCGTTGATGGGATTTTTTTTTGAAAATAATATTAAATAATAAATACCTGATTTGGAAGGAGAGAGAAACTAGACACTATTAAATGGGAAATGAAATATGATTGTGTGTGTGTGGTTGATGATATCTTTAATATTTAGAGCAGTAAGGACAGAGCGTTATTTTGGGGACTCTAACGCACTGAAATATAGCTGCATTTATTATTAATTAAAACGAAGACTTCACATTTTGAAATCCCCGTTGAGAATGAAATTGGCTAATTCCTACATGTCAGACACAATCAAATGCCTAGGAAATGTCGACAGAGAGAGAGAGAGAGAGAGAGAGCATATCCAAAGATAAGTAACATAGATAAGGAATTATGTTACCAGCTAAACAATAGTAACTCACCAGCTAACATTAATTAGCTGATGGGATTCCAGGTAGTGAAGAAATTGAATAATGATGTCCATGTCCACATTTTAGAGAAGATCAAGATCGGAGCAGCAGGAAGACAGTTCGATGAAAAACTTTTCTCTCTCTTTTTTAGGAACAGACTGGATATTAGCCAACTTCCAGAAGAATACGGATGTACTGATAACATAATATGGGTGTTAGTTTGGAATTGCAATTATTGAGCAAGCAGCAGCATCTTCTGAAATGGGTGATGCTTTATCGCATCTAGATGTCAAGCTTATTCCAATGTCTTTCAGCGAAATACCAAACAAGAGTCTTCTCTGAATGCGTAAATCCGTTGCAGGTATCATGATATTTAACAAAAACAATTAGGCAATCGGAAATTCGACTCTGAACAGGTTCAATCTGAATTGTACGAACCTGCTATCAGGAGATGTTTAGGATCATTATTTTGATTTTGTTTAGATCATTAGGATCAAAACAAAATAATGTCCACTACATAAGCCAAAAAAAAAAAAAAAGTGTGGATTCAACTGCTGTGGTAACGAATTGCAATTTTTATTTTTTATTTATTTTATTCTTATGATGTTTGCGATCATTTCGTTATTTGTCAATATGAGGAGGTAGTTTGTCCAGATGAACAATGCTTCTGCATAAGGTGGTGGGAGAGAAAAAATCAGAGATCAGTTTTAGTTTGCAGGTGAGAAAAAGAGAGATAGGAACATAGATGGGCCAAAGTTCAGAGTAATGACCTTAGATAATGACCAGAAATTGCAAATGCCATCTGAAAAGGTAAGTTGCCTGCTTTTGGACCTTTCAAAATTATGTTTGGAGTTATTTATTTATTTATTTAGCTCAAGCAATTGCTGTAGTCATTCTTCTGGCACCATTACAGTATTAACGGAAAAGGACCCTATCCATTGCCACAGAAAACAACACTAACTTTTTTTTTTCATTTCATCCCATTTTTTCATTTATTCAGCTTATTACTGTCTATAACTAGTATGTATTTTGGACGTAGGACAAATTCATTCCGCTTAAAAAATCAAACAACAACAACAAAAAAAAAGCAGCGATAAAAAACCTTGTTGAGTTGCTGCCAGAATTATTAATAGGCATTCAGCAGCTATAGCAATCTGTAGTAAAGAGATCGTAAATACTTCATGGCACTTTATTCTTATCTTATCTTATTCTTATTTTTAGACCGGATAACATCCGGTCTAAAAACCTGTTTTCTAAATAGTATCAATGTTGTCTTTACTTGCATTCACGTGCCGTCTCCTACCTAGGAAGTTGACTACCATCATGTGACTCATGGTTAACTACGGGAGTAATGACATGTGGTGAGGACCCTATCTCTTCCACATATTGTCGTAAGTATTCATGGCTGTAATCTGTGTATGTTCAAGAGGCCGGTTTGCCTGTTCTGAGGGACTAAAATCCCGAGTTTCCTGGTGGAAAAACCCTCTACCGCCGTATGAGACCGGCTAACCCACCTTTAGTCGAAAGAAACCAGATAAAAGTTCCGCACGTCATAGATGGGAATCGAACCCAGGTCTTTCCGACCAAAGGGCTTCGTCTATACCAGGCCTGCACAACTTGATTGTCTTTGAGGGCCAAACCCAACTTGGACCACCTGACCAAGGGCAAGATCACTTCGGACCTTGAATCTTAGACTAGTCCACTGCAGCTAAACTTAAGTAAATTTGTTAGTAATTCTTCATCCAGTAAATACTAATTAATATGCATATTTAAATTGTTTAGAGAGTTACAATTAAAATTATAAACAAAATTATTTACAAACAGATATAGCTGCAAAATTTCTCAATAAAAACCACTTAAACATAAACAGAAAGTTTACTAATAATTTCACTGAGAATATCACACTTATTCTCAGTGAAATATCAGTGACTGAATATCACATTGTAATATTCAGAATGTCACAATGTGACACATCGCATTTCTTTGTTTCCACTATTTTATCAAAGTTTGGTGTCGTGTTTGAAGTGGCCTCTAAATTGATATCACTTAAAGATGAACGCTGTTTGGTTTTGTTCAAGTTCATGACCAAAAATGTTTGTTCACAAGTATATGTGCTCCTAAACGTACAAAATACCTGGTAGGCAGTATCCAACAAACTTTTAAATTTATCCTGATCCAGAATAGAATAAAACTCTTGCAAAGTACTCTCCCTATGCTTGAACCGATAGTTTTCAGAACACTGGAGATCAATAACTTCCATTTGGAGTTCGACAGATAGATTTCCTGCTTCGACAGAAAATGGATCCTCAATCACTTTAATGCGGACTTCGTCTTCATCATTCAATGGTATTCTTTTCTGAAATTCCTCACTTAGAAGTGATATGTGCTTCTTATATTTTCAACTCACCACTGAATGATATTCTGATGGAATATTCTGTCGACAAGTTAAGAAATGTGACATATTCCCCTTAGCAAGTTGATTTTCAAACAAACTTAATTTCATTTCGAATGCCTTTATAAGAGACATTAACTGAAAAACAAACTTATTTTTTCCTTGAAGCTGTAAGTTAAGGTCATTCAAGTGACCCAAAATGTCACACAAGAAAAATAAATCTCGATTCCATTCTTCATCCATTATTCTTGAAATTCAAAAAATTCAACTAGTTCATTTTTTAGAGCGACAAAGCGTGACAAAACTTTACCGGGGCTCAACCAACATACATCAGTGTGGTATGGTAGATCCCCGTACTCGGCATCATTTTCTTCTAGAAACGCCTGAAACATTCTGTGTTTCAAACCCCGAGCTCGAATATAGTTGATCAGACCAAATACTGCTTTAATCACATGATCGAACTGCAAAACCTTTGAACATAACACCTGCTGATGAATTAGGCAGTGAAATTTTGTCAATGGTTTATCTGCATACTGCTCAATAAATGTTACAGCACCAACATTTTTTCCACACATAGATGGGGCACCTTCAGTGCAAACTGCTACTAAATTCTCGAAATTTAAGGGTAGTTTTTCGGTTACACACATCTTTACGTTTTCTGCGATCTCCTTTCATGTTGTCTTCCTTTCATTGAACACAAACCAGCAAGCTCCTCTGTCACCTCAAAATTCTTATTAACTCCTCTTACATATATTAAAAGCTGTGCAGTATCTTTCACGTCAGTACTTTCATCCATAGCAAACGAATAATAGACAAATTCACTAGCCAATTTTTGCAGGTTATCTTTAAGATCCTCGGAAATATCAGCCACCCTGCGCTGAACAGTCATACGGGACAAACTAATATTTTCAAAATTATTTTTCTTATCAGGACACAGTTCGGAAACGGCAATCATCACACACTTTTTTTTATCAACTCTCCCTCAGTAAATGATTTGCCAGCACAAACTATTTCTTGCGATATTTATAAGCTTACTTTTGTGGCAACTTCTTTTGCAGATGTCACTTTTTTAAGGGCTTGTTGCTCACCGCTAAGGACTTTCAATAACTTTACTGCTTTTATTTGCTTTTCACTTGCATCCAACTTGCCGATTCAAAATGACGTCTCAGATTGTACTCTTTCGACACAGCGATAGATTCCCGGCAAACAATGCATGCGCACACACACACACATACACACTATTTTGTCCTTAAACAACGTAAAAAAATATTTGTTTGTCCACTCAGGGTTAAATGCTCGATGTTCCGAATCTATTGTACGCTTTTTACTTAAGCTCATCGTGTCGCGATTGGCAATATTAATTACAAAAAACTAATGATGAAAAACTCACAATAATGCAGATTATGATAACAGTTATGTAATGTATTGATCCAGCTACAACCAACCACTACACTGTCAAAGCCAGTCAAGGCACTGCCAACTTTGTGTAATACGATTCGTTCTCGTTCGTAGACATCAAGTCGTTATCACGGAGATGTAACTTTGAATTTCCCCGTAGCGACACTAGCGCTAACAAAACCTCGAAGCGATTGTAGTAATTTGTTATTAATTACGACAGTGGGAATAACTCCAAATGCAATTTATTGTCAAGTTGAAAGAAACATGATTGTGACATTAATCGCATGAACGTAAACATGCAGTCTTAGTAAAAATTTAATTTTTACTAAGACTGCATAGGAAAAAATCGTCTAATTTCATATTTCCCCGTATGAATAAATAATTCAATCAGGCAGACGGGCCAAAATAAATAGCATTGCGGGCCGTATGTTGTGCAGGACTGGTCTATACCGACTGAGCTACGGAGGCTCTTTCGTCTTTACTAGTGCCACATAATTCATTTAAACTTAAACTGTGGAAGAGAGCGCTAAAAATGTATAAGACGAACAAGTGTGTTATGAAATGTAAATGTAATCTGCATTCACATTATTGTCTGTGATATAATTGCATCAAAGCGCGTGATTCACAGATAGATAGTTGACATTTGTGCATGATATTGTGAAATTGCAAATATCTGTAAACTGATTTTCATTGAATATCCACACGAGACTGATCTACACGTGGCATGAGTGCGCTAAAATAACAAAATTAATTTTTAAATTAACAATATATATATATTCAATACAATATGAAAACATGCACAGAATATCCAAAAAATTATAATCCCCACTCCTGCAAATATTTCTCGGTGAAAATCTACATGTAGTCGACCTCAAATATCATCTGAATGAGAAAATAAAAAAAGACCGGTGTTGCTTTTTTATATTTTTTTTACTGCTTCTAAGAATAAGTAATGTTAGATTCTTCGCAAAGCAGTTAAACAGTACTAAGAACCGAAATTATTATATCCCAGTATGTGCTGAGCTATTCTGAACACATTTATTTTGCAGGCTGATTTGAACAGACTGATTCTATTAATGAGAGTCAGCTTAATGTTGCTAAGTGCAATTTTATGCATTTTGGGCTGAAGACATTGTAAACTGAGTACTATATTAATGGAAATGTGCTGCAAGTGGGTGATGAAGCCAGAGAAGACATAGGGTGGACATTGGCAGTGCGTCAAAGTTTAGAGGTAACACTGATAGAGTTGTGTAACTACAATGTTGAAAACAGCATTAGCTTGCAAGAATAAGGAAGTTATTCTTCCACTTTACAAGGACTTGATAAGCCCACACGTGGACCTACCATGATCATATCTGAGCACGGTAATCCACATGGAACTCAAATATAATCATCTGAGTTCCATGGAGATGAGGAAACAATCGAAAAGACTCGGCACCGGATAACCAAAATTATATCTGGCTTGTGGAACTTTGCATGTGAAGAAGACTGAAGGGGTGTGGTCTTCAAAGTTCGAGAAATATAACAAGGAAGAGAGGAGAGAAGACAGAAATGAACAAGGTAGTAAGGCGTTCTTACAGTAAAGACAGGGGAAAAAGTTTGCATCTTATGATAGCTGGAGGTAGAAAAATTCGGGGGGTTATCCCTGGAAGCTCAGTAATTGTGTGGTCAGAAAGAAACGTAAGCTATGAATGGACATTACGGGTACGTCTTCAGTGAATGTTTAAGGAGAGGTATGACAGGTGCCTATATAATAAGCAAAAAAAAAAAAAAAAAAAAATTCCAAGATCAGGCTACTTACTAGCGATAGAATACCGGTAAAATCTGTCTTTTCATATGGTTTAGAAACAGATTTTTCCCTATTATTATTATTATAGCTACGAGTTATACTTCGGAGTATCAAAAACACATGGTTTAATATGAAATTACATAAAAGAATCCTGATATCAAAATCGGATATATTGCCATTAAATCACACACACACACACAAAAGCATGCCATCCCTAGCTTCTTAGAAAGTGACACACACGCATATGTGTAGAGAGAGTTTACTTTAACGTAAGTCAAAGTCAACTTACCGCTTTGTCTTAATGTACACGCAGCTGTAAATACAACACAAGTCCTTGAATTTTATTTCATCATGACGTAAACGCAACAACATAGGCGCAGTACATCTCTGCGTGTGTTAGTCAGCGTAGAACACGAGTTATCGGGAGGTCGTGAGCGGATGTTTTTGAATTGCACAACTATCATTCTGAAAAACTATTTGCTTCTATTACAATACACGCTGTCGACCTCACAGAGTAAATGCCATGGAAATTTGCCTGCTCACTACTCCTGAATAATTTCATTGGTCAACTCGAAGCGAGAAGAAAAAAGAGTTTTCCGTTTTTCAGCCTGTGCATTGTTCATTAATTGTATGCAAGAAGAAGCTTGCTTTATGAAGAAATTCAGGGAATCTGTATTTTTTCCCATAACGTAAGCATTCACGCAACTAGCTGAACTTTTATTTGTTCTAACAGTTGAATAAAGCTCACTAAACCTTCAGAGCACGGACATTTTTAAAAATATATAAACATGTTATTTTCAGATAATTACAACAATTTAAAGTACTGTACTGTACTGTACTGTACTGTAGAAAAACAGTTCACTTTGTAGACTCCTAGCGGCTACTAATAGATTAAAACCAAACCATAAATTTCAAATTAAAATATTTATTTAAAAAAAAGTTTAATTGCAGACTCGTAATAACCAATAATAATAAACGAAGCAAAAAGCATAGAAGAGATATAGGTAAAAGTTATTCTATTCCAGTAATTTCTGTTGCAGTTGACTAGCGCATGTCGTAATCGCCATTTCCCAGAATGACGAGTTACTGACAGCTTCCTATGATTAGCGGTGCACACTAATCATAGGAAGTCTAATCACTAATCATAATCAGATATTTTAATTCACTTTGAATTAAAATATCTCAAAAACTGTCAAATATATCTTACTACTGTAAGCGAGAGATTTCTTTTTGGTTTTTATTTTCTCTAAAACAAACAAAAATTAAATGGCTATCTTGAGCGAATCTCAAATTGCAGACAACAACAAAACAAAAGCTAAAAAAACATATTTAAAGTTTTTTTTTTTCCCCGATACGTCTCGTATACTGATTTTTAATGAAGCGCAATACAGTTATTCATATGAGCTTGTGTACAGAATTCATGAAATTCTCGACGCTATCCTACTTTCCAGGAAGTCAGGCTTTCTCCCGAAATGGAGTTATTTATTTATTTAGTATATGTATATCACCCTAATGAACCTCTTAGTCTAAGTACTTACTCAGCATTAAAGCAACTCCTATACATTTTATAATATAATTTTAAAGAAGATAAATGCAAATACAATTGCTCCATTTCTTCCAATTTTATTTATTATTATTATTATTATTATATTAAATAATAAACAAAGAAAGTTTCGTTTTTAATTTAAAAAAAAATGTGTCCATTACGTTTTCTTGGCTGCTTGTTCATTTTTATTAGTTATCTAACTCGCTTGAATGTTTTGGGGGATTCGGGGGCGCGATTCTGAATTAGGATACCACTGCCCTACTGGTTACAAATCGAAAACCATTCAGAATGCTCCTAGATCCTTGAAATTGATCCTTGATTCCGAGTTTCTAGGCATTTGCCTGAGCATTTGCCGCCCTTCTCAATAAACACCAAAAATACTACAAAAAGTCAAAACGACGTACAGGGAAATAAATTAAAACACTATGTTTAGTTTTGAATTAAAACTTTAATTTCAACATTCTAAAATGTTATTTTTCTTGCTTTTCTGTTAGCAAAATCGTCGATGACATTGGCGAAGTCTATTTCATAATAATGTAGGTAATTTTTAATCAATTTTATTTAGAAAAAAATTCCTCTCACAACTAGCAATACTTAGCAATTGTGAGGAAAATTCGCAGTAATATTATAATATTTGGGAATGAGTTCTGGAGACTGTATTTTAGAATTAACTGCAAAAGTTCAAGAAGGTTCAAAGTGTCGCCCGGGGGGAGGGAATCGTCCCCTCAGCTCCTCCCTAGCTACGCCTCTGCCTACATAGAATTGTTGAAAGGTAAAGAGAGAGGGGAAGGAATGAGGCGCAATTTAAGGTTTTTATTTTATTTTTTTAATTGGGAACCCATCCACGAGAGGATGGTCAACCTATAGTACACTAGTGCAGTGGATAAGCATATATGTTTGTAAGAATGTTAAAATTGAATCTGGGGTTTGAGAACAGTTAATATAACTTAAAACTATATAATAATACTATTAGCGCTGAACTAATTAAACTAGTCCTCACTTGTACTAAGAAAGTAAACACCGAAAACACAGTACCCTCTCTGAAAGTAGAGTCTGTTTTCCTCCTTGAATTAATAGCAAAATGAATTCAAGAAAGATATAAAATGAAGTAATAAATCAGGATTAAACATATATATACTTCGCGTCATAGCGATATAAAATTATTTCATGAAAAACGATCTTCACTATTTCAAAGATAAGACAAGGTTCTGACATGGCTCTACACTTCCTCCAGTATATTTCATGATTCATAGGGCGTCACAGCAGTGGCAAAATTATCCTATCACATCTTCCTTCTTCACAATCAAGTAAATTCCGAGAGGAAAACCCCTTTTCATCCGTATGAGACTGGCTAAGTTACCTTTAACTGAAAAGGTCTTAAGGTTATTCGCGTCCAGACAGAATCGAACCCAGGTCTTTCCAGCCAAAGGACATCGTCAATACTGACTGAGCTACAGAAGCCCAACATTATTATTAGTCAGGATCACCATGAAATTATGACTCATAACTGGAGATTGGCTCCATACAACGTCTTTCGTAACTTCTCCTTAAACTCTCACCATCCTCTCGGGCAATTCATTCTACATAGCTACATAAAAAATAAAAATAAAAAATTCTCCCTCTCTCTGTTTTTTTATCTCCCATTATTCTATCATTTGAAAATTCTCTCCCGTATCAATCTGGTACATGCCTTTTAACAGCTTAAATATCACAATTTTATCATCCCTTCTATCCACCAAACTCTGCAAATTACATACCTGCAATCTATCCTCATACACAACATTCCGCAGTCGTGAATTAATTTAATGCCTCTGTGCCTTTCTAAAGTTTCTTTATCCACTTCAAATCCTAGTGAATAGATCTGAACACAGTAATTCATATACGTTCCGACCAGGACAGTATACAATGGAATCACCACTCCCTTATTTCTGCTGATCAACGTCCTCGGTATTATTTAACAATCCTCTGAGTTGTCTTTACCCTTTGCAATACGACCCTTGAATTTCTATCTACCATTACCTCTCCGCTTCCTTCACTTCCTCAAGTATATTTCCACCGCTTGAATATGCAACCTGCCATCTGTTAATATTGGATTCTACAATAAAAAGAGAAAACAAAAATATAAATAATATCTCTATTTTTAGTCTACCCTATATAACTAAGATCCAGTTAGCCAGCATAGAACAAGGAAGTGTGTTTCTTGTTATATGGCAACTGAGAAGCAGCTACGAACTTGAGATAATCCGATTAACCGTTCTCTTCAGTTTGGGGGTTTATCACACCTTCTAATTGACATGACGGTCAAATTGCACTTCTTATCTCTGTCCTTTCAACAGGTGGGCTGAATCATATCCAGATTTAGCTGGACGTCTATAGACATCCTGGCCGTTTGGAAAGTTATTCCAAGAGTTGAAAACCTTATCCTCAGTTAAATTGTTGTCCCCACTCATTCGCTCTCCAGGAAGAGTTGAATTCGCTCTTCAGGAGGATTTGAATAAAATGAAACCCAGCTTATTCAAATCCTCTGAAGAGCCATAACGTCAGCACTATTACTAACCTTCTCATCTGCAAACAACTGAATATCTCCCTGTTGCTCAATGACAATCATTGACACCAGTGGCGCACTGAGGATTTAATCTTGGAGGAGGCCGAGCACTCAAGATTTAACCTTGGGGGGCGAATTGAGTAGACGATTTGAGAATACACTATGCATTGCATACGAGGTATGACTGAGCATCTGCAATGATCGCCAATACATGATACCCGTGATCTCCTCTGGCCCGGCTGAGTTTACAGCGGGCCGTGATTCCCGAGAGCTATAGGGTATCCCCACCTTATGTGACCGCTAATTCATAAGTAGCAGAGAAAAAAGATTTGGGGAAATTTTTCTAGTGTTTTCTCCTTTTTCTTTTTTTTTTTCGAGGGGGCAGGGGTTCTTGTTCCCCCTTCCTGGGTGCGCCAATGATTGACACAAATGATGAAGGGAGAGTAAAAGTCCCATTACTGAACCCTATAGAACCCAACTTGTAACCTTTCTTCTCCCTTATACTGCTCCCCATACACAATTCTTTAATCTCTATTAGACAGTTAATTGAAAAGTTGAAAAGCGCTGTTTTACAACAGACCATTGCAACTTTTCATGTGACAACTTATCAAAGATTTTTACAAAATCTAGAAAAAAATATAGTATAACTAATTTCTTTCTTTATTAAATTTATAATAAAATAACTACTCTTATTACTTTATTATAAAATACATTACTGAAACAAATATGTGCTTCTTAACAAATCCGTGCTGACTCTCAAAAATAATACTTCATCTGTCCAAGTTTGCTATACGATGTCTTCGATGTTTCAAATATTCTTCATTCAAGACTAACTGATTCAGACGACTATTCTTTTGTATGTGGCTGAGAGGAATCAATATTTTTGCTCACAAGTAAACAGATAGTATACATTTACTTTTAAACAAGAATACAGACGAAGTGTATTATTAGCATAACATGAAATGTCACCAGAGCACTTCTGTAAAGTAGAATATCATTTTACATTAGTAGTAAGTCATGTAGATGTGCTCCACATCTAAAATCAAACCCACTACTATGCTGCAGTCAAAACTTTAATTAATTTATTAGAACTGTTAGTTAGTAGATGCATGTTATTATTATTATTACTATTATATCATCGAAGGCGGGCATTCCACATAACCCACCGTCTACACTACTTACCATCTACGCCACGTCATTATCCATCATCTACATACAATGCCATCTACCGCCAACTAATAGTATTTTGTCTGTAAAGTGCGTATGTTCCCTGGTCGAATTGTCTGTATAAAGCATGTAAAACCTGAGTTTCCGGAACGAAAAGCCCTGTGCCACTGCAACGACATCGGCTATTTTTTTACCTCTAGTAATGCACACGCGCGCGCGCGCACACACAAGGAAAAAATGTTTCGCCAAGCTTTGTTATTCATCATTTAACAGGTAATCATACTATTTTCTCCTAACAAAGATAATTAATTTATATTCATTAATTAGGTCGATTACGAGCTTGATCAACTGGTCAAGATTTAACGACATTTAACAAGGTCCTCGCACAAGACAAACGAGTTTTACAAACAACACAGCCTTATCTGTTAAACAACTGTGTCAAGAATGTTCATAGTTTATATTCATAGAAAGTTTGGCATTACTCATACCAACAAGTCTAAATTGTTCAGCGTCTCCTCTATTCAAGGGGTTCATTTATGCGTCACTCGCATTATCTTGAATAATTTCCATTTCAATATAGCCCTCCTGTGGATTTGTCCTTGATGCTTTTGTTGCCTTTAAATGGGATTTCTTCATTATTCGTATAGTTGGCTAGCTTTTTTTTTTTAGCTGGCTTTTTAATGATGGTGAAATGGCAATGCATGAATTCATACCAGAGTTTACAAAAGATATATTCTAGTTTAGTAAAAAGAGAGTTCTGAGATCTCTTTTGAATGAATGTAGTATCTGCTGATGACGAAATAGCACTTTAGGTCATTCTACATTTGTTATGATATTGCTATCTCAAATGCAATTTTTTTTTTTTGGTACCTTTTTTTACCTTTCTTATTCCAAACTAGTTAGTTAATGTATGATGATACAAGAGTCGTGAGGTCCATACGGACACGTACCACAAAACTCAATTCGCACGGTATGAGACCGGCTAACTCAACTTCAACTGAAAAGCCCTAATAAAGGTTTTTCGCGTACAAGATGGATTCGAACCCACTAAACTATGGAGGCCCTTTTTCTTCAAAGGGAAAATTTAAATACAACATATTTTAAAGTATAAATGTGCTTATGTCGAATATATGGCGTTATTTACCAAAACTTTCGTGTTTTTTTTTTTTTTTCCTCACTTAGAACATAGTCTCACTTTTATAGTATCGTTTATTCTTGTATAGTTTCAATTTTCAATGGGGGGCGGGGGGGGGGGGAAATTGCGTAGCATAAATAAAAGTCAAACTTTTAATTTAAAATATTTTAAAATATCAGACAATAAATAGCAAAAAGATACTATTAAATTATTTTTGCTAGAAATATATTGAAATAATTATCATGAAAACTTGGATTACATGAATTGCATCTTTAGAATCCGTATCTATCGCAAGTTATTGATTGTTCAGTAATATTTCACATCGTGGTAGGAGGTAAACAGATACAAATAACAATTACAAACAGAGGAAAAGTAACAGTTTCAATGAGACATACCAGGGATTTTGTTTGATAAACAATTCTGCTTTATTACCCATTCGCTTAATAAACTGCTTCGTTTAAAAGTGAGAGTTCTCGACAAATTTTAGTAAACACCCAGAATACCAAATTTCATTACATTCAATTTTGTATCATTTCTTGTATGGGTATTTTCATGGACAAGGTACTGGTGAAATGGCTACAATTATTCCTCTACTTTCTTCCAAGACTACTGTTGATCACTATCCATTTACTGTCCTACTTCAGACTAATGAATCAACTTCTCTTTATCTTCTTTCATTACATCTACCTCTTTTCTTCGGAATAACCTCCCTTCATTCTTGTCTTCCTCAGATACCACATTAAGCTATTCAAGAAACACTTCAACAGAATTATTTTTCTTTAATTTTTTTTTCAACACATAAACAAACAGCATTTGCAACCTTTCCTGTGATTTTGTGTGTGTGTGTGTGTGTGTGTGTGTGTGTGTGTGTGTGTGTGTGTGTGTGTGTGTGTGTGTGTGTGTGTGTGTGTGTGTGTCTTGCCATAAACTAGATTTATATATGTCAAGTTATACTGAATGAAACAGGCCATTGAGCCTAACGTGTTAAAAGGAACATAAGATAAAATGGGAACAGTGATTTCAAGATATGATAGTGTACATATTATTATTTATAATCATTAAACCACAGAAACAAAATTATATTTATCTGGAAATTTTAAAGCAAAATATCGTGTATTTGTATATCTTTAAATATGATACGCGATATGGGAGAGGCAGTCAAAAAAAGACCTCTTATTATATATTAGTAAAATCCATATATATATATATATATGGATTTTATAATATATAAGTGTCGACATGATGTTACTCCTACTGAGTGTCTGCCCTTTCATGACGTCACTCCAAAGAACGTCAGCGGAGAAAGGCCAGTTTCAGAACCTGTTTGCGAAACAGAATTCTCTAGGATACATTTCAAGTAGTAAAATAACCAATACCAAATTACATTTGCTATTGGTTATTTTAACAATAGCAAATGTTGCTTGCGAGTGAAACACAAAGGGTAAAAGATCAACTTCAATTGGTTAAAAAGATAAGTTAAAAATAAATTAAAGGTGTACGCTCAAAACATGCAAACGCAGTTTAAATTAAAAATAAAAAATAAAAATATGTAGCTGAATGAATGATACGCGTTATATATATATTTTTTTTTTTAATTTTTTTTTTATTATTCAAATATAATAATAATATAATGCGACACGAGGTTATTCAAAAAGAAATGATTTTATACTTTCGTAAACCAAATCATTGTAATTACTGGAGAAAAAAATAACAATAATACATTCTATATAAATAAACAGATCCATGAATATGTATTCACGAGCTACACATCAAATTTTGATATATTATTTTTGGGTCGTGTCGATGGTGATTCATAGTCCTACTTCTTTAATTCTACGTCTCGTAGCAGATAGTGGTTTTCATACATGGGATCTCTTGACACATACGAGGAAGTTGCACAGTTTTAAATCCACTGACCTCTGCGATCTCAATGGTAGTGTACTATTAAGATGTTTTCAAGCATACGCGTATGAAAATGAGGAGAGAAATTATAGGATTTATTATTATTATTAAACTGGAAGCGGTGGGCAACTGACTAACATGTTCGGGAAATAATTCATGACCAATTTATTTTATTCATATTTATTTATTTATATTATTTTTTCACAGAGCGTTGATGTGTACTTGCTCAACTTATGAGAACATCGATGGGAATACAAAAACTTTATTTATTACATTCCCATTAAGCACAGATTTATTCTTGCTTAATGGGAATGTAATAAATAAAGTTTTTGTTTTGAAGAAACCTATACAATATTATACGCATAACCAAAATTCTCAGTCTTATTTACTTCGACTAAATAAGACTGAGTCGATTCTCGCGTGGCGAGAGGAATTTTTACTGGGTTAGCCGAACTCAAAGGGAGGTAACAGGATTTGATATTTTTCTTTCTCCAAGAAGCTTGGGTTTTCCATCCCGCATACAGGAAAATCGGCCGGAGCACATACGCAATTTATGGACAAAAGTGCTGATAGTGGATGGTAGATGGCATTGTGTGCAGATGGAAGATTAAGTACTTTAGACGGTGGATTCTGTGGGGTGAAGTATATTCCCTAGATGAATCCATGGACTACTTCGAGGTGTCACGTAATAAACGTTCCGAAAGAAATGCTGTTTATTGACTTTTGTGTCGTATTTAATATGAACTGTATTTATAGAATAACATTACTTCGAAATATATTTTAAACCCTAAATTCACCATTATTCTCTTCACTCCGAAACTAATCTTCTACAAATGGGCACAAATAACACACGGCTTATCCTGGTATTATGCAAAGTTGGTCACTGAGCCTAAAGGAAAAATGTCGTCCTCGTGTCCCAGATACGACCCACTACCCTAATGCCTTCGGTTCGCCTTTAAGCATTGGCCATCTTTTCTACAATATTTATCTTTCTAGGTCTGCAAGCGACCCGCATAGCAACTATAATTTTGTAGTCATTGACTGCATAACTAGGGACAAGAGTCAGATATACTGCAGCGTGTTCAAATATTAAATATATTATTGAAAAAAAAAAAAAAAATATATATATATATATATATATATATATATATATATATATATTACTGACTTTTGTGTCGTGTATATATATATATATATATTTTTTTTTTTTTTTTACTTTTATTTTCATTTTATTTTTCTCCAATCCTGACAGCTCGAGTCGCTTAACATAAACCAGAATGAGTCGAACCGGCACGGCAAATAACGAGGATCTAATTAATAGTAGTAGTATGCCATGTAAGCTATGTTCATCGCAATTAAAAACAGTAGTCTTGGATGACTGATTTCAAGAGTTGTCTAACGATCGTAATCCCGAACTTACTTCAGGATAACAATCCAAATCTGGTTTTAAATCTGTAGGGAAATTTCCACTGATGTGCTAGGTCATGCAATAAATATCACACTCCCGATAAAGCGGAAACTAATTGCAACTGTTTAACATGTAAGACACACACACACACACACACACACACACACACACACACACACACACACACACACACACACACACACACACACACACACACACACACACACACACACACAGAGAGATAAAATCTGCACGTAAATTATTCCAATCAGATGACATTTCTTCCCAACCGCATACATAAACGATGCGTTGTGAATACTGAAAGTAGTTCTGGAAGTGATGCTAATATTAAGGTTATTTTAAGAATGCATTTATTGAGAATTGTTTATTATTCTAATTTCAGGTGGGAGACGAATTTCATATTTGGGTGTAAGACCACCACCCTGCTTACTGGAGGCATAAAATGGCTTAAAAACTTCTATGTTTGGTCTCTAGAGCCGGGTTTCTGGAGTATGTAAAATATAAATAAAAATACAAACAAAAATTATATATATTTTTTATTTTAAATAAATTTTAAGGGGAAAAGAAATCTTAACCCACTCACTATACTATGTACTATAGGCTTACAACTTTTCCTGAGTGGAAATCGCATAAAAATTCTGGAATTTCACTTATTAGTGAAGTTTAAGCTGACTGATTAAAGCAATTTTAGGATTATAGAGTGAAGGTAGCAGCAACTAAGTCCATAAATTTCCATACTTTCAACTGATCTCTCGGTTTTAGAGGTGGCAGCCTGTTTTCCTGGCGGAAACCCTATACCATCATCTTAGATCTGCTAACTTAGTTTCAGCTCATAAATTCTAGAAAATATTCTTCGAGTCTGGACAGGGTTCAACCTAGGTCTTTCTGATCGCAGTATATTCATTGTTTTTCCGAGTTTACTGTGGAGATGTATTCAGCAAATACAATTTATGACGCCATACATTTCACATCTTAGCAAGGTTATTTCAAAAAAAAAAAAAAAAAGAAGTTAACAGCGTATCGCACGTAAAAAAACCGTTGGAGGGAATAGGAGGGAGACTGAATAGGTGAAAAGATCGCGTTCGCGAGTTGGCATCACAGGCCTGTGGTATGGATGACAAGACGGCTCGAAGTACGGAAAAGAGCACAGCGTGATCCGATTTCTGCATTTAATGGTGGAGCACTAGAAGAAATGTATCGCGAATTGCTAGAAGTGTACAGAGCAACCACACACTAGATTGTTTGTATATGTGCGTGTGCAGTTGGCAGCGTGACAAACATGATGACAGTAACTGTCATCATGTTTGTCATTACAACTAAGTAGCCCTGTAACAGTCGTGCACACAATCTTGATCTTTCTTTTAGAACGATACCTGTGGGGATATCCATTATAACAGAACCGCATGTGTACTATTATTACTATTTCGTTAAGAAGAAATTAACTAAGGTTGGCACATACACATATACTAATGGTCAGTATCATCAATTAACCATGTAAAGTGCTTTTAAAATAAAAACAAAGGTTTCATGCAGGACAATACGAAATGGTATCAGTGAATGTACGCATTTTCTAGACCATTTATTCAAGGTAAGGTCGCAAGAAACGGAAAGGTTTTATTGCCAGACCAACTCGATTTTTTCTTCCCCTCACCAAAACAATCATGTGAAACAAATGCAATTTGCAGCAAAAATTCACTCACCGTATAGGTTCCGCGAATTGTGATGATGATACTCGACGGTAGATAAATTAAAGACCCGTGTTCGATTCTTATCAGTCGAACGGGAGGAACATTTATAATTATAAGTGATTAGTCAGTATTGTATGGAAGTCACATGGATTTTCCTCGCAAAATCTCAGGTTTTTCAACCTCCATAACATGCAAACCGATCAGAAAGCATAAACAGCCTCAATCAATTCGATCAAAGTTCAAAGACATTTCATAACTTTATGAATGCAACAGGTTACCAGATTTCAAAAGGATATTTCCAAACATAGATAAGATATCACTTGATATTATTGTAAATCACGGTTTTCGTGCTCCGATAATAAGCTTAAAATCCCCCTACTCTCACTTATTAGAGGATATTTAACCATGATATCACAGTGTGATGATTTCATGGTTAAATATCCTATGTGTCAAACTTTTTTTTGATTGCTTTAGCGTGGTAAGGAATTATTGGCGGTTTAATACCTGCTAATAATTGAAAGAAAAAAAAAACAGTTTGACACATAGGAGACTATCTACTGCTAAAATGAAAACAAAGCTGAAACCTGTTTTTATTCTTGTTATTTGGTACAGCACAGCAAATTTCTCTGAAAATATTTAATACTTTCGCTGTTGACGCTTGCTATTTTAGTGTCACATGGCTTACTTTGAAAATGCTGAAGTGCTTATGTTTCTGCCATCATGCTGTTTTAGTGGCCAAAATAGTACCTACTTCTGATGATTGTAATTAGCGATGAGAAGTTTTGGAACAGCGCAAATTATAATTACTATTGCATGACACGTCCAGGATTCCAAAGGAATCGTCGTATGAAGGGAAGCCCACGTGTTGAGTAATTTTTTTTTATTTCCAGGTGCCCTTTCTAAAATTTTGAAAAATTTTAAATTGTGGTGAAAGAATGTGTAAAATTTAAAATATTAAGCAAACAATAAAATTCTTAAAAGTTTATGCCACTACAACTGTGGCACAGCAATTGCATATGCAATTGCTGTGCCACAAGGGAAGTGCCACTATCCAGACCGGTTTCGACCTTTTCCAGCATCCTTCTCTAAATCCAGAGTAATTGAATAATAAGGTGAGACACTTTTTGGCAACTCGTATTAGTAAATATGACTTCTCCATTGCTTCCACCTTGGTATCACCACCTCAGGGTCTGGGTTCCCACTGATGAGACCTCGATAGAGGTCGAAATCGGTCTGGGTAGTGGCCCTTCCCTTAATGCATAGCATTATACATGTCCGCAAGGAAATGTGCTTTGCATTATGGAAGATACTAAGACAAGGAGAGATGAGAGCTTGGTCCACTTTTACCACGAGTTGCCTCAGTCCTGAAGATACTTCAGGCCCAAACTTTGTTTGCTTATACATGGATAAACGATTAAACTAAATTTATTATACATTACATATTTGTTTTTCGTAAAACCACTCCACTTAATTATGTTCCCCTCTCCCTATCTTTATCCGGTACGCAATAAAGACTGGTAGGGACCAAATCTTAATACAACTGCTCTTTAAGACAAGAGTAGACAAACTACTACACAGGTAGTCAGTAGGTCAGAAAAAATGTAAACTATTGAGGCGAAAATCACAACTAATGAAAATGGAAAATAATGAGGTCTGAAGAGGTGCTGAGGAGTTTATGCTACATAAATTGAATGTATGACGAAGGGGGCGCGAGCCTGAAAACAATTTAGTCAATCCTGCTTCAGGCTATGCCGGAATATGCAAATTGCTACAACACATACCGGCCACTGAATTAGAAATCTTTATGCAGATGTACGTAAACGTCACTTTACGCAGCGTACATGCAAAATACTCGGTAACGTGCGTCACCACATGTTCCAGGCAATTATTTAAGAAAGCTGCTGGTCAGTAATCGTCAATAGTGTTGATCACAATCAACGGGGGGGAAAAACAATCATTCGGAGTTCGATAAAGGGGTTATTGTGGGTGGAGCAACGATTTTGAAAACAACAGAATTGACTGCTTTCTAAAAACGTGAAATATCCAGGGTGTGTAATCAGTGGAAAAATAACCTACACTGCTTGTCTAAGAGGCGTTGATTTTGGTCCTAAAACAGTCTGTCATGAAGGAAATCTCCGTCTTCTGAGAAAGCTTGCATGGACAAACAGAACTTCCTGTGTGCAGCAATTGACCGAAGCATTTAATGAAGGCTGTTCCCGACCCATATCTCACAGAACTATGCGCAGGGAATTGAAGAGGATCGGTATTGGCAGTCGTATGTCTATGCAGAAACCACTGATTTCTGTGAAGAACCGGAAAGTTTGTCTATAGTGGTGTCAGGAACACCGTGACTGGACACTGGAAGAAAGTCATGTAGTCCGACGAGTTACGGTACACCTTGTTCTGTATCGACGGTAAGCAGAGAGTTTGGCGAGAGCGCCATGAAGCAAACCCAGTTTACCTTGTAAACACAACTCAAGGTTCTAAAGGTGGTGTCATGGTGTGGGGCATATTGTTCTGTTGGTACAGAACGGGTTCCTTGATATTGCTGGAAGGGCGGATGTCCTCCAAGGAATATTTCAGCATTGTTGTCGATCAAGTCCATCCTGCAATGACTTTTTTATCCAGCAGGCGACGGTTGTTTCATGGACGACAACGCTACTGTCCATCGAACAAAAATTGTTCATCAGTGGTTCAGTGAGCATGATAGCGACTTCTGCCATCTTACCTGGCCACCACAAAATTCGGATCTGAATCCCATTGCGAATGTATGGGACATGTTAGAAAAATAGATCTGGGAGTAAAGTTATTATCTGCCGTCAAATCCAAGACAGTTAAAGGACTGTCTGGTGAACGCCTGGTATGTTGTAGACCCCTAACACCTTGTGGAAGCTACTTGGTACACGAAATACTTTTGAAAACCAGTACTTGTCACTTGCTTAAGTACATCAAGTACTTGGGAAACACTCGAAGTGAACAAAAGTAGTTCAAATACCGAAATTATTTAATTAAATATCGCCCCTGATGGATTATAAGACAATTAAGGAGATAATGTGAGAAAAATATAAGAAAATCTCCAATTGCTATTTTGTTTTAATTACAAGAGAAACATTAATGCAAAATGATTACATAATAATATTAATTAAATGTTTGCTGTACGGGGATATCGCACAATAAAACTGTTTATAAGCTCTCCGCCTCTATCGATATAGTTACTAGACCAACCAATCTTTCTTGGGTCATTGTTCGCAAATAATTTTTAATCAGTTTAAGCTTGGAAAAACTTAATTTCGTACTTGCTACGCTCATAGGAATTGTTAGCATAGCGACGGCGCCTACCGGAATATGGCTGAACGAGCGCCCTTATTAAGCCGCGTCGTGAGGCAGGCTGCCTCTATGCTACACCCTGGCGACGGTACTGCCTGGGACAAATATCGCAACTCGAGAACGCTAAAAGGAGGCCTGCAAACGTTCCTCTTTTCAGAAGAGAAACGGGTTTTTTTTCTTTCTTTCTTTCTTTATGAGATATCAATTCTGAAAGATATGTCCTTTGGAATATGATCGATTATAATCGGCCTTGCAGCAGGCACAGCAAAATCAATCTGGCACTTAACAATGCTTATAATAAGCGTACTGAATACTCTATAGTATTTATTTAGTTTAAGAGTCACTGCCATGATTCTTCATCTTTATACAACATAACATCCGCTTTTTTAATGCATTTACTATAATGTGATACCTTCCAATCCAAACGCCCTCATGAAAAGCAGACAACACAGAAATTTGGGAATGCTTGCGTGCGTGGATATGATGGGAACTTCTATGGTCCCGAGTCGCTACGTAGCCATGATGGCCTTTTAGAAACCCTGAAAATTGGCTAACTTTGAGCAATGGCAAAATCCTAATAGAGGGAAGCAGCTCTTATCAGTACAGTGACTACAGGATGAAGACAAAGGATGCCAGAAAGGCTCAATTCCAGAATGATTGTAATACCGCGACATGAAAGCGATTAGAGCCAAACCACCTTACTTTATCTTTCAACTGCACATTATTGGTCACAAGTTAAAGAGCTTTAGTCATGAAGACGAAATTGGGTCACCTGCGACTTTGCTGTATATAACTATAGGGAAGAAGATATTGAAAATGGGAACAGTAGGACCAACTCCAATAATATCCTGGTTTATGAAGATTAACTCAAAGCCTTCAAGGTTCATTGGATCAAGTTCATCCGAAAACCAAGAGCAGACTCTTAGAACAGCAACATGGAGTAGGAACGTTATACAAACTGGAAAACTTGAGAATTTAATGAGGGAGATAAATATACGAATACAGACATGAAAGAGATTAATATATAAATGTAGACTTAATGGAAGTCTGTGAGAAATTTGTCTGTGAAAAAATTGAAAGAGATAACTTTATCTATTCAGGAGATGAGGCGTACATAAGAGATGTTGGAGTCACGATGAAAAATGGAATTTCGAAAAACATTCCTTGCTATTGACCTGTAAGACAGAATCACGTTGATCAAACTTGCAGGAAAACCTTTCAGCATTGGTATGCTCCATGTATATTCTCCTACTGATAGCCGCCATGTGAAGAGATTAAAGAATTCTGAGGAGAGGTAAAAAAAGGTTTATGTTAGATTAAATGCAAAAGTTGTGTCTACAGGAAGTAAAGTGTTCCCGACAACTGGTAACTTTGGACTTCGTGAAATGAATAATAGAGGTGTACGACTTAGTATGGTGAGCAAAATGATCAGATAATAACAAATATCTTCTTTCTATAACCAACAACCATTTGGTAAATCAGAAAAAGCATTTTTAGCTAAGAGAATTATTTAATTCTATATACGAAAGTGAATCTGTTCCTGACGAACTCAGGAATTGTATCTTTATAAACATCGGAAAAAACAAAAGGAGAGGGGGTATCTTCAATATCAGAATGATGCTAGAAAGAAATGTGGAGATAAAAAACAGATTAAGTATTATTAAATGCTTTATTTTGATTACTTTTCTCTGGATTGAAAAGTACGCCGTGGACTTACAAAAGAGTACTAAGGATCTAGAGAAAAAAGGTTTTGCAGATGAAAAATACTAAAATAGAATTAACAAAGAACAAACAAAAAATAAAAATATCATATAGGGGTCATATGGTAAAGCATGAAAGTCTTGAAAAAGATTTATTAGATGGAAGAATTGAAGACAAGCGAAATAAAGGAAGACAGCGACACACATGGCTCAAAACGTATAAAAGGACTGGCTACATCTGAGCTATGAGCAAAGCAAAAGAGTAGCCAAAGTTAGGAATATATGCAGATCCATAAGACAAAGTCTTTTGGATGGAGATGTCACTTGAAAGGAACAGGATCATACGATAAATACTTATTCATTCATTATTTTTTTTACTAGACCTTTCCTTTCAGCGCGAATGGCGCTGTTAATTTCTTTGCTGTTATTACAAACAAGCAGTATCAGATTGTAGATAGAATGGTTGTTATATATATATAAAATAACCATTCTGTGTAAAACTTCTGCTGCATTAATCTGATAATAATCCCTTAGTAACTATATGTCTCAATCATTTCCTCCTTCTATTTACCAGTTTGCAATTTGCACTTCTTTAATCTATCTTCACACTCAACATTCCAGAAACCAGAAACCACTTTAATCAATCGTCCACAGACCTTTCCAATATATGTTCATCCTTTTAAAATCCCGGTGACCAAGTCTGTGCACAGTAATTCGTATGAGGCCTAATCAAAACCTTATACAATGGAACCATAACATCCCTACGTCTACACGTCAGTGTCCCCCGTATCAGTATCATAATCCGCTGTCCTCGCCATTTTAGCAATATATCACCGAAACTTTAGGTCCTTATCCACAATCACGCTCATATTTCTCATCTCCTCCGCTCCAATTATATACTATGCATCTCATCTTTGAATTTGATAACCTTACATTTACACTTTGCAATACAAAACGGGTAACCCCACTCACTTCCCCATTATCCTTATTCATTTCAGAAAGTTGGATGTTAGGCGATTTAAAAATAAAAAAATAAAAATAAAAATAAAAAAAGCTAAACTGGTGAGACCATTTACAGCGAATGGAAAATACCAAAGAACAGAGAAAACTTCCGGACGCTGGAGACAGATTAGTCCAAATCTGGAAAGAGCCTTTTCGGCAGCTATTTGCGCTGCAATGTTCTTAATCACTGCATTTGTGTCACGTGGCCTTCTCTAAGTTATTTTTCAATATCAACAGTAAGATAAAGGTTTGAATAACTAAATCATGTGCTTATGCCAAATGCAGTTAACGACATTTCCTGCTGCTTCCCCTCCCTTTACAGGAGGGAGGAAATCGAAACAGCTGCACTTTGCCTTCACATAATATTACAAGTCTCATACAAAGAACTTCCTGCCTCGTGCAGTAGCAGTTAGGGTATGTTACAGAATGTTATTTTCCAGGGCTATAAAGTAGGTGGGGAGGGGGACGAGGACTGGCATAAACTCCGGGAATTAAACTGTCGTTATCGTTTTTTTTATTCTTTGCCTTCCCTTCACTGCTAATAGTTTGGTGCTAGCAACAAACATGCACAGACGGGCTAGCCACAGGACAACTAATCACCTGCTACGAACGGTGTTAATACGATCCTGCTATGTTTTCGATATCTGCAGCATGTGCAGAAGCGTAGCTAGGGGGTGTGAGGAGGGGGACCGTCCGCCCCGGGCGACACTTTGAACCTTTTTTGAACTTTTGCAGTTAATTCTAAAATACAGTCTCGAGAACTCATTTCCAAATATTGTGATACTACTGCGAATTTTCCTCACAATTGTTGTAACTGTTGCTAGTCGTGAGAGGAGTTTTTCTAAATAAAATTGATTAACAATTACCTACATTACTATGAAATGGACTTCGCCAATGTCATCGACGATTTTGCTAACAGAACAGCAAGAAAAATAACATTTTAGAATGTTGAAATCAAAGTTTTACTTCAAAAATAAATATAATGTTTTAATTTATTTCCCTATACGTCGTTTTTGGCTTTTTGTAGTATTTTTGGTGTGTATTGAGGGAGCGACAAACTCAGGGACCGCCTCGGGCATCAAAAGCTCTAGCTCCATCACTGAGCATGTGGCAGTAGTACAGTGCAGGGGCGAAAAAACAGTTTTGCATTAATCATTCCCCTCCCCACTTGCGCCAAACTTCAATACTCCACAAGGTTTAGTGCATGCTCACACACAAAGTGGGTTCCGCCGCTTCTATTAAACCAGCAAAGGCTGGTAAACGATTGCCTTTTGCCTCCCCCTCCAATCAACCCTGATTTTTTTTTTTTTTTTAATAGTAATTCCACTCGAGAAAGGCTGAAAAACGCTACCTCCTAGTATGGATAGATACGATCTCTACCACGTGTGAGATTCGAATTTTTATTCATGACTACGTCACAACAAACTACTATATATCGAGAGACCCAGCAATGCAGTAGATCCAAGAGTTTAAATGCGCCAAACGAAAGCTCTGTGGGATGTAATTAAATTTTTCACGGTCATGGGATAATACATCGAAAATTTGTTATGGCAAATGTTCCCATAGACTTGTTAACCCATTGCGTAATATATATATACACACACACAAAACAAAAAGGAAACGAAAAAAATTAAGTAGCATGCATCTATTTTTGCATTTCTATTTTAATTATCTCTACCATATAATGATTGTATCTCGATTACATTGCGAGGTTTTCCTTTTGTGTCTGTCCTTGACAAATCCTAAAGTGTTATCGGCATCTATCTACAATAATAAAAGTTACATAACAGGGTTGTGTAATACGTTATACCTGACGTCCATATTTACAAGAGTGATGTAGAGAGCGTCATCGATTTTTGAGAAAGTCTGAGCCTTTAGTGATAAATAAGAATCCAAGTAGAGCCAAGAATGAAAATCCGTTTTTTAATTATCACATCGGAGAAATGATCTTGTGACCCCGGCGATTACTGCGAGCGGTGTTTTACCTCCTCAGTCGTCTCTCCTCTCTCTTTCTCCATCCAATAAACAATCCCTCCTCCTACCCCTTCCCTTTTGTCTAGCTATCCCGGTGTCGTCTTGGCGTAGTACTCTGGTTGGCACATATAAAGCACGTGCTATTTGCTTATACTAGTGTTATTCACCGGTATGTTTGTCACGCTTCTCAAACAAATAACTGGTACGAAAGGGGTATGATAGAAGTGGAGAAATAGAGCACCCTTTCCCCCAGGTCCCTGTAGCGCAGTGGATAGCGCGTTGGACTTCTAATCCAAAGGTCCCGGGTTCGAATCCCGGCAGGGATGAGAGATAACATTTTTACTACAGATATTGTTTTTAATTTATTGTCAAAATTAGGAAAAAATTTTTTTTTTTTTAAATTCATTATTTTTTTCTAACCATACAATTCTAAATACATGTTTTCACCTCTCATCCTTATTATAATAATCAAGAAAATTTCTAATATGACGTTGATAATCTGGAATATTGGATCTCTGAAACCCTGTGTGAGGAGGATAGCAAAATCCAACTTTTTAAATATTTTTTAAGTCTGTACTGCACATGCGCTCTGCACTATGAAGCCCTGTCACAAAATTTGATTGAAAATAGTAATAATTGAGGTCATCATTACATACGTCAATACACATTAGGCTCGTCTAAAGGAGTTCTGGGTTTGAAACCCGATAAAAAACTTTATAATTACCACTATTTGGCGGAACATTTAAGCCGCTGAGACGCACAGTAATTTGTTCATTATTTAGAGATAAATGGGAAAAAAAGCATGATCTGTGAAACTAAAAATAGTTTTAATTGAACTGAAAATATTAATGTAATTAAAGCTTGATAGTATTTTAATTGCTGCTATTTTATGGAGGAAAGGGTGATCAACTAATATTTCAATACAGTTATGGATATTTCAATTATGAACATTTCTAATGCGTGCTGTATAATTAATATTACTATCATTAACTAGCTGCCATACATTTTTTTTTAAATCAGTAGATTATAATATATCCATATTTCATATACTTGCATTCCCTGTTACTGAAGTATGTTGTAAGTAAGGAAAAATACATAAAAATCCGCGAAAAGCACAAACTTAATAACTTGAAATAAACTTTGAAAATTAACTGAAAATCGATTGTAATTATAAATTCCTAACCGAGGAAATAAAATGCAAATATGACCTGGAACGCTCATGTGAAATCTGAAACATGAGAATCACCACCATAAAAATAAATAAATAAATAAATAAAATGAAATTAACTGGTCGAAATTATAAAATCAAGACAGCCTTTTACGTTTATGTATGCTATTAAGATAATTACATCGAGTGTTCTACAGATCGATGAAATTGTTCTGATTCGCTACAGTTCATCAGAAGAAAATATCTCGTGATTAGGTAGAAAATTAACTATTCACTGTGCGTCAGCCACTAAGGACTCCGGAACTAGATTTAGTTTATTATTATATTGTTCATAAATAAACACAATTTATGTTAATGATGGTTGACTCTTCTTTATGCACACGTTACTGAAACATGTACTGTAAGTTTACTGTAAACCATTTTAATTCTTTCAGTAAAACAATTGACTGATTAATTTTTTAGAAGAAAGGAATCAAATTGAAATGCATCGACATAATGGCAAATACGCAAACATAATAACTTCTTTTTTTTCTGGAGAAGTCTCTCTCTCGCCCCTCGATACATTAACAAAAATAACTGCATTTTATATGTCAGAATAACAGGTACAATTTGAAACCGCCGCTGGGACCTGCCGACAAGAGAGGGAGGGGGAGGGAAGCGAAGACTAATTAAAAGCATGCAAAACAGCATTTTTTAAGATATTGTTCTGTATTATTTTCAATGCAAACTTTAAAATATTACCGATTCAGTACACAATAAGTCGACTCGATTTCAGTCGAATAATTTGGATTAAAAATGCGTGTAATTTTTGATGTTGGAGTATAAAATTAATAAGATTTCGGTTTGGTCTATGGATCGGATTCAACTGCGAACTGAATCTGATTCACATGAAGCAAGTTTGCCATCTCTGTAATAATTATGATAATTATGTACTTTTTTATTTACTTTTTTCATTATATGAATATCTACGTCAATGCAGTTGTTGAACAAAGGTACATATATGATTAAAAAAAAAAAGTCTGCATTCAGGCAAATATGAAATTTATGACAAGCATTAGACAAGATTAGTCATATTTTAACATTAGGTTTTTGATCCAGTTGATCGCCCTCTGGGGATAGGTCAAAGATATCCTTAAAGTCAGCTCGCATTCCTGTACTATATGGTAAATGGTTTGCGTCTCGGCTCCACAGGGAACAGTGGGGATTTGGTATCTTACCCCACTTTGAAAGTAAGTCTTCATATACACCATGGCCTGTATGAATCCTGTTAGTCGTCGTCCATATATTCCTGGGCAGGTCAAATCCAGATGGTTTTTGGAAGATGTTTATGTGATTGCAAACTTCAGGTGATACTGCTTGGGACCACAGTACATCCCACCTACTCACCATACTGTAATTCTGGCTAAGAAGATTACGGGCGGTTTTTATGGCAGGTCTTCTGGATTTTAGTCTATTGGATAAAGCATCTGGAATAAATTCATGTATTGGGAGATTTTGGTTATTTAAAATTCTTTTATATTCACGAAGCAAGGCTTCCTGTCGTCGCAGTTCTGGAGGAGCAATATGGCTCAAAGTGGGGAGCCATTGTAAGGGTGTACTCCTAATGCACCCTGTTATTAAACGCAGAGTGGAGTTAAGTTGAGTATCTAGTTTATTGACATGGTAACTATTGAGTCAGACAGGAGCACCATACTCTGCTGCACTGTAAACTAGACCCATTGCAGCGCACCGCAGAGTTGTGGCACTTGAGCCCCATATAGTACCACAAAGCTTCTGAACTATGTTATTTCTGGTGTGCAAACTTTAGCACCGATATTAATAATATGCTGTTTATATGTCAGAGTTTCATCCAGAGTTATTCCCAGATATTTAGGCGTCGGATTAAACGAAATTAATGTTCCATCAGCATATATCTCTGGTTTTTGATTTACAAGACTATTGTTCAGGTGAAAGCAAGAACATTCGGTTGACCAGAATTTGATGTTAATCTCCATTTTTTATAGAACTGCCATAAAGCCGACAGATCATTTGTCAATATTTCTTCGGTTCTTTTGATAGACTTGTCGCTGATCGCCAACGCTAGATCATCTGCATAAGCAAACTTCCTGCTGACTGTTTCAGGAATATCTGCGATGTAAAGGCTAAAAAAAGCAGTGCGAGCACTGAGCCCTGAGGTAATCCATTCTTAAGCACTCTCCGTTTACTGATGCTTCCTCCGGTGACTACCCTGAAATATCGATCACACAGTAAGTTGTTTAGGAGATGACCCAATATTTTACATGGGATGACCTTAAGAAATTTATATATGAGTCCCTCCCTCCAAACAGTATCCACACCCATAACTGAAGATTATCTCGTTTTTAAAACCCACAAGAATTTTTCACTTAATTTACGTTCGTAGTCTCACCTGCACACATTGAAAATGGTTCGTAGGTGAGACTGGAGTACGGCTCGCAATATAAGAAGATACACAGATCAGAACGATCAAGAAAACTGGCATTTCAAATAAAATAAATGAGAAGAAATCTGTCAGGATGAATTTTATTTTATAACCATGTGTGTATATGACTGTTCCCAAACCTTTCCTCGTGAGCTGCATAAATTAAGCACGTGTAGACAATGCATGAACTTGTTGATCGTAATGTGTTACCTTACCAGGTGGGGTGAATAGAACAACGATCTAGTGTGATCTCTCATTGGAGGGACAGTGCGTGACAGCACTTTTTGAAGGTCGTGTACCATTCCTGACTTCCCCAAGCATACGCTCAATGGCTGTCCCCATCGACAGCTGACAGAGTCTGCCGAAATACGTCAAGCAATACAGATACCGTTGAGTGATAATGAGCGAGCAGTACAAGAACTTTTCGAGTTGTAGCGCCTTTTAAGAATGGACAAGAATCTATTAAAAGTGATGACCGTCAGATAAGCCAGCCAGCAAACTACGCATAACGTAGTTTGCTGGCTGGCTTATCTGAATTATGGCCGAATCAACTAAGGCTATGAAGCCAGTATGTTGATGTCTGTAAATTGTGTTATTCTGGCCGGTTTGCAGAGGGAAAAACCTTTCCACCTCCATATGATCATAATTTAGTAAGAAATAACAGAACGCTGACAACTCTGAAATATCACAAAGGGACAGGTATTTCGTATGGAATGTGAATTGCAATTTTACTAAACAGTAATCTGCCAATGTGACGCCCTTAATAAGTAGCAGACAGCTGATCGGACAATTCTTGTCCGATGCCCAACTAGTTGTCACTCTACAACTGTTCGAAGTGCATAGCAGTAAGCTTCCAGGAATACAGGTAAAGCATCTTTCTTTGACTGTAGAAATTTTGATGGCACACGGCAACAAAAAAGAGGATCAAAGAGTTAAAAAAAAAAAAAAAAAAAAAAAAAAACCGAAGCAAATTTTCATGTTGACGAGGAGTGTAAATTGATCTGTAATTATGAAAGAAAGCAGCGTCTGGTTATTGAGAAGAGTAAAAGTTCAGTCATTCTTTTAATATGCGTGTTCTAAATAGATTTAAGTAAAAAAAAAAAAAAAAAAAGAATAATCATCAAAAAGTCCGCTAGAAAACGAGTAAGCGTAGCAATCTTTCCGTGGTGAAATATTTTTGCTGTGCCAGAGAGGAAGTGAATTTTACATCACGTAATGGCCAATAAAAAATCTCAGCTTCTAAATTTCGTGCTATTCAACAATACGACACTCACCCATATCTGGATGAACTCTGAACACGTAACAAGTTCCTTCCTAAGAACAAAGCAGTCAGTGAGGATTTAAACAATGCTTAAACACTCGTGTACTACATGAGTGTTTAAGCCCCCCCCTACCCACCCAAGCACTGATGCGGATAACAGGGTAGGGTTACAGATGTTTGGAATTTTATATCTTAAAGTCAAAACTGCTAGCTCATTAAACGTAGGAATATGAATATTCGAATACGGGTATAGGAGAAACCTGATCAAGTAATGATATTGGTACCCAAGTTGAAAAATGACGTCACATACATCAAGTGACAGCATATTTGACGTTAAGTAATCACGCAAAGCGGACATGTCCAACAAGGACACCAAAAATGCTATTGATTCTACGAAAGAAGGCATTCTAGAACTGGTACTCAAGTAGGAAAAATGACGTCACATAAATTAAGATTTTTCCTCCCGAATGTTTCATAGCACTGACAGCATGAAAGCTATGAAGCATTCGGAAGACAGTGAATTAGGAAGAAGAAGAAAAGGCATTTTTCCTTCTTCCACCTAAAACGATTTCACATCGAAAGATCTATCAGCGGATTTGATAAAGCTTGTACAGTGTCCTATAAAAAATCTGCAAAGATAACAAGAACCCAACACTATAGACGTGCAACATCATACTTTTTTTTAATCTTTGAAAATATACAAACCTCCCCCCCCCAAAAAAAAAAAAAAAAACAGCCAGTGGAGCAAGTTTTCTCTGTCACGGTTTCACCATCCCATTCTCATCCATTAATTACCTCAAACTTAACTTTATAATCAGTAAATCAGATGCGTAGTATATATATATATATATATATATATATATATATATATATATATATATATATATATATATATATATATATATATATAACTATATATATATATATATAACTATATATATATATATATAACTATATATATATATATATAACTATATATATATATATATATATATAACTATATATATATATATATATATATATATATATATATATATACATATATATATACATATATGTATATGTATATATATATATATATATGTATATATATATATGTATATGTATATATGTATATGTATATATGTATATATATATATATATATATATATATATATATATATATATATATAACTATATATATATATATATATATATATATATATATATATATATGATGTATGATATATATATATATGATATATATATATGTATGATGTTTTGTATTAAAGGCAAGGGGCCACTACCCTTGCCTTTAGTCGAAACCGGTGTGGGTAGTGGCCCCTTGCCTTTAATACAAAACATCATACATCCCCTTCTTGGAGATGTGTTTTGGCATTAAAGGTAAATATTAAGATTAGTGATCGGATCTTGTTCCACCTTTGCCACGAGTTGCCCTGTTCCTGCACTACCTGTGGGATCAGTTAGACTTGCATCAATTGCAGGCGCAAACTTGACTTTTAGTCTGTTTGCTTACTTGGGAAATGGAGTAAAACCAGGTTTAAAATTGCTTGGTATCTTTAACATATATTTATACCCAAGGTAAAAATACTTTCTACAACTATATATATATATATATATATATAGTTTACCTATATGTATTTAAAATTAGTTAAAATACAAAACGATCAGATTAAAAAGTTAAAAAAATCAGATTAAAAAGTTAAAAATTAGTAAAAAATTTATACAGTATATAAATATAATGGTCGTCCAGGAACAGTTATTCTCTTTATTTTCATTAATCTTACGTCATCCTCTCCTTTAGTGTTACACGGTGATCAGCATTCATTTCAGACAAATTATGGAGACTACAACCGTGTTAGAAGGGAAATTAAGGAAATTAAAGTAATTATTACTAAGGGAAATTAAGGAAATTAAAGTAATTATTACTAACACGGTTGTAGTCTCCATAATTTGTCTGAAATGAATCTGACGTCATCATTATTATTTATATCACAGAAAATTCGCCTTGCGCTACTGCGCATTTCACAAGCCATTCTTTAACATAAGTTGGTATTTCTGAAGATAACTTACAGAAAGCTATTTTAGATCTAAATGAGTTAGCCAAAGATTATTAAATGATAATATCAACAGAATAATCAAAAACTATGGCCTTTAAAGGACAAGATCCAGCAAGAACTAACACAGTAATAGATAACAAGATCTTAGAACAGGTGAATTCATTTAACTACCTAGGATGTATGATCACATATGAAAATGAAAAAGATATAAACCTAAAAATGGCAAAATATTTAAAAATAACAGGTGTAATTAACTCTATATTTAAACCAAACCTAGTTCAAAAACAAACCAGGCTAAAAGTATACAATACATTAGCCCTACCGGTCTTAATGTATGGAAGCGAAATCTGGACAATAAAACAAAAAGACAAACAAAGATTAATAACAGCAGAAATTAAGTTTATGAGAAAAATTGCAAAGTATACCCTATTTGATTACAAAAGAAACGAAGAAATTATGAAAGAATTAAACCAAGATAGAAAAAAATTAAAAAATATAAACATAAATGGATGGAACACGTTCAAAGAATGAAAACAGAAAGATTACCAAAACAAGCCTTAAAATACAAGCCATTAGGAAAAAGAAAACCAGGACGTCCTCTTTAAGAGAGTCAACAATGACTTCTAAAGCGGAAACGCTAGGCCTAAATCCTTGATATGCATGATGATGAAGAAGTTGGGATTTACTGTATTATATTTAATTCATAAATTAGCACGCAAGTTTTTTTTTTCCAATTATCATTTCCTCAAGTTATTTTTCTAAAGAGGATAAAATGGGAAAATTATCTACATGGATTCATATGATACAATTTATGAATCCGTTTTTAAAATTTCCATCTATTTTACAACTTATATTTCTCTAAAATTGTTAAAAGAGTAAAATAAAATTTTATTTTTTGACACTTTATATTTTATGAAAATTACTATAACATAAGTATTTAAAAAATGATGAGAGAGCATCTTCTTCCTTTAGAGAAGCCAAACTGGCAGCATTAAGTAGGATCAACGAGCCCATTAAATAATAAAGTTTAAAAGCTGTAAAAGAGTAGTGCTTAGGAAGTTGTCCTAAGCACTACTTGTAACTTAGGACAAACTAAGCGCATTATCATCAATTTTGTCATAGTTACAAGTACATAGCTTAGTGTTTCTCAACCTTCTTTCATGTGTGCCCCATTTTTTAATATTAGTTTTTGTAGCGCCCCCCCCCTCCCACCTCCCGCCCTTGCAGTTCTTCTGTTGAGACACTGACAAAACCCATAAAAGTTAACAAAAAAAAAACAACAACAACTAGGAATTAATTAAAATTTTAAAATATTCATACAAATTTAAATACGTCATCAATCTTTCGAAAATTGTATAGATCTGGCATCACTGCACAGACCGTTGAATCGTTCGTCATTTTGTAAACATTCGCGATTTCATCACGGGAAGTCACGAATGTTCTGTTTTATGTTTTTGTGTCAATAAATAATTTCATAAAATGCTTTTGTATCAATAAAGTGGTTTTTTTTTTTTTTTTTCCAGTTTTTCCTTTGATTTCCACTTTCTTCGAGCCCTTAATATTTCAGGCCCCCAAAAGGAGGCACGACCCACAGGTTGAGAATCACTGACATAGCTAAATAAATAAATAATATATATATAATGAAATTCAGTTATTTAATAATATGCTTTACTTTACCTTTTTTAAATAATTTAAAATTTTTAAATAATTATAAACAAAATTTTAACGCTGTCGTACCTTCCGTGGTGAATATCAAATACAACTGTCACACTGAACAAAAAAAAAAAAAATAAGTTCGTCACAGCTGAAGATATACCTTGCTCTACTTGACACCACACTTTACTCAGCTACAAGGAATTTATAACAAAGTTGAATACAGCATATTTCTTAACCTAAAATTCTTGACCTCATTTCTGAATAGTAAATAAGAATCAAGCTGCATTCTGCTTAAAATCTCGATGTTTTGCTTGACCACGTGGCTTAACTTATTCGTATTAACGTCTGATTTTAAAATGTTGGTATTATACAAAGCAGCCACAATTCTATTCGAATCAATATTTTTCTAAGTTTTCTGATGAAATATTTGTTAACGATAACTCATATAGAGTTCGTTAGACTTTATGTCCACTTATTATTTCCTGTTGCAATTAAATCTGTCATACATAGAAAATGAAATTATCAACAGAAACATTTTAATAGAAGTACCACGGCGAATGTATGGTACAGTATATACAAGTCGACGTTTGCAGGACTGTTATTTATTATTACTTTGGTTTGGATATGTTGTTCACATATATCTGATGTTTACGCTTCTCGACTAAAGCACTATAAAGCTAAAGCACAATTACATGACAACAATTTGCTTTACTGAAAACAAAGTAAATACGTACCGTAACTGTGATAAATTACAATCCGTAATACAATTTTTCTAGCACGGTAAATTCAGGTGAACTTGACTGTCTGTCACGGCAAACTACATATAAACTTTTTAAACCACTTTGCCGCTCTTACTTTTCATAAAATTAATTCAAACAAAATTTTAAAAAAAAATGACTTGTATACTTGCGCAGCAGTTCTGTGGACGTAACAATAATCCAAATGACGCACACTTCCAAACAGAACAAAGTTTGTTCACACCGTATTTGTTCGATGTTGAAGAAAACGTATCTTACTACATCAGTTGCTACCAGGTGGCAGCAGAATCCGTTAACGGAAGTTAAACAACCATGCATAACATCGTGTGATAGCAGACTGACAAACACAAACAAGACGATGAAGCAAAAATACTTTTAATGAACCACTTCCTTAATCGCAAAGTATATTAAAATAATCTGGTCTTTATGTAGGTATATCAAGAAGGACTTGTTTTTTTTTTCTTCTTCCATTTAGGAAAGTAAACGGAGCGTTGTGCAAGATTAGTATTCCTCAAATTTGTGACCCATTTTATGAAAAAAAAAAGAGAGAGAAAGAGAGAGAGAGAGAGAAAGTGAATATAAAATTTACTATATATCGTATCGGCTAAGCTAAAAAAAAATAAATAAATAAAAGAACGGAAATGCTATCTAGCCAATCAGGTCGACAAAAGTCAGCGGTTAACTCTTACTTTACTTATGGAAGTATATATATATATATATTTACAAACACGCAGACACAGAGCCATAACTAGTCTTTGGTGTGCCCTGTGCAGGTTTTCTTTTTTTTTTTCCCTTAATTTTTTATGGAAATAAATAATAATAATAATAATAATAATAATAATAATAATAATAAAAAATACAATGTAACAGAAAAATTTATTAATACATTATATATTTTTTGATATGTTTATATATTTATTAATATTGCAGATACGTAATAATTTATATTTTTAAACGTTATAGCATAAAGATTCGTTCGCGTCGCGCCAATCAGAACAAGCGGTGAATTTGGAAATTCGAAAATAATTATTATAATATAATTTGAACTATTTACTGTTCTATATTTGAATAAATGAGTGATTAAAAAAATGAAAGAAAAAACAATACTTACAAATCTTATCTATTTTACTGTAGAATATTTTTAGCGAGTTCGGTGAGTCAGGGTCCATTATTTTAACACGGCATTGCCATCTCCCCCCTTGTGTGATTCAGCTTCATCCTGGGTCCTGTGCCCATGATGAACCTATCTTCCATCTCTCTCTCTCTCTCTCTCTCTCTCTCTAAGGTTAAGGTTGAATCTTATGTAGCTTATTTAAATACGATCCAAAGAGGGCCAATTTATTCTGAAAAAAATTAATATGTTAAGTACGGATTCAGTCCTTTATCACTCGGTTTCCTTTGGATTCCATTAGCTTAATGGTTAAAGAGCCTTTCTTTGGAACATCTACTTACTGGAATTCTAGTGTTTTTCTAGGTAACTGGAAGGTGACCGTTCGACTATTCCAAGCTTTAGATACCATAAAAAAACACAATCCTTTAAAAAATATACATTATAAAAGGCAAATTGCACAACTGGTTTGACAACTTCAAAAATAGAACATATATCACAAAAATCATTGACACACATATGATATATAGCAATTTTACTGTATCATTATTCAACATTTTCCTAAAAGATTAACCTAGAATATAATCAAATTCTATCACATGAGGATCATATCCATGCACAAAGGACAGTAATAGCCATACATAATTTGAAAGCAGTCTTCAATTGAATGGAATACCAGACTTGCTCGTCTATCATCATCATCATCATCATCATCACCATGCTTGTTAAAGATTTAGGCCTAGTGTGTCCTGTTCCGGCCTTATAAATCATCGTTGAATCTCTTAAGATGACGTCCTGGTTTTCTTTTCCCTAATGGTTTGTAATTTAAGGCTTGTTTTGGTAATCTTTCTGTTTTCATTCTTTGAACGTGTTCCATCCATTTATGTTTATATTTTTTAATTTTTTCTATTACTGATTCCTGGTTTTATTCTTTCATAATTTCTTCATTTCTTTTGTGAACATAAACTCTCGTGAACTTCATTTTCGTTATTATTATCTTTGTTTTTCTTTTTGTTTTCTGTTCCAGATTTCACTTCCATACAATAAGACTGGTAGGACTAACATATTGTATACTTTTAGTCTGGTTTGTTTAGAGAGAAGATATGTTGGAGATCTGCCTCCTGAAGCCTCATATCGGACATGCTAAAAAAACGAAGAAATAAAACGAAAACAAAAACTTCAAATCCTATTTAATCAGTTCCTCCAAAATGGACACTCAAATAAGTACTAAAGAAATTTGTATTTACTGACGAACCATCCCGTGATAACCCAAAAATGAATTAAAAAGGCATATGTTCCATACGTTGGCAACGCATCAAGAAAAATAGCGAAAATATTAAAGACAGTCAACATCAGAACAGCCGTTCACACCAGTCATCACCTTACGAAGGTTTCCACGCTTCCCTAAAGATAAAGTTCCATTTTATAAACATTCGGGTGTATCCAAGATTCCGTGTTCTTGTGGAAAGATATACGCTGGGAGAAGTTTCGAAATCCGTAACAAAAAACGATGTTGAAAGCGAAAAGAAAGAAAAAAAACGAACCTGGATACTTGGATAGGTTGTTCAAGGAGTCCTTCGAGGTCATTCTCTCAAAAGGCACACTAAAGAGAAATCAAGGAATGACCTTTCATGACATCTAAAAGTCATTATTAACATGCGTGACATTAAAGATCTATCCTATGCCAGCACTTACATTAGAGACTGCACAACATGCCTACGATACTTGTGATTAAACTATCCTTCCAGTCTTTTCAACTTATAGATATTAACTGCTGTTGGAAAGCGTTTACTTTTTCTGTTGGTTTTTACTTATGTTAAGCAATCTCCTGATGATGCTGTTAGCCATATACACAGTGAAACATGTAGAGGAAATACATCTAATATAAATTTAAAAATGTATGTAAGCAGTACCGTCGACAGGGTGTAGCATAGAGGCAGCCTGTCTAACGGCGCGGCTTGATAAGGGCGCTTGTTCAGCCATATTGCGATAGGCGCTGTCGCTACGCTAACAAACAAGTCCCGTGTCATTCTTGCATGTGTTCTTCTGTTTGCTTTTCCTATTTTTATGGGATGAAAAACCAGAGTTTCCAGTAGAAAAAGTCCCACTACTGCTGTGTGACACTGGCTAACTAATCTTCAACTGAAAAGGTGCCTGATAAAGGTTCTCATCCTAGATAGATTAGAACCCAAGTCTTTGCAAGCAATGGGCACGGTCGAAACGAACCGAGATAAGGAGGCTTGGGTTTCTACTGAGATATGATATATCTCGCTATGGGTGTGCCCCGTATCTCATCAACAAATTTAGCTCACAAAAACACAGGCTAATCACAATTCTAGAGATCCAAAATAACATCACTTTTCAGACATCATCAAAATATGCCAGCAGTTGTTTACTAACTGTATCAAACCTTAAACATACAGGAGGGCTATAAAATAACTCACTCTTTGGAGGCATTTGTAGCTAAAACCAATAAACGGAATGAGACCAAATTTATATTGAGACTTTTGAAGGCATGGAGAGATGATTTCGTGAAAAAAGATTTAGTACCAAACGTCGCCGATAGGGGAAATTTTGGCGCTGGCGGAGCCTAAAACAAGCTGATAATTACCTTAAAGGCAGATAAAATGGAATAATAACATTTCAACGGTGTAAGCGACAGCCGTATCACTCATTCCAGCTGGATATGTGGCATGTTACAAGGATAATAAGAATAAGAATAATTAAACTAAAACAACTTGCGAGAGACACAGAAATTAATATAGTGATTGAACTCACAGGAAATAATGTTCCATTCATCAGAATCAGGGTCCCCTGGACCACATATACGATTTTCAATGTGCTGACCTTTCTTGTGTACAACAAATTGCATCTTGTGTGTGACATGCTCTACAGCTGAGCATAAGGAGTCGGATTGGATGTTCATAAGAGCCCGTTTTATGTTCTCTTTCAAGACATGCAAGTTGGGAATGCCACCAACATACACAACGGATTTCAAATACTCCCCAGCCAAAAGTCACATGGAGTGATGTCCGGGGATCGAGGCGGCCATGAAATGCTGGCATAAAAGGCACTGTACTGAACGTTCAATATGTGGCTGTGCTCCATCCTGCATAAAAATTATGGAGTCCAAACACTGTCTTTGCTGCAATGCAGGAATGACAAAATTTTCCAGCATTCGTCGATAAATCACTTCAGTAATGGAACAGGTTACAGGACCTGTAGGGATAATACGCTCAAAAAAGTATGGTCCTATTATGAAATCGGCTGTGAAGCCATACCACACCACACGGTTTCTTTTGGAGAATACAGTGATACTTGCTGGATCACTTGGGGATGTTCAGATGTCCAAATTCTGCAGTTATGAGTATTGATCCACCCATTCAGATAAAAATGAGCCTCATCAACCCACAATATTCTCCAAGGCCAGTCACTGTCGACCTCCACTCGTGCAAGAAACGTTAGCGCAGAGGTCATGTGCTTATCATAATCTGTGGTAGTTAGTGCTTGCATACGACTGAACTTATACGGATAGAAGTGAAGTATTTTCCGTAAGATTTTCCAGACTGTACCATAAGCCATATCTAGTCCGCGAGCTATCGCATGAGCGCTTGGACCAGTACTAGTCCCTGTGTCGTCGAACACCACAGTAGCAACGTCTGTTACTGTCTCTTCTTGCACTGTTTTCTGTCCTCTGTCAAGTCTAACTCCTGGCGATCCAGTTTCTTCAAACTTCTTAATCATAGCTCTCAGTGCAACAGCTGACATAGGACCTGTACGCAGGTTATGAAGCATTCTAAATTCCCGAAGGCCGCTATGGCATTGCACTATTTAAGGTAAAACAACTTAACAAGTAAAGCACGCTGAGGCAAGATAGGACGCATATTGGGCACAATTCGGCAGTCATTCAAATAACTGCCTGAACGTTCCCAATTCCTTTTTAAGTGGATTTGATGGCGCTGCTGTCACGTACGAACAATAAAATTTGCATAATCCCTTTTACCTGCGTTTACTGCAAATATTTGACTCCTTTCGGCTCCACCAGCGTCAAAATTTCCCCTATCGGCGACTTTTGGTACTAAATCCTTTTTTTTTCGGGGAATTCATCTCCCTATGCCTTCGAAAGTCTCAATATAAAATGTGATCTCATTCCGTGTATTAGTTTTAGCTACAGATACCTCCAAAGAGGGAAAATTAATTTTTGGCCACCCTGTACATTGTTGTAATACGATATGCATTTTCTGAGAAATATCGAACAAAAATGAGTAGTGGAGGTAAGGACCAGATTTAAAGTCGTGAGGGAAAAAAATCCATCAACACTTTCATTGCCCAAAGTGCGTTTTGAGGTACAAAAAGTTTTGGGGAGTAGCCATTACAGATTGTTGCCACAAAGCTATTAGTGACTGTGAATATGCATTCAGAAGGAAAGTAAACAGTATTAGTTCTAGTAGATTTTCTTGAATTGTGGGAATAAAACCTTGAGTTTCTTGGTGAAAAACCCCACTTGCATGTTGCAGGATGAAAAAAAAAAACCGATGATTTCAATAAAAAACTTAGCTACCTGTGCTTGAGACTAACTAACTGACCTTTCAACAAAAAGCTCTAATAAAGGTTTTCTTTACATATTCAGATGGAAATCGAATATGACGTCTTTCCAACAAAAAGATGTCGTTGCTATTGGCTAAGCTATGAAGGGCTACTAGGACCAGCACGTACGACCATTTCAACTTGATTGAGAAAACTATTTATTCTATGCTAATGTCTAAAATACTAAAATAAAAAAAAATTCCCTAACGCTATTTTATTTCCTTATAGGGAGTAGGCAAAGCCGTTTTAGCTCTACCTCACCTTTGGAGACTGAGGGTGCAACTCAGTCTCTGCTGGTAGCCAATCAGAGATAGCTGACTCAAGATGATAACGAATTATACACAGCATCTGGTGAAGAGGTAAAGAGAGACGGCTGGCATGTACCGCCATCTTGTGGTCCTTAATCCTAACACTATATTTACTACCAGAAATGGTATGGATTCCAGGGTTAATTTTCTTGAGTTTACATGAAGAAAAATCCGAGTTTCCAGAGAAAAAACCCTCTTGTTCATACCAGAGATAGACTAACACTAGAACCAATCGAAAAAAAAAAGATACTGTCGGAAACGAAAATTGAACTTAGGTTGTCATTCTTCAGGCTATCTAGGTCTGCTGATGCACACGATTCTTCCACTGAGCTACACAAGCACTTTCTGAACTCCTAATACAATGAAATTACAAAATAGCGACTACATTAAAAACATATTCATTTTATGAGGGAATACTAGTTGTAAACGTAAATGAAATAATAATCTTTTACCCATGACCAATCACAAATAGCCCTATGACTATCAATTAGTTTAAACAGCATCCAAAGAAATATATATATATATATATATTAGGGTTACCAAGTAATTTTATACACTTGGTTATTTTACTCCTAATCCCAAGTAAGAAAACAGTTAAGTGCGCCTGAACCTAGTTCAAGTCTAAAGATGGTGCAACACCAGGGCAACTCATTGTAAAGGTGGTTAAAGGAGATTAAGAGATTAGGTGGGATTAGGAGTAAAATAACCAAGTGTATAAAATTACTTGGTGACCCTAATATACATTATTCCCAAGATAAAAAACTTATTTACACCTGTATCTCCTCCAGAGATTCTTTCAAAATAAAAAACACCTATTTTGCAACTTATATAGGTAAAGTTGATAAGGCTCTGTATTACTAAAACCTTGGTATTTAGGGTCTAGTTACTTACTGAGGAGACCTCAAAAAATGTTGAAAGTGGTCTGGGCAGTGACCCCTCCCATAATGTATTGCAGTATATATCTCTTAATGAGATGTGCTTTACATTATGGAAAATACTAAGAATAGTGATCAGAGCTTTACCCACCTTTACAATGAGTTGCCCTGGTGTTGTACCATCTTTAGACTTGAACTACGTTCAGGTGCAAACTTAACTGTTTGCTTGCTTGGGAGATTAGGAGTAAAATAACCAAGTGTATAATATATAATATTACTTGGTAACCCTAATATACATTATTCCCAGAAACGGCGCTAGGGTCTTTGGCGCCCGCATACAATTACTATCTAAGCGCCCTTGTAACGATCCGGGCGTGTGTGGTTCTGCAGGCACGAAGGGGGGCGTATTATAGCTATTAACGCCAAACTAACAAGCCTTTTTTGTGACATACTTGTTCTTAAGTAGGTTTTAAATTAAAAGCTACTTTTAATCAATTTCAACTTAGAAAAGGAACGTTCACCGCTCGCTACACTAACAGGTAAGGTTAATAGTATTCTTAAAGCAATTGAAAAGTTAGGGAAAGATAAATTATTGGACACAATAAAATTAAGAATATCGAAAGGGTTTTGAATATTTAAATTATCCTTCTGAAAAATATTTGAAAAAAAAAACATAACTCGTCATATAGTTCTATTGCAATTACGTCTTTATTGTCGCCGTCCTTCAAGAGAATCTCTAAATCGTCACAATTTTTTGCGAAAAATCTTCGTTATTAATTTGTTGTAATCTATACAAGAAATTGAAATTATCAGAATATGTTTTTAGTTGTTCAAAACGTTTTATTAACGAACACATTGCAACGTCTGGAAGTGCATAAAACATTCATTCTAAATTTATATTGTGGCGTTTCGGCATGACGCTCGTAATCAAATTGTCGTGTCTTCTTTCGTCGTTGGACTTCCGTGCCAGTTTTAAATTCTTGTTCTCCGTCCACCTTTTCACTCAGTACTTTTGCCGTTTTAGAACTTCTTTAAAATTTGTATCTGACTGATACTCTTGTAAGAATATTTTTAAGTTTCGATAGATTCTAAAGCAAGTGTAATGTTCATATTTTTGTCTTCAAGCATTTTACTCACAGGGTTTATTCTGTTAAGTAAATCATGCCCAGTTATAAGAGCGCAAATACATTTGTAGTCCTTTATTTTAGCACATAATGTTTGTGCTTCATGCTGAGTTTTTTTATTAAAATTTTCATTATTTAAAATTTCAAAAAGTGCATCATGAATTTCTCGTAACTGATATCGTAGAGAGCGGATTGCATTAATTTTACTTTCCCATCGCGTATCTGATGGCTGTTTCAATGTTAATTTTTTTACGAACTTAGAGAATGAAAAGAAATTATATATTTCTTGAATAATTGCAAAGAAACTAATTACATCTGTATTCACATTAGTTACATTGTTAATGATAAAATTTAGAGTATGACAGCACATGACACGTAAAAAGCTAGAGGATTTTTGTTCAAAAGCAAATTTTGGAGCCCTTATTTGCCCCATTGTCATACCCTTGACCTTGCATGTCTTCAATGGGAATGTTCCATTTTTCCAGTTTTTCCGTTATTGTTGCACATAAACCATGTCCTCTGGAATCTGATATATCTGCAAAACCTAAAACGTTTTCCCTGATCTTGACAATTTCATTTTCACAGGAAACAAAGCGAATAATAATGGCCATTTCTTCTGTTGTACTTGCATCAGGTGTGTAGTCTAAAATTATGGAATAATATTTAGATTTTAGAATTGATACTAAAATTGTATCCCTGATTGCGTTACTTAAAGTTTCCAATATTTCATTTTGACTGTCTTTACTCAAATAGTGTACTCTATTGTTTCGTTGTAGGGCCCTTTCAACATGCTTTTCCACAACGGGATCAAACTTCCCAAATAGTTCGACTAATTTTAAAAAATTGCCGTTATTTCTTTCATGTAATTTATCAGATGATCCGCTAAAAGCTAAATTTCGGCTACCAAGGAATTTTATAATTTCAATCAAGCGTTCTAAAACACTCCAATGTTTCTTTTCCCTTTCATACATGCTTTGAGTCTGGAAATCAATAGTAGTTTTTTTTTTTTTTTTTACATTTTTATTAAGTTCCTTCCATTTTAAGAAATTTTTCATGTGAGTTAAACTAGTCTAATGTCTATGTAAAGTTGTACTTACATTTCTCCAATCGTTATAAAATTCTACAAGACTCAGTGGGTGATTCAGTAGGTGCGACAAGTTTGCAACAAAAGCAAAAAACAGAATTTAAAGTTTCGGAATAAATGAGCCATGTTCTTGGCACGAGCTTCCGTTTTCCATTTTTCTATTATAATACCAAATTTACGACCATATGTATCTCTGGGATATATTATATTTTTATTTTGAACAGGCGGCCCCATTTCAATTAAAACAACTCGTAATTTTTCATCAATATTTCCCCGTTCACTTGGATCTTCTAAATTCACAGAGACTAACAATGTGTTAGTTTCGTGGTCAACTACAATTATATCTTGTTGTAGTTGACTAAATCCTAACTATTTTTCACTTAAATCATGTTCAATTATCTTGTTCAATAGTTGCAAAGTACCTTCATGCGAACTGGATGATGTGCACGGTTCTTCAACTCTGATTTCTGATGTATCGAGTTGGTTACAATCTGCATCAGAATATTTTATTATTTTAACAAATTTATTAAGAGCCCCAGTTTGTTTCTTAAGATCTGCTTCTTTCGCAGCGTGACACTTATGATTTTGTGCACCGGATAACTTTTTTTTTTTAATTTTGTTTCCATTTCTATTTTATACCCACAAAAAATTATTACACAACATGACACAGAGACGAAATAATAGTTGGCACTGCGCTACTGTCAGTAGCCTACTGAGATGCGTACCATATGACTGGTTTACCTAGCAACTAATGATTTGTACGAAAATTCGTTTCTGCGCATAAAAATTGTTTATCGTTTTACTTTAGATAGACTGCAGTAGACACAACATTCTGCAGGCAAGCATTTAGCCTGCTCTAGCTGCAAAATTGTAAACAGCCGGCTTATCAAAGAGGCAGCAATATATATTTTTTTAAAATTTTGTATTCAGTGTATACGGCCTCATTTATTTTAATATTGATCATTCTAAGAATTTTTTGTTTTTAGGATAAAAATTTTGTTTCTTAAAAATTAACTTATGAACCGTTCCCTGGTGGCGGAGCCCCAATCGTAGCGGTGCCCGCATGCACCGCATGCTTGCTTTCGCTGGCCCTGACAATAATAATTTTTACACTGAATAATATTATAAATGTATATATAAATAAATATAAGTAATATAAAATATTATTTATAAAATTATAAATAATTATATATAAAATATTATATATATATATATATATATATATATATATATATATATATATATATATATATATATATATATATATATATATATATATTATAAATGTATAAATAAATAAATAAATTAATTAAGTTCGATTAATTTTCTATTAAATTTTCCCCTTTTAAAAACTGCCTGGCACGTCAGCAGGTAAATTTTTGGCATACACACTTAAAAAGGTTCATAACCACTGATCTAGGTCAGTGGTGGGAAACCTTTTTATGTGCACATGCCAAAAATTTATCAATTGATTTGCTGACATGCCAGGCAGTTTTTAATAGGGGAAAAATTAATAGAAAATTAATCTAACTTAATTAATTAATTTATTTAGTTATAAATTTAAAAAATATGTATTTATTTATAATATTTTATAAATAATTTTTATTTTATTTATAATATTTATTTACATATAAATTTATAATGTTATGCAGTGTAAAATTGATTATTGTATAATTAAATTGATTTTCATTATGTTGGTTTGAAAAAAAAACAGTACTGAGAAAAATATTTATGCATTGTAACTCACCATCGAAGTTAGCTGAGCAAGGGAAGCAGCAGAAGGATAACTCGTCGGCGAAACGCTTACCATAATTACTCGAAAATAACACGCCATCACATATAACTGGCACCTTGATTTTACTTTACAAAAAAGGACATCAAAAACTGTTGCATATGCCTCGCACACGAAAAATGTTTAAACATGTTCACATCGAGGCGATAATGACTCGCTCCATGTAGTTAACAACATGCCCTCCCCAACAGCCATTACACTGCAAATGCAAGAAAAACAAGTAGTTTTATTGTATCCCTGATTATTCTTATATATGGTTAAGGTACGGAGGCTTTTGCAGTCCGTGCAATATATTACTCAACAAACAGTGCAATTAGAGACAGCTGGAATAAAAACGGCGCTAACTAATGAATCACATGTCCCCTCTCACAGAAACTATGCTGTATAGACTCAACAAAAATATGTTACACTGGAACATATTTCAGTATCTAACTATATCTTGTCCAATTTTTCAATTACATGAAATAAGTGTTTGCTTTATTGCATTTGGAATTCTTGATGTCATTATGACAGATCACAAAGTCTAACTTCAAATAAAATTCTACACGAATTGAAATATGCCATGTAATGCATGTGTGAGTTCCTGTGCCAGCTCAAACGTAAACAAGCAGCAATAGAATTCAACCAGAGGCTGAAACTTTGTGTTAGTTGAGCCCACCGATAAAGAGAAGTTCCGTCAGAACGATAAACGACACCCCGTCGTGAATGTGTTAAAACTAAGAAATATATAGTGAATGTTGTTATGACAGTTTCACATGTTATGGAATTCGGTTGAAGAGAATTAGCATTTCAACTCAACAATTGTAGGTTGCCTTTGTCTTTGGGTCGCGCGACCGTTTGTTAATACCGCACCAATCATATGCACATCTTCATAGCTGCTCCCTGGTGTAAAACAAAATTTAATTTGTATGTATTGTAACAATTCAAAAAAAGTTGAATAATTTATAAGCGTATAAAAGGATATCACCTGTAAATCGTTGACGTGCCAGCAAAATTCTCGGACGCGTGCCATAGGTACGCCATCCATGATGTAGGTGATTGATCTGAATATAGTTTGATGGGAAGTGAACTCCTAAGATAATAGACAAAATCCAAGAAAGAAGACTGCAATGGTTTGGCCATGTGACCAGAATGGGATCTGAAAGACTACCATCTAAAGCCCTGAATAGAACGATGTTAGGTAAAAGATCCAAAGGATGGCCCAGAATTAGATGGATAGACAAAATAAAAGAGAACTTGAAATCCAAATCACAACAACAACACCAAACTGGACAGAATTGTTCGGACTCTCCCGGGACAGACAGAAGTGGAAAGAGTTCATTCAGCTTCATCGTCATCCACATAGATGATGGAAGAGAGAAGAAGAACTTCTAAGGACTCCCATTCTTCTGATTTCCTCTTTTTCCAGGATAGGGTTCCTTAGTGCATCTTGAAGTTATTGATGAAACTTTGTTCGGATATTTACACCAACTTTTCTTTCATACATATGGTCACACCAGTATGTCCAAATAGTGTACATACTTGTAATTGCGATTATTGTTGATACTCTACCTTAACTTCTCATTTAGCCAACATAGTTCGTTATTATTTATTACTGGAATCTATGGCATTCTTTGTTTCACAACACCCCAAATTTCTTCTGATTCTTTTTAGAATAAATCATCTGGTAATTTTTATTTATTTATTTTATTTATTTATTTTTTTTTTTTTTAAGTGACAGTTTGCAAGACCATCCAACGATATAGATTTTGGCAAAATTCACATTTTTGGTCTGCAGTCATGCATAGTACACTTTGAAGAAAAATTTCGTACATCGGACTTATTGGAAGTCGGAACACTTTAAAGTGGGCTTAGTATAAGAAAACTTTGTGATTTTGTATGTATTAACTTCTCTATGTTGTAATTTTCTGTTACAAACTGGTATGCCTTAGCCATTTCAGTGAACATTGTAGGCGATCTTTGTTTAATTGCAGAGAGAGGGTGACATTATCAAGATTTTTTTGTTTTTTTTGTAGAAAAGCAATTCTGTATCCGTGATATGACCTATTATTTTTTTTTTTCCTGCAGTTATGGATCTGGTTATCAATACGACATTATTATTATTCGGTATATATATATATACCGAATAATATTTTAATATATATGTATATATATATATATATATATATATATTAAAATTAAAATAAAATGAAACCATATCCAAGCTAATTAGAATATATGGAGAAACTAAAAACAATACTGAGAATCTTCTCGTTTTTCAAATCTGGGTTTTATGGGGGAAGCAGAATTACCTCACCAGTGATTCTCAAACCATTTTTGATCCAATCCCTTTTTAATAAACATTATGCTGTAATTCCCCTTTTTGGAAATTGATATACGAAATTAATTATCGATATACCACAACGGCTGATATATAATTAATATATATCAGAAAATATTTTTGCCTGAAATACATGTGACGATTTTTTTTTCTATATTAGGTAATAAATACTTTTTATGTATTGCTTCAAGTGGAATCACAAAATATAAAGAAAAAATTGGCAAAGAAATGTATGAAATATTCTCTAGAAAACATCATCTTAATTTCATCATGAGGTGATGCCTCCTTAAGAGATAATAATAATAATAATAATAATAATAATAATAATAATAATAATAATAATAATAATAATAATAATAATAATAATAATAATGATGACAAGTTGCAAATATTTTGGGCAGAGGTGGATGAATTCAACCCTTAAGGTACTTTGATGCTGCTGTAGGTGATTGGGTAATGCAAAAAAAAAAAAAAAAAAAAGGAGCGAAAGAAACTTTTATCGTTCGATGCATTTTTTTACCGCTACAAAACTCCATTGTGACCATAATCTGTTACGTAGCGTATGTAAACAAAAGCGTGCAGGAAACCACATGACTGCTGTTGTGAGTCACTGCTAGGTTTTTTTTCCTTCGTGTCAAAAGTTGTGACAACAGCCAATAAGAGAGAGAGAGCAGATTATTTTAATGCTGACTCAGCGTCATGTGAGTGTCCTTGTTTACACCCACTCTCTTATTTGCGTAAACAAACCAATGGCAAGGCTACTATCTCTTTGCAAGTAGTCAATAAATGGATGTTTCTAGCTCATTTACAGAACTCTATAATAAATTATGCTAGCTTTATAATAAATTATGCTAGCTTTCTTCATCCCTATTAGATTTTATATATATATATATATAGTGTATATATATATATAGTATATATATATATATATATATATATATATATATATATATATATATATATATATATATATATATATATATATACTGTATATAAATGTCGTGCTCCTAAGTCAATAAATGTCGTCATCCTCTGCACAATTTAGGTATAGGCTTGTTCCTGCTCTATAGATGAGGTTGATCCTTTCATCTTAATCTTGGACGTCCGCGGTCTCTTCTTCCTGTAGGTTTATATTCTAGTGCTAGTTTAGGAATCCTATTGTTATGCATTCTTTCTATGTGCTGTAGCCAATTTTGATGGCATTCTTCTATTTCTTGTATGTAATCGTTCTCTTATTTTTGTGTTTTTCTTTTTATCTAATCTAGTGAGTCCCAGGAGGGGTCTTAGAATCTTCATCTGTGCTGCTTCCAATCTTTGTCTGTTTCTTTGTTTTAGAATCCAAATTTGAGAGATGTTTTAGAGGTCATATTATGTAATCTTAATTGAGTTTCTTTAGTCATTTGTTTTCCAAATTTTCTTTTAATTATGCCATTCATTCTATTATAAATTTGTAGTCTTTCTTCCAGTTGTGAATCAGTATTGTACCGTGAGATTATATTTTGAATTCCGTAACTTGTTCTATTATTTAATTGTGAAGTATAATTTTGACTTTTTAAATTGTGTTTTCACACAAGCTTTTGTTTTTGTTTCAGAGATTTTAATTTAATTTTTTTTTGTTTTTTTGCTATTTCATTTAGATGGTTAGTTGCAATTTGGAGTTTATCTTCTGAATTTGAAATTAGTATTCGATCATCTACATAAAGTATTGTACTTATTTGTTTAATCTCATCTTTGCCAGTTGTTTTCAATTCTTTTAGGATTCTTTTTATATAAATGTTGAACAGAATTGGGGATAAGCCACAGCCTTGTCTCACTACTTTATTTATGGTTATAGGTTCTGATAATGTTCCATCTGCAAATTTGATGCAGATTTTTGTTTCTCTGTATAGACATTTTATTGCGTTCATTAGTTGTGGAATATTTTATTGTCTTGTAATATTTTACAGAGTAAATTTCTGTTCAAGTTATCATACGCTTTTTCGAAGAAATGAAGAAAAATCATAAATGAAGAAAAGTGGACAAGATAAATTCTTTTCTTTTTTTTCCCTACGATCTGTTGCATTGTGAAAGAGGCATCTGTGCATCCTCTGTCTCTTCTAAAACCACACTATTCATTTAAATAATTTTCTATATATTTAATTAGTATACTTTAATTTATAACTTTTTCCCCATATTTACAATAGGAAACTACGTAGTTTTGCGCAGAAAAAAAATCTCCTGAGATTTGGTTACAATTCATTGATAAAGTGTTCAAAGTTATCCTACAATTAATTGCGTTAGACCAAATAAGATGAGCATTGATGTGCTTACACTCTTAAACCTTTCGTACATCGATAAAAATTCAATTATACGGTCAATCTGAACGTCAATTTTGTATAGCAGGTTGCACAAGACTTGTGCAACCCAAACTTATGAAGGTAAAGGCCCACTTTGGAAAATTAAAATATTTCACGGCCCCCCCCGTCGAAAAAAAAAATCCTAATACAGACATATATTATTATAATATTTATTGTATTTATATTCAATTCAATTTATATTCAAGATTTTGTGTTTGTAAGCTTTTTTCTGCTTCTTATCAATACCTTTGAAATGAAACTTATACGAATAAACATATATTTACGAATATTCATTAAACGCCGAAATACGCAAGAAGCAAAATTTGTGAACTAACATCAATGCGTGATTTTTTCCATTAAAATATAAAAATGAACAAGAAAGAAAATAAATATTAAATACGTTTCTTTTAAGATTAAAAAAAAAAAAGAACTACTTAGTCTTAAAATATTTTAAATTTGTTTTCATCGTGTGTGTGTATATATACAGGGTGTTCGGGATAAATTTGACAGTTTCGTAAGGAAAAAGAAAATCTTCTTTGTATCTATTAAATTTAATGAATTGACAAAAAAACATTACAGGCAGAGTTAATTACAATACTATCAACAAGATTTACTCAAAATAACCACCATTAGCATCGATCACAGCTTCAATTCTGCTTCGGAACCTCGAACAAGCTGATGCTACAGTCTCCCTGGGAAGGGCCGCAAAAACTGTTTTAATTTTATCCATTAACTGGGCTTTTGTATTACTGGAAGTGCAATTGGTGTCTTTTTCAACTGCGCCCCATACAAAATAATCCATGGGGTTAAGTTCTGGGGAGTTTGGAGGCCAAACATTTGGACTGGTGAAGTCGTAGAAATTTTCAGACAACCATTTTTGACTTTTCCCAGAGGTGTGGCAAGGGGCCGAATCCTGCTGCCATACATACGGCCTACCATTGGCTACCCTTGTTATCCAGGGCTTGACTACAGTTAGCAACTCCACGAACAAAGCCCGAATTCCAATGCCAGGGTTCTTCAACACCTGTTCCTGCAGATTTGCGAGGAATTCTGCTGTACGAACGCAATCAGATCGTCTGCTAGGGATCTTTCTTCTTGCTACATCCTCGTAGTCACCATTGCAAGTCTCTAGTTCATGCCTGATTGTTTTTACTGTATTCAGGGAGCATTGGGCAGCAGTCGTAATATCCTTATTTTGATGGCGGGCACAAATCATCATGATACAAGTTATTCTCTTCCATGATTCAGGTGGGTTCCAGCTATCCATCCTTTCTGACATCTTGTATATGAATGAAGAAGGGTCCAAACTTTTAAATGAAGAGAAGTGTGTGTTAATACATGTAACTTACGGAAAAATATAATTAATTATAAATATGTCAAATTTATCCCGAACACCCTGTATATATATATATATATATATATATATATATATTTCTGTTGTATCATAGCAACGGTGTAATAGTTCATATTTATCCCATAAAAGTTGATGTCTCATTTGCGAAGAGTTTTGTGGGTCAGCTGAAAGACAGCACGTGTAATGACAAAGCTGAAGCTTCATTTTTGTGGTATTCAATATCTCGAACGTGTTCTTCAATTGATTTTTCTGTCTGTCCGCTACTAAGATGACCGGCAATCGCAACATCCGATTAACACCTGGATATTGAAGTGGGCTATGTCGACGTTTTGCTGATTGGAGTAGTGATCTCATCTTGATAAAGGGGTAAATACTACTTTGATTTTATATTCTTTAAGTATTTTTGCTAGTTTTATGGAAACAGAGCTCATATGGGAGCTTGATGAATCTTCTGTTTTCTTCTTCATTAAAAATTTGTCTGGTCTCCTGTCATGAGTAGTCTGGAGATGGTGTGCTCACTATAGCCATTTTGAAGGAAATTGTTTCTTAAATGTTGAAATTTTTTGGCAGGTTCGTCCTTGTCAGTGATGAGTCAGCGGCTCTTGCTCCTAGTGAGGAAATAATACCCAATTTTTGAGCTGAATAATGATGGGATGAGGCAAGTAGATATCTGTCAGTATGTGTAGTCTCATGCTAACCTTAAATCTCTATATCTTTTCTAACTATAGAGACTTAATTTACTCGATTCCTTAGTGCAGTGCTTCCCAAACTTATGGATGTAAAGGCCCCCGTTGGAAAAATTAAAATATTTTACGCCCCCCCTCTAAAAAAATCGTAATATAGATATATATTATTATAATATTTATTGTATTTGTATTCAATACAAAACATACACAGCGAATTTTGCAATTACATTTTTAGCATCTTACACACACATTTGACATGGCACATTATCTCATATTTTTATATAAATAGATATATTGTTATTGTACATTTGCAGTACAAGCACATAAAACGTAAAACGATTAGTAATAAAGAAAGAATTAAAAACATAAAAGAAGTTTAATAACAATTTAATGTGATGAATGTGTTTCAATACTGCTGCACAAAAAGTCAATATCAGGCGAAATATTTGAAACTGCAATTCTTAGATTTCTGTTTTGAAATGAAACTTATATGAATAAGCATAGATTTACTAATATTCATTATGCACAGAAATACGCAGGAAGCAAAATTTGTGAATCCGCGATTTTTTTTCCATTAAAATAAAAAAAGAAAAAAAAAGAAATAATAAATAATAAAAATTAAATACGTTTCTTTTATGATAAAAAAATCTACTTAGTCTTAAAACAGTTTAAATTTGTTTTCATTATTTCACGGCCCCCTCAACAAAACCTACGGCCACCAAGGAGGCCGCGGCCCACAGTTTGGGAAGCGCTGCCTTAGTGTATATTATTATTGACAGCATGGATTTTGATGGAAAATACAAATGGATAAGATTGTGTTCCTTAACGTTTTGAGCAATCAATTAATATATATATATATATATATATATATATATACATCACCAGCTTCTATCTTCAGAACAGCATCAACTTATCTACGTTCAAATTTTAACTATAGTTAAACCGTAAATTTATATCAGCTTTTCAGTTTTTGTACTGAAATCTTTCAGCATTTTTTTAATGTATTTCTATGTCTAGAAGGTGATATATACATTGTTAAACTCGCCGCTCAAAGAGTTAATAAAGAATAAAAACTTTTCAATTATTGGTTTTACATCAGTCAGTCGATCATTGGCACAGGCAAGTAGATTTTTTTTTTTCCTTCGGGAAATTCGAGTGTTTAATCCTACAGCCCAGAAAACAGACCTCAGAATTCAACGATTTTGGATTAGATTAGGAAAACGAGGCAGCAGTCGTCAGCTTCAGACTGTATTCATGTTATTATTTTATTTTATTTATTTATTTTTTTTTTTTTTCGACTGCGGTTTTCCAAAATTCCAAGTGGAATTTCTAGCTATGATCCTTTGATGCGCAGAATATTTAAATTTCCATTGCATATTTTGGTCTTATCTACATCTTAGAATAAAGGCTGGTCTGCTGTATCCTCGTGTACCATCGTCTGTGCAAGCCAACTAATGATTGTACTAATATTCGGTGATCACGAAGGGGAATATGAATGCCGCCCGCTTTCAAAAAAAAAAAAAAAAAAAAGTTAGGAAAATACAATACAGCTCATTAGGGAAAATTTCTGCCTTCAAAAGGTAATTTATTTAGTATATCTGGAATCTAGAAGCTCCGAGTGGCCTTTCCGTAGAGATTATTAAATTTATATGTGGTCTGAGGTCTTGTTATACAGTACGTATATTTTGCTGTCCTGTAATTGGCATCAAAATAAGATTTTAGCATAGCTGCATAATGACATAAGTGTTTGCTGTTAGTATTTTGGTTCTGACATTGCGGTGTATATAAACCTATACTGTCTCTTTGTTTACAAACAATCAGTTTTATGATTTGGTACTGTCATCATATTAACTTATTTATTTTGTAGTGTGCACAGAATGCATACGTTGTTATGGTGTATCTTAGTATATTTTCGCATTTTCGCATACTGCTTTGCTGTATAACTTAATGTGTATATTATGGGCAGGAACAAGGTCTTTTAACCTAGAGAATTTGCATTATTGTCCAGAATTTGTGATGCAGATGGTTTATGTAGCTGTTCCAGTTCATATCTGCATCCAGGTAAATTTTCAAGGTATCGTATTGTTTCAACTTGAGTGATGGTAGTGTTTTATATGTTGGAGAGCGGATGTTGGATGATTTTATATATATATGATCAACTGGTTGAGTCAATGGATTTCAGAATATAATTAATTTTGTGTTATCTGAGTTTAGGTGTATGGAGTTTTTGGTAAACCAGTCAGTGAGCAGATTTATGCCATGCTGCATGTTTGTTTGGGCTATGCAGTACAGTCGACAAGGTGTAGCATAGAGGCAGCCTACCTCACGGAGCGGCTTATTTAAGGGCGCTCATTCAGCCATATTGCGGTAGGCGCCTATCGCAATATGGCTGAACGTGCAACAAGATATTTTACATCTGATGTAGATGCAATAGAGTTATTTGAAGAATTAAAAATTCTCTCAAAAATAATACAAGACGAAAAGTGGTCCTCACCAAATTTTATCACTCACACACACACACACACACACACACACACACACACACACACACACACACACACACACACACACACACACACACATATATAAATAAGTTTTTTTACCTTGGGAATAATGTATATTAGGGTTACCAAGTAATTTTATAAACTTGGTTATTTTACTCCTAATCCCAAGTAAGCAAACAGTTAAGTTTGCGCCTGAATGTAGTTCGAGTCTAAAGTGGTGCAACACCAGGGCAACTCATTGTAAAGGTGGGTAAAGCTCTGATCACTATTCTTAGTATTTTCCATAATGTAAAGCACATCTCACTAAGAGATGTATATATACTGCAATATATTATAGGTCACTACCCAGATCGGTTTCAACCTTTTTTGAGGTTTCCTCAGTGAGTAGCTAGACCCTAAATACCAAGGCTTTAGTAATACAGAGCCTTATCAACTTTACCCATACAAGTTGCTACAAGGTGTTTTTATTTTTAATAAAAATCTCTTGAGGAGATATAGATGTAAATAAGCTTTTTTACCTTGGGAATAATGTATATTAGGGTTACCAAGTAATTAGGATTACTTGGTAAAATGATTAGGAGTAAAATAACCAAGTTTATAAAATTACTTGGTAACCCTAATATATATATATATATATATATATATATATATATATATATAGTGAGTAGCAAGTGAGAAAAGAAGTTTTTCCAAGCTTAAACTGATTAAAAATTATTTGCGAAGAGCAATGACCGAAGAAAGATTGGTTGGTCTAGCAACTATATTGATATACGCGGACATAGCTTATAATTTAAATTTAGATGAGTTTATAAACAGTTTTATTGTGCGATATCCCCGTACAGCAAACATTTAATTAATATTATTATGTAATCGTTTTGTATTAATGTTTTTCTTGTAATAAAAACAAAATAACAATTGGAGATTTTCTTATACTGTATTTTTGTCTTATAATCCATCAGGGGTGATATTTGATTGTTTGCCTCAAGGCGCGATCTAATCTGGCGACGGCTCTGGGGCTATGCGTGTATTATTATGGATGGATACTATTACTGTATCGTCTGCGTCAATATTGGAAGATCATGCTTTTGAAAGGTTGCTGGTTGATGTCGTGCATATAGATGTTGAATAGAAATGGGAAGAGAACAGTTCCCTGTGGCAGATTACTTACTGATGACTCTGTACTATGGATTAACCCGACGATGCGTGTGATTTGGTTTCTGTTTTGAAGGTAATTTCTAAACCACGTGTGCAGAAGTCCACGTATTCCAACATGCCAGTTTTTCTACTAAGGTTTCATATATGAGTGTGTCGAATGCTTTAGTCAAGTCGATAAAGGCTACCTTTACAATTTTTTTTTTAAATCTAAGGTGGCATTAATTACGTCTGTAGAATCTTCCAGGAGAGATATTGTTCCCTTATTCTTCTGAAAACTGGATTGTGCTTTGGGGATGATATGAAACTTCTTTGTATATGTTACGAGTCTGCCAAACATTGTCCGTTCCATAATTTGATTAATAATTGGTAGCGTTCCTATACGTCTGTAATTATTGATCAAATTTCTTGATCATATAGGTGTGATTATGGCAGTATTTAACATGTTGTGTATTAGTCCGGTTTTAAATATTTTATTTATTAATTTTAGTAAGATCAGGGCTAGGCTAGTTGTGTGTTGCTTAATTTCTTTAATTCTGATGCTGTCCATTCCTGGACCATTATTTGGTTTGGTTTGATGGATTACAGAGAGTAGCTCTGCTTCTCTTGCGGTTAGGAACGAACCATGATGCCTGCTTTACTTGGGATCAGAGTGGAGGATCGCGTTTTGCGATGGAGAGATTGGTTAAAGTCATTTGCTACTTGTTGGAATGAATTGGCGTCTGTTATGAAGCTGCGGTTTATAGTTTCAGAGACGGTGGTATTGGGAGTGCAGTCTAGCATCTCGTTGATCAGATGCCAGGTTTGTTTCCTGTCATTTTGTGTGGTGGTTAAGTTATCTCTGTAGTAGTTTCTTTTTGCATTTGTTATAATGTGATTCTTTGTTATACAGTATGTATTTCTTACTGAAAGGTAGTTTATTTAGTATATCTGGACTCTAGATGCTCCGAGTGGCCTTTCCGTAGAGATTATTAAATTTATATGTGGTCTGAGGTCTTGTTATACAGTATGTATTTTTTGCTGTCCTGTAATTGGCATCAAAATAAGATTTTAGCATAGCTGCATAGTGACATAAGTGTTTGCTGTTAGTATTTTGGTTCTGACATTGCGGTGTATATAAACCTATACTGTCTCTTTGTTTACAAACGATCAGTTTTGTGTTCTTAGTTTTTAAAGCTGTGTTATTTTTGGATATCGTTTTAATTCGTTTCCATAGAATATTCTTTTTGTGTTATCCAAGGATTTTGGCTTGTTTTTTAGCGAATTCTGATTTTTTTTGTATCTTGCTTATATATTTCCTCAAGAGTGAGTTTAATGTATAAGATAGCTATTGATTCTGGTGACGCCATGTTTTTCTAGTCAGTTTTTTTTTTTTTCTTATTTCGTGGTTGACTAATTCTTCGTCTTCTATTATTCTGTATTGCTTTTTTCAGATGTGGACCATTGCAAAGATTTTGTCTTAGTGTGCAGGTTAATAGCCGTGAAGTAATGGTCTGCTACTTTGCATTTTGTGACTGCTGCTGATCAGTGGCGCACTCGGGATTTAATCAGGGGGGGGGGGAGTTGAGTAGACGATTTGGGAATACACGCTACGCATCGCATACGACCTATGACTGAGCATCTGCAATGATTGCCAATACATGATACCAGTGATCTCCTCTGGCCTGGCTTGGGCAAAGGAAGTAGCGCTGGGTCCGCCCGAGCACTACTTCGTTCGCCTTGTGTTCACAGCAGCCGTGATTGTCGAGAGCTATAGGGTATTCCCACCTTATGTGACCGCTAATTCATAAGTAGTGTAGAAATAGAAGACGCGACACAACATAAATTAAAAAAATGAATTTTAATTAGGAAGATTTTTGGAAAATTTTCTAGTGTTCTTTTCCTTTTTCTTTGGAGGGTGACAGGACCCCTTGCGCCCCCCTTTAGGTGCGCCACTGCTGCTAATAACTGATTGGTGGTACTCGAATGTTTATATATGATCTATGCAATAAGCTGTGATAGTATTTCCATCTGTTTCTTCTCTAGTGCATACAGTTGATATTAGGTTATACGAGTACATGGATAGCAAATCTAGGTATTGTACAGTGTTGTAATGTTTGCATTCGTAATATTTATGTTTATATCACCGATTATCATTAGGTATTCAGTTAAGCATAATTATTGGCATGAAAGATATTAATTTTTTTCGTATAAGAATTTTATCATGTTTAAGTTTGGAGGTCTATAAATAGCATTTAGTATTAAGGGGTATGGTTGATTGCAGTATTATTTCGATACAAACGTTTTCAGCACGCTCAAACTTATCAACACTTTCTTTTGGTATTAATCTATGTTCAGTAAATATTCATATTCCACCATCTCTTTTTGTTTGTCGGTAGTATCTATGTTGTTGAAAGCCTGGAATTTAGAAGGCACTTGCTTCATTATTAGTAACGGATACTTCCGTGAGGACCAATATATCAACGCCGGTGTAATCCTTGAGATAAGCGTGTAACATTAAGCAATGTTTTCGAATGCTTCTGATGTTTATATGCAAGATGGAGAGTCTTCTCGTATGATCTGTGTGTTGTTTCCATGCGCTGAGCGAGTCAAATGTACAACTGCTAAGTAGTAGGATAGCCACTAATAACTAGATCATGATCAAGATAAGATAAGGAATCGTGACGTGATTGGTTGTTCATCTGATGACGTCATTGTGTATGTGACGTCATGGGTTTGGAATGTTTGGAATTTCCCTGGGGGTATATGTGTCAATGGCTTCAGTTCTTGTGCTTTGGTTCGCGTATGGAATTATGGGTGATGGTAGAGATAAGTAATCGTGTCGTGATTGGTGGGACACTTTTAACCAGATCAAGATCAAGATAAGATAAGGAATCGTGACGTGAATGTTTGTTGTTATCAGATGAAGATAAGTGATGTCATATGTCAGTTGTAAATAAGTGACGTCTTTTGTTAGTTTTAAATAAGTGATGTTATTGTTTTGAATGGAAAGGCAAGTGACCAAGATGATAGCAGGTCTATGGAATGAACCTTATGAGAAGAGGTTGAAGATTTGTGGGTTGCAGAAATTAGTTGATAGGCAGAAAAGGGGAGATGTGATTGAGACATTCAAATTGCTAAAGGGTTTCTATAGGATTAATTCAGAGGATATTTTTGAGATCAGGACTGGTGGTGGGAGAACTAGGGGACACCTATGGGAGCTGGGAAAGAGTGTGGTTAGCAAGGGTGTTAGAGCTGGATTCTTTACTTTTAGAGTGGTAAATGAGTGGAATAAGCTGCCAGAGTCTGTTGTGGATGCTATAACAGTGAGTGAGTTCAAGGCAAGGTATGATAGATACTGTGAGAATGTCGTATAGTTGTGTGGGCATGATGTTTAGGGCCTCCCTTGATGAGTCTAAGGACCCCCTGGAGTCTCCCGTAATAATAATAATAATAATAATAATAATAATAATAATAACAAATTCCCAACAATCACCAAATGAAAATTAACTTTCAGATGAGAGTCACATTGCCAAAAACCACATGATGGCAATTCCACATGCATGGGAAGAACCTTTGAACAACAGTGCAAATTTAACAATAAGAAGATTAAGGAACAAAAAAATAGATTGTATATTTTTCACTTTATTTATTTTCTGTATGTTAGATTCAGTAAATACAATATGTAAATAATATTTCACTCAAATAAAATGTGCAAATTTAAATGAACAAATTGGGTGTCGTTGATGTGTTATACACATTTAAGTAAGACCATAACATTTTTTTCCTTTGTGAAATTTCATGTCACAAACTAACCAGAGACTTTTTTTTTTGACTCAGTGAATTAAAAGTCTTATTTGTTCATGCAAGCCCTCATATATTTCAAGAAACTGTCAACTCTTGGAAGCAAAAGAAATAATCAGTTATTAAATTAATAGCCAGAATTTTAGTGGAGAAGATTTCGCCTGAAAAGTCACAATATTGTTAGAATTTGGTTATTTTACAGAGACACATTAGGTATTTTAAACCAACACGTTATTAAAACTCTTAAAAAGATTGCTGTAGAAAAAAGGTATCATAGTGTGCAGATAAAATCAAGTGAATTAACATGCATATATCAAATAATACTCATCACTGGAAGAGAAAATAAAAAAAAAAACATTAACGAAATTAATAGCCAGACCAATTCTTCATTTAAATGATACCAAATGATGAAAACAATATTTGCATGAATTTCAAAACTTTGAAAAAGCTGACGAATTTCTTCTTTACTGTGATCAGAAATATTTATTTGATGGTAAACATTTTCTTTCTTTCTTTCTTTCTTTCATTCTGAGCTAATTTTCATTTGATATAAGAATAAATAATTATTTATTTGTATTAGAAAGAATATCTAATTAAGTGGTTTCGCTTAAAAGAGGAGAGTGTGAGGAATCGTTTTAGGGAGAGAGTGTTAGAGAGGATTTCGGATGGACTGGAAAGTGTACAAGATTGGTGGAAACATAATTCAAAAGTAATCCTGAGCTGTGCAATCGAGGTGCTTGGTGAGACATCTGGAAAGATTAGAGAGCAGAAGGAGGGTTGGTGGTGGAATAATGATGTAAAAGTGGCAGTGACAGCTAAGAGGAAGGCAAAGCAGAAGTGGGATGAGTCAAGAGTGGAAGAGGACAGAGAGGTGTACAAAGAGAGAAAGCAAGAAGCCAAGAGAGTTGTGGCACAGGCAAAGGCCATGGCATATCAAGATCTGTATGATCAATTAGAAACAAAGGAAGGAGAGAAAAATTTACCAACTAGCGAAATGAAGAAATAAAGCAGCTAAGGACATCTTATATGCGAGGCAGATCAAAGATGCTGAAGGAAGAGTATTATGGAGGGATGTGGACATAAGAAACAGATGGAAAATATACTTTGAGGGACTTTTGAATGAGGAAAATGCAAGGACTCACAGAGGAGATGGGCAGCCTTCTGAGGGGATGGTGCAGAACATCAGTAGAATGGAAGTGATGGAGGCCATGAAGAGGATGAGGAATGGAAAAGCGGTGGGCCCCGACAGAATTCCAGTGGAGGCATGGAAGGCAATGGGGGAAGAGGGAATTGACCTGCTGTGGGACCTGTTCATGAAAGTTTGCCAACAAGAAAATATACCCGAGGAATGGAGGGAGAGTACTCTTGTTCCCATCTACAAGGGTAAAGGGGATGCACAAGACTGTAAAAATTACAGAGGAATAAAGTTGATGTTCCACACAATGAAGATCCTAGAAAGGGTTCTTGATGGTAGATTGAGGGAGGAGATGGAGATTGCAAAGGAACAATTTGGCTTCATGCCTGGTAGATCAACAACAGATGCTATCTTTGGGTTACGACAGATGATGGAAAAATATCGAGAGAAACAAAGGGAGCTACATCTGGTATTTATTGATCTGGAGAAAGCATACGATAGAGTGCCAAGGCAAGAAGTCTGGAGGTGTCTGAGGGAGAAGAAGGTGCCAGAGAAATATGTCAGGTTGGTGCGGGAAATGTACAGAAATATGAAGACAAGTGTTCGGACAGACAGAAAGTTTTCAAGTAACAGTTGGCTTGCATCAAGGGTCAGCATTAAGTCCGTTTCTGTTTAATATTGTGATGGAGGTGGTAACAGAGGAGGTGAGAGAAGATGCACCTTGGACAATGTTGTACGCAGATGACATCTTGCTGTGTGTTGATTCAAGAGAAGAAGTGGAAACTAAACTGGAAAGATGGAGAAAAGTACTGGAAGAGAGAGGTATGAGACTGAGCAGAAGTAAGACAGAGTATATGTGTTGCGCAGTGGGCGGTGGCCAGGAGACAGATCTGGAGCTGGAAGGAAATGTCATCAGGAAGGTGAGAGACTTTAGATACTTGGGTTCAACAGTGGAAGAAGATGGAGGAGCTGAGAAGGAAGTGGGATGCAGGATACAAGCAGGTTGGAGGAACTGGAGGGAGATGGCTGGAGTGTTATGCGATAAGAGGGTGCCGATCAATCTGAAAGGCAAAATTTATAGGACAGTAGTGAGGCCAGCTATGACATATGCTATAGAAACTGTGGCCCTGAGGAAAAATAACATCAGCAGGATGGAAGTAGCAGAGATGAGAATGCTTAGGTGGATGTGTGGTGTGACCAGAAAGGATCATCTGAGAAATGACTATGTCAGGGGAACAGTGAAAGTTACGAACTTAGGAGCGAAAATACAGGAGGCAAGGTTGAGATGGTTTGGTCATGTGATGAGGAGGGAGGACGAATATGTGGGAAGAAGGGTCATGCAGATGGATGTGCAAGGAAGGTGGAAGTGTGGGCGGCCAAAGAAGAGATGGAGGGAGCTGGTAGAAGAGGACTTGAAGATGAAGAACTTGGATGTGGTGACAGCCCAAGACAGGGTGTGGAGGAGACTCATAACAAACAGTGACCCCACGTAAGTGGGAGAAGCTGTAGAAGAAGAAGATTGGAAAGAATATCTAATATAATAATTGGTTAAAATATATATATATATATAAATATCTGTACTGTGAAATAAATGTCGGGCTGATAGGACAACAGTCAATTGGGACTAACAGAAATGAGTTTTACATATTTGAACTATGTAAAAACCACAGCTCAACTTGTTTTGAAATGTCACATGGAGAAAAATCACGTGAATTATACGTAAGCACCAGTGGGAAATCATACACTATGAACATCAGTGCAAATGTGAAATCAGAAGAATAAGAAAAAAAAATACTGTCATTTCACTTTATTTAATTTCTGTATGTTAGATGCAGTAAATACACTTTGTTAATAATATTACAGTCAAATAAAAGGTAGCATAGAAATTAACAAAGTATATATATTACAGAGCTAATATTCATTTGAAATAAATTCCAGTTTCCTAGCTACACAAAATGTAAACAAACAAACAAGCCAACTACTTGAAAACAATAAGTGTATAAAATCCTTAATCAGGAATGAATAATTTTAGGATATGTGTCATCAAAATCATGTGAATGCTAATCACTTAGTCATATGTAAGTGTTTGAGAAACATCCAACTGTGGGGAAATGATACCTTTTAAACAATACTGGAACTCATATATTACAGGATGTGATTAATACAAACAGTTCCATAGTGTGATAAAGGTCGAAAACTAAGACCAGAAATTAATGAGTCATCTCCAAGAAAACGAACGGAACCAAATGGGTGGAAATCTAAACAATGTAGTCAACTATATTTTCGGGTTATTTATAGAAATGTTGTTCTGTGTGAGCGTTTGTGTTGTGCTGTGGATATAAAATTCAACTACTTTGGAATATCTTTTTTGGAATATTCACATTTAGAAGAGCCATTCTGTAAAGACTGTAAGTAATTTAAATTATCATTTGAATTTCTAGAAAGAAATCTCATAGTCTTTAGAACATGAATATAAAATAAAATATGTATGAGCTATGGAAAAAAAAGTGTTGGAATAATCGCATTTTTAAGACCCATTCTGGAAGGACTGTAAGTAATTTAAATTATCATTAAAATTTGTAGAAAGAATTCCCATAGTCTTTGGAATATGAATATAGAATAAAATATGTATGAGGTATGTAAAGAAAAAAGTGTGTGTTTGATGGACACTACCATATAATTAAATTATTCAGAAAAGCCTAATCACTGCCGCCATCACAACTCTACTCTAAGAATTCCCACCCTTTAACAGGAAAAAATACCCCAAACTGTATTGAAAAATTAGTAGAGGCATTTATACACAACCAAAGACAAAAGATGATGACAAAGATGGATGTGTGTGTCACCCTGGGAAAATTCCAAGATATCTTATCTCAAAAACATCACCCACAATTCCATAGACAAACCAAAACACCATGTGATAGCACAGAGAGATATTTTCCCCAGAAATTTCCAAACACGACCTCAAGATGCTTATCTCAAAATATCACCCACAATACTATACGCAAACCCAACATACCACGTGATGTCCCTAACTGAAGGGGGACCCCAGCAAAATTCCAAACTATAATAACACACATCCACATCACGATTCCTTATCTTATCTTGATCTGGTTAAAAGTGTCCCACCAATCACGACACGATTCCTTATCCACTAATATATCTTCCTTTCCATTCAAAACAATAACGTCACTTATTTACAACTAACAAATGACGTCACTGATCTTCATCTGACAACAACAAACATTCACATCACAATTCCTTATCTTATCTTGATCTGGTTAAACATGTCCCACCATTCACGACACGATTACTTATCTCTACCATCACCCATAATTCCATATGCGAACCAAGACACAAGAACTGAAGCCATTGACACATATACCCCCAGGGAAATTCCAAACATTCCAAACCCATGACGTCACACACACACACAATGACGTCATCAGATGAACAACCAATCACGTCACGATTCCTTATCTTATCTTGATCTGGTTATTAGTGGCTACCCTACTACTCTGCTGGTATATTCTGGTACATTATTACATCTGTCTGATGGTTCACATTCATTTTTGTTATGTGTTGAAATCTTTTTTTTATGTAATTAGGAATCCACCTATCTATATTATTCTGAGCTTTTGATTTGTATATACTTTGAAGTCATAGTATACACTTTGTATATACTATGACTCCCTGAAAAATATCTTAGCATCTCTGATCCACATGAATTGGTATACATACACACACACACACACACACACACACACACACACACACACACACACACACACACACACACACACACATATATATATATATATATATATATATATATATATATATATATATATATATATATATATATATATATATATATATATATACATTTTCTTCCTGTTTTTGCGTTTCCTGCTTGGTACAACATATTCTGGTGGTTGAATGGTATTAAATACTCTGATAGGAATAGTGGTATATTATCTTGCAATGAGTTCAATTCCTTAGCAACTGTTTTTTTTCTTCTTCCAGTCTGCTGGCTTTTATGAGATTGTCTCTGTCCCTGAGATTTTCTGTATGTGCAGTTTCAGGGAGACTATTTATGACAAGATCTTTATACTGTTGCTGATTTAAAAGTTCATATTGTTAATTTGTTGAACTGAGTTGTTGAAGGAGTTCGAATGTCTTTAGCATCAGATTATGTTGCCTTGTCTGTCGGTACATTAACACAACTTTTGATATTTCTTACCGTTTGCAAAACTTCGTCCACTGCTGAATTGTTATGTTTGACAAAATCCCCAAACTAGCTAAATTTTTTTTTGCTTGTTCATAGAAGAGTGTTTGAACAAGAACTATTAAGTTGAGTTTATATTTTCTAAATTGTTTTCTAGTAGTAAATTTAAAGAATTTAAAGTATAGGACTTCACTGTATTTTTTTTTCTGTTCAGTTTCTCGTCTGATTCTGCCTCTGATAAAACGGCTGTGCTGTTAATTTATATCCTGTTGTGGGTGGCTACATTTCTTTGTTTTCCTGCAGTAAAGGCATTTCCATTCCTCATGTTTCCCGTTTTTGGAATTACGTTGCCAGGTTGTTTCTGAAAGGCTGGCACAGGTAAACTGTAACATTAACTGCATAAAGTAAAGAGACGAGCTCTTTTACACTCAATGGTGAAATGACTGTAATTCCCACATTCGGTTTCATTTTCTTTATTATTGATGAATATTGGGAGCTTGCTCCAATCACCCGATTGGAATAAATTATGGATACCTTCAGAATTGAACTTTCTTGGTTGGATGCCATCTACTCAGGCTTCCTTTCCACAACTCAGGTTTCTGATGTCCTCTTGTACCTCAAGCAGTGATACGTACTCCTAATTGCATTCCTCACGAGTATTTTGTACTACTCACTCCGTTTAAGAACTTTATGAATTATTCTAGACATCCAGCTTATTTGCAGTTTGTATATTTCTTTTACAGTACTTTACTTTATTTTAAAGTTTTTAGTAGCTTTCGGTTATACTTGACAAGAAATCATATTCTTAGTTTTAATCCTTTACCAATGAGTGAGCAAACAATTTGTACCATTTGATGCATCCTCATGACTAAGCTACTTGTATATAGTGGCTGTCGACTTCAAGTCAAATTGTCTCAGCATTCCAACGAGTAGTGGAACTAAATTAATGGAGCACACATTTTCCTTATAGATGTAGTAAAATGGCGTATTGTAACATATGCTGTCTTCTGCGTTATTGTAATATCTTCTTTTATTCTTAATTACTAATTAGCAGTGCGCGGTTTTCCTCTCGTAACCTTTCTCACTTACTCTACTGCATATTATGTTTATCCACCTTCCGTAATTTACTAGTTGTATGCCAATGAACACTGGAAAATTTATTTTTTAGACTGCGCCATCCAATATATCAGTGGTGTTCAACCTTTTTTACTACGCGAGCTACTTTTCTATAAAAAGTTATTCGGCGATCTACTCTCTTATACAGATCACGTTTCCCCAACCTGATATCTGATTACGCACAAATAAACAACTAAAAAAAATTACACAACTAAAAACTTGATTTGTGTATTTAAAATTTATTTATCACTTTTAATTATTTTAATACAAATATATATATAAAACAAGTTAATGTGAAATTTGGCATTGTTTGGATCTCGCAATATTTCCATAGTCAAGTTGATATGAAGAAGTGGCCAATCGCAGACAATCATCCAAATGATCATTTGTAATTTGGTTTCTTAATTGATTTTTTATGACGGTCATATTTGAAAAAGCGGATTCTGACAAGTATGTCGATCCGAAACACGACAGAATTTTTCGCGCAATATCAGTTAATATTGGGAATTTTTCATGGGCATACTTGCAAATGACTTTATTGTTTATTGATTTTAAATGTAAAGTATTCTGAATGTTTATTATCTCAAGCAGTGGCGCACTCAGGATTTAATCCTGGAGGGGGCCCCCTCGAGTACTCAATATTTAATCTTGGGGGGGGGCGAGTTGAGTAGACGATTTACGAATACACACTACGTATTGCATGAGACCTATGACTGAGCATATGCAGTGATCGCCCATACATGACAAGTAGTATAGAAATAGAAGGCACAACATAAATTTAAAAAAAAAAAAAAAGAATTTTAATTAGGAAAAGATTATTGGAAATTTTTCTAGTGTTTATTTCCTTTTTTCTTTTAGGGGGCCAGGGCCCCTTATCCCCTCCCTGGGTGCACCACTGATCTCAAGTTCTACTTCAGCTTAATTTATATCAAACAGCCCACTAATTTTATTTGAAATTCTGTGATGTTCAAGTTTTCTTGAAATGGATTATTGATAAAAGATACAATCATTTCAGTTTTATTAAAATCTTTAAATCTTGAATTTATTTCTTCCTCAACTAATTCTATTTCACGAATAAATTCTTTTAAATCATAGCGAAGCATTTCTTGATTTTGTTCAAAAAACTTTAATAAATATGGGCGATATCTAAATTTGCGGTCATTTATATTTTTCTTTAATAAAAGTAAGTATTGTTGGAAAGTTTTTATTGAACTTAACATGTCAATTAAATTTTTATCTCTACCTTGTAAACTCTAAATTTAAATTGCTTAATTTCGTATAGAAATCTACTAAAAATGATAAGTGTAACAACCATCATTTATTACTCAATTGCGGATAAATATCTCCCTTTTCATCAAGAAAAATTTTTATATCGTTAATTATTGCAAGAAATCTTTCTAAAAATTGACTTCTGCTGAGCCAGCGAAGATTATTGTACAACAGAAGTTCTCTATCATTCATCTGCCTGTAATTTAAATAACCGCCGTTGCAGGGCTTTTCCTCGAACAGAATTTACAATTTTAAATGTAATATTCAAAACATTTTTTGTGTTTTATCTTTTACTACACAGTACTTGTTGGTGAATAATACAGTGGTACGTTAAAAAATCTGGATATTTGTCATCGTTCTTACATAATGAAATGAAGCCTGATTTATTACCTATCATTGCACGAGCACCATCAGTAGTATAGTTCGCCCACCATTTCTAGATCCCTTCTTGGCTTTGTGCCAAGAATAGTCGATTCATGCTGAAGGGGAGAAAGAAATGAAGGATGTACGAATTGGTCGCCAACATGCAAAATCACGCGCTTTCTTGTCTGTCGCTGTACTAGTACTAGCTTGATTTTTGTTGTTCTCTTTTTGCATTATTTTTTTATTATTAATTTGTATGATGGATCCAGTACAGTCAACAAGTTCTATTGTTACACGTTTCAGTAGCTCTTGCAAAAGAATATTGAATAATGTGCTGACATTCTGCGAAAAAGAATCGTCAGAAGGCCATCTTCTTGTTCCGCTTTCTCAAGTCATAAAACGTGCAAGTGCAATTGCGGGCGTATCGGGGTCGACTGTTAAAAGAATTCGTAGGGAATCAAAAGGTGAAGGTAAGCCAAAATTTAAATCTCCTAAAAAAAAAAAAGCGCCAGAGTAAAGAAAACCATCGAAACCGTAGCTTTGAATGATTTTGATGTAGACGTTATAAGAAGAGCTATTCACGAATTTTACGTATTCGAGAAAAGAGTGCCAACTGTTCCGAAATTAATTCCTGTGCTTAAAGAAAAAATTAATTTTCCTTGGAAAAGAGAAACTTTAAGGAAAATACTTCATGAAATCGGATTTTGTTTTAAAAAGTCCCAGAATAAAAGGAAACTTATCATGGAGCGAAGTGACATTGTTTTATGTAGAACGCAGTATTTGCACGTATTAACACTCTACGTACATTTTTCCAACTGTTATACAAGCAAAATAGTTACACTTTAAAAACAACAATGTTCGTAAAAGAAAAGCTAAATTTTCCGACCTGTAATAATAAACAAACTCAGTTTGTTTATTATTACCTCCCAGAAGACAGACTGATTACCCTATTATCGGAATGGATTCTCCTTTTTCTGACATGCGCAGTAGTTTCGAGGGACCTCAAATCGGTGGGCGAACTATAATAGACACAAGTTTTAAAAGCGGAACTTTGTGTTGTTTCACAAATCCATCAAATGCCAAAAAAGTCTTCTCCCCTAGTCCTTCCCAATAATGGTATAATTTTCAAAAGTTCTTCTTTACTTGAATAATCTTGAAATACCATTAACTGAGCAATATCAGTGAAGTCGTTTGATTCCTCTAATTGTAATTAAAACGCAACACACTGGTGAATGTCTGACATTAACCTGGCCTGGAAACTTTTCTCTGGCAAATTGGAACTCTTCCTTTCAGCAATTTGAAACCTTGCAGCCTAGAAGCAGTCTCTCTCTAGCGACGTCCCGAACTGAGAAGCTCCTTTCTGGAAGCGGGAAACTCCTCTCTCAAGCAACGTGGATCCGGGCAGTCTTTCTGACGGCGACTCTGGACCGGGCAGCCTCCTCTCTGACAGCAATTCTGGAACCGGGACCCCTTCTGCTTGCTTCAGTCCCTTTTTATTAGGCCTCCTCTGAGACCTCACATAAAGTTTGGCAACCCCCAAAGAATCGGTATGAGTCTTTCATCTTAAATTTCAAGTTCGGTACGCCTTTTGTTCTCCTCCGCTTTCTTTTGATTGTAAGTTGCCGGCCATCGGAAAGTTGTTTGAACTCTTTCTGACATACTTCGGAGATGTTTACACTTAGAGCCTGCAAGCCTTTCTCATACATACAAGTTTCAATAACAATCTTTCTAATGTCACCATGTACAGCTTCGGCAACAAAAACATTGCCTTTGTTTTTAACACTCTAACATATTCTTATTAAAGCAGTATATACAGTTAACTTCAAAAGAGTTATTTACAAAAACATCTAATACAAACTATACCGAGACAAACAAAGTTTATTTTTTTACAATATTCACATGGGACTTAAACTAAATAAAAAATCGATGTAATGTGCTTTGGAATATTTAGTATTTAAACTGCAATCGAGTTATTACACTTTGCTTATAATCGTATTCACCCGGCTCGCTGTTTGACTTCCACTGATCCAAATTAATTCATTTACCTGGACTTATAAGAAAATTACTGATTTGACAATTTTAACGAAAAATAAATAAACAATAGCAATACACTTAAAGCGAATGAAAAATAATACAAACTAATGATAAATAAAATATTATGTTTTCAGTTTTAATTAAATTTGCAAGTAAGGAGGAATACACAAGAGATCGACCAAAAATCGTTCGGCGATCGACGGGTTGAACACCCCTGCAATATATCAATATTCGGCATAAGACTCAATAAAATGTCCGGTAGATCTCTATCCCTCTTACTAGCGTAAATTCCTTCAAAATTTACATAAACAGTCGTGGTTCTTAAGCAATTAAACTGCACTTTTAATGCCATAGCTGTTTCCCGCTCACAAGTCCGATTATTTTTAGAAATATTGCATTGTAAAACAAAGGATCAGGCAGAATCTCTTTTAACAAATAATTAAAACATATTTATTTACATTAAATGAAATATACATGAATTAAACAATCGGGAGATTGCTTTCTCTATCCATCTAAAAATCTTTAGCATAAAATTAGAATCCTTTTACTTCAACATTAAATAATCTCTTTAACTCCAAAACTTATTTACTCTCTGCTTACAAATTCAACTTATTAAACTCTCGTTTACTCGCGAAGAGGTTAGCTAACTCGCTGTTAAGTTATTTTTACAAATTTGATATTAACTTCTCAGATGCCAATTGACCTGTTATGGACACTTCTTATTACTATTAAACTAATTCTTAATAGTCCATCTATAACATATTATAAGAGGAATTGTACAAGAGTATGGAACTTACAAAGGCTCTGTATCACACATCCAGTCAAAAGTCTTGCACAAAAAGTTCTATGGCAATTCTTTCATCTTAGATCTCGAGTTTACTCAGGAATGTCTGGCATTAGCAGTATCTTGTCGGGAAAATAGCGGGCCATGGACTGCGACCTGCGATACTCGTACAGCTCTGGCAAAAGTTTATTCTCCCACGACGAAAAGAAAACTTCTGAGCGAAGCTGCTTCGGGTATTTTCATTTATATCGTTTTTTCCCTTTGGCTTGGGCTCGCCATAATGCCTGGCTCCTCTATCTTGCAGTCCACTGTGCTTGCAGTTGACTTCTTGCACTTCCACCTTAGTATAGTATCACTGCTGACTGTTGATCTGGGTTGTCCCAGTTTGTCAATAATTTACCGAAGATCGGCCTTCAACATGACACCCTATCACAACGTCTATTTCAACCTCTGTCAGTTCCCTTCGTACAGCCATTTTACATGGGAACTGACTTCCCCATATTCCTCCAATTTATACCACTACAAACACGTGACTCATTACAAGGCATGATGCCCTTGCCCATGAAGATGTCTGCTGACTTCTTTTCAAGAAGTACACACACACACACACACACACACACACACACACATATATATATATATATACTGGTCAATAATTTAGATACTTTTACTTAATACTGTTGGACCTCCTTTAGCCTGAAATACAGCACATATGCGGTTTCGTATAGATGCCATAAGGCGTTGGTTGCATCTACATCTACAACACACTAGGGAGTATTTTAACTGCCCAGATTTGATGGATGAGAACTTTGCCCTCGGATATGTTTTTTTTAACATGTCTCATACATTTTCAATGGGGATCAGAAATGGACTTTGTGGTGGCCAGGTAAGATGTCATGCTCATTGAACAATTCTTGTCATGGAAGTAGCATTGTCATCCACATGAAGCAATCGTTACCTGCTGGATAAAAAAAATAACATTGCAGAATGCACTTCATTGGAATGCACTCTATTGCTTCATGGGGCACGCACCAAACCTTTTGCCTACCGTCGGTACAGAACAAGGTTGTCAGACCACGTGGCTTTGTTCTAGTGTCCAGTCACAATGTTCCTGACCACACTATAGACAAACTTTCCGGTTCTTCGAAGAAATCAGTGCTTTGTGTATAGGCATACACATGTTAAAAACATGTGTATGCTATACATGTTAAAAAAACAGACATGACTGCCAATACCGATCCTGTTCAATTCCCTTGGTATAGTGAGATATGAGTAGAGAACAGCCTTCATTAAATGCTTCAGTCAATTGCTGCACACTGGAAGTTCTGTTTGTATTTTAACTGCCATACAAGACTTCTCAGACAGACTATTTTAGGACCACAGTTAAAAGCCTCTCATACAAGCAATGTGGGTTATTTTTCCATGTTTACACACCCTGGATATCTTACATTTTCAGAAAGCAGTCAACTCTGCTGTGTTGAAAATCGTGGCTCCGGCCAGATAAACACTAAAAATAAGCATTTTATCGAACTCCAAAAGATCCTGCTTTTCCCATTGTCATGAACACCGTTGACGATTACTGACCTCAAACATTCATAAATAATGAAAGACTGTTTTAGGACCACAGTTAATGCCTCTTAAACAAGCAATGTGGGTTATTTTTCCAATGATTGCACGCCCTGGATATCTCACCTTTTCAAAAAGCAGTCAATTCTATTGTTTTCAAAATCGCGGCTCTAGCTAGACTGGCATCCACAATAAGTCCTTTATCGAACTTCGAAAGATCCTTGGTTTATCCCATTGTGTTCAACAATATTGACGATTACCGACCAGCAGCATTCTTAAATAATTGCCTAGAACACGTGGTGACGCACGTGACATACATGTTGCGTAAGTGGCGTTTACGTAATCTGCATAAAGATTTCTAATTCAGTGGCCGGTATGCGTATATAAGACAATTTCAATATAAGACTTCATCTCCCAAAAATCATCTATAAACATCAGCCGATGGAATTGTAAAGGTGACATATGAGGCAAGACATGCACCAAAAATTTAGGAAGTTAACACCGATAATCTTATGTAGCTCGAAAGAGAGGTGCAAAAATAACGGCTGAAGATTTAACATGATTGACCAATAGTTCAAAGGCAACATTACAGGTATTCGAATTAGTAGTTAGGGTACTACGTCAAGAATTCTTTTTTGCATGCTTTTCTACAGAGAGGCATTTGTGCATAGGCTAAACCTTAATCAATGCGTCGACAGCGCTGACACATGATGCAGATTTAAAGTGCACGATATGGAGAGATGAATCACTCTAAACCCTTTTCCTATGGGATTGAAGCATGGGTAAGGCAGATGCCTTGGGATAATACACTTGTAATCCCTTACAAATGCATCATCCAAACTGCGAAGTTGTAGTTTGAGGTATCATTCTGGAAGTGTAAAAACTGTAAGAATTACATACAAAATTTTCAAAATTTTAAATAATTTGTTGTAGTATTATTGAAGTATTGTAAAATTACACATACTTAACACATTAACTTAATACTTAACGTTTTTTACGTTAAAGCATTTAATATTGAAAGTTTTTTTTTTTTTTTTGTCATAAAAGTCACTAATACTGCTCCTTTTTATGAAAACAATCCAATTATAAGATGGTAACCTACATAGAAAGCTTTCTAGGCTGAGATGGGATTTGGTCATCAGTTACACAATCCGTTAAACAGTGCTTCTGTTGCTGATTATCTGAATTATTTCTTCTTCGATATTTCACAGCCGAGGTGATGAGCAAGAATTCTGAAGGGTCAAATGACAATCGCTGTCTCAAAACTTAACATTCTCAGACTTCACAGTGGAAAACCTCTTGAGAGTGGGAACTAGTAATTAATTCCAACACAGATTTGAAAATGATTTTTCCAGAACTGCAGGACTTCTTACAAATGTGAATTGACAATTGGCCTGCGAAGTTAGTTTTTCAAACTGCGCAGTTAAACGTTTTCCGTAAGAGTAAATCCCCATTGAGCCGTTAGAAGCCACCATTACTATAAAAAGTAATGGATTTGTTTTTCGCAGATTTCACAGCTGAAAGGTTTTTCTTCAGTATGAATTCCACGGTCCTTTCTGAATGCTCTGAAAATTGAAGAGTTTTTCGAGTATAAATCACTCTCTTTATAGATTTCTGCTATGTAGAACATTTATTTTCATGTAAAAAAATTCGTGAGAAAAGACCCGGTGTGCAGAACACAAAAATCATCTTTCATCAGGACAATGCACCTGCCCACAAAGGTGTTTTGGCAATGGGAAAATTAAGGGATCTGTACTATGAATTGTTGGAACATCCACCCTATTCCCCAGATTTGGCTCCCCCTGATTTCTATCTCTTCCTCGCTGGTCACCATTTTTCTTCGAATCAAGAGATGATTGCAGCTGTAGAGGGGTATTGTCCAGATCTTACCAAGAACCACTACAAGGACGTGATAATAGCGCTGGAATAAATTATTAGTCTTAAGGAAGATTATGTTGAAAAATAAAAAAAAAACTTTGAAATTATAAAATCGATTTTTCATTGTTAGGCCGAGAACTTTTCAGCCCATCCTCGTATGTTAACCTTGCATTTATATTTTATTAAAGTGTAAAATGGTTTGGAATGTCTTTTTAATAATTAAATGGTCATTTTCATCGGTTTATCATTAGCTATTTCGTTGTATTGGATTCATCTATCATCCCCAAGGGTTTCTGTATAATGTAATAGTTGCTGCCATTTGAGTGTCAATTTTCTATGATATAAATGGACAGCAAGAGCTAGTTTTCGTGGCAAGATCGCTACGGCTAGTTACGTGCGGTTAACATCTCGCAGAAAAGTGTGATTCAAGCTTTGAATAGAGAAGGCTATTCAAATAGCTAAAAGGGTGTCCTGTAGTCAATCTACAGTGGTACAGCTGCTGTCGAAAGTGAAGGAAAGAGGATCTGCTGAAAGGAAGAAGGAGACAGGAAGAAATCCACAGGCCACATGGCAAGATTGAGTCCTAAAACGACTGTCTTCAAAAATCGCAATGGGTCGTTCAGAGAACTGAAACAAGAGTGGGAAGAACAAGCAGGCGTTGTGGCAAGCTCTGTAACTGTCAGGAGAAGATTCATTCGACAGGGACTGATAGCCAAATGGACTCCTGATCTGTGGAAAAGAGTAATTTTTTTCTGAGGAGAAAAAGTTTAATTCCAGCAGAAAACAGGAATTGACAGTTGCATCCAGGAAATTGATTTTTCAATGCCTAGCATTGACAAAATCAAATTTGGAAATTGCCTTTATTACATCTCAAGATGTAATAAAGGCAAGAGGAGGAGGAGGACCCACGAAGTACTAAACAGCAAAAAGTGAATTTTAGCTTTTGAATGTTAGTAAAACTGTGTAGTTTTACTAATTTTCAAAAACAAATTTTGACACCGGTATTTGTTTTTCCAGTGAACATATCACTGTCCACTACATTTTCAAATATTCGCATATTTGTCAAGTTTGTTGTAATTTCCTAATTATGTCACATCTTGTACTAAAAAGAGCCAAATATAAATTAAAAATGTTATATTACCTTCTTCATTATTTGTGACAGTTATTGTTTTTATCCCTTTTCAAATAGCATTCAAATTTAATTAAAAAAAAAAAACATGGTCACAGCAGAGATGCGGTTTCTCTGAACATGAGTGTATTGTGGGGATTTTCCATTAATATACTTGAAGAGCCGTTTAATTTTCTATAAACATGATCTTAGTTTATTCCGCCAAGTGCAAGAATAAACATTTTCATGTTTATTGTTGCACTTCTGAGAAAGAATAATAAATAAATAAATTAGAAAAGTAACTGCGTTCAATAATAAATTATATCTTTATAATAATGCGTAATTACAACAATTCAATTTTGAATAATTACACAATTCACTCACATGAACTGCTTCCCCACATCCAAATTCTAACCAGCGCAATCTCGTGGTGACCCCGATGTTTATCCTTCGATTGAAAAGACGTTGAGTTGTATGTAGTGTGAGTCGCAAGGTGCAAAGTGTTTTCAAATGGCAAGGATGCCTGAGAACACACACAATTAATCCCTCCATACGAGTCGTGGAAATTGCCACAACACACACACACACACACACACACACACACACACACACACACACACACACACACACACACACACACACACACACACACACACACACACACACAGAAAGAGAAAACTTTGGTATTCAACGAGGAACAGATCATTCTTCTGAAAATTTAAACTGCTCCATCTCTCTCGAGACCATCAAAGAACTACACTTTGTGTGTTCGTTTTTCGAAAGATATTACCACTTTTAGGCAATTAGTTCCGTATTTTGTACGGATGATATGGATAGGTATTTATAAATGAAGAATGCATTTTGAAAGGATATAATATTTTGTATTTTTCACAAAGGGATTTAGCTTGGCACATTTAGAAAAATATATAGAATAATCACTTGGTTGCTGAAAAACACTTTAACGAGCAGAGACAAAGAGGTTATTGTTCCTCTGTATCGAGCCTTGATACGACCCCATCTAGACTACTGTGCCCAGATATGGCCGCCAGCATTTTTCTTCTTGATGGGGAGGAGGTGGAGAGGATCCAGAGACGAGTGACCAAGATGATAGCAGGACTATGGATTGAACCTTACGAGAACAGGTTGAAGATTTGTGGGCTGCAGAAATTTGTTGATAGGCGGAAAAGGGGTGATATGATTGAGACATTCAAATTACTGAAGGATTTTATAAGATTAATTCAGAAGATATTTTTGAGAATAGGACTGGTAGTGGGAGGACTAGGGGCCATCCATGGAAGCTTAGTAAGAGCGTGGTTAGCAAGGGTTAGAGCTAGGTTTTTTACTTGGAGAGTGGTAAATGGTAAATAAGTGGAATAAGCTACCAGTCTGTTGTGGGTGCCATGACTAAATGAGTTCAAGGTGATGTATGATAGATACTGTGTGAATGTTGAATAGTTGTTCTTGACATGATGTTGGGCCTCCCTCGATGAGTCTAATGACTCCTTAGAGCTGCCCGTAATAATAATAATAACTTCATTCTTTCGCGAAGTGAAAGCAAGAACTTTGAGAAAGCAGAAAGTTACTTCGATTTTTTTCTAGTTTCTCTCTCTCTCTTTGTAAATACCTTTCCATTATACATTTGTAAAAATACGGAAAATAATTTCACACTTTCTAGTAGCATATTTTAGTAATTCTTCTAGTTGCATTTTTTTTTCTCTAAATGCCTCTCCATCCTCTTCTAGAACATTTAAAATTAACTGTTTCGTATTTTAAATGAAGCCGAACAGCAAGAATGCTCTGATCAGCACGTCAGAATATTAATTAAAAGAAAAAAAACTTCGACGTTAGCGTCAATGCCAAGAACATGAAGGATTTAATGACATAACATTGGAGTCTGAGAAACTGGCTCTGCGTGCTAAAGACAACTCACAAGAATTCTATTGATATGCTGCAAGTAAAAGAAAGAATGGATGTGAAAAAATAACTCTTCCAAATGCAGATGGAGTGAGGGATACAGCTGCAGAAGAGATTGTTCAACTAATGAGTGCCCATTGTATTAAGAGTTATCAACCTGGTGCGCGACACTGCTGCCTCTTCACTGGATGAAGAAACTCAAGTGTATGAGACGAGGTATTAGAGCTGTTACACAAACTGAATAAGAATTCAGCAATACGGACTGATGGGATATCAGCACGTGTGCTAAAATAGTGTTCAGCTGAACTAGCTGTTTAATATGAGTCTCAGATTAGAGCAGGAATGGAAAGAATGTATGGTAAATTCCATTGCACAAGGGTGGTGCAAAGACCGATGTATCCAACTATCGACCAATTAGTATCTCAGGAGTAGTGGTGAAGATTTTGGAAAAATTGGTCAGGACTTGCATTCAGAAATGGGTTGACGAATCTCTACTTTGCAATGAGCAACATGGGTTTGCTAAGAGAATGTCATGTTTTAGCAACTTGTTCACATTCTATAACAATGTTATTGAAATAGACAAGGGGAATGGATACGAAAATATAATTTTGGATTTTTCTAAGGCTTTTGACAGAATACAGCATGGTAGACTGTTGTAGTGGTGCACCCAGAGGGGGGGGAGAAGGGGCCCCTTCCCCCAAAGAAAAAGGAAAAAACACTAGAAAAATTTCCAAAATTATTTTCCTAATTAAAATTCACTTTTTTATTTATGTTGTGTCGTATCTCCTATTTCTATACTTCTTCTTATTATTATCATCACGGGCAACTCCAGGGAGTCCCTAGACTCATTGAGAGAGGCCCCAAACATCATGTCAAGAACAACTATTCAACATCCACACAGTATCTATCAATCATACTTTGCCTTGAACTCATTCACAGCCATGGCACCCACAACAGACTCTGGCAACTTATTCCACTCGTTCACCACTCTCCAAGTAAAAAAACCTAGTTCTAACACCCTTGTCCAGTTTCCATGGATGGCCCCTAGTCCTCCCACCACCAGTCCTATTCTGAAAAATATCCCTTGAATTAATCTTACAGAAACGCTTCACTAATTTGAATGTCTCAATCATATCACCCCCTTTCTGCAACCCACAAATCTTCAACCTGTTCTCATCATGTTTATTCCATACACCTGCTATCCTCTTGGTCAATCACCTCTGGATCCTCTCCACCTCCTCCCCATCAAGAAGTAACCCCGTTGCCCAGATCTGGCCACAGTAGTCAAGATGGGGTCTTATCAAAGCTCGATACAGAGGAACAATAACTTGCTTGTCTCTGCTCATCAGAGTATTCTTCAGTAACCAAGTGATCTAATGAGCTGATTTAGCCACTTTTGCAATGTGCCTCCTAAACGTCAACTCCATATCCACCAATACTCCCAAATCCCTGGCCTCATCAATCTCTTGGGGTACAGTTCCACTAATGTGGTATACTGCTGCTAATATTTTCACCCCAAAATGCATAACCTTACACTTTGCCACATTAAATTGACATCCATTCTCCTTAGCCCAGTCTGCCAATCTATCCAAATCATTCTGCAAAATCTTGACATCATGCGCATTCACTAATGGCTCTACCCAACTTTGCATCATCAGCAAACAAATGAACAGTTCCTCTCAGATCCTTTCCTATATCGTTAATGAATAAATTAAAGAATAGTGGTCTAAGAACAGAACCCTGCGGCACACTACTAGTCACAGGTTGTCTTTTGGACTCTACCCCTGAATAAACTACTCTCTGATATCTCTCCATCAATCACCCTCCTATCCATCTCACCAACCCTATATCCATCCCCATATGCTGCAGTTTATTGATTAGAATTCCATGTGGTATCCTGTCAAAGGCCATAGCAGTATCACTGCATACCCATTACCCTTATTCAGTTCAGCCATCACTGTGTTATAAAACGTGAGCAAGTTACTGAGGCATGATCTACCCTTCACAATCCCATTTTCATCTATCCATTCCTGTATTTTTCTCTTGACTACTTTCTACAAAACCTTGACATCGACTCCCGTTATGCTGATCGGGCAGTAATTTGCAAAAGCAGTCTTGGAACCTCCTTTATGCAGGGGAACTATTTTCCCCTCTTTCCACTCCCTCGGTACTAACCCAGCCCCGAGACTCAAATTAAACAAAATGGTCAAGGGCACTGACAATTCTTTAGCCGCTTCACGTAAGACCTGAGCTGGTATACCATCCAATCCCACAGATGTATTCACATTACGGTTTTGTAATATACTATTCACCTCAATTCCCATATAAGCTAATTGGTTCCTTCATTCCTGCAATATTACCACCTGGATGATATACTCTTGCAAAGTGCTCGCTCAGTAATTCCACTATATCAACTGATTCAGTTACCTCCCTACCATCGGCATTCCTTAAAATCATTCTGCCGTATACATTTTCTTTTACTTGCAGCATATCGAAAAAACTGATTGGGATTCTCTTTAGCTTGCGTGGCTAATTTCCTTTCATAAGCCGCTTTTGCTTTTCTTACCACACTCGTTACCCTTCTGGCCTGTGCTTTATACTGTTCATGGGCCTGCAGTCACCTTTCTCCTTATATTCCCTCCACAGTTGTTTCTTTTTTTGCAGCTCAAGATTAATGGTGTTATTCATCCATTTAACCCCTACTTGATTTACTATCCAAATTCTAGGTATACAGTCAGTCATTTCTTCCTTCAAACGCTCCTTTACTGCTTCCCATGCACTATCAACCTCCAGCCCTTGCAGTTTTACATATCATGGCACTGAACCAAGCAATCTCCTAATCTTGTCATACTTACCAGCCCGGTAATTCCACATGTACCCTTTCTTAATTGAAAATTCCACACATTTAGCCACCTCCCAGGTGATCACTCTCACCAGTTGGTGGCAATGTGGTCATATTCATTTATGAATTAACAATTGTTGCAGATGCTCAGTCATAAGTGGTATGCGATGCATAGTGTGTACTCTCAAATCGTCTACTCAACTCCCCCCCCCCCCACAAGATTAAATCCTGAGTGCGTTACTGGACTGTTGCATAAATTGGAGAATATTAGTGTGGATAAGAGGATGGCTGACTAACAAAAAGTGGTATATGGGGGGGGGATGTGAGTCTTCAAGATTTAATGTAATCAGTGGTCCACTGTTATTCAATCTGTACATTAATGATATTGGGAAGGATTTGACAAGCAACATACAGCTATCTGCTGATGATGCAAATATAGGAAGAGTGATCAGGAATGCTGCTGATCTGCAGTACTTGCAGAATGATTTGAATAGGCTGGAATTGTGGGCATGGGAAAATGGACGTCAGTAAATGTAAAGTCATTCCCTTCGGAGTGATTAGACATCCAATGTTGTATTATATTGGTGGGATTATGCTTGAAGAAACTGATGAGATTGGGAATCTTGGAGTGTTTGTAAATAGGAAGTTGAAGTTCAGGGGCCATGCAACAAAGATTGCAAATTCAATTCAAAAGATAATTGCAATACTGAAACGAACATTCAAAGTAAAGATAAGGATGTCATTTTCCCTCTTTACAAGGTCTTGATAAGACTTTACTTGGACTATTGCGCACAGGTCTGGTCTCCTGGTTTCCATTGTGATTCTGATATACTGGAGAGTATTAAAAATGATATCAGGATTGTGGAATACTGATTATGAAAACAGATTAAAAATTTATAAACTGCAGACACTAGCGAACAGGAGAAAGATGGGTGATATGATTGAGACTTACAAACTTCTGAAAGGGTCATACAGGATTTCAATTAATGGAATTTTTCAATTTATGGAAAGCGGGGAAAGAACAGAGACATCCTTGAAAGCTGAGAATGAATGCGGCTAAGAAGGGGCTGAGGGTTATTTTCCTCTCATAGGGTGGTGCATGATTGGAATGGATTACCATTGGATGTTGTGAGTGCAAGCAGTGTGAATGAATTCAAAAATAAGTGTGATAGCTGGTGCATGTAGTATGTGGCTTCTCTTGATGAGGCCCTGAAGGTCTCTCTTAATAATAATAATAATTCCAACAAATGCTTCCTTACTCACCTTAAACTCTCAGAAATAAACAACTATAATTTTTTCTTATTCGTCTGAAATAATCCTTACTGAATTATTATTATTATTTTGGCTGAATCCACTTAAACGAATGGACAAGAAATAGTTGGAGACCTTCATTTCTAAGGAATTTTTTTTCAGTTTGTTTCACACAAGTTACTTACCACCAGTGTCTTAGCAACATAATATATTTAGCTATCTTTTCTTCCTCATAACGTGTTAACATCAATGACAGCAGGGTAATTCTATCTGCAATAGTCAGATGTCTGATTTCTCTGGCCAGTTCATCCTGGATTTTAACCAACCACAGTTACTTGCAAGAAAATCCTCACTACGAATGAGAAGGCTAACTTACCTGTGTCTAAAAAGCCCGTATAATAATTATTCATCACGTTCTGGAACGATCTCGTTAACAGCTGAGCCATGGAGGCTCACAATATGTAAAAATTATAATAAATGCATATTTATTTTTTTCCCCAAAAAAAGTATACTGGAAGCTAACAAAACAATACCGTGTATTACACTGATTGCAATGGATTACAGGAAATAGGTGAGGTTAATAATTTAGGGATGACAGTGAACAGACACTTGAAGTTCAGAGCAGATGACTGCAAAAGTTGACAAAATAGCCCAAAAGGTTCTTTACAAGATTATGATATAGCTGCATCTTGACTACTGTGTACAGATTTGTTCCTGTGGGTTTCTTGGATCATCACTCACAGCAAAGTTTGGTTAACAGGCAGAAAAGTAGAGACATAATAGAAACTTAAGTTACTCAATGAATTCTAAAGATTGACACAGGAGAAATTTTTCAATGCATGACAAGTAAGAAGAGAACTAGGGTTAACCCTTGCAAGTTGTGTATGAGTGTAGTTAGCAAGAGTGTGAGGATTACATTTTTTGCTTGGAGGGTGGTGAATGACTACCAATGGACTGCCAGAGGTGGTTGCTGCTGACAGTGAATGAGTTTTAGGAGAGTTATGATAGGTATTGTGGTAATTAATGTTTAGCGTAGGCCTCTGGCAATGAGTCTTCTGATTCTATGGAGTTGCTTCTAATAATAATAATAATTATCAGTTAAATGTCCTGAAAAGAGAACAAAATGCGATTTTGAATGTTTCACTATAAATGACTGCCTCATTGATTGGATTCTCTAGTCCAGTGGCGCACCCAGAGGGGGGGCCAAGGGGCCCGGGCACCCCCCAAAGAAAAGGAAAAAACACTAGAAAAATTTCCAAAAATCTTTTCCTAATTAAAATTCATTTTTTTTATTTATGTTGTGTGCTACTTATGAATTAGTGATCACTGCAGATGCTCAGTCATAGGTCGTATGCGATGTGTAGTGTGTATTCGCAAAACGTCTACTCAACTCGGCCCCCCCCCCCCCAAGGTTAAATCCTGAGCGCTCAGCTCCCTCCAAGATTAAATCCTGAGTGCGCCACTGCTCTAGTCAATTTGCAATTTTGCGAGATGAAAGATCTGAAATTCCAGAAAGAAAGAAAACTCCTTCCATCTCCATATGGGACCAACTAGAGACTGATTGTTGGATATTAGGGTCATACCAACTATGACTGCAAAGCAACTATATTATGTATGTTAATTGCATGTATGCTGTAGCCAGTTTGTCCAGTTGGAGTCTTTCTCCAACTGACTGGCAAATACCTCATAAACCTCTTATTAATTATAAACTGACCTGGCTTGGTTGGCAAAGTGAATAGCATCTCTGATTTGAAGATACAGGCTGTGGGTTCAAATCCTACTGTGGCATGAAATTCTTAGGTGATAGATGATCGTCATTGACCAGTGAGACGACTGTCCTGTTTATAAGTCTCAATGGACAATGAGCCAAACTGACATTAAAAGTTGCATTTTGGTCTCTAAGAGCATGTCAATGGAATATGAAATGCTTATCTGCAGTACTAAATATGTGATATATTTAGAATAGTTTTAGGTGAGATTAACAAAGAAAAATTGCATTTCATAATATATAAATACTAATCAATATAGTTTTAACCAACAACAACAATACAAAATACCATTTGGTTCAATAAGTCAAACATTCAGCATCCAAGTGGATATCTACTAACTGGGTACAGCATGAGAAGGTGAAGGATTGAACACTGGGTCAAAAGCCCTGACTGATTCTCCACACTTCTTGTAGACGATGCAGAGGTCTCGTCTCAGTTATCCAGAGTTAATCATTGAGCATGTCTATATATTATGTGTTATAGGCTGCTCCCCCTCGCCCCCTCAACCAATGCAACAGCAACCTCCATGAAATCAGAAAACATTGTGGGAGGACCCACTTAACTCCCAATCTACTGTACTGAACCTTGAATTTATTTAGACTCTCTGCATTCATAATACATTCTAGTAATGCATTCCACTCATACACTTCCCTCCATGTAAAACGTTTACAATCTTCCTTCTTCATTGTGTGTTATGACCCATCCAGTTGTTTCCGACTCCTGGTGACTCGACGAACATACACTCTCCATTCCGATCTGTCCCTGACCATGTCTTTCAGAACCTCCAAGCGCACTCCAGTTGCTTCTTTAACTCCATCCGCCCATCTAATTCTTGGTCTTCCTCTTCTCCTGCTTCCATCAACTTTAGCAAGCATCATCATCATCTTCTCCAGCCTGTCATCTGCTCTCATAATATGTCCGAAGTATGACAATTTTTGCTTGATGATCATAGCTTCAAGGGAGCAATCTGGCTTTATTCTCTCTATCACTGATTTATTGGTTTGCTTTGCAGTCCATAGTATTCTTAGTAAGCATCTCCAAACCCATAATTCAAATGCATCTATCTTCCTTCTTTCACTCTTTCTCAGGGTCCAACTTTCACATCCATACAGCACCACAGGGAATACCATTGCTTTCACGATTCAGAATTTTGTTGTGAGGCTAATATCTTTAAAGATCTTGCTTAAATTTGTCATTGCCTTTTTTCCGAGTAATAATATTCTTCTAACTTCTTCGGTACAATAACCATCTTTATCAATTCGGGATCCTAGGAATACAAAATTGTTAACTGCTTCCATTTTCTCTCCATCTACTTCAAAATCATTAAGTTCACGTGTTGCCATAACTTTTTTCTTTTTGAGGTTAAGTTTAAGACCATATTTAGCACTTTCTTCTTTAACTTTCATAAGTTCCTTCAAATCTTCTTTGCATTCTGCTAGCAAGGTGGTATCATCTGCATACCTGAAATTATTAATATTTTTTCCACCAATTTTAATTCCAACTGAAGACTCTTCCAGCTCTGCCATTCTTAAAATGTATTCGCTGTACAAGTTAAACAGGTATGGAGATAAAACACATCCTTGTCACACCCCTTTACCTATTGTGAAATACTCAGTTTCTCCAAGATCTGTTCAGACAGTAGCTTCTTATGATGTGTCCAGGTCAAACCCGGAAGGAAACTTGGTCACAGATGTTGCTGGTTGGAAAAGGGGGGGCTCCCTGTTTCAAAAAAACCACAGGATTTGAACTTGGAATGTTAGAAGTATGAACCAAGGTAAGCTGGAAATAATAAAGATGGAAATGGAGCGCAAGAAGCTGGATATACTGGGAATAAGTGAACTTAGATGGACAGGAATGGGCCATTTTCAGTGAGGGGGCTATATGGTGTATTACTCAGGAAAAAGATGGCTAGGGATGATATTGTGTTCTTTCTCTCTCACCTTCAATCTTTTAATAATCCTCTATGTAATTAATCTGATAAAATCTCCTACTAACTTAAACATCTCTACCATATCACAATTTTCCGTCATATCCATACAACTCTGTACAATCGATGTTCCCTCAACCTCTCCACATAACCAACATTCCAGAATCCTGATATTATCCTAGTCATTCAACTTTGGACTCTCTCCAGTGTTTCCACATCATAATGAAATCTGAGTGGCCACATTTGAGCACAAAAGTCCATGTGGTCAGAATAATGCTTTATACAAAGCCACCACTTCCTTATCCCACTTATCAATGTACTCCTTATTAAAGCAGCAATACAATATTCAATCTTTGCAACACTTGTTAAATACACACTGAACTTTAGTGCAGCACTGTCAACTGTCACTCCCAGATTCTGAACTGCATTGCTTATTCCCAACTTTGCATCAATTTTCTTCTATTTTCATCAAAATTCTTCTCAACTTTGCATCATCAGCAAATAATTGAAGATCACCAAGTCATCCACATGAATGTAATGAAACAAAATGTTTCATTACATTCAGTGATCACCTTCCTTTTTTGAGATACTGTTCTAATGTATAATAGTTGCTGGTATTTTTCAGCAAGAATCTCCAATCCATTTAACTAATATGTTATCTAATCCTATCTCTGCAGAAGTCTTCTTCCTCTTTTATAACATTTTTATCCCGCTTGCTGCAGGGTCACTATGATTATGCACCTGTGGGAAAAACCCCCACTTGTCGCAGAGTCTGGCATTGGGAGGGGGGGAACAATTTTTATGACTGTAGATGCATGTGTTCATGGGGTCAGTTTGTCTGTTCTGGGGACACAAAACCCGAGTTTTCAGGCAAAAAAAAAAAAAACCTACCTCCATATGAGACCAGCAAACTCACCTTTAGTCAAAAGAGACCAAATAAAGGTTCCTCATGTTTTGGATGGGAATCAAACCCAGGTCTTTCCAACCAAAGGGCTTTAGCTAATATGAACATAAAGATTGTAAATCTATGTTGTCAAGTTTGAAATATTATGTTAGGAGTGTAGTCTGTACATGAGATACAACAGTCCATGGAAAGTTTTCTGAAGGAATCCATTATCTGATTGCAAATATGTAACCTCATGACAAACAGTACTAGTTATATGCAGTAATCCTTCAATCATTCAAACATGTAACCTCATGACAAACGGTACTATAGTTATAAGCAGTAATCCTTCAATCACCCAACCACAGTGGGTAAGCAATTGGCCAGTCAGATAACTGAAGGTGCAATTACAACTGACTTATGGTGTTGTTTCAGAAGTCAGCTGACACAATCAACCCATTCAAAGGTTGGCTAATTGAAGATTTGTTCATTTGAAAGTTGGATATTTGTGAGATCAGTGTATTTCCATTTGGAAACAAAACTAAACTCTTATTTTACCAGTACAACATTAAAAAATAGTATATATGTAAAGTCTAAAATGATAAAGTAACAATACTAAATTTAATTACAAAGAACATGAAATGCTTAATCAGTAGACAATTAGGATATATTCTTATGTGCTTGAATTGTTCAGTGTTTTGATCATTTTAGTGTTGAAAACAGCATTACTTTTACTGAAATTTGTGCATGATAAAGTCAATTTAAAAAGGAGTGGCAATTCTTGAAATAAGAATGAATATTACAATTTTAGTGAAATGGATAAATAGGTTGGAAAATTACTGAAATGCTTTTCACAAGGCAAAGATGGTAATAATGACAATCTGGGCATACATCACATTTATAGCACCTGATAACTGCAAAAATGAGAGTAAACGTATTAAATATCAACACAGAGAGAGAGTTCATAAGATTCATACTTCCTTTAGAGTAAAACTAAAAGAAAGAAAACAAATTTTAAAAAATTCATTCTAATTAGAAAGGCAAATCAAACTATTATCTGAAGGTACTGAGATAATCTCATAAATGCAATTACAAGACCAGAGGCTGTTCCAAACAAATGGATTTTGCACCATGACAATAAGCTGGCAAAAAACTTCCATTCAACATTTCACAAAAAAGATATCACAGTCCTCAAATACCTCCCACTCCCAAAATTTAAAAAAAATCCAAGAACGAGGAACATATTTTTCAATCTACAGAAAATATCCAGAGAATTATGACACCACTTTTAAACAACTACAGAAAATAACTTCTATGGTTGTTTTGTAAGATGGAATTTATGCAGAGCCATAGAAGGAGAATACTTCAAAAGTAACTGTAAATGATTAAAGGTCATGCTTCATTTAACAGAATTTATTAAGTGAGTGCCATGACTTGATTCTGATTTTGTATTTCATGATGTCTTCAAAAGTGGCCACTGACAAAAATATCTTTTAAAAAGTCCCTTGTCTTTTTTATAAGATAGTTCAAGGATTCAACCTTCTCTTTCAGCATTTTATTATGGTTCTCGAGTTTATTTATCTCCTTCTGTAGCCCAGAGTTTTCACTTTTCTTTCTTTCTCTATAACGTGCAGCTGCAATCCGGTTTTGTATTCTTCTTTCAGGATTTTTCTTCAGTCGCCGATTCTTATTAGAAGACTGTAGACATACTTGTGTAGATTCCTCTAATGGGCACTCAGCATTATCCAGCATTGAATTAGAAGGTCCTCGTGTTTCAAAAGAAATTATGTTCTTCTGACAAAAAAATTCTTTCAGATGAGTTTTTGTGTGTTTTATCAAGCCGTTCAGTGATTCAATTTTAGCTTTTAGCATTCTGTTATGGGCTTCTAACTTCTGAATTTCTTCATGAAGTAAGCTGGTCTCATTTCTTCTTTTTAATCTGTAGCGTGCGGCTGCTACACGATTTTGTATTTTACGAGGAGGGTATTTTTCTCTTGAACGATTTGTTGGCAATTGCAAACATTCCCACGAAGAGCTCTCCCCATCTATTAATACAGAATTATTAGAAGCTTCTGCTAGTACTCCAAACGAACATGATTCGCTCTGACAAAAATTTGAACTGCTGCATGAATCTATGTCATCTATTGTACTTTCAGAAACACATTTTTCATTCTTCAATGTAGAACCAGATATAGGAAATACACTATTTGATTCCTCATCTATTGTAGGTCTGTCTGTCTGCCCATCTATTAATACAGAATTATTAGAAGCTTCTGCTAGTACTCCAAATGAACACGATTCACTCTGACAAAAATTTGAACGGCTGCATGAATCCATGTCATCTATTGTACTTTTAGAATCACATTTTTCATTCTTCAATGTAGAACCAGATATAGGAAATAAACTATTTGATTCCTCATCTATTGTAAGTCTGTCAGGAATAATTACGTCAAGTACTGTTTCTGTTGGTATCATCACATCCTCTTCATCACTTGTTACTTCTTTCTTAATTTGAATCTGAAGAGAAGCCATTGTTACTGGAAACTGTATCATTAACAGTCTCAATTTTTAGAAAAATGGATATTGATTTTCCTTTTTCTTTCTGTTGATGATTTATGCATTTTTGATTACTAACAAGATGACAATGTTATTAAAGCTTGTCCTTTGATTAAGTTATTTATAGGACATTTTTCAGTAGGCTCTGAAAATATAAATAAAAATTTTTGTTACACTGAGTTAGAATGAATAAATCCATATACAGTAATTGAAACTGATTTTATTAATCCCTAACTACAGATGTCTCAATTTCTGATACTATTAGACATTTGTCTCATATGTCTAATAGTATCACCTGTCTCAAGATTTTTGAGCCCAAGATACTAATAAGATTTGTTTTCTAACTATATCTGATGAACAAAATGCTGTTTTGCAATACAACATTGACCACATGAAGCATTATCAAATAGCAAATCTTTGGTTCAACAAAATGGTCACTTCCATAATATACTTATTTTTCAAGAGTCGAGTTCATACATTTAAAAACATTTTTAATCATTATGTATGTAAATAAATTTTGCTAAATAATTACTCAGAAGAATCTTAGAGGCAGATGCTGTTATTTCAGGAAAAGGAATTTTTTTAAAACAACAGAAAATAAGCACAGACCACTTGTCAGTCAATGAAAACTTAGTTTATTCCTGATGATAATATAGTCTATATCAAGAAGCTGCACATGACCAAAAACAAATTTATGCAATAAGTGCTTCTCATGCTAGGTTAATTAGTTTTCAGCCATGTACAGCATCTCAGCATAGTCAGTATATATATATATATATATATATATATATATGTAGAAAGTTTTTTACCTTGGGTATAATATACGTTAAAGATACCAAGCTATTTTAAATATAAACCTGGTTTTAATCCATTTCCCAAGTAAGCAAACAGACAAGAAAGTCAAGTTTGCACCTGCAAGTCTGGGTGACCCGCACATAGTGCAAGCCTTAGGCAACTCGTGGTAAAGGTGGAATAAGCTCTGATCACTATTCTTAATATTTATCCTTAATGCAAAGCACATCTCCTTGAGGAGATGTATGATGCTATGCATTAAAGGCAAGGGGCCACTACCCAGACCGGTTTTGACCTTTATTGAGGTCTCATCATATATATATATATACAGGGTGTTTGGGATAAATTTGACATATTTATAATTAATTATATTTTTCCGTAAGTTACATGTATTAACACACACTTCTCTTCATTTAAAAGTTTGGACCCTTCTTCATTCATATACAAGATGTCAGAAAGGATGGATAGCTGGAACCCACCTGAATCATGGAAGAGAATAACTTGTATCATGATGATTCGTGCCCGCCATCAAAATAAGGATATTACGACTGCTGCCCAATGCTCCCTGAATACAGTAAAAACAATCAGGCATGAACTAGAGACTTGCAATGGTGACTACGAGGATGTAGCAAGAAGAAAGATCCCTAGCAGACGATCTGATTGCGTTCGTACAGCAGAATTCCTCGCAAATCTGCAGGAACAGGTGTTGAAGAACCCTGGCATTGGAATTCGGGCTTTGTTCGTGGAGTTGCTAACTGTAGTCAAGCCCTGGATAACAAGGGTAGCCAATGGTAGGCCGTATGTATGGCAGCAGGATTCGGCCCCTTGCCACACCTCTGGGAAAAGTCAAAAATGGTTGTCTGAAAATTTCTACGACTTCACCAGTCCAAATGTTTGGCCTCCAAACTCCCCAGACCTTAACCCCATGGATTATTTTGTATGGGGCGCAGTTGAAAAAGACACCAATCGCACTTCCAGTAATACAAAAGCCCAGTTAATGGATAAAATTAAAACAGTTTTTGCGGCCCTTCCCAGGGAGACTGTAGCATCAGCTTGTTCGAGGTTCCGAAGCAGAATTGAAGCTGTGATCGATGCTAATGGTGGTTATTTTGAGTAAATCTTGTTGATAGTATTGTAATTAACTCTGCCTGTAATGTTTTTTTGTCAATTCATTAAATTTAATAGATACAAAGAAGATTTTCTTTTTCCTTACGAAACTGTCAAATTTGAATATTTGAACACGCTGCAGTACATCCGACTCTTGTCCCTAGTTATGCAGTCAATGACCACAAAATTATAGTTGCTATGCGGGTCGCTTGCAGACCTAAAAAGATAAATATTGTAGAAAAGATGGCCAATGCTTAAAGGCGAACCGAAGGCATTAGGGTAGTGGGTCGTGTCTGGGATACGAGGACGACATTTTTCCTTTAGGCTCAGTGACCAACTTTGCATAATACCAGGATAAGCCGTGTGTTATTTGTGCCCATTTGTAGAAGATTAGTTTCGGAGTGAAGAGAATAATGGTAAATTTAGGGTTTAAAATATATTTCGAAGTAATGTTATTCTATAAATACAGTTCATATTAAATACGACACAAAAGTCAATAAACAGCATTTCTTTCGGAACGTTTATTACGTGACACCTCGAAGTAGTCCATGGATTCATCTAGGGAATATACTTCACCCCACAGAATCCACCGTCTAAAGTACTTAATCTTCCATCTGCACACAATGCCATCTACCATCCACTATCAGCACTTTTGTCCATAAATTGCGTATGTGCTCCGGCCGATTTTCCTGTATGCGGGATGGAAAACCCAAGCTTCTTGGAGAAAGAAAAATATCAAATCCTGTTACCTCTCTTTGAGTTCGGCTAACCCAGTAAAAATGATCAAACTCTAAGTCTCAGTTCTGGCATGGTTATGAACAGTGGTGCACCCAGGGGGGAGGGGGACAAGGGGCCCTGGGCCCCCCAATAAAAGAAAATGAAAAAAAAAACACTAGAAAATTTTCAAAAAATCTTTTTCTAATTAAAATTCATTTTTCTATTTATGTTGTGTCGTTGTCTTCTATTTCTATACTACTTATGAATTAGCGGTCACATAAAGTGGGAATACCCTATAGCTCTCGGGAATCACGGCCGCTGTGAACACAAGGCGAACGAAGTAGTGCTCGGGCGGACTGAGCGCTACTTTGTTTGCCCAAGCCAATCACGGGTATCATGTATTGCCGATCACTGCAGATGCTCAGTCATAGGTCATATACAATGTGCATTCTCAAATCATTTACTCAACTCGGCACCCCCCCCAGATTAATTTCTGACTGCACCACTGGTTATGAAGGAGTGGAAAGAGGGCAAGATACTTTTACACATAAAGGAAACTCAACAATTAGTCTGTAATGAACATATTACAGACTAATTAGTATCTCAGGAGTGGTAATTAGGTTGCTGCAAATGTTGGTTAAAGGTAAAATTCAGGAAAAGGAGGATAAGAACAAGATACTCTATGGTGAGAGGCATGGCTTTGTGAAAAATAGGTCCTGCTTTAGTAAATTACACATTTTCTAATTGAGTGAGAGCTTAAAGGAAATGACTAGATCATGATATTGCAAAGGCATTTGAACAGAATACCACACAGTAAAGTATTACATAAGTTGGAACAAATAGAAATGGATATACAGTTAGTGGTATGGATGGGAGTGACTGATAGACAGATACCAGAGAGTGGTACATTGCGGAATAAAATACAGAAGAATGAAAGTGTAGTAAAGTGCATTAAGGATCTATATTAGAGCCACTACTGCTTAATTTGTGTATTAATGATATAGAGCAGGATTTGAAGGAAGACATTCAGTTATTTGGTGTTGATACAGAAATAGGAAGGCAACAGTTAATAAATAAGATACAGAGATCCTGTAGGATGATTTAATAAATTGGCCGTGAGGGTAAAGGATAATGATTATCAGTTCAATGTGGCAAAATGTCAGGTTTGCACTTTGGGGTGAAAAGATTACACTGATAGTAATATATTACAGGAAATTGATGATTCTAGTGATTTGGGGATGCTGGTTGACAGAGAGTCGAAGTTCTGAGGAAAAGTTGGAAAAATAGCCCAAACGGTTACTTGGATGTTGAACACACTGACAAGTAGATATAGAAAGGTTGTTATCAATTTTTATGACTATGATATAGCTACATCTTAACTACTGTGTACAGATTTGCAGATTTGGTCAACTGGGTTTCTTGGGGATGAGGAGGTAGTGGAGAGGATATAGAGACAAGTGACTAAGATGGTGATAGGTCTATGGGATGCTCTCTGTGAAGAAATATTGAAGGTATGTCTGGTAATTAGTTTACGGAATTAACAACGCAAATGAAGTATATTAATTAAAGGTAACTTTAATGAATCACTTCTATTCATTAAAGTTACCTTTAATTAATATACTTCATTTGCGTTGTTAATTCCGTAAACTAATTACCAGTTATGTCTAACCAACGTATAAGCCTTGCTACTAGAATCATTGAAGGTATGTGGGTTGCAAACTTTGGTTGCTGGGCAGAAAAAAGGGAACATGATATAAACTTGTGAGTTACTCGATGAGTTCTTCTATGAGGCTGGAAAATTTTCAATACATGATGAGTAAGAAGAGAACTAGGGGTCACCTTTGGAAGTTGTGTAAGAGTGTAGTTAGCAACTACTTTTTTTTTTTTTTTTTGGTTGGAGAGTGATGAAAGGATTGTCAGAGGTGGTTGTGAATGCTCTGACAGCAAATGAGTTTAAGGAGAGGTATGATAGTATTGTGCAAATAACTGTTAGTGTGTGCCTCAGGCAATGAATCTTCTAACTCTATAGGGATTCCCATAATAATAATAACAAGAAAGAAATGAAAGAGCACTGAAGTTTAACTTAGAGAAATTAAAACCAATTTCCATGCAAACCTAAAGAAAAAAAATAGAGAAGAAAAACAAGATATATCGTAGAAAGAAGTTGGACATGTATTACAAAATGGATTTTCTGAATACTGCAGAAGAAACTCCGTGGAACTGACCAAAAGATATTTAACAACATCAGTGTTATTATTATTATTACGTGACACTTCCAGGGAGTTCAAGGACTCATCGTGGGAGGGCACACTACTCTACTTCGCTAAATACATCTCACTCTCTCCACTATTACTTAATTCTCCAACTATGACACTACTACCATCAACACCATCTATTGCCCATCATCACCAACAACAGTATTTTTTCTGTCTGTAAATTGCGTGTGTTCTGAAGGCTGCTTTATCTGTACATGGGATGAAAAACCCGAGTTTCAGGGGAAAAAAACCCTGCTCCCACCATGTAAGATCGGCTAACTCACCTTCAACTGAAAAAGCCCATAATAAGGATTCCCCTCGTCATGACGAGAATCGAACCCAGGTCTTTTCCAATCAAAGGCTGCAATGTCCCACTATTCTTCCAATTGTGCTACAGCGGCTACATGTGCAAATGCATTCTAAAGGTCAAAAGACTGAATAAAGTAGATGTCAAATGGATGAACTAAGCATGAAATTTGGAAGAAGAGAATACTGTGGAGACAGCACAAGATGAATAATGGTAGCAATCAACTGCATGAAGAGTATAAAGAGCAGGCCAGGAAGGTGAAGCAGAAATTAGATCAATCCAAGAAAAACCCTAGAGTTTTTCAGATATGCAGATATGTGGTAAGTAGAAGGGGAAATGATTATGGTAAGATGATGTTAATGGATGAAAATGGGAGGGTGGT